>NC_138663.1:88697948-89897948 GCF_964273445.1 Streptopelia decaocto
GAAAAAGGTGAAAAGAATTTGTTCTGAGATGCTTATTCGAAGGATGTCTTACGTTGCGCAACTTCATAACAAAGAAATTTGTTACAATGTCCATTCTTACTAGAGAACCGAGTTACTGAATGCAAATATTTCTCTAAAACTAAGTAATTTAAATTGAAAAAAAAAATGTTACTGGGCACTATGCTTTCTTAAAAGCATCAACAAAGACTTGTCTCTGAAATGATGGCTCTGACTTGCCCAGGGCTTCATGAAGTGTTTATTATTGGATCAAAGCAAACCGTTACCATGCGCTGGGTGAACACTTCATGTCATTATCATTAGCAATTTCACAGCTAGTGATTTCCACACACATATTTAGTTGACATGCACAACAAACGGTTCCCATATCTCAGTAATCAAGTGGCCTCTCTCTGTTCTGCCATAATGCCTAGATTATTTATCCTTTGCTGCTGTGCCCCTGAACGCCTGCAATAATTCCCTTCACACTATGCAATTTCAAGTGGCCGATAAAAACTCAGAAGCATATGGAAACTTGAAAATGGAGGACAAAGTGGAATGGATTTAAATGTATTATTACTTTTTTTTTTTTTAAACAAGGAAACATTGCTATGGGATGTCATGGACTCTAAAAATACAGCCATCTCCAGAAGTAACTAGACAAACTTACGGAAGAAATACTAATGGGAGATATTATATATAAAGGCCTACCTCTGATTTAAAGAAGTCTTTGATCCACTGACCACTAAAAGCTCAGTAACCAAAATTGTGAATGCATAATTGCATTGTGCACTCTCTTATTGTAGTCTTCCTTGGAACCTGCTACCTGCTTGCCATTTTGGAGACATGCTACTGAGCTCACAAGCATTGCAGCTGAGTTTGATCATTATTCCCTTCCTATAATTTCAGTTCACTTGCAGGTAAACTATAACCACATGGTATAATATTGTAACGGGAAAAATGTAGATGATGAACAAGTTATCAACTTTTTTTGGGAAAGTTAAAGTGTTAAAAAGTTAAATTCAAAGATGGGCACCTGAAGTGAGGTGTTCTTTGATGTGAGACAGTATAACTGTAGATGGCTACCTGAAGGATCACAAGACATTCATTTTTTTGTTGTTGATTCTATTACTAGATCTCTGTGTCTTTGTCCAGGACCCCAAAGTTTATGACTAAACCCTCTGACAAAAGTAACTAAATAGTTATACTGTTAGTAAGTTTTGGTAACAGAAAAGGGAGATAAACTGAGGAGATAAACTGGCAGACTGCTATCTGTAAAAGTACTGCCCTGGGAGACTGGGAGCTGGCTACTGAGGAAGTGTATGGAGGTCTTATGTTTGCTCCATGGAGGGATGACACTACCTTGTAAAGATTTCAGTCTCTTATTTTTCATCATCAATAAATAATATCACTTAGAAAAAAAGGGTAATAAAAGTACAAGCAGGCTGTTGGGGAGCATGCAAGTTTCATGTCTCTGAGTCCACACATAACTGTATTAAAATAGTTTTTATACATTGCAAGGAGCTGGGAGAACAGATGTTGATGAAGCTGAAACAGCTGAGTCCAGAGCCATGGGTCAAGAAGCATGACAGGGGCCAGGGACCTGTCAAATACTGGGCACCATCTCCTGCCTTCCCATCTGGGGATGGGGGGGGAGGAAGGCGAGGAACAGCTTCCTGAGGACAGGTTCGGCAGTGAGGCTTGGCAGAGAAGAGGATGGTAACAGCCATTTCTCCTGCGCTGGACCAAAATACTCCCAGTGCTGGTTTGCGGAAGAAATGAAGTGCAGGAGCCACAGCTGCGCTGCCGGCACATCTGTCTGTCAGCCAACCCACCAGCAATTTCAAGACAAGCGTGGAAGACATCAAAGGTTAGATCAGATCACCTAAACATGGTGTCTCCAGTCCCTTCAGGCACTGTCAGTCGCGCACTAGCTGTCATTTTAGGAAGATGCAGGTCTCCCACTGTCTTGTTTCTGCCAGTCCTCTGCAGAGATCTCAGGCTCGTGATATCTCAGAGGGCACTGGACCTCTACATTTAGGCAGCTGATCCCTTCCTGATTTCCCGCATATTTAATGAAAAACAGTATCTAAGGAAAGGAGAGAGATGACAGTATTTCTGCTGATGGAAAGGCAGAAGGGCGCAGCTGATCCTCTGGACCAGCCAGCAGCTAAAGGGCAGTAGCTCAGCGGCCAGTCAGGCTGCACAATGTTGGGCACAACACGCTGCCACTTGCCCAGTTGGCAAACTGGGCAAATATTGGGGCTACTGGGGAAATAGATATAGGGATGTGGAAGTGGCTTGTGAGTAATTTGATACTGTATGAGGCCATGGGGACATGGGAGGGATCTGAGCTTTACTAGTGAAGTGAAACTGGTAGAGTACAGTGAGAAGCTGGAGGTACTGTGAAGGTGCATTGGGAAGACTGTGAGAAGATCAGAAGTTATGCTATTGAGGCTGCATAAGGACATAGGGCTTCATTAATTTCCTTATTGTGAAATAAATTTTTCCCTATCCTCTGACCAAGGAAAATATCCTGCTACAGCAGAAGTTACAAAGCATATTACCAAAAAATTGCAGAGAAATGAACACACAAGTAGTTTTCAGTACAAGTTAGTGGCCGCTTCACAACACAGTTTATCTGATATTTCTATTTGGTTTAGTGATATACTGGTATTGTCCACAGATCACTGCAGCATGGCAGCATGCAAATTGTTGAATAACAGGATAACCGTCTGTTTTGCGATAAATAGTTTAGCACATAAATGTGGTTAGGCCTTCCTGCAGATATACATGTTCAACTACATTTCTGTCAATCGTTTGAATAAAGGACACTGAACTTCAAGATAGTTCCTATTTCAGTATCATCAGCCATCTTGCCAGGACAACTCGTTGACTGATGCTTATGATGGTAGCTCCCGTCAAATTAATGACAATAAGAATTTAATACATAGCGTTTATACTAGTGCAATGTTGGTTTACAGACACGGAGAATCTGCTTCTGACCTTTAAAATAGTGAAATTTCTTAGTATTGCACTTCCTTGACTTCTGTACTGCTTTTCTATATCTTGATAGATTTTAATTTAGGCTGTTCATGAATTGTGGCACTAGGATACCTTTTGTCCTATAAGTCAGTTGAATTTACTCCTTGTATTCCCCAGATAGTATAAACTTTCGAGTAATACACTAATAGATTATCTTTTTTAGATGATGCATCATCATCATTTGACTGATTATAATAAAGAGAGAATAAAATAATAACATAATTTATCATCCCTGTACCTTGCTCAGGGGATATCTTACTTTATCATATAGTATCTTAGTTGCCACTTCCATGATATATTACAGTAAGACATCATCAGAAGGAAACATTTTGATGAAGTACTACTTAGCAGTAGAGACTATTATCTAGGGATAAACAGCCCTTGGGGGTACTTTGTTTAACACAATATTGTAATACAAAGGTAAGAAGATACATGGCATAATGAGAGATGTGATTATTCTCTGACATCAGACTTGCCACTGGCGCTAGACCAGCTGTGGTTTTTCTTGGAATAGTAATTTATATAAATTGCTATACACCCTCTAAGCTCTGGTAACTTTTGCATTACCTTTGTGAATTCACCAAAAAGCTTCATCAAAGTAGCTGAAACTTGTTTTGACTTTTTAGTGTGTCTCTATAGATAAAAAACCCCCATGTGTTCATTTCACAAAAAAAAATCTACCTAGTTCGGAATAATGAAAAATGAGACTTTAGTTTTAATTTAGAAATGTTAATTTAGCAGAGGTAGATTGGCAAATTACAAATGCTTTTTAACCACAAATTCATGGAGAGAGAGAGCCATTTAAATAATTTTTAGCATTCAGACTTCATGCAAATTAAACATACACATCTTGCCCAGTTATGGAAAGCTGGCTAAACTTCTGCCTTAAGGCACAGATGCATGACAGTCGTGTTTACATAGCCAGCCTGCGTAATATATAAGTGCAATTTCTGCAGGAAGTTCCTTTTTGTGCTATAAAAAAAATCATATGCACGTTTTTCTTTTCCAGTCACCTCAGTTACATTTATGTACTGCAAAATGAATATATTCACATATATAGGAAATGGGTTTCCAAAGCTCTTCTGGTGGACAGCGAAGCAATATGCTACCAGCACAACTGTGTCTGCAGCATCTGAAGGGAAACTCCTTCAGATTACAGCACTGAGGAAAGGAGAGTAAATGAAAAGTAATTAAGCAGAACTTAATGACGTTTTAAGAAAAAGCATTTTCCTACTTTGTCTATAGATAGTTGACAATTTACTCTTCAGTTTATGGCTTTGCTGCCCTTGGTTTCTGCATTATGACCTTGTCTACTTAAGGAAATTAAGGCCATCTGGTTTTGATGTCAATGAAGTATGAAGTTATGGAATACTAATGCATGGGTTCGATTCCTTCTTTTTAAGATCTGCTGTGTAAAGTGCTGAAGTTCAAGCCTATCTTCAAAAACAGAAATACATATAACTTCAATAGCCAGAATGCTAAACAAAACACTACCTATTTTCCCACTCACAATGAAGTGGGGTACATTTTATAGCACATGCATCCCTCCATTGCTTTTTTCAGTGTAGACTGGTGATCATTCTCAGTAACTCCTACCAACCTACAAGTTCCCTTTGAGGAGCTTGAATCTTGCAAAGGATGGGTATCATACTTACACCTGGTAAAAACAGACAAGATGAAAAACTTGTCACATAAACTCAGCGTCCAGTGATTTAACACCACTAAACAACACTGAAAAGAAGCAACCCTCCTTTATCAGCTATTTCCAGAACACTACTTGATTTATTTCAGGTACGAAAGGGCTCCCTAATTACAACATCAACAATGTGCTCTGGGAAATTGATCTAGATGAATCATCTATCCTCCTTAACAAATTTCCACACGTTCTGGCATACTCTCTAAAACTTTTCCTTTGGCCAGGCCATCAATTATCTCCACAACACGTATTCTTACGTCTAATGAAAGGTAGACTAGGATGCACTTTTGGCATAGCTCAGCCTAGCATAAAAAAACCCCAAAGCAATGTCCCTCTATCCCCAATCACACAATCACCTAGAACGTAAAAATCAATTGAAAGTAAAAATCAGGCATACAAATGCACTGTTTTCTTCCTAGGATGGCTCGCTCTTTGCTGCGCCCCACAGGTCATGCACAGGGTACTCACCCACCAGCATGGTCATTCTCTTGGTTGTCACGTATGTTGAGTCTGTGTAATTGAGTTGCTCACTGGGCCCTCACATTTCAGTGCCTGGATTAAATGTTATTCTCGTCATATCCTTTCCTCTGTTCTGGTATGATGTGCTACAACTGATCTTTAATTAGGGAACTTCTGCTGTTTCTGAAATACAAGTGGGCTGTAGATAAAAGCCAAAGATCTTACTGCTTCTGCTGATTTATCTTGGCCGAGAAGAAGTACATCTCCACTCTTTATCTGTCTGGGGTCATAGGACTCAGTTCATCATCTTTCTCTCTTGTTCCATGGTTTCAGGCATTTCTCTCAGTGGTAGTATCTCAATCACTTCTTTTGGCCAAGCAAGACTGCAGAAAGGCTTTAACTGTATTTTCTAACTTTTTAATTGGTTCTCTATACAAACTTGAATTTTGGTGCCAACACCAGTTTATGCCTGTTTTTTTTTTAATAGAAATCCAGCACTTCAGCAAGTTGTGTTTGTGCATTGTCTCTTTTTCAGGGTGCTTATCATGCACCTATCTATTCACATCCTCACTTTCTGTTTATAGATCTTGATAGGTTGCTGCCACCATATTTGATGTACCATGTGAAGAGGTGTTAATGTGACAAACATTCATGTTTTTCAACACTGCTTCAAAGACCTGTATCAGAGAACACGCAATTGTAGCTATCTTCCTAGCCATCCACAAACAAATAGATGTTGCCTTGCTTTTTCCGAACCCTCTTTTTCTGAAGCTCATGTTTTCCACACCAGATTCCCTTTGGGATGCTAGGATGATCATGATCTCATTTATCTATATGAAGTTGTTGATGGCATGTTCTTGGTCCTTCTAGCCCTCCCTCTCCATTTCATCCAGAGTTTGGAACTAAGATAAACAAAGAAACAAAAAACCAAGAATCACAGAAAAATGAGTTTTCAGCTTCTCACAGCTATACCAAATTAATGGAAGCAATGGACTGATCATTTTTATTTTTTTTTTAATGTGTATTGCTTTTACAATAAACACAGTGTGTCCATGGCTAAAGCCATGATATTTTATTGCACATTTGGTCTTTTTAAACGGTTGAAACTGCCTTCTTTAGCTTTATGGTAATCCCAGCAAAGGTACTATGCAAAAATCTTGATTCAGAATAAAAAGCTTGGTTTTGTATTGTTCCCCAATTGTCTTCACAATTACATAAAAGCCTATAAAGCATTTGATGGAAGTACACTGACCAATAATGATTTTTCCAAGCACTGTAACCAAATTAGGAAAAGTTGTTTTTCACACTTCGTATTTGGTAAGTATTTCCAAAAACAAGAGGTATTTTGCTGAGATTTGTTAAACATTAAAATGGTGCAACAACACTGCTTGGCCATTTTGCTCTTCAGAGCGCTTTTTGGGTCATAACCAATCATTCTCATGGCAACCCTCTGAAGAAGCTACTGTCTCCATTTAACAGTAGCAAAAACAGAGACAGAGGTTGAAGACTATCAAATATGCTGAATACCTGGAACTCCCACTGGCAATAACTGGATTTCTAGATGTTAACTATTACAGAAAACAAGTTGTAAATGATTTATGATGGGTAAAACTGCATGATAAAAGAGGAGGAACCTCTGAGATAAAGTTCCAGCTTATGCAATTGCTCATTTCCTGGGCTGTGTCTTTGTCTCACAGTGGAGAGAGCTTTACAATGGATTTTGTACTTATGAACATAAAAGAACAAATTAATGGTCAACTACTATGAATGTTTATATAGACAACTCCTCCTTTGCAGTCTCTTCACTTAAATAAAAAATCAACATATTGATTTGTAAAAATGAAATAATTACAGACAAAGAGCAACCAGTTCTGTTTCAATACAGAAAAATCAGAATTATTCTCACAGTATGCACCTCACCAGGAAAGGATGAAGTATGGTACATAAGGAAAGGTAGTATCTCTAATAATTCCACCTTGAAGCAATCTTTAAAATAACCAGTCCTAGCATTATATTCCATACACAATTGAGAAATGCTGCTAAAGCTATTAAGCAACAGCAACATATAAATCTCTTGGCTGTTAGAGCATTAATCATATTCACTATAATAACTCAAACCTTCTCCTCAGTACAACACTGCAGTGCATCTCCCAAAGTACAATGGTGTTGCTGTATCTCTGATCTTCGTGAACACTACAAAACCAGCAGAAAGGTACTTAACCTCTAAGAACACACAATCTGTTTCTTTTTCTCTTTTTTTTTTTTTTTTTTTGGCTTAGCTCACAAGATCAGAAAACAACCTAATAATAACTTATCTTTTTTGTTATTCAACCTGCATGTTAACTTTCATAATGAAAACTCAGTTTCACATTTTAGGCTTGCATTTATGTATTTTTTTGTTTGTTTTTATTAAATTTTGTTCCTCTTGTCATTAACTTGATTAAACATGTGTCACCACTACTAAGCTGCAGGAACAAAATGTTGGCTTTAATGTGTTGCTCTGGGACTTGTCATCCAACCAAATTCACAGATGTTCCAATGAACACACAGCATTTGGTCCATTTCTAGGATAAACATCGTTTACTTTATGTACAGCGTCATGATCCTGTATAAGTAATCAGTAAGATCAGTTAAGTCCCCTCACCTACTCTGTAGCTCTATATTTTTGATTAGCTGATGCAAAGCAGAAAGAAAAAGTGAAAAATTAGGGAAACAGGAAAAATCCTCGTGATCTCTATGCCTCATCATGAAAGAGCTGCTTCTTTGAAGATTCCTTTGTAGTTTTGCCTACAAAATGTACATTTTCTTATAAACAATGAAGTAGGCAGAAGTACTTAGAAGTGGGAAGAACTGCAAAATTATATTTAGTAGCTGAGTAGAAATGATATTATCATTATGGCTCGTAAGTGTGGGAACAACCCTCCCAGAATATTCAGGAGGTATTATCAGCTTCTGTTATGTTACTGAAAGATATTGGCCTGTAAAAACTTAATAGGACAGAAAATTGGGATTTGGTATTTTGAAGCAGTCTGATAAAGGAAAGAACACATGTGCATATGTGAAGTAATTGTTCATGAGCAATAAACAGCTAGCTCCATGGACATGTGAGCAACACAGCAAATGCAAATAAAAATGTGTGATGCTTATGAAACCTACAGGAACACTTAAACAGCTTTGAGGTGCTGCTCACATGGACTATAAAACTGGTGTTGTGTGCATATTAGCTATGAAAAATAGCCTTTTCCCACAGAAAATGTACTAAAATACACATCTCTCTAATAACAGAATAAGATCTTGGGTGGAGATACATAGGTTCCCCATAAATGCTTGTTCCAGTTTTGTCCTCCTTGAAAAAATTATGACACAAACTGCAAAAGTTCACTATTTTTTTAACAAATATTTTTGAGGAGGATCTTTTAAGAGACAAGTTTTAAAAGGTTTCTTACTGTTACAAGAACTAGGACAAGAAGAAAGCATCAGTATTTCAGTCCCATGATTATTCCATCAGTTGATTCTTCCCAGACAAAGATAACTCAGAGTAAAATCACAAATACTGACAAGTGAGATGCTACCAGTTTGTGGAGCCCAGCCTGTGTGTCTGCTGTAATTGAATTTGTACACACAAACTGGAGCGTGCAGTGTTGCTATTCCTCTTAATGGGACAGACCTTCTGAGCAGAACTTTTAAAGCCTGAGTTAAATTTTTGTTCTATTTTAACAAGTCTTCAAGTATGTAACACCAATCTTTACTTATGACTTCATGTGTTGCATACATTTTTACCACATACATTACCAAAGAGTTGATGTATAGGTGGCAAATACAAATACCTTTTACTATTGGTTACAAATAAATCCGTGCAAAAAGCCCAGGACAATACAGTACACTACAAACAGAAACCCAAAAGCAAAAACTCTACAATGTTGAACAAAACCAATATTATGATTTTTATGTATTTGTGGTATGCAAGATGGTATTATGTTGCCTCTATAACAATTTTTAACTTTAATTTCAAATCCTTATGTTTCAATCTTTAAAATTTGAGGGCACTACAGAATTATTCATGTGGGAAGTCAAGTGAAAAAATGTGGCAGCAAAAGGCTTTTTCTTGCATTTCTCTAAACACCTCATAATACAAAAGATCTTCAACTCCAGTGTGGTATACACAGGACCAGAAACAGGTACCTCTGCACAGAGAAGATACAGTTTGTTGCATTGCAATCTGCAACTCTGAGAAGAACTTAAGAATCACTCATATAATGGCTTGATTCCACAACACCTGGTCAAATGGCAAGGCTGAACTGACTGTTGCATGGACTTTAAAAAAATAAGCAGCAAACACAGTACTTGGCCAACTGCTTTGTAATGGAGAAAGAGGAGCTACCTTTGCCCTAAGGTTCCACACTGGTACTATCAGGGATATGAAATAAAAAGAAAAAAAAAAATCACATGCAAAAGGACAAAAACTATACCAAGCAACAGTCCCCTCCCTCTTACAATTGGGAAACTGACAGGAACTGAGGAATTTCCTTGGGACATAACATGCACATGGAAAGAAGTGTCTGTGAGTCAAATATTCTCATTTGTGTACCTTATTTATGAATGAAAGTACCTTTCACCAAAACATAACATCTGCAGCATTGAAATAGGATTTCTGATGTGACTGAGTGTGTATGTAGGGCATTTCAGGTAATGCAGATGGATAACGTAGCAGGTTCTAAAAGGTATCACACCACATAGTCAAACAGGCTTCTTATGTAATTTTGCTATCTTAAGTAAATATAATAAAAAGTGTATTAAAATAAGTAGGTTCCTATAAATGAAACTACAATATACTTTAATTGGGACTTGGCTCTGCCTTCAGGAATAGCCTGAGAAAATGCATGCTTGAAGAAAGATACAGAGCTTCACTGCTGCGCTCTCTGAGAACTTTTCTCAGACATCCAGTCAGGAGGAGTAATAATAGGTCTTTTTAGAAGATGATACAAGAAAAAGGTAACAAACCTCTATATGACAGTTATTTTGTGTTTTTTTCATTATTTTTGTTTATAATTATTTATTGTGGAGAAGGGAGGTGAAAGCCCTGGGAGAGGGGCTATATTACCTACAGTTCTACTTCTGATGGAGGCCTCTTGGCTTGCGGTGCTATTGACTCTGCTCAGGGAGAGATGTGCTGGGAGAAGGTGTTATAAGATGTGGCAGGCTAGAGACAGCCTTGAGAAGTTCATGCTGAGCTGGAAAGATGTGTACAAAGGAGCAGGCAGCCAAAACTCAGATTGGAGAGGAAGAACTTCCTAGAGATGAAAAGGGGTTGGTACAATTCATAAAGTCATTGACTAAGCCGAACCTGCAAGCAAGGTCTACACCTTTACATAAAGTTCTGGCTGACTCAGTCCTGTAACAAACTCTTCCTCCCCAATTACCACTCAGGACTTAAAAGTAAAGCTCTGAGAGGAAGGAAATCTAAAAGAACTCTCTGCTGATACTGAAATATTTAAACACAGAAACACTGTATCCTCTGCATGTCAAATTACACTGTAGATGATTCTGTCACCTACCCATAGCAATGCCATACTACTATTCTGTGGAGGATGGTTAATGCCAACAATATATACAACTCCCCCTCATTATCCTTTCCTAATTAAGAAGCAGATGTTACTTGTGGTCTTATTTGTGATGGAGGCCAAATGTTCTAGATGCAATTGGAAAGCAGCAAACAGATATTAAAAACTCAGCAAACTACTAAAGCTGTGGATCCCAGTATATTTCCTTTCAAGAAGAGTGTAGCCGATCTGCTAAATAATTTCTGAGCATGACAGTTTCATGAACCTTTGGCAGCTCCCATTCAGAAAAGACTTTGAAAACAAAATCTGCACACATAGTGTGCATTAATTTCATTTAATAATTTACAGTGTATTATGGTGTGGGCTCCCCCCCTTTATTTATTGTATGAACTAGGCAAATTTCAAAAGCAACACGATACAATGATATATATGCCTCTTGTTAGTCACAGCTCTTAGGTGTATCTTTCTACTTGCTCTCTCTTTCCTATACCTCCTCTTACTGTAATGTTGCTATACCATGATCAAGAGACTAAAGGGATCCCACAAAGATTTTCAATCTTTCTGATTAAAAAAAAAAAGCAAACAAACTACTCCAGGAAATTTATTGCTTATAACAAATAATCCATTTATATGGTATAAAGTGTCTCTTCCTGTTTTAGCTGGAAACACCCAGCATCAGCACATCTTCAACACAAAGCAACGCGGAGCAGAGATGAGCTCTTGAGAAGCAGGTAGGCTAATCCATCTGTCATGCCTCACTGATGGGACAGCACTACAAAAACATAGTCAGAAATTGTGTTGATTTACTGCAGTGCAAACTACAAGAGCAGGTCAGGAGCTTTTCAGATTAGCGCATGGAATAAAGTCCCAGTTTAACAAGGCAATTCAGCACCTATCCATCTGATCCTAAGGCCAAGGGAAACTGCAGTACTCCTGCTTCCATTCTTATCCAGAACAGTTTGCTAAAGGAATATTTTTTTTTTACATTATACAATAAACTAGAAATTCTATAAAACAAAATTTTAAAGCTACAGTCAAGCACTCAAAAATTAATAAAAGACAGAATTAAATGTAATAAGCTTCCTTGACATCCCTGGATGCTTTCAAGGAGGGCCTGTTAACTACCTTCCTGTTTTACAAGTGCCAATGTTCAGAAATAACTAAATAACTTAATAAAATGTAAACTAGTCTATATCCTTTTCATTTACAGTAATAAGACTGAAGGAGTTGTTACTCAAGACAGATACACACAGACTCTCTTAACTTCTGGCAATATGTTTCCATTCATAATCAACATCCGTACATTTGAAAGACAAGTATCTTGAGTAAACCAAAGCTCCAGCACAAGAGCTGTTTACTTTTAAAATACACTTAAATTACTTCAATTCCTGTAATGAAGTACTAAACTTATAAGGAAAAGATTAGTCAGAGAAAATTATATCAAAAATTGGAACAAGGGAACAAAGACCAAGTTAAACTTCACATCAAAAACATTTACTTAAAGCTGCCATTGAACATATGATTTGGGAACTTGAATTAATTCTTCTAGCTTCTTAAAGAAAAGGTTGAAGGGAATTTCTTCAGGTTAGATAATTTTTGAAGCTAATGATGTTATTAATATTTTGCTGAAAAATTAAATAACCAATTCAGAAATGTGTTTTAAATAAATACTTCAAGCATAAAATGAAAATGCAGTGACAATGGTTGTGCAATGTTAATTCATTGATACACACCAAATCTGGACCAGACTGCTGGATGCCATGCTTCTCCAGGAAAAAATGAGTATGAACAGAGAACGCCAGTATCTTTATCAATGATCTGGATGAAGTGATGAAGAGCACCCTCAGTAAGTTTGCAGATGACAGGTTGGTTGGGAGTGTTGATCTGCTGATGTGTAGGAAGGCTCTACAGAGGGATCTGGACTGGCTGGATTGATGGGCTGAGGCCAATTGTATGAAGTTCAACAAGGCCAAGTGCTGGGTCCTGCACTTGGGTCACAACAACCCCAGGCAGCGCTACAGGTTTGAGGAAGAGTGGCTGGAAAGCTGCCTGGCAAAAAGGGATCTGTGGGTGTTGACTGACAGCCAGCTGAATATAAGACAACAGTGTGCCCAGTTGGCCAAAAAGACCAACAGCATCCTGGTTTGTATCAGAAATAGTGTGGCCAGCAGGACTAGAAAAGTGATTGTCTCCCTGTACTCGGTGCTGGTGAGGCCCCACCTCAAATCCTGTGTTCAGTTTTGGGTCCCTCACTACAAGAAAGACACTGAGGTGCTGGAGAGAGTTCAGAGAAGGGCAGCAAAGCTGGCGAGGGGCCTGGAGCACAAGTCCGACGAGAAACAGCTGAGGGAACTGGGGCTGTTTAGTCTGGAGAAAAGGAGGCTGAGGGGAGACCTTATCACTGTCTGTAACTACCTGAGAGGAGGTGGTAGCGAGGTGGGTGTTGGTCTCTTCTCCAAAGTAAAAAGCAATAGGACAAGAGGAAGCAGCCTCAAGTTGCTGCAGGGGAGGTTCAGATTGAATATTACAAAAAAATTCTTCACAGAAAGGGTTGCCAGGCATTGGAGCAGGCTGCCCAGGGAAGTGGTGGAGTCATCAACCCCAGATGGGTTTAAAAAATGTGTAGATGTTGTGTTTAGGGACATGGTTTAGTGGTGGATTTGGCAGTTCTAAGTTACAATTATTATAGTTCCAGTCAGCGAGTGATATAAAACAAGATACGATGAAAAGAGAAAATAGAGGAAACAGTAATAGTTAATGCACCAAGAGTGAAAACAGAGGCAGATAGATATTAGAGTAGAAATGAAAGCAGAGTTAGTGATGTGGTGTTATGGAAAAGGATGACAAGTCTCATCTCAAAATGCACTTCAGCTCATTTTGGAAAATCAATGCAAAAATGTCAGTAGTCATGGCCACATTACTAAGAAGAAAACTAGTTCTTCCAAGTAGTTTCATATCTTTATATGCCCTTCTTTATTTCCAAATACTGTACATTTCTTGGTGAGGTCAATTAAGCATGTTAATCTAATGGCTTCCTTGCAAAGAAAAATTATTTTTGGAAAGCAGTGAAATTTCTCAGATTTCCTTTTCATGCAGTAATACAGAGTGAATCACGCAATACATGTATATGACCTCATTAATGTTTATAAATATGTAAAGGGTGAGTGTCACGAGGATGGAGCCAGGCTCTTCTCAGTGACAACCAATGACAGGACAAGGGGCAATGGGTACAGACTGGAACACAGGAGGTCCCACTTAAATATGAGAAGAAACTTCTTCTCAGTGAGGGTGAGAGACACTGGAACAGGCTGCTCAGGGAAGTTGTGGAGTCTCCTTCTCTGGAGACATTCAAAACCCGCCTGGACACATTCCTGTGTAACCTCATCTAGGTGTTCCTGCTCTGGTGGGGGGATTGGACTAGGTGATCTTTTGAGGTCCCTTCCAATCCCTAACATTCTGTGATTCTGTGAACTTTTGGGATTACTTTAAATATAATAAATATGGAGTTGTTTGTTTTCTAGTATTCTGACAATGAAGATACACTTTATGTCAGGAGACAGAGGATTCTGCCACCTTTTTAAGCTGCTGATGATACAGCCACAGTGGGGCAGTCAAGGCCAAGACATACAGTTTGCTTCTCGAATGAGTCCAAAGTGCAAAGAACAGATCAAATATCTTAGTATCTAAGGGCAAAATCCCACAGTGCTTAGTCAGGCAAAACTCCTGTTGAAGCCAATGGGAGTTTTGCCTGAATAAGTACTGAGCGAAGACTATGATGTTTGACCTAGATTTATCAGAGTCACACAAATCTAGGTCTAACATGTTTTTAAGACTGACAACCACTGTGCCACAATATTCCTGCAGCATTCTGTTCAAAGGAAAACACAGTAACAGTAAGCTATGAATCATCTGCTGCACCCCCTATGTATATAAAGGAAGGCAACAACTTGCAGCTGGGCAAGGAGCTGCTATCTTGAAAATCTGCCAAAGTGCAAGACTGAAAAAAAAAAATAAGTTTACCACTGTAAAGTTTTGGAAATCTGATAAATACAGAAAAGTGCGCAAGTGAGATTCCCAAGGGCTTCTGTGTGATTGAAAATAATCTGTCTTTCACTCTTGTAAGCAAACCAACTCATAAGCAAACAGGCAACAACAAATAATTCCTTTCTGTAGTTATCCTTCTAATTTATGGCAAACTGCAATTCCTACATGGTCAGCAGAAATTTCTCTAGCTGATTTCAATGGGGATTAATTTAGGTGAATAACTAGGTCAGTCTTGTTTCTAAGTTAACATTTCTATTACAGAAATATGAAAGTAGATTAAGTATAACGTATACGTATATCTTGCATCAGAAACTTCCTTCTGTAATTACAGAATCCCATTTACAATAACTTTGATGTCATATACAAGAGAAATATTAGAATTAGTATCAAAGTGAGAAGAAAAATTCATAAGCAGGATAGACAGGCATGTTTTTGACTTCCTTCTTCTATCTGAAGCAAGGATCAAAAAACTTGACACCAGTAGCACTTGAACCAGAGAATCTCCCTGAAGGGTGAGGGGGAGACAGTAGAATGTGTGTACCACACATCACAACACAGAAGCCAAAATCATACCAAGCTATAACTCCATCCTGTCATATTTAACTGGGTCTACCCTTTGCAAAATTCCCTTATATAAAGAGCAGTAGTTAAACAATGTGAAAAGATATTTCTTTTTCATTAGGTCTCTTCCATCATTAATGAATCCTAAACCTTCTGAGCTGTGCAATATTACCCAGAGAAGTGAATAGCTGTACTATTCAGCCAGATAATAGCTTGATACCATCTTTGACTGTGAAATTAAACTTGGGATTTTTAAAGAGCAGGTCCTTGAAAATGAAAAGCCCAGAACTTCTATCAGGTGTCAGTCTAGGACTTTGTAATCTTACAAAGTAAATACTAAAACCCACAGTCAAAGTTCAGTCAGTTCCAGGTTTTGCCACCAAATTTGGAAGCGTGGTATCACTTGCTTTGCCTTTGTTAAACTTTCAGGTGAGGTAATGACGTGCCACAGAAACAAGAACATACAGCTTATTCTCTTCAATGAATACAGCTATAGAGAAAGTGAAACTCATACTCCAGAATACCACAGTGCAGAAAACTACTGCAGAGATTTTCCTCAGTGGAGATGTTTCAGCATCTCCATGACACTGATGCATTTCTACTAAAGGCCCCACTTCATCTCTTTATGGATGACTATCTTAAACAAACATTAGGTTACAAAAAAGAAAGAAAGAAAAAAAAATCAGTACTAATTCTCTTTACTTTCAAAATTGTCAGGCTTTCTGTCCTCCTT
This sequence comes from Streptopelia decaocto, assembly GCF_964273445.1. Taxonomy (NCBI): domain Eukaryota; kingdom Metazoa; phylum Chordata; class Aves; order Columbiformes; family Columbidae; genus Streptopelia; species Streptopelia decaocto. The sequence goes on from NC_138663.1 coordinate 88,714,045, forward strand.
TGTATTCCTGTAAGCCCTCTGCTCCTCTCCCTCATTTCTTTATTACCTCCTTTTTGTGACATTATATATTAACATTGATCCTCCTTCAAAAAAAAAAAAAAAACAAACCATAAATGAACAAAACACCCAAAAAAGTCCTTCCAGATGGAAAGAAAGGAATCTTGGTTTTCCCCAGATCTGCATCTTGAAGACTGGATGTCAAAATTCCAGGCTAAAAATTAGGGTTAAGTCCTTGCTATAAGAAATTAACAGAATTTGTTTTCTATGTTAACCATTTATTTTCATGAAATAAAAACATAAATAGTGTCTCTGAAATTTTAGTGCCTCTTTCTAATGTGGCAAATTTGAAATTGATAAAAGTCATTAGGAAGCACAAGACTAGCCAGTCACATCTGAATACAGCATAGGATAATTCCTCGGGAACAAGACCAAAAAATCCCACAGAAAAAAAACAGCGCATCCAAATGTTGGATCTTTATCAGACAGGAATTCCCAGTTCTAAGAAATAAATAAGACTAAATCATGGTCTACCAGTGTTGCTGAGAATTTTTGGTCTCTTCCAGTGTCATAACTGTTTGCTCTCCAGTTCACACAGTAGGCTCAGTGCAAAACACAATACAGCAGGAGAAAATGGAGACAGAAACATAAGTGATCTCCTGTAGCATCTGAAGACACAGTATGAACCTCCTCTCAAAGCTGTGTGCTTTGAAATATGCATTTGACCATGCCTGACAAACTGACTGCTTTTAAATAACCAAGTCTTACAGGTGGGATTTTTGTTTTCAACTACTCTTATATGGGACTAGAATCAGGAATTAATTTTACTATACTCATGAACATAACACAAAGGAATTACATCTTACTGTGGAATATGTCAAGATTTAATTATGAAGCTTTACAAAATCCTGGTGAAGCCAACTGCTTCAAATCTTTGACCTGCTTCAGATTTTCAACCCAGAAGTTTTATATGGCTATATGTAGAGAGGTTACTTTTTACTGCAGTGTTTCATGAGGAAAATAAATTCCCATGGAGAGTGGTGCAACAAATGAAAAGAAAAATAATCATCCAGGTCTTATTTCCTTCCATCTAACAACGGCTAAATAATAGAGTTGGAGCAGAGTTGTTTGGATCACTGGAGCTGAATGGTTTTATTTTCCCAATGAACTGCTTACCTCTTCTGGCTTCAACAACACACAGCAAAAAAAAAAAAAAAATTAGTTTCTTCTTTGAAAGGTATGAATAATTTCGAATGAGGAAAAAAACCAACCAACCAACCAACACCACACATATGACTAAGCTACATTCTTTTTCAAAGCTTTGAGGTGGGGTGGTTCTGCTTGTTCTACATATCAAAATACTATAACTTACAGTAGTTATTGTCAGCTGACATGCTACTGAAAGCAACAGTTCTGACCTTAATGGAGTGAATTTAAACTCATTAAACAGTATTTCAGGAGCTCTGCATACTGCAGGTATGTTCAAATGTATTTAACATACCAGGGATATTTAATGGTACACCTTAACTTGTTCAATACCTTGAATAGTAAAACACCAATGTGGTCCATTATTAGCAACAGCCTAACAAAACAGATGTTCAGGGCTATATTCATTCACATAATTAGCAACAAAGCAGTAACTCTGATTTTATGTCAGTACTCCTACATTTTTAATCTTAAGTGTGGATAGTATCATTCTAAGTGAATGAAGGAATTGGTAAAAATGTATAAGTATGTTCTGCATGTTTAGAATAGCTTCAATTATCATTTGAAAATGGCAATTCTGATTAAAAATTTAAATACTTATAAATGCATACAATCAAGTCCATATGCAGCTAAAAACCCAGCTGTGTTTGAAATCAGATTAACATTGTGATAGCTGTTAGCTTTTAAAATATAATCTATCAGCAGTATGAGGAATTAACATTAAAATGCTATGACTGCTTATATTATGAAGTATATAATACATACATATGTATTAGCCTACTGCTTAATTTTATTAGACTTATTTTCTGGAAAGGAGGAGAGCAGTGAACACAAAAAGAAGTTTCCAGGGTTCTCAAGTCCAGCTGAAAGTTCAATAACTTTGGTGCCTTGACAATTTGTAATCTTTCTGAAAACATCACCAGTAGCTCTCTGAACTTCATAGTCTTCACTTAACTGTTCTTTCAGAAATTATTTTCAAGTGCATTGTCTTTTTCCACCCTTCTCTGTCCTTGTATATCTATTTAAGATTTGCTCAGAGAAGTGGCATTGCCTATTTTATGGGTTCAATACCAAGAAGTTTTGAATCTTATACCAAAGACACACTTGCCGTTTATGATTGTGAGATAACACTATCTGTGGGAGGAAAAAACAAATTGCCTCTTTTTTCTTTCCCCTACACTAGCTATATAACAACAAATAATGAATCATTATTTTTCCCCCAAATAACTTTCTAGCTATCAGTTATATAACACTAGCCTTGGTCATGTTAAAACCAGGCAGTGCTTTGACACACTTGATGAGTAATTAGTCATTCTAGGCTATAACAGAAGTAAAACATATTTATAATTTTCCTCTGGAAGGTATTATTTAAGCCCTGCAGGGAAACTGACCCTGTCTCTGCCTTCCCCAAAGTACTAACAGATCATTAGTACTCCCTAAGCAATGGCAATTATAGTTCTGAAAATAAAGAGGTTATTTGTTACTTTAATAATTTCAAAATACACATTATCTGGAGGAAAAAAAAACAAAAAACAAACCAAACAAAACAATCCTAACACTTTGCAGCTTTATGCAGACATTTAATGACAACTTTTTGTAGAGATAAAGAGAGACAGTCAGCAGGCTATTAAATACCCCGAAGACAACATTATGGTCACAAACAGCCACCTTTTGAAGGATGCCAACTCTAGATGCTCCCCAAGCTTATCCTCATTTATTTCCTAAACAGCAATCTCTCTTATCAGTCATGTTTCTTTTGCATACCCTACCAGCAAGGACTCAGTGGTGCTGCGACCACCTATGCAGAAAGAAGATTAACAGCAAAATGGATCTGCTAAAAGAGTCTCTTCCCTTTGCACAGGTAAGTCATTGTACAGCTGCTTCATGTCCCTGGCAGGCCACACACTGTCCAGCAAACAGATACTTTTCATACCCGTTAAAAAAACCAGTATCTCCTGGTAATGAAACCCGGATTTCCCAAAGAAGAGAAAATTGCATATTATGGGATTAAACTACAAATTGGAAAGCAGCTTTTTAAACACAGATACAGGACACACAAAGTTACATCAATTGTTTTCTAAAGTTTGTCTTGAACCTAGCAAGAAAGAATGAAATACAGAATCACGGTCCCATAAACCCCCACCTAGCCTTTAAAGACATATATTTTGTTTAGCATTTCTTCATATCTGAATTAAAAAAATAAAGCCAGGTGTTATTTCCCTATGGTATCTGACAACCACAAAGCAAAATCCGAAATTCAGGACTGCAGAAAAATGTAACAACTAAAAACATTCTTTTTTTTTTTTTTTTTTTCTTCTGAAAGTAAACTGGGGATTGATTTTATTTGAAAAGGCAAATTGTATCACCGCACTCCAAAGTTAGGTAACAAAACATGAATTAACTCAAACTACATTTTGAGATCAACATCCTAACATTCAAGATCTAGATGAATTTAATCTTTCGTATGTTGACTCAGAAAAGCTCTTGGCCTGGTGTTTTTCATTTGCTCTATTATTGCTTGCTTTTGATCATAGCCAAACTACAGAGAAATTGCAGGTGCATTTTTGTAGGCTAGTTTTCTCCTCAATTCTGTTCCATGACCTTCTGTTGTGCTAGCTGTTATTTAAGCTGATCATTAAGATCCACTCCAGTGTCTTTTCCTTACAATTTTTTTTGAACAAAGCGATTTTTGCACCAGTCATTTTTATCTGTAAAAACTACCTTGGCTAATTTTTGTCACTATTTGCAGTGCTAAAATACTAAATTATAGTCTCTGTCACCTTACATTCTTTTATCCTTTTTGTTCTCTGCAATATTTCCCCCACAACAGTGATTTTACTTAGATTTTATATTCTCTATTAAGTTTCAGTAGTGACACATAAAATGTTTTAAACTTCTGCAAAGTTGTATGCTTGCCCCGGTCTGCCTGTTTTTACTGCTGTACACTACTTCTCAAAATTATTCCTAGAGTTTTTCTGTTGGATTGTAGTCAACTACATAACAGTTTCCATTCGGATGATGATACCTGCAGTCACATTTTGTCGTTGCTTTCACTAACAAATGCATTTGGCAGAATTACACTACTTAAAAGCAATGTCTTACTGAAAAATCGTGACCATGGGATGATGTGTTTTGCACCCATGCAGCACGTGGCACAGAATGTCACTGTGTGAATCCTGCAGAGCTGCTTTTGTATGAGTTGGGGCATGTTTGTCAGACACGCGCAGTCCTGATTCAAGGACTTCTACAAACAGACATCCTGCATATCCACAGACAGTTTGTTTTATTGGTTCGAGCTACTCTGACTGTCAGAAGCAAGAATTGCCATACTGAATCAAACCCACGGCGCTCTGATCCTCTAACCTGTGGCAGTAACAATATCAGGTGATTCAGAGAAAGGTGCGAAAGCTTGAAAATAATCTACTCTGCTACTTCTCTCTTTCACATTTGTTTTCTTCCTGCCCTCCTTCCTTCCCTAAGCTGGAACATGAGATTTCATATCTCTTTAAAACTGTTATTGAGTGTAGTAACTGGATATTATTTCTTCCTAAGAACATTCAACACCATCACTTTTTTCTTTTTTTTTTTTTTCTTTTTTAAGAAATCTTCATAAAATCTTGGCCCAAATGGCTTTCTGTGGCAATAAACTCCATGGCTTAACTACACACTGTGTGATACAACTATCTCGCATCTTTAAAATAGTTTTGAATTTCCTATCTTTTAACTTAATTGGAAATACCTTTATTTCTGTACTTTATGAAACAGAATTGTATATTTCAGACTTTGACCATTCATTATTCAACATACTGTCTTTCCAGTGTTCATTTAGGCCAAAAATTTTAGCCTGGATATAAGAATTACTGATGTGAATATCCTGCATTGCTCTTGTCATCTCTTCAACAGACAGGTACATTTTCCTGTTAATCCTCTTGAATAGCAGCTGGTTTAAATGCTATTCACAGTCAGAACTGAACAGATCTCTCCTGAGTGTTGGGATACCCTCTCAATGCTAATCCCTATGTCTTTCCTTGCTACAGCAGTTACCATAAGTTCAGTAAAAAGACATATGTAGTGAATCAACAAAAAATACTCCAATAGTGGAGTGGTTTTTCAGCCTGGAGTATATCAGCCCCTGAGAGTCTGTGGAATACTTCACAAAAAACCCACAAATGAGAAGTTTCTAACAAAGTCTGCATCACCACTGGACAAATTTCAGGAACCCATGCACTGAGAAAGGTTGACAACCACCGCACCAAGATATGCCTTACTGTTCTTAGACAATATTATTCCAACAAATAATCAATACAATCATGAGCAGTATTATATTTCACAAACAGATTCATAATTTCTCTCCTAGATGCTCCTTCCATGGCACTGATGCTTTAGGTCTGTAAGAAGTTCATTCTGAATCCTACTCTGTAAGTCATTTGTAAATGCACAGCTCCGTTTCTCAAAAACACTCTTACAGATGACCAGAGAACCAATCTGAGAAATAGCAAAGCACATACGTGCAGAGTTTAATAATCAAATTTGTTAGTATGAAAATGGGAGGAATCAGACACAAGAAGCTGAAATCCAAGCTAATAGAAAGCCAGAGCTTACAAATCACCAAAGAGGCAGCAATTTTTAGATTGATTACAGTACAATTTCTTCTTTTAATTGAAAATTAAATTAGCTTGTGATGAATTATGGGATGATGCTTTGAAAGTCATATTAGGAATGGAGTGCAAAATAACACTTTTTTTACAGACAAGATGTTAGGGCATACTTATGTTGAGTTCATCAACATAATGATTTTGAACATGATAAAGTGAAATGCAAAATTTCCAACTGTGCTTCTCTCCAAATGTATATTTGGAGTTACTACTTGGGGTGGTGAGGCAGGAAAACCAGGGATGAGAGAGCTATTAAGTTTTACAATTAAATTCAATAATTTAATTTAGAAATCTCTCTAAAATTAAGCTGCTTTTTATCTTCTAAATGCAAATTTTCATGCTTTTTTCCCCTCATACATTCTCAGAGTTCAAACGACAACTGTTACAGTGAGGTAGAGAGTACTCATGGAAGCAGAACATTAGACAAAACATAGAGAGAGAATGTACAGAGAGACAATTTTATATTTATGTCTCGGTGTTGTCCTTGACCTTCCACCTAAAGGTCTGCCTTTGTTGTGGTTTTTGTTATATTCTGTTAAAATTTCTATTGTTACTAGCTTTCAGGAAGCTTAAATAAACCAGAAGACCTCTTAAATTAACTTAGGATCACGGCTAGATAAAAGTTAAACAAAGAATCTAAGAGAGTGGATGCATTAAATTACTTTGACAAAGACACATATCCTCATCTTCACGGGCTACTATAAGTACGTCTAGTAAATAGCAAGCACCATGCCCTACACTGAATGAGTGAGTTTGGGACTTTCTGTTCCTTTTAACATGTAATTACTCATTAAAAGTCATCACACCTCACACTGTTAGAGCCCAGAAGGTAACAAGTCTTTTTATCAACACACTCCTTCCTTACACCACTCCTTTACCCGCTGCCTCTTTGCCCTTGAGCATAACACGAGCACATTTTATCTTTGTCTAGGCAAACACAACAGAAGACAGAGGCCTGAAGGGAGCACATGCAGGGCCTCCAACCTCATGCATCCTCTTAGAGCAGGGAATGGGTCCAGCTGAAGCTGGCAACTCACGTGAAGGTGATTCATCTCACCACCACTTGATACAAATCCCATCACACACTTTAAAACTAAGTACTGCATCTCCCACACACTGGTGTAGGCTGAGCACACTGGCACAGCTCTAACTTGCTTCTTGACTTCTTACACATGCTCTGAGAAATTAACTGCTTTTTCAACAGCATTCAGGCAAGGTACCCATACCAGGCCTCAGCCCAGCAAGGTGAAGTTGCAAAAGTTGAGGAGAACAAGTATTACTATTCTCACAGGGCATTAACCAGTTATAAACCCCATAAATGCCCTCATTTTTTAGCCAGTCTCTGGTGAGATCAAACATAAAAGAACCTCCAGATAAGGAAAACCTTGGTGGGATTCTACATCATATGCCTGGTTTCAGGCTAAGAACCAAACGTGGTCATGATGCATCAGTAGGTTTCTCTCAGTTCAGTGATGACAAAATGTGCTGTTGTCACTTCACATACAGAATAAGCTATTTGACAAGGGTTGTGGTCAACTTTATATCACCAGTTAGTTTTCAAGAAAATAGGTTAATACAGAACTTTAGAGTACACAACCGCTTTTTCTGAACAGCTGCCGCTAATCAATTAATTACATTGTTTCCAATCACGTGGATTTCTAAATATCTAGGTAATGCACTTGTCGTAGCACTCAGGTTGTTCAGAAACTATTGTTTGACATCCCAAATTAACTAGAAAATTATCTGCATCTTGTTTCAGTTTTTAGCTAGTTAAACCCTCTCCCTGCCACTCTCCCCCAATCAAGCCATTATTTTCTGTACAAGTAAAAGCAAATGGAAAATGTCTTGACATATGTAAATTATGTAACAATATATAATACTATTAAGTCATCATCCTGATCCTCCCAAAGTTTTGCTTCTTGGCAGCATTTATACAGATTGCTGGCATCAATCTGCTTTGCTTCTCTAATGAATCTAATAAGCTAGAAATCTCCAGAGATCAAGTATTTTATCCAACTGGCTTGAGAAGAATCAGACCTGTGAAGTTCATAAAATGATTCACTAGATGCAATGCAATAAACTAGTATTCTGGAAGTAAGAAAATATTTTCCATATTAAGGCTGAATTCAGAAATACAGCTAATAAGAGAGAAATCTAGAATATGTGTCATATAATTAATTAGTAGCAGCCTTTTCACTCACTAAAAATAATATTTAATACAGAATATTAAGGTGTCACCTTTAACAGAAATACCAGTTTAGTCCTTTGTACAGTAGTGCTACAGGTTCTGTTCTGGTTAGCTAAATATGTACGCATTTTGCTAAATGTAAAAAGTTTTCCTGGAGACACATGTTTCTTTTTGAAATACAGGTGAACCCTGACTATGTTTTAAACTAAATTAATTTACATCATATAACAGTCTATCTAAAAGGAGACATGCAAGGGCCTAGATGTCCTCTGCATTGGCAGGAATGCTTGTTTATATACTAGAAATGTCTTTTTATGAGGTACTGTTGCCTTGGAAACCACTACTAAAAATGAAAATTTTGTCTTCATGGAAAAAAACCCCATGCTATTCAGTTATTTACCTTATATTTTTCGTGTTCAGTTTGAAACTCAAAGATTGGCAGTTGGATGTTACTAGCGCTTAATTCCTCCTTCCTATTATAAAATTATATCTTGCTGTAAGTTTTGTGATTCCCCATAGCAAACAGAGGCCAATCTCTTATTTCCTACCAACCCTCTTATAAAGAAACACATTTACATTCCTTCTCTTGAGAGGCTGGATGAAAAAAAAACAACGCAAACCAAACCAACAAAGCTTTCATGGAAATCAGAAAGCTGTTTTCTGAGATTTTGCTCTTTTAATGTATTGTTTAAAGCATCCAACAGCTCTTTGACCAATGTCAGTCCAAAATTCTTGGGAAATGTCATGACCTTTAACTGCATTTTTTTATGTGTTTCTCAGCTTTGCCATCACTACTTAATTGAATATAGTCACCTAAGTAGCGTTTTAGTGTGAGCACAGAATGGAGCCATTTTCTAGGTGGTTTCCTTTCCAGATTTTCTGTCAGTGTTAGTGCTTTTCTCAGACCTCAATTCCCAATTTTTACCCTGCATGTGGGAGGATGTGCCAATAGAAAGGATGCAAGATCTATTCTAAACCAGCGAGAAAAAGGAAGATATGTATATTGGATGACAACGGGAAGGCAAAGCAAAACATGCTGATCATGACTCAAGGCTGCCTCTGCTCAGACATGGTAAATTCACAAGGTAAGACGGCCTTTCGGCTTATTTTTGTGAGGATGTGACCTGTTTTGCCACAGAGCATGACAGCTTTATAAAAGTTATTTGTCTTTTGACTCAATTTACCATTTTTATTCCTGGGAATACTTTCACACAGTATTGACCACTACATCACAGATGTGTGGATAAAAAATTCCAATTTTGGGCCGCTGATTGGCTTAGGTTGTATAGTAGCTCTTGTTTCCAAATCAAACATCCAATTGTGCCATTCAATTTCTGACATAAAGACTAAGACCAAAAGGGGAGAAAAAAGAATCACAGTTTCCTCTGAGCACTGACAGACAGTGTTGTAGTAGGAGATGTGTAGCCACGGGTGCTGGGCTGTTATAATGAAAAATCCCTGTGGAAAGGAAATGCAAATTCTATAAGCACCAAAACCTTTGTGAAAACACTGAGGCTTTAACCTTCATATGGCACAAGCAGAGTATGGAACTTAATAGATGCTATAAAAACCTCTAGCAATACACACAGCCTGCTGTTGTGAAGATGTTCATGATGAGAAGGCCAATGACATAACGATGGTCAGTAAAAGCTGCGAGAAGACATGAGATCCAGAATGGGGTTCTATTCTTTTCTGTTACCATGGAAGACTGCTTAAAGGGTGAAAGTTTTCACTGAGTCCTCCACCACCACTGTGATTAAAATTTCTTTCTTTCCCCACCCTTAGGGCCATAATTGTGCTGTGTTCCTTTAAAAACATGACAAGACTATTGGAAACATCTGCTGGACCTGCTCAAGGGGAGCAAGACTCAGAGGACAGAGCAAATGACAGGCAAGAGCATCCCACAGGAAGCTTGGCTACCAGCAGGTCATACAGAATGAACATAAAACAGGGATTGGAGCAGTCAGTCTCCCCACACAGATGAGGAAAAGGCACTTTCCCAAGGACCAGAGGTGACAGAAGAGAACCGGGCAGATTCAGCCACAGTGATTGAAAGTATGGATGTGAAGACCCATTTGCACAAACAGAAGGGACTGGAGTTGAAGGAATGAGTGATTTAACATGCTTTTACTTTCTATTATGCCTGACTCTGCTGCTTCCTATTTACAAATGTTCTAGTTCAGGTTATAATGAAATGTACCATTTTTCCCCATGAGTTTCCAAGCTTTTTGTTGGAGTTCATGGTCTAAGCAGATTCACCTTAGGTTCTGCCACTGGCCATCAGACTCTGTAATATCCCCTCCTTATTCGCAGTATCTTGATGGACATGCTATAGACACCTGCTTCTGGTATAGTGTGTGGTTGCAGCCTTGGACTGAAACAACTTTTGCTCTGAGGTGTTCCACCTACAACAGCTGCCTCATAGACTTTGACATTAACCAGCGAGATGAACCGATAAAAAAAAATAGTGAGCATTTCATCAAAGCCTGTGCTACCTTGTGAGAAAATCCATCGACACAGATATATTGCCCCTCACCTATATATATATATATATATTTTTTTTTTTTTTAACAACATAGCATTGCCTGATTAAAAGCAGCTCTGGTTATGATGAAAAGGGCAGACACTAAGTATTCTGAAAAGCTAATTGTTCAGTATTGGTATCTATCAGAAACTTACAGGATAAATAATAGCTGAAAGCCTCAAATTATCATTTGGTATCTTTTCTGAACCTAACTGGGAGAGACTGCATGGCAATTTCCAGTGCCTTCCACCAGCTGAGCTGATTAGCCCATGATGAGTGCTGAGCAATGTAAATTAACTTGCCAGTCACTGGGGCATTTGCTGCAAGCTGAGCATGCTCACACAGACAATTAGCAAAGCTCAGCCAACATGTGATAACTTGTTAAGTTGCATTAATGTTTATTTTTCTTTCCAAGCCTCATACTAAGAAGCAGTGTGAAACAAAAGAAGTTTTAAGAAATAAAGCAGGGAAATCTCTTCTATAAAGGAAAAAACTGTGACTTTCTTTTTTTCCTTCCCTTCTTGCTTATTAACACTGATTCATTAATCCTGATAGAAAGCCTTGCAAAGTGACTTGTTTTGCTCTAGTCAGCTGGCAGTTTTGCATAGACCTAGTTCTAAGAAGTGGAATTTACAGTGGAATTTGTCAGAACATCCTTATTTTGGGCTTAAACCAAATATAATAAAATGTAATATATAAAAAAGATGTGTAATCCCATTGCAATAGCTATATTGAATTCAATAGATACACTAGAGTACTCACTACAATACAGTTAAATTAGACAAGTTCCTCATTTTGGTTATACATCACTTCTTACAGTGAAATAGAAAAAAAAGGTTGAAATAGGTCAAAATAAATTATTTAATGCTAATTTATTATCTCTATTAGAGTTCTGTCACTGTGCCCTATCATGGGAACATGCAAATTCTGGACATTTTGTGAGACTACTAATGAGAATACAGTCAAGCTCTGAAATAATTTCAGATAGATATGAAAGTTACTTGAAACCAGCTTAGAATTAGATAAGATTCTTAATGTTGTGGTAATCATCATAATAGGAATATAACTGAATATTTTGGTATGGCTAAAAAAAAGCTGCATTTGAACTTGTAATTTTATTAACACCAACAGGCTCCTTCCCCTACTTTCTTCATACTGCAGGTGCAATTTACGTCTTTCTTCTTTCATGTTCAAAGATTTTCACTTCAGTGGAACATCTCCACAATACCAGAAACAAACAAAAAAACCCCACAACCCACCCAAAAATCATTTTCCCAATAACTATTTACTTGCATCACATAAAGAATTTAAGTATTAATGAAATGAAACTTAAACCTTGAGAAAAAGGTCCTACATAACCTGTTAGAAGGGAAGCTTAAGTGAAATAAAAAAATAAATTTATGAATACAGGCTTGACACTATGCTTCCAACAGAGGAACTGGTGAGATTTTCTCCTCCCCACCCCCTTCTTTAAAAAATATATCTTTGTAAATCAACACAAGTCAGCAGAAAGGGAAATTATTTTGAAAAAAACACCAACAAAGCCCAAAACCTAAACAAGAATGGAAAAGGTCTCCCACTTATACTTGCCCATTTGAAAAACAAAACAAAACAGGGCACCCCCCCCAGCAAACAAAATTCCCCCTCCAAAATGAAAAAACAAAAACAAAAACCCCAACCGAAACCCCATAACTATTATTGCCAAAGTTTATTTTACATCTCTTACACAGCCAAAAATCAAAACAACTTCCCTGAAACACATTGGCAATGCTATTACACCACATGGAGTGAGAATGGAACAAAGTGCTATTCCTGTGGCATAGACAAATCTGAAAACAGAATAAAAAAGGCATCAGCTGTTCAAACTTACACTTGTTGTGTAGGCAGCTTCAGGATCATCCTCTAACACTCGTGACAAACCAAAATCAGAGACTTTACACATGAGGTTGCTGTTGACCAAGATATTACGGGCTGCCAGATCACGGTGCACATAGCCCATGTCCGAGAGGTACTTCATGCCAGATGCAATCCCTCGCAGCATACCAACCAGCTGGATGACTGTGAAGTGGCCATCATGCTTCTGCAAGTAAAGATGCAAGTTCAAAGAACACAGCTACTTTTGATTAATTTCATACTAATGATATTAAGTGCAGGTCATATTCAAAATATATTTGTAACCTGTCCAGTCAAACTGCCTGCTGCATCTTGTTTTTTCAAGTATTTAACCTGGTCAGCAGTACAAGCTATCCTGTCTCTCATTGTGCAGTTTATCCCTCTTTTCTTCCATATTTTCAAACTCCCTACAATCTTTCTACTGACAGCATATAATGTCTTTTATCCTCAGTTACTAAGAACACTTTCCCCAAACGTTGCACTGAAAAAGTCCTCTCCATCTTTTACTCCATGGCCTCAGGCAACAGAAAACACTCTTTCTGTTGCCTCAGCCTTGATTGTCTGCAGGTATTGCTGTTAACTCACTTTTTTGTGGGGTTGGTTTGTTTAAAAATCAAAAATCGAAAAAAGTTTGGGGCTTCATCTAACACCATATAATCTCTGAACAGTTGATTAAAAAGGAGAGGTGTGCTGAAATTCGGAGGTTATGTATCTTTTCCAAAGTCTTCCTGACTAAGCCCACTAAGCTCAGAGCCATTAATGCATTAAGCTGATTAACGCCTGCTGAAACCTAATGGAGTTGAACATGTAAATAAGAATTACGTTGTTGACCACGCTCATCCATCTGGTCAGTCTTGGTGGGCCTCAGTTTCCCCTCACCAATATTAAAGTTGATGCTCCTGTACTTCCTATATCAGAAGGCTCCTAAACTATATGACAGTGGGGACAAAGTGAATACCCGTACAGAAATCTGATTGTCGGCTCTTTGCCTGGATTAGCTCTACCCTATCTACCACTTACAGAAGACTGCTTGCAGCAGTATTTGTGTGACCTCAGCTGGCAGGCATTTAGCTTCTCATGGATTATTCAGTGAGCCAGGCTTTCATGTTAGCATGAACAGCCAAACAAAAACAAACAGCTCTTCCCTGCAAGCAAGTTAACTTTCCATTTTCTCTTTCAACACCTTCAGCACTGGGCTACAGAAAAGCAGCAGTGTTCTGATCAGTATTCAGGACATTTCTGTTGCTTAGCTCATACATTTAAACAATATGATTTTTGTAGGGGAGAAGGTTACAGTAAATTCAATAAATTTATTAGACTCAGCAAAGCAACAGGCTGAACTGCATGGATATGTTTAACTTTATCCCTGATCAGTAAAGTATTTCAGTATTTTCATCATAGTTCAATGATTAGGGGTCTGCTTCCCACTAGTCAGGATATGAACACTTGAAGAAATTGGGAACTACTCCTCAAATGTAATTAAGGTTACCAAAAATCCCACAAACAAACGACAAAACCCCAGACATGGAGAAGTTCGCAGTCACTTGCTTCTCATGTTATTAATCTATCTTCTGAGATGAAGCAATACTAGACCAAGAGCTGCCTCTAATATAGATTGTACCTCTACTTAAGTCAAGAAATTATACATTCTTAAATGATCAATCAATTAGTGTGCAGAACAGGCTTCAAAACTGAAAGTTGTCTGCCTATGTAGAAGTCCCTAAAGCCACTACTATTCAGTTAAACTCTATTGGGTACAAACACAAAGAAAAAAAAACAAACAACGCAGAAATAACATGGATTCTGCAACTTGTAGAACTTGCAGAGTGTCTTGAAACTTTTTCAATTCCTTTTGTAAAATTAACTGGAAGAAAAGCCCAAGCACAGCAGTATATGAAAACCTGCACGACAGGCAACATTCACCAGTTACTGACCGGTACTGCTATGTCAGGTTATAACACAGCAAGACAGAAAACAAAAATAAAACAGTAAAAGGAAGATCTGCAAGGTTGCTACAGCTGCTATTCTAAGCCAACATACCAGAGTGCAAAAATTCAGGTAGTAACACACCTTGTCAGCTAGAACACCTCACAGACGCATCGTATTTCCCAGCAACACTTTTATTTAAGTAGGCACTTCCACCAGTAGCCAAACACCACAGGCATCTCACAGGCTTCTCCAAAACAAGCACGTTTAACAATGCTACTTTGAAATAAGCTATTTATGACTGATTCATAGCAACTTTTCCCCTTGAATCTTCTCACTGGTCCTCTTGTGTCAGTACTCTAAAGCCTTTTTGTCTCTAAATTCCCTGCGCAATAATGTTACTCGTATAAGCAACTCCCCTTCCTTTGTTGTCTCTGTCAAAGCCACCTGTAAGCAGTTAGTTTGGCAGACAACATTCAGCTGAGGGTCAAGACACAATTGTTATAACCAGACATCCTACAAGCAGCCATCTCCTGTTAGGGGCCTAGGACATTCCCTATCATAGGTTCCTACCACAATAATAAAGGGAACCTCCCAGAGTCCAAAACATGCCAGTGATAGATATTTTAAATAAAAATTTTCCATCTAGCAATAAAGCAAAGAGAGGCAAAAGAGAATGTTACATATTTTAAGTCTCTTCCAATAAAGGAAGGACATGAACTCTATCCAGTATTCTATGTAGTGAAGCCAAAAGAGATTTGGGTTTTGCTTTTCATTTAATAATTCTGAATGTTCAACTGACTCAAATGTATTAAGCTGGTTGCAAACAGTTAATACTTTTCACACTTATAGATAACTATTTTTAGCTAACTGTAGAATTAAGATTTGGAACAAAGCACCTATGACTTATTTTTGCAAAACAATCAACCAATTCCTCCCTGCAACAAAGCACCAAACAAAACCAGCCTCCCAATCCTCTAGACTTTACCTCCTCCTTATCATTGTTAACAGCTCCATTCTTTCAGCAACCCTCAGAGTCATCTGCAACACCTCCCTTAACCTTTTGTCTCCTTGGATCACAAGCATTCATTCTTCCCTTTTAAGATACGTGTACTTTCAAATCTAGACCATGCTTGATTGATTTTTCATAAAACATAACCATTTTCTGCTCTTTCTAAATCTCAGTATTTCCCTTACCAGTATAGTAGAAATGCCTGAGTTAAAAACAATCTCATACTTTTGCCATTCTCTCCCTCCTTCTTTCAAATTTCTTTGGGCTTCTGCCTTGCCACAAAAGGTTCAAGCTTCTTATCTCCACCTTTGAAGAAATGACAGATTTGCTAACATACCAGTTGCAATTTTATTCTGTTCTCCTCCTCCCTCTGTATATTTCTCTGAATCCTCTTCTGCATCTGTTCTCCTCTGTCCCTTCTCATGTTTGGTTTTATATAATATCATTGCCAGCCTTGCAGTTGGAACAACTACATTTTTCCTGACAGCAAAACAGTCTTCTCTCTCTCAAGTCTCTCTGTAATTACTTCTATATCAGTTTCCATGCCAGCTGTATTCCCTTACAAGCTATATACCATTATTTTCCAATATATCAAAATATTTGCCTGATTTAAGCTGATCAGGACAGAGATTATGGGCCATATTTAACCCTTGGAAAATTCAACTAAATTGATGAAATTGCACCAGGTATGAATCTGGCCTCATATTTTCAGCATCTGTAAATACCCCTGAACATCTGAGTCAAGCCAATCCTTTGGCAACTTTCCATTATCTCGTTTCATTCACTTGTCATATAGGAACATAAACCACTCATCTGCATGATATGGCAGTTGTTATCCAGGGCTTTATGCTGATCCCCATGGCTTAGGTTCGAAATATGCTTTTGATAGGATTCCCACTGGGGTGTTAGGGGTGCTAATGAATACTGGCAGTAATTCAGATCTCAGTGGACTTCCCACATTTATCCTATTATCCCATCAAATTTTAATCAGGCTTTAATGGCTTTGCTAAATAAACTTTTCTTGACAGCTGAGTTTAGATGCAATATCAGTTGCAATTGCATTTATGCAGTCCTGAAAATGCCCCGGAAAAAACATTGCTTTTTCATTCAGTTGCAGTTTGCTTTGGAAACTTCTGTGCATGAAATATTCTCTTCTTGTTACAGAACTTTCAATAGCACTGATGTATAATGGGCCAGTGAAGAGGGTCAGTTACTGTAGGGGAGGAAGGATGATATCCTAAATTTCTCTAATTGCTTTTTACGCATGAGTTTCCAGCTCCAGCGGGCACTTGGTCAGTGCTTTTTTGTGAGGCCACAGAATTTTTCTTCTTCAGAAGATTTTTTCCATTTTACTACAGAGTAACTTTTTGGAGGTGTGGTTGTAGATTTTTTTCTGTATTGTTTCTGGACTTTTGTCTATTCCAAAATCCACTTCTTTACTTGCCCTTTAAGTCAAAGCACTTTTATGCCCTTGTATTCTGAGAAGTGTATAGGACTTGCTACAAGTCTAAATATTTTACCGCAGATGATTCAGATCATATTTTAGATGGAAAATAGCATTGAAAATGGTGTGTGCATGTCTAACTTAAATCGTATTCACCAGTGACAGTTCCTACTGGTCACTACATGAAAGATGTAGTTTTTGCAATGCATTTATTGTTACTATTCTACCATTTAAAGTAAATGATAGAACTTCATAAGGATAAATCTTCCAAAATTCAAGTTTCTACATGGTATTTCCTGGAAGTATAACTCATGCTTCATACTATCATGTGGATACACATAGATTTGTATTGCTGGTACTGTATAAGGTCAACGGTCAATTTTTTTTTAAATCAATTGTTACCAGGGTTCCATACAATTAGTAATACTTAATTTCATTAAATGTAATAAATAAAAAAACAAAAATAATTCAGTTCATTTTAAACGCTACTAAGTGATCCTAAACAAGAATCTAAGTGTCCCTTCAACCGTTCAAAATATGGGAAATATTATTATTATTGAAATGTTGCAAGATGAAGAACTTCCAAAGCTTATTTTAGGATTCAATAGCCATATTTATCTAGCTGCTCATAAAGGTCTCATGTTAGAGAGTTTTAAAGCCTTACTAAAGTCAAGATTTATTATATCAACTGCTTCTTCCACACCCACAAAGCCTGTGCCCTGTTACAAAAGGAAACCAGACTGTTTGACATAATTTGTTCTTGACAAATCCATGTTACCTTTATCTCTCTTTTATCTTTGAGGTGCTTATAAACACTTTTTTGATAATTTGTTCCAGAAATATTACAGCGGTTGACATTAAGCTGGCTGGTCTGTAATTTCTTGGATTCTCTTTTCCCTTCTTTTTAAAGACATGGATGACATTGGCTCTGTTCTGATCTACTGATTCCTCATGTATTCTCAACAAATTCACAAAGAGCACAGTGAAGGTGTCCACATTACCTATGAATTTCTTTTTGGCTTCAAATACAAGATAGTTTGTAATAAATTTCTTGTTGCTCAGTAGGAAGAATATCTACAGTGACTAAAAATAACAAGCATTTCCAAAAAACTTCTCACAGCTGCATCAGAAATAGTTTTCTACCTCCTTTTAGCAGGGTAAAACATAGCTTGAGAACAAACACGTACTCTGTAGTATCAGTGACAGCTTCTCAGCATAATCTTAGATGATGTAGATACATGCTGCTTACAATTTTACTATTAAGGTAATGCATTAATTCAAACTCTGTTTCTAATTGCTCGATCTGGTCTTTGGTCTTCCAAAATATTGGAATCAGCAGTTTCCAGTGCAGGTAGGTTTTCTTCTTCACAGATTTACTTTTGAAAGCAAAATTCCACCTTTTTTTTTCTACCAGGAGAGGAATTTGCCTCCAGTAAATAAAAATGCATGTGACTGCTATGTGTGAAAACAAAAGGAGGAATATTAGTTATGAGCTCTAATGTTTTGCCTCTCTGGATGAAGATAAATAATAATGGGAACCATTAAACTTAGGAAAGGCCATCTGGCCTCTTTTTCCCAAAGCTGACTCTGTCTAGTGAGGCCATGTTAGATGGATATACAACATATACTTTACAACATTGTTTTGTAGAACTTTCTACAAGTCTTCATTTTTCTCTTTTCTCTCTTTCCCCCAAACTCACTAAATGTAGGTGTCTGCTGCAGTGTCTAAACTCTAGTTGAAAAAAGGGTGAGCCTGATAGTAAAGCTACTCTGAGAATAACTTCATCATTATTACTGCATCAAAGAGCAACATATCATAATATTTTCTCCTCTAGTAACATTTTTTCCACACGTTTTTACACTTATCTTAGCCTCTGCTAGACAGACCTCAAGGGATTAAAATTTGGTGATGAATTCCAGGGTTTCATTTGCTATACAGTCTGCTGCAGTTAGTGCTTCAAGGTAGTTAAGCGTACTTTTTATAGAATCTTTAGAAAATATTTTCTTTGGAAGAAAAAATATATTTTATGGCATTTTTACCTACTATGCATGCCTGTAAATAAATATAACTTTTTTTACAAGTATTTTAATTTTCAGAAGTGAAAATCACAAGTGAAATCAGTCATAAGTTTTTAGGTAGGAAGAGGAGCAAAAACCAACAATGAAGAAAGCAAGATGACCCTGTGATTACCCTAGGTAAATTAATCCCTTCCTCCTACAGCTCAGAGATCCACAAAACTGGGCAAGACTGCATCATCTTTCAAACCTAAACATCTGTCTCTTCAGGGCAAAGTTAAGGGAGTATGTCGCAAACCCTGAGGAACTTTTTTCCAACACTGAACCCTGGACAGTGCACATTCCCTTTCTAACAAAGAATGGTGAGTAAACAGAGTGCAGTGGATACAGCTGATAAAATATTTTAGTATCAGGCCTGCTACAGGACTTGCTGCAATACCATGAGTTCTCATCTGATTAATACTACTGCGTTCTTGGTTCTCACCTCACTGCAGCAACTGTTGATTAGCACACCTTGGACACCGTAATAAAACACTGACAGCAGTCTGGTAGTCTACAGCTATGGAAAAATACTGAAAGAAGTTAAAGTGCTCTGGTGACAGTTTTTTTCATTCATTTTACATTATTCCACATAGCCAACCACAAACAAGCAACCTCCAAAGTCACCTTCAAGCAGTGTCCCTTTTCTGTGGCTGAAATCCATGCCCATACTGAATGATGCGCAAGGAGGGTGAGCGCAGATTGCAGCCAGGAGATGCTCTCCAGGCACTATTCTGTGCAACTGAACCCAAGAAGCAATAGCCCTCCCAAGCACACAAGTCACCTAGCCTCCCAATCATCCTGTTCCTCTCTGTGTGATGCTAAATTCAATTTTTTTAGCCAAAGACTGCCCTTCAGATGGAGCCGTGAAAACAGGAGATGAGATTTAACTCTTAATAGGTCCATAAGTCTGCAAGGTGACTACTTAAAGAGTGGGCTGAGGCGGGGAGGGTATAGCAGGGTGAAAGCACCAACCTCAAGGCAAAGTAATTTTAGAGGAATGATTGCAATCATCTGACAGTCAAGACTGGGAGAAATGTTTCAGTGTCACAGCATAAATAGCGAGGGAGGGAAACTGGGATTCAGACCTGGGTTATATTACTGCATCACCCTCTAAACTGCTGCATGGGCTTGGGTGCAATGTGACACTCATCTCCATTTTCCCTCAGCAAAATGGGATTGCATTTATGTCAGGTATGAAGCCTGCAGGATCACCGAGCAGTGGTTCAATACCCATCTGCTTTACTTAATCATGGCCATGCTCAGAGAACAGGCATCTCAAACTCATAGTAGCAGGAAACTTTTTGCCAGAAAGGTTTTGGGGTTTGAAGGCTGCTTTTCTAAAAAAAAAAAAAAAAAAAAAAAAAATTATTATGCATCTCTCTTGGTTGTCTTTCTTTTCATATCTCCTACAGTCTGTATCAACAAGCCTGATCAAACATATCTGCAACTATCTTGTGTAATTACTAAGTATATCTTTCTATCAATAGAAACAGCAGCCCTTTCAACTCCTTGTGTGTTTATTATTTTCCTTATATGCTTGCAGAGTAAGTGATCTCCATGACATAGGCAGGTGACTGAAACATAAAGACAATACATCCCATCCAAAGTCTGTGTGTGAAGCTGATAACAGGAACAGGTACCTGGATCTCCTCAATTCCCAAGCTGAAGTATTAGCCACTTTCTTTCCAAGCACAGATTACTTCTAATGGGCAGCTGTTGGAATAATACTGAGAGAGGAGCCTGTAGCCCCTGAGGAAATACTAAGCTGGAAGCTCACCTCCTTTTTCAGATAAATCTCTCCAAGTGTTACAAGAAATGAAGTCACATATACCTTATTTCTAGGCAAATGAACATTTTTTGACAGCAAATTTTAGGTATACTTTTGTGGTATGATTATCTTGAATGCTTTGATCTGATATGAGAAAAAAAGGCAACTGAGTTTCATCTTATGGAAATGAACTTTATATAATTGCAACAATAATGCAGGATTTCTGCAGAAAATTTAGTGACAAGTGTCTCCAGCAATTTAGGATGTCTGATGGTGCACAATTTCTGTAATTAATTACTGTCATCTTACAGAATTGGTTCTAATTAGCTGCTGCCTTTCCACTAAAAATATGTCTGAAGCATCTTCATATTGCAAATGCATGCCAAATTTTTTACTCAAAAGCTCAAAGTTAGCAACTAGTACACAGGGTATTTTGTCGGGTGGTGAAGACACGATCTAGCTGAGCTTGCTGTTTAATTAACACAAATAGCAGAAAGTAAGGCACTAGTTTGGGGACTTTGTCACATAACTGCAACCAAAATACGGCACTAAATAAGATGAAGGATGAATGTAAGCTGCTGGCCTGGGATTCAGGGGAACCGATTTAATTTCTACTCACTGCTGTGCACTTTGTGCACAATACTGTGCAGATCGCTTAAAATCTCAGTGCTTTATTTCTCTATCTGTAAAGCAAGGAAGTAAAGGATATTGAAATGTTAGGGTTTAGGAGTTTTACTTGGAGCTTATGACTTGTGGCACAATTCGTACTGGCATGAAAGCTAATATCCCACCAAGGCTGTGGGGAGGGTGATGGCAAATGTCTTCCATGAGGAGCTTTTCTTCTGGTATACCCTCACATGTTCATCACAGAGTCTTTCTTTGAAATTGCAAGACTGAGCCATTCCTGCAAGCATTTGAAGAAGGACAGGTTGGAGAGACGTGCTGGTTAATTTTTGCAGGTTGCGGTGTGTGGGGAAGTATTTCTTATGGTGAGAAATGGATTTTTTTCCCCCTCTGTAAAAACAGTGTAACAAGTGATTCCTTTAAATAATAAGAAAGATAGACTATCTTATATTCCTTCTAAATCTCACTACATAAGAACTGTTATATTCACTGAAAAGAATTTATTAGGATTGCTAAAGATAAACCCTCTCTGCTTCTTTGTATCTTCACAAAAGCTTTTAAAAGTGTACACTTATGTCTACAGGAGACAACTATTATTAATGAAGCAGCTGGATTTATTTTTAAATAGGCTACTTTGCAGCCATTTGCTCTGCTAATTATCAACAGAATTGCTGATGATATATCTACAGTACTTTGGGATGCTGAATATTATCTAAAGTCCTTTTAAAAAGCATTTTAGAAGAATAAACCATATCTGAAGTTGTGAATTGAAACTGTAAAATAATATACATGGAAACCAGCTGCAGAAATGATTAGCTCGCATTTCCCCCCAGCAGTTTTGCCTACAAATATATCTGATGCAATGTAAGAAGTATTGCTTCACAGTAACATCATAATTTTGCTGATGTCAGTTTTTATTAAAGTATCCTAATAAGTAGTAACTATTCTGATAAATAAATGCATGTGAAGAATAATTGGACTATAGATATCATACTAGAGCGATTAAGAGAAAGGTAATTCTCATGAATTATTTCAGTATTTGGTTTTATTGTCTTCGATGACATGCTGCACACATGCATGCATGTACAAGCACAGAGCAGAGTTCCAGGCCCAGGCAAGTCTTCCTGAGGCACTGATGAAAAATTACAGACCAGGGAAGCCCCAGGTACCCAAATCAATGTCAGTCTGTGTGCTGTAGGTAGATAAGAGAGATGAGCTAAAAAGGCAAGATGGGTGATTTCTAAAACCAACCCAGTTTCTAAGAAGAACTTGATGATATCAAACTCTCCAGAAAAATAACCCAATTTTGAGAGATCAGCAAATTCTCACCAGAAACTGTGGTGCTGGTATGTTTCTGAAACATAGCAGATATCAGCCACGTGTCTTGACAAAGGAAAATAAATTTATTTGGAAGCGTTGCTGAAGAGGACATTAAGAAATGTTAGAGAAAAAAAATACTACAAAATAATCAAAACCAAAAGGAAGGGAGAACCAGTGTCTAGAAATATCTAAGATAATGGCTCTGATGTGCTTTCAGAGTAGTATCCTCTGCTCCAGATGCTCTTCTCGTGTGGCTACCCCTTTTCCCAACTGGCTGTCAAACAAGTTTGTTTGTTCTGTATGACTTCTTTCTCTCTCCCTGATTTAAGTCTTTCTAAAGTGTCGGTTGTTTTTTTCCCACCTGCTTATTCACTCTTTTCTCTTAGCAGTTCCTTCTTGCTGCTATCAAAGCACCCTTGAATCATCTATATTTTTGTTCAAAATGTTATCACAGCTCTGTGTTGAACAGCTCTCCTTTGCACTTGGCGTACCCTTTCAAGCAAGTTCATGAATCCATAGTCCCCCTACTCCCTGCCCTGTGCTTGGCTACAACCCCAGCTTTAGTATTCTGCAAGATGGCAATGGCAAGGCACTGGGCTAGTAAGGGCTGACATTTAATTTTTAAGGCAAATTTGAAATACTTGACAGTCAAATCATTCATGTGGGGTCTTATGAGCATTTCCAGGGGTTCTGTTAACAAAGAGACTAATTTAGGATAAGTTTATCTTAGGGGGGTCATTCTTCTCCTTTTCTGAGAAAAATTAAATACAACTGTGCCAACAGATGGTTCATGCTTTCTGTATCCCTTCTTTAATGTTTGTTAGTGACCTCTGAGTGTTAATTAATGCCAGGAGATTTCACCCATGAACTATTTTCTAATTCAATTAGTTAAATGCAAGTAACCATAAATAATTATAAATCAGTTACAGAGTCTATTCTATACTTCACCAAACAAAAAAATCATAACCAAGTATTTTTGAAGGTGATTGAGAAAAATGAATGGCTTCCATAAGACTAGGCATTTGTGTTTCTATTTACCTTTTCCTTCATAAAACACTATTTGAAATGCATTTTGCTAAATATGAGAACTAGTTCAGTATAAGAAATCAATTACATTCTTAAGTTTAAATCTTTTTTTCCAGCCATGCTCTAATCTATCACTGTACCTCAGAAATGTACCCTGGGGAAAATTCTTCTATTCTTCACTGAAAATCCATGAATAACATTATGTAGAAATTAATTTATGATAAATTATTTAAAATCTTAACCTAGAATCGTGTCTTATTCAAATGTCATCAGAAAATGGCACCTCACCCGCAGAAAGGAGTCAAGGGATCCATTCTCCATGTACTCAACAACAATCATTACTGGTCTGCCTGCAAAACAGTGAAGAAACACATTAGGATTACAGACGTATTGTGTGGCTTTTATAATTCCAGGTGTTATGCAGAGATTATTCACATTGGTTAAATATGTTACATATTTTCAAAATCCTCATTTATATCACAGACACAATTCCCTGTGTTATTCTTTAAGAATTTTTTTTTTTTTGGTGTTTGCTGGATTAGCTGAATGTGCCTTGTTTGGTCCAGTGTACTCTCCCCTTAAAAAGGATCAAAGAAGAATCTATTTCCAAATAGCAACACTTGCTGTGTAACATTTCGGAATATATTTGAGTTGAGGCAAAAAAAACCCCCACCAAAACAACCTCACCAGAAATTAAAAACTCTCAAAGAAAAACATCTCAATGATTTAGGGGCATACAGATAGACAGAAAGAAGGAGATGTCAGAAACAAAGCTCTCCTAGATTTGGTGTGTGTATTAGGTGTGTATAATCCTGCAAAACGCCAAATTCATATGTTTGTACATACATAACATATACATCATATCACTGAAATAAAAATTTTCCTTAATTAGCATAACTTTCCTGTATGGTTCCATAGTGGGATCATATCTAAACTGAAGTAGAATAACACATTACATTTATTTCTTAGAGGAATATACAAATCTGAATATAAACTTTTAAACTGGGTACTTAACTAAATACCATTTCACTGTTGATACCCAGGAATAAACTAGGGCTCTAGAACCGCTTGACAGGAGAGGCCCAATTAGCATGCTATGCAGCAGGCTATGCAGCAAGAAGGTTTTTAGAATTGTTAATATTACAAAGGAGCCATTTTAATACATGCAAAAGTAATCTAATGAATAAGTATGTTACTAAGATTGGGAAGGAAGTAAAAAGTCTTTAAATGGCAAGCTTTTCTTTCCCTGAGACTGCCGGTCTCTTTCAGGGTGGGAAACCAGAGGTGTGCCAAGTGGTGACACCACAAGTCTGCCCATTTCACTTTCTCAATACAACACTAGCAGTTCCACTGCCTCTTTCATGACCTTTTTTTTTCTTTGCCTCTCAAATTATGTTTGTGTTTTATTTGGATGAAGGGATGAGAAACAAACACAGTGTCCACGGTGAGAAGGGCGTTATGATCCCTCCAGCACAACTGTCCATTTCTGTACATGCTTTCTG
Organism: Streptopelia decaocto; assembly: GCF_964273445.1. Lineage (NCBI taxonomy): Eukaryota > Metazoa > Chordata > Aves > Columbiformes > Columbidae > Streptopelia > Streptopelia decaocto. The sequence goes on from NC_138663.1 coordinate 88,739,188, forward strand.
CTTTTGGTTAACAGTGGAAGTGTTAAACTATCCCCAGTATATAATTAGCCACAGCCAGGTGTTTCTCCTGACCTGTTACAGCTAACCTTGAATTCAAAATGCTGAATGAGCCACTTCTCTGTTCTTTTCCAGCATGTCAACTTGGAGTTCCACGTACCCTGGAACATAGTTTAGTCTAGCCTGTCTTATGTTCCTCACAATATTCTCACATTTCTTCTAATAAAATTTAGGATTCTTGCTGTATGCACCCTCATGTTTAGGTCTTCATTGAATAAAACAGTGTTTCATAATGTCCGTGCAGTAGTACATTTTTTTTTCTGTCTGAAACTTCTCAGATGCCTTAACAGTCTTTTTGGATAGACTTTCTGAAGTGTGAAGAATTATCAGCTTCTTTCTTTTTTTATTTGAATATTTGTTCTCAGCTGTAGATGTGCATCTGCCACCAAATCAATTTATATTAATCTGTGTCCATTGGTTATACCCCAATTTTGCACTATAAGCTTAAATGAAACATCATTTTTAAGCTCCTAGAGATCACAGCATTTTAAAAATTAATGATGTTTACCTCAGCTTACTAATGATGACTAGTCGTACAGCCTAGTCTCTTTAATTTCAAGCATGTGAATGATCTAGATTCCCTTACCTTTAGTATTTGCTTATTGTCAAGGGGCTGATATCTCTATGTGAAAGGAATACTCTAGAATCTAGAGAAGTAATCAAACGGCAACCTAATGCTAGAAGATCTTACTAAATGCAGAACTCTCTCAAGCAAGTAGTAATTTCTAAATCATTGCAGGCAACAGCATCTTGCAATAAATATGGATGTAAAGATGGTTTTCAGATGGTATATTTGATCAGGCATACGTTACTGAGAAATTTCTCTTTTTGAGTAAAACAGCAACTAAAACAACTTTATGGAAGATTTGCATTTGAAGGGAACAACAAATAGAGCTGTTACACTTCAAAATAGTGCCCCTAGTTTCCCATTAGTTGTCCTTTGGTGCCCTGCACTTCTTGAAAGCTACTTTGTAAGGCTCTCTAGGGGTTCATTGGCTCTTGTTACATATTTATACTCCTCAGATTCATATCCTTCAACACAAATTATTTTCACACTTATTTCGTAAAAGTAACTTTTAATTCTTCTATGTTATCTCCCAAAATATTCCCCCCTCCCTAAAAAACCCACAACAAACTGTACTTCGTTGTGCTCAAACCAATAGTATGAACCTCTAGGTAAAGTAATCATCAAATGTATCTATATGCATTTACCTGTGGATTAAAAAAAATATTTCAGTATTTTTTATTGGACAATATTTACGAGTTTTTAAACTGATCAGTGTGTTCCTTTAATCACTTGAAATGATACGCTTAACACAAAACCAGCTCTTGCACATGACAGCACAGGAATGGCATGATCTGGTAAATACACCAAAATAAGTAGCATTTGTCTTCAAACAGGTTGCTCTATATTGGTATGGAATGTATCATTAAGTATTCAGGAATTTTGGTGAACAACAAATTTAGTCATTTAGGCTGACAGCATCCCACAGACTCAGCCTGTATCCCTCTCCATCCTACCTAAATCTCAAATGAACTGGGTGCAAGGTTGTGTCAAGACACCACAAAAATGAACCCAGTTCCATTGCTTGATTTTGTAAAGTAAAAATATTAAATCTGGAGCCTAACACTAACTTCTCTTCTTTTGTGTGCCAGCACTTGATAAAAGCCTTCCTATTTTGGCTGCAAGTTTAATGTATCACTGAAGATATTTATGTATTCCAAGCTGGACTGCGACAGGCAATACAGTGAGACTTTTACTCAGTATTGTATTTGCCTTTGGAGTACCTGTACATCAAAAATGTCTCAGCTGTTGTTTCAGTTGCTTGAAGACACAGTAAAAACTCTGCTACACAGCAGACTCCAGTGAGTACATATATTATCAAAGCAGGTTCTATTCCAAACAATCTCTGAACATTTTACAAATGTAAGTATATCAAAGACATGCAAGGTAGGACACATCTTGATTTCGAAGGTGTGGTATGAAAAACAAATTCAGAAAATCAAGTGTCCTTCTCCATCTAGTCAGTATAGGATACCAAGCCAGGCTGTGTTTGGTTACCAATATACAATGCTGTATTTTCTTCCCCAGCTCAGTGCCCTGTAGAGACACTTAAGTGATTCCACCATGTATTTAGTGTTGCATGAACAGACTTTCTAGTTCATGAATGTTTGAAGGAATGGAACTGGCAGTCAGCGCTGGAGAAGCTGGCTAAGACATGAGGAAAAAAAATGGGAAGGGAAGGAGAAGAGAAGGGAAGGGAAGGGAAGGGAAGGGAAGGGAAGGGAAGGGAAGGGAAGGGAAGGGAAGGGAAGGGAAGGGAAGGGAAGGGAAGGGAAGGGAAGGGGAAGGGGAAGGGAAGGGGAAGGGGAAGGGGAAGGGAAGGGAAGAAGGGAAGAGAGAGAAGCGAAGTGAAGAGAGAAGAGGAGAAGAAGAGAGAGAAAAGAGGCAACAGGAGAGGAGAAGAGGAGAGGAGAGGAGAGGAGAGGAGAGGAGAGGAGAGGAGAGGAGAGGAGAGGAGAGGAGAGGAGAGGAGAGGAGAGGAGAGGAGAGGAGAGGAGAGGAGAGGAGAGGAGAGGAGAGGAGAGGAGAGGAGAGGAGAGGAGAGGAAGCAGACTATAACTTAGATTATGAAAATCTATATTGCTTCCATTGTACTAAGAAAGATTAATTCTTCATCCTCAAAGCAAGGACAGGAATAAAAAAAAGGAGGGGGGCTGAGAAATCTTAGAGATAGAGAAGCAAACTTTGATTATTTTATCACAGGTTAGGCTAATGCAATTCTGGAAGGCATTGAGTTATTTTCCTATATTTATGATTGCTTACGCATATGAAACATGGACATCTTTACCTGAAGAAACAAGTTTAAGGATCAACAGGAGTGGGAGGTGGTATAGGTGGGAATGGGGAAAGCCCTCGGGGCTGAGAAGGGCGGCAGAGGCTGCAGATCAGAGGGAGCCGTGGGGCATGAGCACCTGCGAGAACTCGTTCCTGGCCTCAGGGGACTCTATAAGCACCAAAAGGCACCTGTGACTGATGACAAGTCCCCTTGCCAGATAGCTGGGCACCCAAACTCTAGTTTAAAGACTTCACCAATTCAGGTGAGTGTCTTCACATGGATACAGGCTGAGGCACTAGACAAGCATCTGAAGAAGAAACGGGTTAATTTTACAGTCAAGATCCACATAAGGGAAGGGATGGAAAAGGACACTGAAAAGGTGTCAGCTTTGGCTGAGGACTTGGAATAAAAGACAGAGGTCGAGAGCATCTAGGAGCTAAAAACTGCAGACACTGCTGGAGGAGAGCACACAACTTCATGTTTGACTTGGGAGTGGATAAAATATACAAAGGTTTGAAGATGGATTCAATGATCAAATCAGCCAAACAAATAATTCTTGCAGCAGCTTTAGATACCCAGCAGTGCTGGAATAGGGAGTATGGAAAGAAAAAAGCCTTTTAAAGTAAATAATTATATAAATAGCGTTCTGGGGCAATAGGTTTTAAACCTAAATATGGCTTTCACACACTACGTATATCACATTTAACATTTGCAATTGTGTAAAAAATTTATTGTTTTACTACATACTTAACAATATGTATTTATACATTACATATATTGATATCATAGCCACATTAACTCTTTTCATAATTCTAGGAAACTATAAATATTCTCACACTAGAACATGTGTCTGGGATATTGGCTAAAGCAGTTTCCCCTCCTTGCACAAGGAGTAATTCTGGTTCTAACAGATCCATTTCAGGCTCCCAGCATCCCAGAAAGCCAGATGAAAAAAGCAAGAGCAGTATCAGTGCTTTGCATAATCCACAGAAAGGACAAGAATTTCATTACTCAGAACTTAGATGAAGCTGTAGAAGGTGCGGGGATTATTCATTGCCTTGATGCAAATACTACCTTGTGACAAGTATTTGACTAGTTTTGACAAAGTGTTTTTTTATTTTTTTTCCTGAGAATGTTCTTTCCCACTCAGTTGTACTGTAATGCCATTCAAAGAAAACCAGCATAAATGACAAACATTCTGTATTGATGTAATGCCACCTCAGAATATGTTACAATTTTGTATATTCTATTGATCAATCTGCTTGACATTTTCTTTAATAGGCAGAAATGCAAAAAAAGAAAAAAAGCTGTATATTGCAGAATAATGTAAAATACCAATTACACTTGAAACTCACATTTTTAGTTCTATCTTTTTTCCCCACAACACTAGATTTTGATAGCGTGTAATTTAATTGAGAGGCAGAGTGATGAATAAGGAGGACAATTTGAAGTGTCATATCAATGACAAAATATTCAGCTTGTTGTCTTCTGTTGTCATTTTAAATAATGCAGCAAAGCCCACTTCAATGAATTTTTTATGTAAGATTAATCCTCCAAAAAGAATGTAGTTAGCACATGCTCATTTCTACAGTCTTATAGTGAAATCTTTAACACCCACCATGGGAATAGATCTTTTAACATAAACAGGGGATATTTATTCTTCCACTTAAAACAGCAAAGGCTTTGAATATGCTCCCTAGTTCATATAAGAAAATACTGCTCTATCACTTCTTTAGGTCAGAATTCATGTGTCCAGGTAGCCTCTGAGAAGTCACTTGTATCAGGTATTTTTTCACTCCGAATCCATGTTCTGCTCTTATTTCCCCACTAACTTATCTCCTGCTAAATCTAATGAGATAAGACTAACAGAGCATGCACTCAGCATGCAAAGTGCCCACAGGCAAACCCTGTGTCTCTCACTGAAATGCCCAGGGCTTGGAGGGCATTCCTAGATCTCACACTACGTCTGTTCTTTATGTATCGCTTCAAATAGCGTCAAACTCATTTTCACTGGGGGCCACATCAGCCTGGTGGTTGCCTTCACAGGGGCAACTGTAATTTTAGGACTGTATAAATGTAACTACTCCTATATTTTACAGTGAAAATGAGTTTGACACCCCTGAAACAGAAAAACTGAAAAACTGCTTGCTGTGGCACTGCACCTTCTTCATTCCACCTACTAATGATGATGCAGTTGTATGCATCAGAGGAGAACTAATTTTAGAAAAAAATGAAAAAAAAAAGTTTCTTCCATAACATGAAATTAAGAAAGGAAGGAAGGACGGACTAATGAACACGCAAAAAGCAACTGAAAAAAAATCTGTTGGGTTTTTCATTGTTAGCCCTCATCAATACTCATGAAGCCAATGGGAATTTTGCTGCAAGCCATCTCACTCGCATTACTGACTCGCATTACAGAAGGTCTCAAATTAAGACCTGTGTTTCAGGAATCCTGAAAAAATAGAAGTTGCCGTTCCAACCCCATTCTTGAGACTTTAGAAGCCAGAGTTTGCAAACAATATAACACTAACATATATACATCCTGCTGTTACACGAAATCACATAGATATAGCCTACTTATCTTGCTGTTAGTCCTCTTTCTGCTTTTCTGTATCTATCTTTTCATTAGTTTAGTTTAGTCAAGGGAAGATACCTTTGCAAAATCATTTGATAAAAATATAAAATACATGAATGAGCATAAGTTACTGTTTATTATTTGGCAAATTAGGGCCATATAGCTGTCACTACTAGCTGAAGAGGATTTACTATATCAACACAATCTGAAAACATTGTTCTCTGAGCTGTTTATCTGTAATTTTATATTGAAAACTTTTATACTCACTACCTGGTAACCCACTGGAAAGAATTTATGCCCTTTGGTATGACTTGGAAGCCAGGAAAAGTCTGTATGTGTACTTGTAAAATACCTTCTCAAATCCTCTGGCCTAACCCTCCTGCAACAACAAGCACTGGGAACAGTTCTCCTCTTTTTCATATGACAAGGAGAGAATGTGCTTTTGACAACAGAAGTTTTAACAATCTCTGGCATGCTGCTTCTGCATCTCTGAATCCACATCAATCCCCCAGTGTGCCTACAAAAGATATTCTGGAAGGTTCTGAGAAAAGTGGAACTTTAACAAGAACACAGTTGCACCATTTCCGTTATTTGTTTTCTTATTCTCGTCTTTCCATAAGAGAAGCAAATGGAGACCAGTAGAGGGTAAAAGCAGAACAAGTAGTTCATCACTAGTTGGAAGTTGGGTAGACAGAGGCTAAAATTATACCATGGAAATACAATAACTGGCCTCAGTTTTGATATTTTCTGCATTTATACTTTCCAGCCATGTATCTTAAAAAAAAAGATTTGCATTTCTTCGAGTTTCCATGTGTTGGATTGGTTATCTGTATTATCTCTTTCTACATACTTATTAGCAGTACAAATACAATATGGATGAGAAAAAATCTGTTTTATTCCTGTTGCTTATGTTTACATGAATATTATAAGCAAAAATAAAAAAGAAACACCTTCATCATTAGGGTGAGATGGCTTAATAGAATTCAGATGTACACATGGAGGGGAACAAGAGCTGGTACACTTGTAGATCAGCTCTGAAAGCTGCTATATGAACTTCTCTAAGTACATCTAATGCATCTAATTTGAGAGTCTTCTACTATTTTTCAAATACTAATCTATTGAGACCATCATCAGCAAATTTGCTGATGACACCAAGTTGGGAGGGAGTGTCGACCTGCTGGAAGGCAGGAGGGCTCTGCAGAGGGATCTGGACAGACTGGAAAAATGGGCTGATTCCAATGGGATGAAGTTCAATAAGGCCAAGTGCCGGGTGCTGCACTTTGGTCACAACAACCCCTGCAGCGCTACAGGCTGGGCGCAGAGTGGCTGGAGAGCAGTCAGACAGAAAGGGACCTGGGGGTACTAATTGACAGGAAGCTCAACATGAGCCATCAGTGTGCCCAGGTGGCCAAAAAGGCCAATGGTATCCTCTCCTGTATCAAAAATAGTGTGGGCAGCAGGACAAGGGAAGTGATCCTTCCCCTGTACTCTGCATTGGTGAGGCCACACCTGGAGTATTGTGCTCAGTTCTGGGCCCCTCAGTTCAGGAAAGACATTGAAGTGCTGGAGCGAGTCCAGAGAAGAGCAACAAGACTGGTGAAGGGACTTGAGCATAAGACCTATGGGGAGAGGCTGAGTGAGCTGGGGTTGTTTAGTCTAGAGAAGAGGAGGCTTAGAGGTGACCTCATCACTCTCTATAACTACCTGAAGGGAAGTTATAGCCAGGTGGGGATTGGTCTCTTCTCCCAGGCAGTTAGCAATAGGACAAGGGGGCATGGGCTTAAACTCTGCCAGGGGAAATTTAGGCTGGATATTAGAAAGAAATTCTTTACAGAGAGAGTGGTCAGGCATTGGAATGGCCTGCCCAGGGAGGTGGTGGACTCGCCATCCCTGGAGGTTTTTAAACTGAGATTGGACATGGCACTTAGTGCCATGATCTAATAAACGGACTAGAGTTGGACCGAGGGTTGGACTCGATGATCTCTGAGGTCTTTTCCAACCCAGTCGATTCTGTGATTCTGTGATTCTGTGATAAACAGATAAATCCATGGTATGTATGGTGAAAAGAGAAGAGGAGGCAAAGTGACTTGGCTGAGGCATCACAAAAAACAAGTCTTTAGCCTGCAAGAAAAATCTGTGGGAACCACCATATCTGCAGAAACTGTGCTCAAAGAGGCTTTGAATTGTCTACATGGTTCCCTGATCTTGAGAGGGCAGTGTGCCTGCCTGGGCCCTTGGGATAAACTGATGTACTTTAAAAAATAATTTTAATTACAGCATTTGCCCAAGAACTTCCACAGTTCATTGCAACAGCTGTTTGCATCAGAATCTTGGTCATGTACCCTGGAAGCATTCTATTATCTCCATGCCTTGTAAGGGCCACCTTATACTGATGTGAAAGAGGTTTTAAGAGATGATAAAATTACAAGTCAGAACAATGAACACAGCTCAAGGATTGCATTTTTGACCACACTATCTCAAATACTAGGTTATATCATCCCATTTTAAACCAAGAAATCCCAGCGGTAGTCTTAGTGTATAACTAGGAAGGAGAATGTAGATTAGTTTCTTTGCAAGAATAAGCAATTTCTTAATGACCAGCCACAAAAAGAATTTGGCTGTTCAGTTTTAATTTAATTATGTTTGGGGCTGGGTGGGAAATAAGTTTCCATAGAAGTTATTCTGGCATAAGACTTATATTACTTGAAATTTGACTTAGAGCCCTAAAAATTCTAGCATTTTCACTTTAACACTGAATCAAAGAACAAATAAAACTCCAAATCTATAATAAATAACAGATTCTGTTCAGATTCAGTTTAAGAGAGATACTTTTGCCCAGTTAGATTAGCCAAAATAATTCACCTCACTTTTTTTTTTTTTTTAATTACTGAATTTCAACATATTTCACTTAATCTAATGACATTTCACCCTTAAGTTACTCGTAACAATTTCAGTGCTCCTTCCACTCTACATCCTCTTGTGCAAAGAGCAAGGGATGTTCTTTGGTTCAAAATTAGTCCACAGAGTCTGACTGCATCAAGGATCATTTGCCCTATTGACCCCAGAGCATGTAAAAGAATTTAAACAGAATTAAGTCTGTGTATCAGGGGCTTCTGCACTTCATCATACATAACAGGTACTTATGGAACATAAGAAACAAAGCTTATTTAATCTCTATTGTGAATTTTCCTATTATCATAGGTACAGTATATTTAGAAGCTATAAGCTACATCAGAAATTAGAAAATGAGCAAATAAAAAATTGCATATATAAGGTTACAGTAAAACACGGGCTTGTGCTATCATAAATATAATGATATAGCTGAGGTATTATTTTAATCCTGTTCTGAAATGTCAGATCATTTTTTGATTATTCATTACTATTCCTGACTCTGTTCTTTATAAGATTCTGTCATGCCTTGCACTTTAGGATATCCTTTCTGTTTTGTTTGTTTGGTTGTTTTTTTATCCATTTATGATTTGAGCACATGTGTTTTGTGCCTATGTCCCTCTGGTCTACATAAACTTTATATTTCTGAGATATACAAAACTGATGCTCTACCACCTCTTTCATTGAATATCTTGCTGCTTTCTACACATGAGAAAAGCCTAATTTCTCATTTCAAGAAGGAGTGGAGGCCACATACCAATACTCCTATAGTTTCTGAAATCCACAAAGGAACATATGTGAGTTTCTAAACCAAAAATTAAGAAAACAGAACATCAAGAGTCAGGGCTCCAGCACATAAATGAGGCACTGGACCTAACACTGTGACATCTTTGTGATATTATGGTAATTTTTTTCTGATTTGTCTTCAAGGTTTTGTACCTTCAGGACATGAAGGGACACACAGTCGAGCTTCTCCCTTCAGCTCTGATTTTGATCATGAACAAAAAACAAGAGTTAAAATGAAGATTGGTCAAGCAGCAAATTTTAGATGCACAGGTATTTAGACAAGCATGTACATCTTGAAGAAATAAAAAAAATACGGAAACTCATTCTCATGTGAAGAAGAAAACCAAAAAGCATTAGTCTCCCATAATTTAACTCCTGTAGCTGTGGAGACATCTCCATAGCTAGCAATATCTAGATTTTTTCTGAGAAAGAAAATAGGCATTTCAAGGGAAGGAGTCAAATGTTCATAACTGTGTCACAAACAGGTCATATGAGTCAGTCCAGAATTTTCTAGTCTTCACCAACTGTATAAGGCACCTGAACAGGCACGTTAAATACCAGTGTGTAAAATCCAGAGTTAGGCAAATTATTTCTGATACATGGTATTTGGACCTGGGAATGGTACTTCAGCAAGTTGAATTTGCTAAAGGTACACTGGCTTCCCAGCTGAAACAGACCAAAGAAACCTAAACATTATTCAAGTTAACTATTCCCTCCTCTGCCACCCCACAAAAAGTCAAACAACTCTGAATCTGTTTTCACATCCAATGCTTTATTGCTAGGCCAAATGGGAGTTCAGATTTCTTTTTTTCCCTTTGAGCTTGAGAAAAAGAATAACCGTGTGTAGCTTATTTACAAATACATTTCTGTGTGTATCCATCAGGCTCCTCCAGCTCTCCTTTTCCTATCTTTCTGCTCCTGTTATTAATGAACAACAACTTACTTCAATTCACATGCTTGTTACAATAAATCACCACATTTTCTCTAGTCATATTTTTTAAAAATATGCAATAGCAGTGTATATTATGTAAAATGAGCACACATGCAAATAAACTTTCCTGAACTTCTAGGACTAAAATGTTTGGAATTGTTTATGATTACTATCTGAGCATGAAATGAGCTATTTAGCAAGGTTAGAGAATGAAGACCTCCTTTTATCACATCCTACACTCAGAGCTTAATGCCAGTTCTACAGTTCAAGCTAAACCTTAATGGACCAGCATAGAAATAAGAGTTTCTCTCACTATTCATGTTACTTACTGCTCATCCATGTTTTGGCTCTGTAGTACTTTCCTACCTGCCTAACAGAAAAGTCTGTATACATTTTAATGTCTGTCCTCAGAAAAGACATGCCCTTATGTACCAGTTGCAGGGTTTATAGGCTAGACATACCAGTGAAATAGCACCGAGGTTGGAAAAAACAAACTGGAAGAGCCATTTGGCTCTGATATCCTAGAAAATATATATGCAATAAAAGAATCAATTTGTTAGTCACTGAGAAAGGATTAGCAATTTTCATTGAACAAAAAATACAGCAGTTCAGGTGCTGGAACCCAGAACAGGGGAAAATGCATTAACTGAAAAAAAAAACCAGATGTTACTTTTCTCATTATTGGAGTACCATAAATATAGCTGAGTTTCACGATGAAGAATTGCTCCTAGATGGTTCTTGTTGAGTAATTTTGTTCAATAAGGGCCTGTCAATACAATTTGCTTTCAATTGTCAGTTTATACAATATCAAGAATAATGGGCTCACTCAGGTGCACTTGGAAATTGTAATAAAATATTAATTTTCGAGAAATGAAAACCAATAATCATGTGGTTTAGTATTCTACAGATATGTCTGGATTTTTTGAGGAGCTCTCTGTAATAAATGTGAACATTACAATGTATATTAGGTAAACAGTCATAGACAACCAGGCAGTAAAACACTGAAAAGGGGATGTCCTCTGTATAATGTACTTTATGTGGAGGAGGAGTTCTGTCATTATCTAGTTCAAGACAGCAGTCAGCACTGTCCTGTATCACTTCCAAGTTTCTGGAAAGTAAGTGCATCCTCTTTTCTTGCATATAATCTATTTTCTGAGGTTCACGGGGGTGGATTGTTTTATCAAGCCGATTTTCTTTGCTTCCATTTTCCTAAAAGGTAAAAGAGCTGGATAATTAACCCTTGCAAAATAAGTGGTAGGAAATAACTGATGCTGATACTTCATTAAAAATGTCACATCAAGATACTTTCACAGAAGCTTCCGAGAGGTGCTGTGTCAATGAAATAGGGGGCAATGATCCAGCTGCTGACTACCTGGGGAGATCAGAGGAGTCACAATCAAATCACACCACTGATGTTCATAGATGGGTGTGCATAGAAAGAATAATTTTGATGTTTTTCGCCCTCTCCTGCTAATGTAGTTTGAAGGCTGAATAGGATGAAGGGGATCTGGGAGGTTTGCTTAACAAGAACTTTTCCATTGTTTCTCATAACCTGACACACATCTGTAGTTGTTCTTGTCAACAGAAAAAACTCAGAAGTTTAGCTTGAAAGAAACAGTAGGAAAGGTATTTGCTTCCCCTCCCTTTCCAACTCAGCAAGCTTGGCAATCTGTCTGACACTTTTCAAAGACAGAAGCATACTGCCGATCTTAACTTCTGCCAGGTAATACGGGTGTGCATTTACATAACAAACCCTTTACAGGTGACTGAAATCAAGAGCTGCCAATAGAGGGCAAGAGTAGTAAGCTAAGAATTACCCCAAAATGGAGAAAAGAACACTGTACTTAGTTTGGAAGAGCTGGAATTTGAAGAAATAGATGCAGTACTGGCAATTTGATTTTTTTTTTTTTTTTTTGACAACGTGTATATATGTGTATGTATGTGTGCATGTTTAATTATGAAGGAAGGAGTAAGCTTCCACAGCTCATGCCAGTGTAAGTATGATAAGAAGTGCAAACTGTTCAGTGGTTCAAGAATTCTATGTAAGATATGCAAGGATATCACTTGAGAAAAAGTACTTATTGCTTATGTGAATCCACCTGTCATTATAGATCTACATCAACCGAGTTGTGAATTTGTCCTGCTAACAGGTGGGATACCTAGAAACTAAGTAATTTGTAACATAAATGATAGCTAAATCAAATGGAGGCTTTTGTATGAAAATGGGCTTGTTTTTGCAGAAGTCTAGGATAGGTATTTGAAGGCCTGCTGAAAGCTTTGCTTCTAGTGAAATGGCTGTATGGCAGTGACAGACTTCTGATGTAACTATCATATAAGCACTATTGCATTAGCATAGTTATGTCTAGGCTTAAAAAAACACCCACATTTGAGGCAATCTATTTATGCAGAAAGATGTAACGCCCCATGCTAGCAGCATAAATTAATCTTTAGGTTAGCTAAATGAGGATACCTTTTACATAAGTGAACCTCAGCACAGTGCAAGAGCAGACATCAGATTACACAAAACTGAACATCAGCTGTCAGTGCAACCATAATACACTTCCCCGATTGTTGAGTGAAAGGTAGAAAGGGAAAAAAGGAAACCAACAGCTACATCACCCTGCCAAGCTGTTTTCCAGATACTTATTTATGGTGGGTTTTCTAGTTTAGTTCTGTGTTTCACTTAAAACATTTGTGGGGAATTTTGTAGAAAAAATACGCAAATGCATTTTGTCTGTAGTAAGGGATAAATTTTCTGACTGTTTTGAAGTAAATCTGCCACTTAGCTTGGAGTTAAAGGTTTCTGTAAATAAAAACCACCTCATTATCTTTGTTCCTAATGACCTCATTCGCAGAATAATGAGGGCATTTTAAGCCTTCCATGCAGTTAAACTCACTGAAATCTTACACATAAGCTATATGTGAAGCAATTAGATTACAACTCAGCAAAGTTATTAAATATTAAGTACCTCTGCTAGGCTAATGAAAGCTACTGACCCGAATGAGCCCAGCATCTCAGATAAGAGAGGTGGGGTCGCTGTGCTGTCGAAGGCAGCACTGGATTGTTCTTCGCCCCGGTACCCCCACACAAACAGCCACCCTCACACTGCTCACGACAGCATCAGGACTAGCCACGGGCAGTTGTTTTTGCCCACCTGCTGCCATCCTAGCAGCCAGAGGCTGCCACGATAACACAGATATCGCTGCTTAAATATTATACCTTCTTGGAGCACTGTTGCCTTGGGTGTCTTGGTTCCTTGGTAAAGCAATACTCAGGAAAAAAGGTCAGGTGTTTAGTGCAGTGGTTTTTGATACAAAGGAACAAAGGGTGCATCCCTTCTCTGTGCTAAAGTGATTAAGGATTCAAGGATAAACCTATATTTTCCACTGAATCATGCACAGTAAAAGATTCAGTTCTGAGTCTCTCACATCACGGATCAGTACTCTCTTCAACAGATTTTTCTGTTTTCTTTACAAAAAAAGTAGTACATGTATGGGGTTTTTGCTCAAGTGTACAGTAAAGCCGGTTTTAGCAATTTGAAAAGTTATCATTAAATGGAATGGCATCCTCTGGTCATCTCTGTAAGAGAGAGGCAATTCAGAATTAAGATTTTGCTTAATGTAAATACAAATATGACAAAGTAAAAAAGGAAGAGTTAAATAGCAGCACTACAGATAAGAATGTTGGGGTACATTTGTTAACAGCAATTTCTGACTTGTCACTTGACACATCTTGTCTGTTGGATTTATTACAGTTCTTCATTGGCTTTAGACTACCTGACAATCCTTACTTTCCAGAAGATGTGCCTTCTCTCCCTTTATGTGGGGTTGCTGCTTGGATAATTTGTTGTTGTTGTTGTTGACATGATCAAACCATAACATTTATTTCCATTACCTTACTAAGGTATATGTTGCACATCAGGTACCTGCATTTCAATTTTTTCCCTATTTTGAGTATTATTTCATCAGATTGAATCATAATTCTTAGTAAAAGACATTTAATAACAAGAAATTATGAACCAGTTTTATTAAACAAATCACATTTAAGAGCTATGATTTAAGTAAAAAACGGTGATTAAAAGCTTTACAAGCACTCGGAAAACAACAGTTCTGAGTATTTTATAAAATGAAGTTTTAAGTAGGTATGTAGGTGAGAAGTCAGTTCAGGAGTGCAGTTACGCCATTTGTAATTTAATACAATCAATGATATGCTATACATAGTACTATGTTGAAAAGAGAGAATTTTATGCGGCCTGGAGTATTTCTACTTCCACAGTTGTTTGGTTATAGATACCATCCCAAGGAGAAAAAAAAAAAGTATTTTACAATCTGTTGACAATAGACACTCAAACAGTCATAAGAAAAGACATCAAAGTTGCTGAGAAGCTTCTGTTCAAAGAAAGAAAGTAAACAATGAAATAAAAGCACTTTAAAAAAAAATCACCTTGTGTTAATGAGGCCTACCATTATTGCAATAGATAAAATGGAGCACAGAGAAGTAGAACAGTTTCTTTTGTATAGAAAATCAATAACATTATGCAATTTTTCAGTTTTCTCCCTACTTTTACCATAAGACATTTTTCTTCTTTAAAAAAAACTGAAAGTAATATTATAGGTGAGATGGCCTGAAAGGATACAAGTGTGACATTAGCCCACGTATAGATTAATTTTACATAGAAATATGTGGTGTGGAAAGGAACAGAACTGAACTTTGATTCGGTTTTAACTATAATTAAGATACATGTATTTATTCTTAATTTATTGGCGTTGATGGAAGATGGTGCTTAATGGCTCCAGAAGAGAATGGACAACACATACAGCCTTTCTGGGAAAAAGTGCCTCTAACCTGTCCTACTTCCCCGTTTCAGCCCAGTATCTGACAGCAGCCCACCCACCCGGCATGGGGGTCTCATTCTTAGCCTACACTCAACCTCAAACCAACCTCTGGAGTCCCTCATGCCATCACACAGCTGTGGCTCTGCTGGGGACGTCGCCAGAGGCAGTGTGGAATACTGTGCTGGCAGCATAGGCAATGGGGTTTTCTCACGCATTTTAAGGCATTCATACTAGTTCAAATTGTGATAAAAGATACTAAAAAAAGTTAAGGCAGCTTTCACAAGCCACAAGTTGCAAC
The DNA here is from genome assembly GCF_964273445.1 of Streptopelia decaocto. Taxonomy (NCBI): domain Eukaryota; kingdom Metazoa; phylum Chordata; class Aves; order Columbiformes; family Columbidae; genus Streptopelia; species Streptopelia decaocto. The sequence continues at coordinate 88,754,400 of NC_138663.1, forward strand.
TGCAGAAGCATATAAAGGATTCAAACACTATATCAGTACATGATTAAATTTTGCCTTTCCAAATTTGTTTTGCTTCCATGTTTTAGCAAGGGAATTTTTAGGCAAGAGTCATAGAGTTACATAAAATCTGGGATTTTATATAAACATTTTTGAAGTTATGACTCCCTGGTGTGCATGGGCATGCTTCATGGGGTGCATGGACAGAAGATACCAAGCCTTCTCTTTCTATATATAGGCTGACCACTTAACTACAGGTCAGTTTCCTTCACAGTTTCTCCTGTGCATTGATTGAGGAAAAGTAATTTATCTTTTCCATTTACTTTCAGTTCAGCTTTTTATTGGAAGGGGCATCTAATCTCCCTGTCTGACCAATACCAATTTTTTTTTTCCCTAAGATGTGTGGAGAGATGGGGCAAAGGGTGAAGGGAAAAATCGATGTGGGGGAATAGGGTGGAATACCTACCAGAAGAAATGCTGGGGGGTAAAGATCCACCCCCTGACACTGGATGTGAGGCCAGGATGCTATTTAAAAATCCCGCCCTCAGGAATCTCGAAAGAGACTTCACCCCAATGGTCGGAAAGGATCCTTTCAAAGAGATAAAAATTATCATTAATCAAATGACTTGTTCTTTGGCTGATAAAAGAAGTTGGCTGTTTAAAGAAAGAGTAACCAAACCTGTAAAAAGTTAACCATGGTTTCACTGGAACAGATATTATAAAAAACAGAGAAAAGTTTATATTTGTGTGGTTTTTTTTTTGTTTTTAACCAAGTCATATAATACACAGATTTAACCAGAAGGAGCTTGTTTTCTGCATACTTTGCAAATGGAGAATTCCAGCACTTCTAGGATGAATGGAAAAATTTGAGATTTTAAAGGCAAAATACACCTGTTGGATATTCATAATGCATTCCTGATGACTCTACTATACACACATTTTACAGTTTTGTACGCAAATCAAAGAGAGACTGGTAGAGTTGAAGCTATACCATCAAATCTGTGTTTTATACCAGTATCTTAAAGCCACCTGACAAAAGTCATGTCAGGCAAGGGGAGAAGGGGAACCAGAATTTGCAGCTATATTACTCGCTTCTGTGTCAGGGCAGTCAGAGCTTCTATCACGTCTCCCATCATCTGTCAATATACTGATGCAGGCAAAAGCCAGGAGTATAGACATGGCCCCTTTCTGCTTTGCTCTCACCAGAAGCTTTACACATTTTACGCTTTCAATAGAATAAACTCTATTGCCTAAATGTACAGCTTTATTTCTGGAGACAGAGATTATCTCATCCACCCCTTTTAAAAAAAGTACTTGTGACATATCTATTGTAGTGATGATAAATAAGGACTCTATATCATTTGATCCACTGTTTCAGCTTTCAGCATATGTACAGAGATCTAGGGGCATCATTTCAGCTAGCTCATGTTAGTGTTCAGTGAATGCCAGCGTCAAAGACTGATATGAAATGAGAGCTCTACACATTGGCTTAAAAGCACAGAGTCAAGATTCTCCCACCTTGCAATAAATTTAAATCAACAGCCAGAATGATTTTTGCACTTTTTCAAGTGTAATCAAGCAAGCATCCTTCCAAAAATTTAGGCAATGGTAAGTTTGTTTACATCACCTTACAGGTATTTAATATATGCTCTTTTAAGAGATATAAAACATGTTAATATTTATATACAATGAGAAAAAAAATGCCCCTCTTAAAATTTATGCAACAGTTGGTATTTTTTTTTTAACTAATAAAGATGTAGTGAGGAAAATCTAGCCTCAAAACACACATATGTATTTGCTGGACTTAAAGTAGCGTAAGAGATCTTTGGATTTTTCTCTTGTATTTTTGAAGAGTAGTACTCTTTCTCCTCAATACACTTGCCCTTTAAATTTGTTATTAGACTTGCTGCAGTCTGTGGAAAAATAATTCATTTAATTAGTGTTGTGGACGCAGCAGTTTTATAACTGATGGCTAAAGATAAAGCATAAAGGTTTTCCCTCTGGCCACTCCAGTAAAGCATTTGGCATTCTCGCAAAAGTGTTTCTAAATTCCATGGCTTAATTTTAAAATATTTTCAGAAGCGATCATGGATAGAGAGTCTAGAATGCAATACAGAGAAATTCAATTTTAAAATGGGAAATTGTCCCATTAAGTCCAAGATGTTTGGTACTAAAGAGTATCTTAAAATGTGAAGGCTAAATAATGAACAGATGAAGACTTCTCAAATAAAACTTTGCTTCTCTGTTTCAAAATATGAATTATACCAACCATAAAGTAGGCCCGCTGTGAGTCACATGCCATATGCGCAGACCTTCACAAAAGCCAAACAGCTTGAGCTTCACCATTGACATTTTCCTACATTTAAATGGTGTTAAATTGCAAATAACTCATTTCCTTGTAGTCTTACAATAACTTTGTTATAGAAAGTAATGAAGACCAAACCAAACTTATTTCACTTATTGTACATATTCAGAGAGAAAAACAAGGAGCAGCAAATTTTGGAGAAATACAACCTGTGAATATTAAGAAGAGAGCTAGAGGGCTAAAATTATTAAGGCTTTATAAGCAGCAAATTTCTAAAAGAATACATAATTCTTCTTTTTCTCTCACACACTTAAAAGGTAGGATTCAGTTGCATAAGCATAAATGCTTTGTGTCATTTGAGATGCTCTAGAAAATCTGAGACATGCACATTCAAGTGGCAGACATGATCCGCAGATCTTCGAAAGTGACCGCAAGAGGCAAAGCAGTAGTTAGGTATCTAAGAGTAGGCACCTAGTGTCATTTTAGGCAACTGAATCCCATCCAAATAGTCTACTGTCACCTCAAAAATGTCTTTCATTAAGTAGAATACAGCATTACAAGAACAAGACCTCATGTAATCTCTTCTAAAAGCCCACAAACAGCTTCTGAAAAGGACAAAGTTGGTAACCTTCAGCCCTGATCAGTAACCATTGACATAAATGCAAAGAAGAGGCTGAAAGTTCATTCCTCCTAAAACATGCATGGTCCTAAATTAAAATACAGCATATGCCCCACAATGAACAAATAGGTGTTTTTGGTATTATCACCTGAACAACGTGAATAGAGTACGAGAATCTGTTACATGCCTATATATGTGGAAGTTGATTATTGTTTCAGGTAGCTGAGAAAGAAAATTAATTCTTATAACTCCCATCAATCACCACCAGAAGGACAGAAGTTTGATAAGAACTTTGGGCATTTACAGTAATTTAGAATCTTTACTCAAATTTTACTTGTTTGGATAAACATTCATGAAATATTTGAAAGAAAATCTGCAATTGTATTCAAGACAGAAAGGGAGAAAGCTCTGTGCTAACACAACAAAGAAGAAAGGAGGTGGGAGCATGGTATTAAAGAGAAAAACCTTCTCAGAAAGATTATAAAATTCTGTGTGGAAATCAATGAAGAAGAATTGCATTTCCTTCTATCTGAACATTTTTTTTTTAATTGGACAATGAAGATGTGCTCTTTCCTCCTTTTTTTTTTTTTTTTAAATTTTATTTTATTTCCAAATTGGAAACATGCTTTGCTAAAAAAAAAGACCACAAAAAATGTGCCTGCTGCTTTTTATCCCTCTGCTTTATGCTCCAAATTGGAAAAGCAATATTTGTTTTTCAGAGGTGTACGCTAGCAAAATAAATCTTAATGCTTGACTTAAATAATCTCTTACAAGCAACCACACTGGACACTTTCAAGATGCTGGGATATTATTTCTTTAGTTGACAAACTTTCTTGAGAAATGCCATTATTTCAGTGCACATCATACAAAGACTAGTGCTTTGCACCCATTCTGTTGTTTTGTGCAAAAATTAACACTCATTATTTTTGCAGTAGGTGCAGTTACACCAATGGGAAGAACTTTTGGTATAAGGTATAATTGGTTCTAAACTGAGAGAAGGAGACATGAATATTAAGCCATGATTCCTCAGTGCCCTGAAATACAGCTGTTCTTTAACAGTTTACAGGCATGGTCTTATTGAGAAAAATAACCCACCTTTCCCTCCTCCATAGTTATGACATACGAGACTTATGCCACCTTAGCATGGGAAACTACATTAGTTACAGATATTAGTTGGAAAAGCACATTAAAATAGTAAAAATAGATGGCAATATTCTGAAAAGCTGACAGCTCATGAAGTATACACCATTTACTGAGTTCTGTGATACCAGCTTATAACTCAGTGTAAATTCTTCTGTTTCACAATTATTACAGCTAAGTGCTTGCGCTCAGAGGCAGCGGGGGAGGGCTGAATCAATTAGCCTGCCTTCCTTCTTCATCTGTTGTTCCAGGGGGAATATCATACCATAAATGGTAGAATTTGATAGGGAAGACACTGGTACAGCATCCTAAACTGGTGTGGTTTTAGTGGCATATTATCACACAGAGCAGAACGGCAAGAGTAGATAGTTGGGTAAAGGAAATACATCTGCTTAGTTCAGCTCTGGAGCACATACATTAATTCTCACGCATTTATTAGCACTTGCATTACAGCAGCACGGCCAGCCAGAAAGAACAGCCATTTCTCTCCACAACAAAGGCACATCCTGTGGCCTAGGGCTAGCAGCATTGTAACTGTGCTGAGGAGTCCTAGATCTACAAAGGAGAGAAAGTTCTGCCATGCGGCAATACAAGTACTGAAGAGATGAAAGGATGGATGGATGGATGGATGGATGGATGGATGGATGGATGAAGAGAATGGCACCAAACACACCCAGTGCAATACTGTGGAACACAATGGACTAGAGTGAAACACAACTTGTGTTTGAATGGGGAGGGGTGGAAGAACTATACTGAGAAGCACATAAAAGGAACTAAGTAACTTGCACTTTAAAACTCTGAGGGGGTGAGCAAGTTGAGGAACATTAACCAGCCATTATCTTTGCTGCAGACATAGAAACTTGCACCAGAGGACCCTCAGAATTTTTCACAGAAATGGAACACAGTTTTCTTCTGTCAATGACAGTACAAACCCATTCACATCCATCTGCTGACTTGAGTGCAAACATTCCCACCAGTTTCGTTCCCATATGCACTACAGTGCCAGCACAGCACCAGCCACCATCAGGGACCTACATCCCACCCTTTGCTCCTCACCAGCTGCTGGCTTCTTTGCCCGACTACCATCAGCAGCACTTGAGATGACGCCATGGCAGCCTCTGGGCACACAAGACTTGCAGAAATGGGATCTGAAGCTGTTAAATTGTGCAGGTACAGGCAGGCAGGGCCGTGAGGTTGTTCTGTTTGTGCCAGGGTCTCTGAGCCATGCTGGGGGCAAAGTAAGTGCTTTTTTTTATTCACTATAGCAATTGTACTTGTGTCACCTTAGTGCAACTTGTGAGATTTGCTTTTAAAAGGGAGAACATTTCTAGAGTCTCTGCATTGTGTATAATGACTTGGCTGAAGCAGGTTATCAGAAAGCCTACTGTAGATGTAGACTGCTCTTCAGCCCTGTTACTTGTTGTTGTTTCGTATTTATTACACTTTAGACTGATCCAATACTTTTGGCAGGTCAAATTCACCATTTCAGGTGCTGTGTCTTTTCAGGCATCTAACAGCTTCAAAGTCAAAAGCAGCCCTTTGGCAGTTTAATTTAATAAACTGGAAGGAGAAGTTCTAGAGAGGTCACAATTACTGTCAGTTATTTATTTTTATTAGTGCCATCTCTTTATTAGTACCATCAAAAGAAGACTTAAGTTTGTTATTCTTTTCCTATAGATTTTCTGTAGAATTTGAAAAAGAAAAAGAAAAAGGAAAAAAAAGCACAGTGTATTCAATGTTAAAAAAGTGGCTATTCATTTCTATATAGTCAGTTGTTTTGATGATTTTCTTACAGGGATTGTAAAATATAGCTAAGAGAAGTTCTTAGGAACTCTACAGATGAAGGCTTTGTGGAAGTGAGTCAAAGGGCTATAATGAGCTTTTTTTTCAGTTTGGCAGGAAGCAACTGAATGAATTCAGCATGTTTCCACTCCTAACTGCACCCTCATGAAGGCAGAACTGTAACATTTAGTAATGAAATACTAAATAACAGAATGTAGAAAGAGTTTTCCTGTTTCTGAATAGGGGAATTACCCAATGTTATCACTCAATGTCTGGCTGAGGGATGGCTTCTGTTATGAGCACCTTCCATTCTAAAATAAAACCTGCTTTTTATTGTTACTAGTGTTTCCTCAGGGAAGCTAGAAGAAGGTTGAGAGCATTTTTTCCAAAATTATTTGTAATATATCCATTATGGAAAGCACTGAAAACTGGTCAACTTTTCTCTCACATGATTTTATTGATTTATCCTTCCTAGACCACCTGGAATTGCACATTACTTTATAATCTTTTATGAGGGAACATGTGGAAGGTTTTAATGAGGAATAGCTTAATAAAACTTTGAAATTATGATGTCATATTCTGTAGAGCATTCAATAAGCTTGAGTTGGAATGGAAAAAAATAGATCAGAAACATGGCTAAGATTTAACCCTGGTGAATTTGTTGGACCATGTTTTCAGTACCTTTAGAAAGCACGGAGAGGATAGGCTTTTAACAAGTTATTTTAGAACTTTTTGATGCACACAAGCAAAAATGATAGTGTTATCCCTAAATTTTTACCTCCATAAATTATATGTCCTAGGATCACTAAACAGTGTTTTGCAATACATATCATAAAACATTAGAACACAACAACAAATAACAAAAATTAGTGTGCTCACCCCTACTGAAATCACAGAATAACAGAATGTTTGAGATCCTAAGGGACCTTTGGGGATCAGCCAGTCCAACCAAATCATGGGGAGATTTCCATTACTTTGCAAATAATACAGTGAAATCTTTTCAAGGCTAAATTTTGTCCTTGGATACCTAAGTCAGTAAAATCAAAACCTCTATGAAATGCATTTTGCTCTGCAGAGGTAAATGTGTACTCTAACGTTCAGCAGATTTTCAAAGGGTGGTCTAATTTCGTTTCCCCACATTCCACTCAAGTAAATGACATCATCTCAGAGCACTCACAAATAATTCTGTCACTTTCAAAAACTTGTAGGTCTTTATCTGCCTTTGTCTGAGCAACTTTTAAAGCAGCCTGAATTTTTAAACTCACTGTTTTAAAATCTAGACCTTGGAATCTTAACTCAAAGGAGAGAGTACCATTAGAATATTTAAATGTCCTAAATATGCAGCCAATATAAAACTCAGAATGTTCTTCATTTACTAAATAGACTTTGACTAATTTAATTAGAAACAGTAATTTCCTGACGTGTCCTCAAGAGAAATGATATCATTTATGCTAGTAGATTTAGCAAGATACCAAGGTGTATGAATAGAAGAAACAGGAAAACAAAATATAAACTACTGTTGGAGGGATGCAGCAACATCTCTATTACAAAACGAGGGTGCTCTTGCTAGTCCTTAAGATTAGAGATTAACTATACTGAGGGATCACTTCGGTCTTAGGATGTGCTGTGGATATATACTGCTGTTCAGACACCTGGAACAATCCAAAGCTCCTTTTGTCTGCCTTAGAATAACTACCTCACTTCAGTGGGTTTCAGCATCTCACTTCAAAAGATGACCCACATTTAACTTCAGTTCTGTGGCTTGAAAAATGCAGAAGGATCACAAGAACTTGTCTGCAACACCATCCATCAAAGCATGACCAGTTGCTTAATTTTTTGGGCTGCAGTTACGTAGCCATTGTTGGTGATTTCATCTAAGAATAAACTCTGCTGTGCGTTTAAAATTGAATTCGGCTCATCTCGAATTATGAGTATTACTCATGAAAAGTAAATGGATTTTCTGAATATTTGTGAGCAATCAAAACACACTTCAGGAAGAGCTCTCTAAGAAATTGTCATGGTTTAATTGCAAGGTGACAATAAACCATGGCAGATGCTCTCTGTTAACCCTTCACCCTCCCCGCATAGGAAAAATGATAAGGAAAAGGGAGGGAGACTTAGACTTGCAAGCTGGAAGAAGTTTTAAAATGCTTTACTAATGCTCCTAATAAATAGAGAAAATAATACAAAATATACAAAACCCAATCTTGAATATCCCTGCTAGCAGTGCCAGGTCTCAGGCCTCGGATTGCAGGGACGGCAGGCAGGGTGCTCTTCAGATGCTGGCCATGGTTGAAGAGAGCGAGGCCCTTGTGATCTCCCTCTTTTATAGGGTGTGTGATGTGTATGGGATGGAATACTCAGTTGGTCAGTTTTAGTCACCTGTTCTGTCTCCACCTCCTTGCAAATACACCCCTCTCAATTATGGGATGTTATTAGAATTCTTAGTTGTTATAGCAATAAATCTAAACATGAGCCTCTCCTGTATTCCATTGGCTGCTCTTATGAGTTTCGGGGTGCTGTGTCTGAGAAAACATGTAGCTAAATTCAGAAAAGTGCAGTTACTTAGAAGGTACTTTGAAGAACTGAGCTGAAAGGAAAAACCCCTAAAAGAGAATTGGTCTTGTTAACAAAACCAGGACAGAATTTGAACAAGCTTCATCACATATTTCTCCTGAATAGTCTTAAAAAACGGAATATAAGATGCTTAAAATTTCTCTTTTTGCTCTATCTTAGGGAAGTTGTGTGCACTTGAAAATTCTATTTTGGAAAAAAAGGGTCATTTTTTTCCCTGCTGTTCTGCATAAGTTTCTCTCAGAAAAGACTGAAGAGTAACATCCTACTGCACAACATCCCCAGCAGGACAGCTCTTTTTCAAAAGTCAGCTGCCATCATTCTCAGTAGGACAGCAATTGTATCTTGCCTACAGTTAGGTGATTTTTCTTAGAAGTGCATCAGTCTTTCAAAGTACTCACGGAGCCCAGATTCACAAACGGCTCTTGAAGAGAGCCATTAGATCGCTGGAAACAATAGGATGCAGTAGCATCCCGCAAAAAAATGCTGTAACCAAAATATATGTGGTGCAGATGTGCCCTAAGAGCACACATGTGGAGGACAACTCTAAGAAATCCATGGAGCAGAAGATTGTGCATTTGTTGAAGAATCAGCTTTCAGTTACAAACAATGGGAAAAGGTACTAAAACTTCCTAAAGAGCTCTTTTTAAAAGCTTTGGATCAGAAATACTTATTAGAAAAAACAGAAGAGAGAGGAACACTAGAAATACATCTATCTGGAAGAAGGAAAAATATGTAGGGAGATATGTGTGCTTCGCAGAAAATAAAAGTGCAAGCAAAAGGGGGGGACAGAAGGACTGATGAAAGATCTTAGCACAGAGGTTTGGAGGAGATTTGGATATATATTTACCTGTTTTGGATTGGCCTAGCTGTGACAAACAACTGTATATTCAACTTAATCAATCCATATGTTCTGGCTAGCTTGTAACTTGCTTTTTTCTTAAAATAAGAGCTTTAATAATTTCAGTAGAAATGCAAGGAAATACAAAATGAACATGCTCTATGATGTTTAGAAGAAATAAAGATTACAAAGCCTAGAATAATTTTTAGTATTTTGTAATTCTAGGACAGTGCAACGATTTTGAAGGGCCTTATCTGAGATTTTTAATATTCAGTAATAAACTGCATTTAAAGTATTAGGAATTACTGTAAACATTTCTTAACTCTTATTAGTCATATTAATATTTATATAAGACTGGGAATTTCCATTAAAAAAATACTTAAGGTTTAACAGGCCTTGTACAGTGAAGTACACCCATGTACTTCAGTGAACCTGAGCCTGTACTTGCAATGTGTATTATGAAACACATGAAGGAATTTTAATGTTAACCCTCCTTCCTTTTCTGCTTTTGCCCGGAGGCCAGGGGAGACTTAGCGTTGGCTTTGTTTGATCTAGTGTGGGGATAGAGGCACTGCCATGACACCAGCACTGCTGGATTTGTGATGGCCTCGTGGAAACACTATACAAACGCATAGGTTTGTCTCTTTTAGTATCCAAGCAATATTCTTGGGAAGAGCAGGGAAGCTTTCTGGCACCCAGCCTCAACACAATAATCTGAAGAAGGGTTTGTGTGTCTGAAACCATTTCTCTTATCTTCTCTACTGGCAATAAGTAATAATAATGAAAAAGAACATTTTTCTACAAATGCTGCTTTGCTTATTTTCCGTATGAGGTGTTTGCATGATAGCACAATGAGTAGTTCAGGTGTATGGATTATTTATTTCCATGTTTTTTTGGGTTTACTTTTCAGCTTCATTTTAACTCTGATTTTCCTTAATTTTATCAGTTTGAGAATAATAAAAAGCATCTACATATTCTGGCCTCATTTCTGAGAAGCAGACCACTATAACCTAGTTCTTGGCAAAATATTTTAAAAGGCCTGCCCCTCCATATCAAGTCCCCTAATCTCTGCTCCAGACTTAAATTTAGGGGGGGTCTATCTGTAACGTGAAGAAGATGAAAACTTGGAAGGGCAAAACTGCTGTTCAGGTCTTCAACCTTAATTAACATAACCTTGAGATCCTTGTGAAAGACAATGCTTTCCTATGAACCTGAAGTGCTGGAGTTCTCCTAGCTCTTGGTTGGCAGAAGGTAATAAATCCAGATTTAGGAATATTTACTCAGAATGAGACTATTTTAGAAAATCCCAATTATACCAAGTTTTGGCTTTACTTATGACTTCTCTGGGAGAAAAAGCAAATGTTGAAAGAAGCTTACAATTCCTAGGGAGGAACTGATGGAAGTTACAGAATATTTGAGTAGAATATTAGCATCTAGTCTAATTTCCCCTGTTGCTTCTAGACAAACAGGCAATTTGGGGAAAAAAAAATGAGGGAATTGTTTGAAAGGACTTCTACAAACGTTATAGCCATTTATTTTGTGATGTGTTAAATGCCTATGCATACTGAAGTTCTGGTTGCTGAGAAGACTTGGTGTGACAACATTAATATGATAAAGGCTTTTAACAGCAATAACAACTGTTGTGTTGAATCACCTTTGTAGTCTTAATGGAATAGTAATTGGAAATACAGTTCTTCTGTTATGGGTTAAAACAATCTGTGTATGTTTAAGCTGTCTATTAAATAAGAATTTTTCAGTCAGTGCTCAAACTGAAACTAGCTTTAGTACAATGCTAAGCAAGAACTCTGAAATTTTTATGTATTTATTGTTATGTATGATACCCAGAGCACTATTCCAAGTATTGTATGCTGCATATTTGGATTTAACAATCATGCATGTATTATCAAATTAGATGGAAACAAAATACTTTAAAATTACAGCGTTTGTAAAAGAAAAAAACAAGCCTGCAATATTGGCCCAAACCTTTGTGATTAATTTTGTTCACCATGACTTTGGGAAATGATTAACCCATTAATAATTAGCAATATAAATTTCATTTCAGTCATCTTTTGATTACCCAGGTTTGGTGATTTTGGAAGGAAAGATTCTGAGCAAAATTTGAGCAGTCCTATGACATGGAATTCATCATTTAAGGCAGGAACCTCCCATGTGAAATGTCGATGAAGTTTTATAAATGGGATGGTTAAGAACTTCCAGGGGCTTTTAAATTTTTAGATGTCCTTTTTCATGTTATTTCCATAAAAAGGGAGATAATAGGTTTTAATTTTGTGAGTTTTAATTTTGTGAGTGAGTGAAATAGCTTTTAATGGGTGACATTTGAAGATGAATGAATTCATGCAGCCTGCTGTATATTCTGTAGTTCTGCAATTAAAGCTCTGATTATCTACTCTTTTAGCCTTGCTAGCCTGTAACAGTATGAACAAGGAGTAGGAAATAAATGCTTTCCACTTTTAGACAGTAATTAGTATCATTGAAAAAAAAGCTTAATGTTTTTAGTAAAGAAAAACACTTAGGGCTGAAGCTCCAAAAAAGTCAATTGACTAAAAGTTATTTTTTGTTAAACAAATGTAGAGTATAAATTCAGGGTGAGGATTACTTTCACAATTCACATTTCACTAATATAAATGAAATTAAGTACAAAGTTTTGATTTTCTTCTTGGTTACAAACACCAAGTGACTCTCTCAAATAAGTGATGCCAAGATTAGAAGCAAGAATAGTCTTGCCATTATCTTGACCTCAGATGAACTCTTTGATTAGAAATGTATTATATATTGCTTTACATTTACAAATCTATATGCCAGATAACAAAACCTCTACGCCTATGCTCAGTGAAGGTGTCTCAGCCCACACGTGATAACCCATGTTAGAAGCCAGGTTCTAGGCAGCTCCTGTACCTATCTGATGGGCATATGCACAGGCATTCTGCTTCCTTTTTCTGTAAAATACTGCTGACCAAAGAGAATTAGTTGTGCTTGTTACTGATTTCTTTGTGGATATCAGTGTATTCAGAGGATTTTTTTTCTCACATTCAAAGACCACTTGGTGTTAAGGGTGAATGCCATGTAGTAAAACCTCTCTCATCTGATCTTCCCTGTGCTAGTTTGGCAACAGTGATTCTGGCAAGAATAATTTTGTGCAGTCAGTGATTACATATGCACGAAGTCATAGTTTTCAATTCTTATAAAGGCATTCATTGAAAATTGGAATTGCCAGTCATATATAAAAGAGCAGAACAGTGTTTTTATGCCGAAGAATGTCCTCAACTACAGCTGGGAGGAGAAAAGCAGAAAAAAGAGTAGAGACCCCTTCCCAAAGTGGCAAGCTACTGTCAGTCTAGGGAGAAATTAACAAGTTTGTGTTGTTTCAGGAAGAAAGGAAATAAATTATGTGAATTCAAGCAACGGTACAGTAGTTTGTTTCAGATTTCTATTATGAAAGTTCTGTACTACGCTACTCTAGATGAAATATTGAAATGAAGTAATTATCAGTTAAACTGATTTACTTTCAAATTTTATTCTGCAGAAATTACCTTGTTAAAGTTTAGTAGAAGAATGACAATATTTACCGATGTATGTAGTCATGAATCTATTCTGGAATGTCAGACTGAATATATGTGAGACTTAAAATGTGTTTACAGGATTGCCATTAGTGTTTTGTGCCTAAATTAAGAATATGATTAAACTGAAAACTCTTGTACTGGTTTTGCTGGGATTGAGTTAATTTCCTTCACAGTAGCAAGAATCTCTTATTTTTAATACCTAGCACCATCTTTGGTTTGTATTTAGTATGAGAATAATGTGATAACACACTAAACTTCACACACCTTTGCCTGGTGTAGAATTATTTTTTTCTTTCCAGTAGCTAGGCAGTATTTTGAAGCTGGTATTAAAAGAATGTGTTGCCAAAGAGACCAAGGAATTTTTCAACTTCCCAGCTGCAGGTGCACATAGCAGGTGTGAGGAAGCACAGACAGGACAGCACCTAGACTGACATCCAGGCTGGCTAATGAGATATTCCCTACCATTAGCATCATGTTCTCTATATAGCTGGAACTGTCTTTTCTGCCTTTCTTTTCTTCTGGGATACACTGTTCAAGACTGAGGTGTTCTCTTTTCAAGGACAATTGTGTTCAGCATGAACTGCTGTCCAGGTCTTCGTTCTTTCAGGATCAGCTATACGAGACCAGTGTTCATGATCACTGCTTGGGATTGTGCTGGGTATCACCAGGTTATGAGCAATTGCCCTGTGCATCACTTGTTCTGTATGTGGGGCTTTTTCCTCTTCTTTTGCTGTCCTATTAAGATGTTCATATCTCAAGCCACGAGTTTCAGTCCTCCATTTTGATTCTCTCCCCCATCCTACTTGGGTGGTGGGGGGTGAGCAAGCAGCTGCATGGTCCTAGTCACTCACTGGCATTAAACCACAACAGCTCTATAAACTCACACCATCTAATTATAGTGTTTATTTTTTTTTTCTTTTTAAACATTCTTCTCTTTCAATTGTGTCCCCCTTAACAGTTATCCCTCTTAACAGTTTATCATCTACTCCTGATTTATAAGCAGTGCCAAGGGTATGTTTATCTGTGAAGAAATGAAAGATTTAAGAAGCGGTATTTTTTACAAACTCTATTTCCAACCAAAACTTCAAGAGTCTGGAATGGATCCCAGACAGTTTGCATCTACATTATTGATTCATCCAGAACCTGAACTATGTACGTATTAAGAATCAGAAAGATAATTATACTCTGTGAAAAGGATACAGCAAGACTCACAGTAGGGAGGAAGTAAAGGAAGGAATTTGGAGGTCAGGAATACAGAAAGAACATAATGATGGGCTGAGTTAATAGATTCTCAATAAACAGTTTATAGATGAAAACTCTATCAAAATGATGGCAATACATTCTGTGAATGTTGATGACAGTGCTAGAAGAATGGTGGATACAGAAATAATTTATCTGCCTTGGTTGGAGCTGCAAGGCTGAGTGAGATCAGGAAGCAAAATGTGCGGGTGTGTGTTCACTGCAAACCTCTGTCATTAAAGTTCTCACTTGCTCTCCAGAGCAGAACACAGAAAACACATGGCACTTTTCAACAGATCATAACTCAAACAAGTCTGAACAGATTTTCATTGCATTATATGATTGTTCCACTTCCAGATTTCAAAGATTTCTTGCTAATTACTGAAAACTATTACTTTCAGCTGCTTTTACATCTGTACACTGGAAAACTAATCTGCACATGGGAAGCATGGCCCAACTTGCAATATTCCATGCAAGTGCTTTGATTCCTGTGTGAGAAGGATGTGTCTGGTTTCTCTTCCTTACTCACAGAAACCTATCTGCAGTTTGCTAAGACAAACTGGTATTACCTCCTTCTCAAGAAGTTCCTTTCCTGTTGTCTTCTGCTCTCTTTCTGTCCCATCCAAAGCATTACAAGTGCAGTTGTTTATAACAATCATTGCATTAGAAAGATGATGTTGTAAATAACCAAAGGTTTTTTTTCCTCATATCCAACTCTCATGTTTCCATAAAATAAAATATCAGATCTTTTATATGAGAAAATTACCAATCCATACTTCAATTCTTCTTCTTCATATGAATCTGCTGTTAAAGATATCTCACGCTTGTTGTCTTCCATTAGAAATTTAGGTATGACCTGTTAAGCTGTAGTAAAGACAAACTCTTGAGGCAGAGATTTATACAAGAGACCATGGGTGATATCTGGACAACCACTACCATAACTACCTGATGAACTAGCAGTTCCCTGGGGCTGATGGTCTCCCTATTTTGGGGTGACAAGACTGATCACAAGGCTCTTTCTTACCCTAGTTCAGGTAAATCTACGGACTATAACTTGTCCTTACATATTAACCTGTACCACATTGCTGGCATTCTCCCTTAAACTAATTACTGATGCTGGCCTTGATGATTTTAAAGGTCTTTTCCTACCTAAATGATTGTATGATAAATGACTTTGTAAGTCCCCACAATAACCTCTTCCTATATGTAAAGCAGTAGGCTTATCCCAAGAATGAGAGAAATGCAAACAAAACTGTGAGGGTGAATGGGAACTTTTCATCCACAAGGAAATTCTAGGCAACATTAAGTTAATACACTGAGATTAACTTTGTGTCAAATTGAAAGCACCAGGGATGTATTATTAGTTTGATGCATGCATGTAAGTTTGAGTTTAGTTAAGCCAGTGAGAATGGCAGCTGTTTCTCTTAAAAAAAATAATAACAAAGTAACAATAGGGATTTAACAGTCACCATTATTATGTCTCCCATCTTTCATCTTTTGACCTCATGGAGAAGCTGTGTTCCTTGGTATCAGACATGAATCTAGACAAAACATCTGCCATAGGACATAAACATCATATTATCTCTATTATTTTGATATCTAATCTAGATTTCTCCCATAAAAGTGCAGTCTTAGTGTAACATCTTAACTCAAAAGGTCATGAAACAGGGAAAACTTGATATGATATGGCTTCTACCCTAAGCAAGACACATCTGTTAGCTTATTTTCAAGAACCAACTGTAATCCATGAAAATATAGAAATATATTCCCCTAACTATGACAGCCTTCCTGGTACAAGTTCTTATTTCAATGCAGCCTACAGTAGCTTTATTGCCAGTCTTTCATTCTTTAGGTGACTGGTAATACAAGTACTGCAACTGGAAACTAAGAGACTAATGGCAGCACAAAAGAAAGAAAGGTAGTAAGCGAAGTACCTTAAGGCAATGAGCCATCAGTCCTGACTGCATTACATCACAATCCATACAAGTGATGTGACTTAACTCTTTCTTTAGTACTTACCTCAAATTTCCCCAGGCTAGAGTATCACAATTGAGCTGATAAGGTGTAAATAAGGACTTTCATTTCCTACTTTCAGATGATGTAAACACTCTTGTGATTTGAAGTTTGGCAGATATGTGCTAGATGCACAAGACATTCATCCACAAGAATGCGGTTAAAGTTGATAATTCTTTCATTGCTCTGTGGCAGGAAAATGCCCATTGATGTTTCTATACCATGGCCAAATTCAATAAAATTAATTTATCGTGGCAGTGAAGAAATGAGTTTTAAGTTTGATTTGGTTTTTGTTATTGTTGTCTGTACTAATTCAGTTGCCTTATCTTCCACACTTCGTAACTAACATGCCCCAGATGAACAACTACTAAATTCCTTGTGTCTATACAATGACTCATTGTTCTAGGATTTTCTAATTCCATCAATATTCTCTCCAATTTTATGGCTTAGTTTATTTATTCTGTCTTGGGAATTCAAAAACATTACCCATTTATTTTTGAGATTTTTACCATTCATACCTGATTTTACATGCTTTGCAACCTCATCCTCAACAGCTCCATGAGGAACTTTCGGAGAAATCTATATTTGCAAGAAATTTATGTTATCATTTGAAGGTCTTGGCTGAATTTGCAAAATAGAAGTTATTAAGAAAGAAGGGTTAATTTTAATCAGCTATTGCAATGAATATAGCTGTACGATTTTTTGAAGTGTTTTGGCTTTTCTGGTTTTCTAATGAACCAGACGTGATAACATGTGAATTAAGCAATGTCCACTGGCATTTAACTAAGCTGCATCTCCCAGAAATTTCACTATGCTGGTACTGTGGAGGTATTTCACAAGCATATACTGGGCAGTACAGATGGATGTGTGTGACTGCATATGATAGTCATGATGATCCCCGAAACATATAATGAACACCTGTCTGTATCCTGTAGATGGAATTAACTGAAAAGATGAAACAGAACACACAACTTTTGCACATGGTAATGACAATTTGATTTGCAGTTCACTGTTTTGCTGCTGGTCTGCATATGTTTTTAGAATAACAAAAAGTTATAAGAGTTGTAGGTATCAAGACTTAAATCAGTTTCAGTTTTACTTGATCAAGTTATGCCTCATGAAGTTTACCACAGCACAATGGATTAAAAAGGAAAGAGGACTCAGTCAGACTAACTCCATTCCTTAGAACCAGAAATAATAATTAAAACATTTCCAAATACAGGATGGCAAAGTGGTATGTGACAACCTGCACACATTTCTCAAGAGCAAATACCACACCAGCCTCATTTCTGCCCACGATAAACAGCTCTCATAGATAGAAGAGTGACAGTAATATCATATATGTGTATCCCAGATGGGTCACAGTCAAGAGAATGCACCACTGTTTCCTATTCAGATGAAAGTACTGCACATTCAGGGTAATAACAGTTGGGGAACTGTCCTCAGTGGTTCATTGGAAAGATACGAACAGTACGGTCCAAGGTTTTGCTACTGTTCTGTTTTCTCCTTAATGAGTGTGATGCAGGAACTGTGTGTTTCTAAATCTAAGAAAAGACAGCAAAATAGAAGGAGCTTGTGAAGATAAGGTTCAGAAGGCAAATTGACTTAGCATGCCAGGGAAATGTGTGAGAAAAGACAGAACAAAATTCTGGAAGACAAAGCAGGTCAATGGAGGCGGCAGTAAACAACCACATGAATACATCCTGGAGGAAAGACTGAACAGCCAAACGTTTCACAGAGAAGGATCTATAGGTAATAATAAATCAAAATAAATCCTAACAATGGTTGCTATTGAAAACCACACATATTTAAATATGAGTAACAGAGTTTACATTTAAAACAATTATTTCCTGTTTGCTAGTGGAAGGTAAGGCTCATCATCAACTGCATCCACTCTTGAAAGCCATACTTTAAAAATATATTAATTGTCTGGAAAGAGTCCAAAGGAAAGCATTAAGAATGACCACAGATCTAGCAAACATATACTATGAAGAAAGACTTGACAAAACCTGGGTGATTTACTGAAGACAGTAGAGACATTAAAATGGTCTACAAATGTAAAATAATGTTGCAAAGAGGAAAAGCATAAACTCCTCCACCACAGACAGGAAAAGAGTTAAAGGCTTTAAGGGGCAGCAAAAAAAAAAAAAAAAAAAAATTCAATTTAACACAAAAAAGGTTAAGTTAAACATTCAACAGATTGCCCAGGGAGGCTATGGAATCTTCACCAGCAGGGATTTCTAAGAATAGGATAGGCAACCATCTATCCAGACTAGTTTAAATATAATTGATTCTGCTTTGGGGCAGGAAGCTGGACAAGATGACCTGTCAGTGTCCTTCACAGCCCAATATTGTGAATTACAAAAGAGTGATTTGTTCTTGAAAAATAGTACAAATGTTATTGAATTTGGCTTTTAAAAGGACACAACCCTGTTTCAGTTTTGGGCAGATTGTAATATTTTACAATTAGGTTGAAGCTTAACAAATAATGTGTCTGATATAATCTGACTTTGCTGGGCTCTAAAATACAGCAGAACTCTTAGCTATCACTATCAATTATTTTCAAACTCGGCATGTCCTGGTATTAATTTCAGTGAGAACATCTCACTTCTCAGCCAAGATTTAGCAATAACAAAGTTGCAATGGGCCTTTACCAATATTCAGTCACATGTTTACTAGTGTGTTATCATCTCTATAAAGAATAAGAAATTAATGTAGAGTTACCAAAACAAATTAACCAAACACAGCTTGTGAATCAGGATTATGGATTGCTTTATATACACTCCTTAACCCCCTCACTCCTTTAACCGTCAATTGCAACTGCAATTGTCACTTATAATCGTTCTCCTCATTGCTTATATGGTTTTCCTGAACAGGCAATGAATGAGCCATGTTGTTGCAGCAAACCTGTCAGCACAGTGCAATCTTGTCTCCCCCTGTTATTCATGAAATTTTCTGGTTACAGTTGTTAAAAAAATCCCCCATCCTTCATATAGCATGTATGTCAGAGGTGTCAAACTAATTTTCAGTGGGGGCCACATCAACCTGGTGATTGCCTTCAAAGGGCCAAATCTAATTTTAGGACTGTATAAATGTAGGAATAGTTGCATTTATACAATCCTAAAATCACACTGGCCCCTTTGAAGGCAATTGAGAGGCTGATGTGGCCCCTGCTGAAAATGAGTCTGACACCCCTGACCTACACACTATAACCATCTTGCCCTTTAACTTATTGTACCATATTCTTCTCCACTTTCATGCTGGAGGAAGAAATTGCGTACTTTATTCAGAAGATATATGGAAAAGCAATCACTTGCAGTTAATAATGATGCTAATTATGCAAATTGATGACCACGCTTTTCCTTAAAAAAAGAAAATTTTGGCTGTTTCTTATCTACAGGACTTTATCTGTTTTATGGCTGTTTGTAGGAATGATTTCTGTCACCTATTTTTCTACTAGAACCATATCTCACATCAAAGCACCTAAAAATCTTTGAAAGTCAGGTACTACGTGTCCGAATACAGACATCTGAAGGTAAAAGATCTCGTTTCTCAGAGGTAACCTATAGAAGTAGAATTAGTTTAGTTTAGTTATGTTAGATACTGTATCATGGTCAGATGAAACCGCTGCTAACAAATATTAGCTGTTCAACTGTTTGACCAAATGGTATTTCTTCATTGCTTACTGTCCTGTGAAAGATGTTACAGTAGAATTGGCTCTTATAATGTATAGCTTGCCAGCTGCAAAACAGAAAAGCAGAACACAGAAATGTAACTGATTTGAACTGCAGGAAACCATAATGGACCTTTGATTTTTGAAAAAAAAAAATAAATCTCAGAATGTAATGAATGAAAGAAAAATTTTACTTTTAGAGGATAAAATCTGATTTGTTTTAAGTATGTGTCATTCAGAACAAACAACTATTGTGTATTCTTAATTTTTGCCAGCAACCTGTAACAAACAGAATGCATAGTAGTTTGTTTGTATTATTCGAAATATCCACATTCATGCATGCATGTATGCATAAAAATAACTTAGTACTATAAAGATTAATTACATTCCTGGAATACAAGTTCATGAAGGGTAACCTATTTTGCAAGAAGACTGCAGATACTTAGTTTTCTTTGTGTCACAGCAGTCTTTCAACTCCTTATTTTGGATGATATTTTAATAAATTGAACTAGTAAATTTGGCTCATAGTGTGGGTGGTGGTCGTGGTTTTTGCATTAATTTGCTGGCTACAGCAACACTGCATTCACTAATGTCTTGTGATATTCATCTATGAAAAAGGATACAAAGGAAAATAAAGTTAGTAAGCCAAATTCAAATTTGCAGCTCCACTTACTGAACAACTTATAACACAACTGAAATTCTGCTGTTTTGTGTACTTTATGTGCACAGCTACCGTATGTTTCATCAGAAAATTTAGCTTTATGTCTAATGCCATGTAAAGCCCACAGGCTAATATGACACACATACAGTCTCACCACGACTCTGTGTCTATAAGCAGAATAGAAGATATTCAGGGATGAGTAATGTCTTCAAATCCTGCTGTGCATCTGTGTTACACAAGGCAGGTGCAAGTGTCTGCCAGTGTAAGGGGTGGGTCTGAAGCCGTTTTGGCCCCCAATAAGTACATCTGTCCCTAGAGGTCACAGAATCACAGAACGTTAGGGATTGGAAGGGACCTCGAAAGATCATCCAGTCCAATGCCCCTGCCGGAGCAGGAACACCTAGATGAGGTTACACAGGAATGTGTCCAGGCAGGTTTTGAATGTCTCCAGAGAATGAGACTCCACAACCTCCCTGGGCAGCCTGTTCCAGTGCTCTGTCACCCTCACTGAGAAGAAGTTTCTTCTCATATTTAAGTGGAACCTCCTATGTTCCAATTTGCACCCATTGCCACTTGTCTTATCACTGATTGTCAGTGACATCTCAGTGATGACATTACTGACAGAAGTAAATGTCAAGATTTGAAACTGGTTACACTGGAGGTTATAAACAACATTATAGTGCTAACATGGAATTATTAACTTTGTATGTTTTGTGTTGACCCTGAAGGTTTTACTTTTCAGAAATCAATTATAAATACTGTAATGTAGGTCATATTTTTTGATGTATAAGCTATCACAGTGTAGCCTATTTGAAATAGTCACAAGTCTTAAGAGGTCAACATCTAAACTTTGCACAATCACGTTTCTTGGGAGTACGATTTTGCCATCCATGACCAAGGTAAGAATGTTGCAAACACTGCCACAAAAATTTGCTCAAGCCTTTTGCATATATGTCACCTTTCAAAATGAATTCTGAATTCCATTTATCAGTCACCACCCATTAACAGGTTGGAGGAAAGGGCAACATTAGATTCATGACACTAAGGGCTCAAAGGCCTAGAAGATAATGTCTTGTCTAAAAAAAATAAAAAATAAAAAAAGATCATTGTTATCTCCTGCATTTTTGGTAAATAACAAATGGGTCAGTTATGACTCTTCTTGCACTGAATAGGTTCTATGTAGTAATTTAAAAAGAAACTCAATGATTAAAGCTTTGAATTCGGTCTGCCAGATGACTGACTAAAGATTTCAGAACTGGGATGGCATTCACAATTTGAAAATCACTAAAGCAGAACAGTTGAAGGTGTCATTCTAAACTGAGACTTGATGTTACGCTGATGTGAGCTTACATGGACCCAAAGAATCTAGGTGCTGTCTTCATTTGTCCTCCATCTGTGAAGTGATTAATTTGAAAATGATTCTGGAGAACAATAATATACATAATATTGATAAGGAAAATGAATGCCTTAAAAAATTCCTCTAGTACAAGTGATAGGTGCAAATGCTCCACTAGTCAAAGTTCATAAAAGGAAAGCAAATCCTTAGAAATTAATTTTAACAACTGAAAGTTATTTAGGGTAAAGTCTGAGGGGGAGGGGAACAAAATTAAATATTACGGCTACAATAAAGCCTTTGCATGCATTGATATATTGTATTGACACAGTATTACAGAGTACTGACAAAGCTGTGTTTTAAACTATTGTGTACAATACCATCAAGCTAAACAAACTATAGATTCCAACTTGGCTAGTGTAACACTAATGATTTCTTCCAGTACAGTTACAAGAGTCAGAGACCACCTTTTCCTGTCTCTTGTAGATATAGTTATGTTGGCAGGTGTTTGCAGTAAGCATAGCTTTAATTTACTTTACAGACTTCCATGGAAAGTCTTCAGCACAGACTTTGACATGATGTAGAAGTGGAAGATGCATCTTCTATATACCACAGATCTCTACATTAGTTACATAAGTTCACGCTGGAGAAAGAAGTTTTATTTTTCTTATACCTGTTTATGAAATAGCAGCAGCTTGGATAATGACAAACAACTCAGCTGAGCATGCCCTGACACACCCCAGAAGAAGTCCCAAAGTTATCACTGTGCTAATATGACCTGAACGGGAAACACAGATGTTTATATCAAGTACCTAAGTATCTCTCATAAATTTGCTACGCAATTAGCAGCCTTTTATGGCAAATCATGCAAGGAATGGTGTTGCTAAAACAAACCAAACAGGAATAAAGTTTCCCTTGTGACTTCTGATTAGCAATATAAGCGAACAACCAGATCCAGATTCTGTGCTATGGTGTATTTGCCTTGGCCCGGCAATTGCCCTTGAAATGAACTCTCTGCTCACAGAAAGCGTGTGCGACAGCAACTGTTCTGCCTACTGCTCTCTGTGATTAGGGATCACAGTTAGGACAAATAAGAAATGAAGCAATGAGAAAAGGGGGTTAAAACTCTGTTTCAGACCTACTTTTGTGCAGGCTTAGTTTAGCATTTTTTCATCCTGTACAGTACATATTCCATAGCAATTTCAAAAACAGTATCATTTAAAAGTTAACATCTGCTTAGCTGGTAGCACCAGATAAAAGCTCTCATTTGCAATGAACAGGCAAATTTGTTATTGCCACAGTCAATAGCTATTGACTCGGTAGAGCACTTCTGCTTATTACAATCAAATCCTTTTTCTTTTTTCGTTCAATAGTCAATGACACTGTAGTGGAAGGTACTGCTTACAAACTGATGCAAAATATATCAGTAGCTGCTAGAAGTCAATGACTAATCTTTACGAAGACGAAACCATGTGCTAAGAACAGCATTACACATCTATTAATCAATTTTAGTGCACCCAATGTGCCTTTATAGGTTAGTGGAACTGTAATGTACCTCAGATAAATAGATTCTGCTGTTATTAATCTAAGTTTTAACACAAAACACCTTTTAATCATGCTATCATTACATAAATAATTTGGCTAGGACAAGGTTCTGTCTGAGTTTTACAACACTTCTTTTACTTATAGGAAATTTCTGTCCTGCATTGGGTTGTACAATCCTAGATTTAGGATTTAGTGGAATGCAAAGTAACTGTTCTGCTCCCAGCTGAAGCCATGTTATTTTCTAAATACCACAGGTGGGGCAGGATAAATGCAAGGCAACACCCTCAAGATAAACTGGCAAAGCAGAAGCATAGCAGAGTGTGCGTGTCTATTGCTCAGCCTGCCTCCTACTTCATAACTGCAGTACAGCAGTACTGCAAGACTTTGCTCTTTACACTTTATGTAACTTGCACTTTCCATGCCTCAGGGTGAAGTTTGTTGACAACTCATGTATCTTTTAATTCTATGATTATTGATGTATAATTGTTTTATTTTTTAAACCTTCCTGACCCCAAAATATTTTCTTTCAAACTTTCTCTATGTATTTTTTATCTGAGATGCATATTTTTATAGGACGGTGTGGCTATAACAGTAACGCTTACTATTTTTATATTACTTCTAAGCAAACATTGCAAAAACAATACCAAAGTTTGTTGACTCTTTAAAGAAAAGCAGAACTGCTAATGATGATTTCTTGACTTATAGTTGTCTATAATCACTTTTCCTGTAGAACAGAAAAAAAGACTCTAATGTTGGAGCAGTGATTTATCTGTTTGTTTCTCTTAATGCAATCTTCATTTCTTTCTAGACCGATGGCGAGACATTACAGAAAGAAAATTTATAAATGTGGCAAAGATTAAACAAGCATGCCATTGCCAAATGCATTATACTGTACTCTGTGTGCACCATCTAATTGGATTTAAACAATGTTCATAAATCACAGTCATTAGCCTTTTCAGAAATGAGACATACACTACTAGATCCACCACGTGAATCCTAGCCATACCGGTGATACTGGTTCATAAACTGCCCATGCTGGTGAAGGCTGGTGGAATTTAATTGCTGCTATACTGCCCATTATAAAGCAAGGAGATAAATTCAATTAAGTCCCTACATATTTACATCTCTTGACAAAGATGTCCAATGCTGCTCAACCAGTATTAACTTGTGTTCTTGTTCGTTGTAAGCAGAACAGTTACTGATGAGGGAGTAATGGAGGAGACTATGTCATATATTTCCAGAAGTCCACAATGTAATGGATTTTGTTAGTTCAGTAAACAAATTTTCCTAAATAGTAATAACTTTATCCGTGGAATACTGTGTGAAGAAACAAAAATACTCTTAATCTTAATTTAGAACCACAGAGAGACAGATTTGAATAAAGTCATCCCATACACCTATTGAAATTCCATTCTAATGACTTGAGTTCAGGCACTATACTTCCCTCTTCATTCCAGTACATTGTTTTAAAAACTCAGCTTTTAATATTCTAACAAGGTAAAACCAGGAAATACTCATAACATATTTATTGTGTTTACTGTGATGGTAAGAGATAATTGTTTTATACAGACAATAATTGATCTGTAAAAGAAAAACATAAGTACTGCAAATAAGCAAACAAAATGGCTTAGTTGAGGCAATGATTAGTTTTGAGAAGAGCATATCTCATCAGTTTTTTAATTCATTACTGCAAAATGTTGGCATTAAAGAACTTACATGCATGTAAATAAGACTTCATAATCAAATGATATTTGAGCATTTCAGAAAAGCCCATAACCCTGCTAAAAATGCCAGATTTCAGAGGCAAGGGATATCTCTTTGTAGCTGCAACATGTATAAAGAGTAAGACATTTCACAGATTATTCTGGAATTTTAGTGAGTAATTTCCAAGTGTACAATAAGGTTACAAGAGTTTACATTTTATTTCTCTAAAATAGGAAACTGATCTCTTCTGGTACCAAAATAGTAAACCACAACCAAATAAAGAGTGCTTGTGGGAAAAGAAGACTTATAACTGCTACTTTACATTATTATTTGACTTAATTGTAAACTCAGTTACATTTATGATTTTCTCTACTGTATTCCACTTACCTATAAGCCAACTCTACAGGCCTATTTCAAAAGAATCTGTAAAGACTTTATTTGAATGAGGAGGATTTTTAGTTTAAAAAATAAACATTAAATATTTCTAATGGAAAATGTATAGGCTGTGCATTTCCTATTATGGTCCCAAGCTCTACAGTTTCTGCTGCACTTTATGATTTGGATAATTTCGGAGAATTGCCATCCATTTTGAACGTGGAAGCAATACTTAATTTTGATGCTAAATGACACAGAATGGGAAAAACAACAAACAGCTATTAAGAGTAACTTACTTTTTGTAACAACTCCTTCAAGGCGAATTATATTTGGGTGATCAAATTGTCCCATGATGCTAGCCTCTCTCAGGAAATCTCTTCTCTGCCTGTCCACGTAGCCACCTTTCAGAGTTTTAATTGCAACAGGTATCTCCCTTTTTCCTGGTGTCTTCAGACGTCCACTGCATACTTCTCCAAACTCACCTTAAACAGATAAAATATGTGTTAGGTCATTCACAGTGACTGAAGGACTATAGTACAGTTTGTATTGCTGAACTTAAATGCCTTATTTTTAAAAATAACCTTCAATAGCTGTCTTAAAACCTGACTTTTTTAATAGTTCAGAGTTACTTGTAGTCATCAATGAAACAAACACAAAACTATTCAAGAAACTCACACATCCTGTAGAAGTGGGAAGAGAAATAACAGATGGCATATTCGAGTTCTCGAGTTTCATCACATCCCAGAAAAGCAAAATATTCAGCATTACTTCACAACAAATAATCACCTTTCCTTTGTGCCACACCACGAGATCATGGTGACTTGTACTTTCACTGCAACTGCCAAACCATCTGCCCTCCACAGTGTGGTTCATCTTGCTTTACTAACACTTTGAACTCCTACATCAATGCTTGTGAAATAACTGAGCATGCTATGAGGAAGAAATGTAATGACACTTAGATTTTTGTTCTAATGATGACAAAATACCTGAAATATCTATTTATAGCAATATCTATCTATGGAGTGTCATCCACTATGGCCTGTATGAAAAGAAATGCTGTGAGAATATCAGAATATCTGACTATCCTCCAATTGTAGAAAGCGTTTAAAATGTACTCAAGGTTATCATGCCCCAGAAAAGCACTTGCACATGATTTACTTACATGGACTCACACACATACTTGAAATGAATTACATATTTCACTCTTCAAAGGCTAACAGTTTCAGCAAATCAGGACTGAACTGAGTAACAAGAGGAATCTCAAAGCTTGATTCACATGATATTTTCCTGGGTATTTAAGTGCCTTTGAAGAATACATGTCTCCTTACGTTCCCTTTACACATTTACTAATTAAGTTTATATGAAAATCATAGCTTCCCTTAGATCTTTAGAGGAAATAAGTTCTTACCCCCTCCACTGACTGCTGTTTGAATTAGTTTTCCTTAAACTTCAAGGGCAGAACAAAAGAAAACAAAATAAGAGAGCTCGAACCTGTAACAGTGTGTCTTCAGATATGAACTGAAGCTAGGAGAGGCCTTAAAGGTAGAAGCTTCACTTCAGAAAATTATCACTCCCTTATGTTAAAGGATTACAACGGATATTGTCATACAAGTTTTATTTTGTTAGAATCAGTTGCTTTCACTAAAACAAAACAAGGTTTTATTAGCCAATAAGATCCAGGAAGAGTGGAGGGATTAAAAAGCCGATTTCATAGCTTGTCTTTCATTTCAAAACAGAGACATCCTCAAGTGTAAGAGTACAATTAACAGATGCTGAACATAACCTCTGAATAACTTAGCAGCTTCTTAAACAGCTACCAAAGCCAAGCATCCTAGGTTTTATTTCTGAAAAAAAAACCACCACCCCTTTGTTTTATTTCTACTTAATTTTTAAAAATAAGTGAAAGCAAGTGCTTCCCCGAAGATGTACGCATATGTGTGAAAATATATGTCATCAGACTAATGCTCTGGGAATTTTGACAAAAGGTGAAGTTGGGTAGGAATTTTCCTATACGATTTTGCTCCTTTAGCTCTTAAAACGGCTCTCCTTAAAAGTTTGTTTGTCTGACTACTGCCCCTGAAAAAGTAGCTAGTTTGGACTTTTAAAGGCCTACCATAAAACAAAGTCATGAAGCCTGAGGGTTTTGGAGGAAACATGGTATATCAATCTTCTATCCTGTGATACATCCAGAAGTGCTAGAATGTATCTCTAAAGTCATGACCTTATTGCATCCGACTGGCTTTTTGAACTTAAATGCCTAAAATGAGAAAAATTTCCGATTTCTTTCTTTTGAAGAAACAGCAAAAAGCAAAAATGCTAGAGCCTTAATATCGAGTTTTAAAAAGATATTTCATAATCAATATATCTGCAGAACTGCAAAATCTCATTTTTGAGAATAATTTGGAGAGCATAGGTTATAGAATAAATCATTTTGCTATTATAGGATTATACAAGAGTACTACCATTTGAGAATTTCGGAAATCATGGCATTAGTACCTCAGGGTCTGTAAAGGACTGTTCACCAAGTGTTTTAAAATGGATTACACAGAAGGAGGCAAATGAAGGACTTATAATCCCAAGATTTATTATCTGTACAACATCGTGTCTTTTCCCTGACCTGTTTCTTCCCCCCCCCCCCGCTTTTTTTTGGATTCATGATTTGTAGAGGTAGAAAGAAATTTCTTTCCCCTTGGATATTGGGATTGACAAACTGGTGAACATAAAGTCTAACCGCAATTTTTTGTGATGTGATGTCAAACAGACAGTAAGTGATCATCAGCTCACAGAACAGACAATTGCTGCACTTAGAAACCTACGGTATGTGTAATAACTTCTAGTTTTAGTTTAAACTAGACAGAGATCAAGCATACGAAGCATTCAACTATTTACACTGAGAAAGAGTTTGATGAGATTTCATCCCAGAGTATTTTTCTACACTTTTGTTCAGATAAAGAATTTTAAATGCTTTTAAAGTCAAAGGGGAATGTATTCAAGAAAAGGGTTTTTTAAAATATAAGTTTTATTGCTCAAGTTTGAAGATAAACAAGACAAATGCTGACCCTGCAGAAGTAAAGGTTCATGACTGCATGTGTAATAAGTAGAAGCTAACAGCCAGATGTCAATGAAGTTGACATCTTTCTTTGCTCCAGGGAAAAAGCTGGTGATAACTAGAGAAATAGAGAGAGTTCATTGTCTGTTCAGTTTTAATAAAGTGTAAATAATCTGTGGTTTAATCACATAAACCCCACGTCTTACTGTATGGTATACAAAAGCTAATTGAGCAGTCTAGGAACTAACCCTGTGCAAACCACACATTGCTTTTCTCATTCAGTCATAACATATGTGTTATTTAAAATGAAACAGAACAGTCATTTAAAAGTCTGAGATGCAGTCTGGTGTTACTCTATGGGATTAAAACAAATGTCTTACAACACAGACAGTTGCTGTTGATGCAACTGAAATGTCACAGCACCAAATACAGTTCAACTACTTTTTCCCAGTTTTAGTCATTTGACCTTTGGGAGAACTGGCAGAAGATTTAGATTATAAAAAGTATACAGCGTACTCAGTGCAAAATCGAAGACTTGGCCTCAGTTCCCTGAGTGTCAACATTTTAACAAAGAAAATAAGAGGATAATTGTAACTTTTAGGACAGATTTGACAAAGTACATACGGGAATTCCTTCCATGAAGAGGCAATGAAGCCTTAAACCAAAGAGCAAGAAGTGATGGAGCAGAAAAAAGTCTCATGGACAGGACAAAATCAAACAATATACCATGTCAGCAGGTGCAGCAAACTCAGTATGAAGAGTGGCTGAAAGGGATCATCTGAAAATAATCTACAGCAATGAATAGTTGGCACGTTGTGGGAACTGGCAAAAATGCATCCCTTGATCTTTACAATGAACCAATGTGAGATCTCATGGAATAAAAGTGATTAAAAAAAAAACTTGACCAAGAGTTTTGAATCCAAAAATATAAATTATCATATTAAGCAACAGTAAAACTTTGCTGTAAGAACTGGATAAAATAAAAGGGATTGGATTAATCAATTTAATCACCAAATAAACAATAACTATTGCTGCAATGGGAACTTTACTCATACCTGTTTATTTGATTTATGTTATCATGAGAAACATAAGCTAAGCACTTACAAATAGGTTCTCTTTGCCTTTGGTATTGCAATCTGCTTGCTATTATGGACATGTGATCAAACTACAATTTCCATTTTGGTTCTAAAGTGTTTCCCCTACTGCCTTTACCCTCCAGTTTGAACCAAGATATCAGAAGTTATTTAAAGATTAAGAGACCATTAATGGCTATTAACCTGGATAATATTTCGTTCAATCAAAAGGTCTACAAAACAGTACTTTTTCAGATGAACCAGATGTAAGGCAGAAGATGAGGGGAAGCCACTCACCTTGGATCTGGATTTATGTTCAGATATTTTTGCTTTAATGCAGATTTCTTGCATCTAAACATGGAGTAAGTAAAGCATGAATAATTTAGAAAGGACTTTGCAAAGGATGTATTTTAGTTGCTTTATTTGCACCAAAGCACCAGAAGGAAGGATAGTAATTCAGAGAGTTTGCAGATGTACTGAAACACCAAAAGCATGCCAGAGGCGATGACTGGGAGAGCTGAGATCAAAGTTTTAATTAACTGGCTCCGTATAATATAGTGGCTGCTTTTAAAACCACCACCTCAGTAAATGTCCACTAGGAGGACTTGAAAAAGGATTTTGATGAGAGATTGCAGTAATTCATTTTCTCTCAAAGCAATCTCACGAGCTCAGCATCCTTTCTTAACTTGTTGCTGCTTTGCATTTGTTATTATTATTATCTGCCTAATGATATGAACTTGCAAAAGGAATGTTTATTAAATCTACAACTGAATGCACAGACATTCTCTTTTTATTTTGGCTATGATGTCTTTGACTGTCTCAGGCCAAGTGTTATCTTGATCTTCACAGCTACTAAAGGCTAGTTTCCAAACTGCTGTTACTGCTTGAAGATCTTGCTACTTTGTCAAGTTGACCATCTTTTCCCACCTTCTCTGAACTTATTTGTAGCATCTGATGGGCAAACATCATTATGTGGAGCAGTCAGTGTGTAAGCAACAATTTTAGATACTTGCTCTTCTTTTAATGTCACATAGTACTACCCCTATGTTACTGCTGCTTAGCACCAAAGGAACAGACTGAATTGTCTGCATAACATGGCTAATACATGATTGCAGAGAAATCCCAATGTCTTGTGAAGCATTCAGATATACCTGTGCAACAGAGGTTGACAGGTAAATACATTCAGTAGCTCTTAGATTTTGCATTTCTAAGCAGAGACTGAAACACAGGACAAAAATAATTAATACAAAGCCTTTGTTTTTCATGTCTATAGTGGATGTGTATCTGAGGTTAAGTGGAGTGGTTGGAAGATTTTAACTTTCCGTGATGCTGTAATCAGAAATCAGATTATCAGCAGTTTTAGTTGAAAATACTACTTCTGATTTGATGGTATCATCCTCAGATAGATGCAAGAGATTACTCAGCAGCAAATAATATGATGTACATTTCCAACTGACTTTATCCAAGATTATAATTACCATATACTTCAAAAGATAACTTGAACACAAAGTTGGGCAGGCTGAAAAAAGAAGCTAGAAAAAATACTTCCCTTGAGTGTCAAAGCCATCTGCACTGCAACTTGTGAATCGTCAAGAGCTTTTGAACATGACAATTTCCACTGCAAAAGTAAATTTGAACCTGCTTTCAGGAAAAGATCATTTCAAAAATTTATTGACCAGAAATGCTAGGAAGAAAGTTTCAAACATTTGTAATGTTTCACTTTGAGATTTTCAAAACTAAAACTTTTAGTTCTTGAATAAAATATCTTTTCTTTTGAAAAATTAAAGATATTAAAAATGAAAATCATTGATCAAAATAAAACGTTCAAGCAAAGCGAATTTACAAATTGCATCTATTAATTCACTTCTTATATTTTGTAAAATATTTTGATTTTTTATTTACTTAGGTGACAATTACAAACATCTTCTAAAATTATTATCTTATGATAAGAAATCCATTTTATAACCGTTTGCAGAGTTTAATACAGAATCAGAGAGGCACAAAGAAAGGCTTTAGGACTTCTGTGAATTATAATATGTTACGTCCCCTAGCAGCTATTGAAGAACTCTGTGAGAATTTGTACTCTCTGTGCCTCAGGCAGGGTATTTAACCTGTATCTTGTCTGCATGGAAATGGGTTTAAATTTCATTACAACCAGTTTGCAAGTCCTGCTAGGCAAGTATCTTTGAAGATGGCAGATTACCCAAGTAATTTTAGAAGATAAAAAATATAAAAATAAAATATGTCAAAGCAGGCAAAGATTGACTCTTATGCATACAAGAAAAGGGAGACACAAGCTGAGTAAAGAATTTTCATAAATGAATTAAGTTGAGAATAAGGACACAATTTTCATCTAAACTAAAATCAATAACCTCAGTCCTTGTCTGTTGTATTCAACTTCTTTGAAATCAGCAGTTATACTAGCCCTGAATGTAGTTCAATATGGTTTATAATCTACAGCATCAATATCTATAGTATGTCTGAAGAAAAGGAAGAAATAAAAGAAATCAGATAGAATGTTTTCTGCAGCAGTCAGCTCTCTGGGGGCTCTCTCAGGCTCATAATTCCAATGGTGCACAGTGCCAGCTACATATTACTTAGCTTAAGCAATCAGGTAAACTCTAAAGTACTCTGGTGATATGGACTGCAGCAGGAAACGGAATATTTTCTCATACTTTCTGGTCGATACTTTCTCTCCCCTGTTCATTAACAGATCAGGTTTTATTTTTGTTATATTAGTTGCATGATATTTTCTAGTGCATAAAACACACTCGAGCAACACTAGAGACATTGCCATTGCTATCAGTGTAGAAACGAATCATTAAATGAGGGATCTCAACTGAAAGATACGACACTTTTCTTGACTGACTGAGATACATGAAACAAAGATAAAAAAGAAGGATCACAGTGTCACACATGTCTTCTGAATGTAATTTTCCTGACAATACCAGGTAACATGAGTTCTTTCAAAGACTCGCTATAAGTAAACTGATTTTTTTTTTCCACTGACTCCTTTCCACAAAATGTACCTCTGATTTTTGCAGTCTGTTGTACTGCGAACTATTTTATTTTTCTCTTGATGGCGTTTTAGTTGGTGGAAGTAAATAAAGGAAAAAAAAAAAGGCATTTGTATGTTATAATACACTTAGCAAGTATTGCAAAAGAAAGCCAAGAATGAACAGTGCAATGATGGGCATTAGAGTATGGAACGTACTAATTGTTGCTACTGAAATAAAATTACAGTGAGGTGAAACCAAAACATCCGTGTAGTCAGTACTACAAGTACTTTTAAAACAGTAATTTACAAAACTCAGTCACTCTTAATATCTTACGCACACAGAGAAATATCCATATTGTATTAACTGAAGACAGGTAAAGCGTTAATGTCTTTCACAGCAGAAAATGAAATTCCAGTGCTGGAATTAGAACTCAGGATTCTGTTCCTATATTCATCAAAATGTCTGACACAGACTCTTAGCTCTCCCACTTTCTGTAGGGGATGAGAAATGATTAATGCTCCCCAGGAACTGGGGTGTGCGGGTAACAGAGAGGATGTAATGCACCACAGGAACTTCAGACTCTCCTTGCCAGTCTGTTTTTTGTTTTAATTTGTTAAAATTGTGAGAAATGGTGGTAGGCCTTCTGAATGACATGTTGATCACAAGCTATGGAATGAGATCCACTAGTGAGGGATCTACTAGTTAGGCCCTTTTCTAGCCTTGTCTCTTTAAGTCCTCAGTAAACTACAGCTGGGTAAAACAGAAAGCAAGCCATCTCAGGATCTGGTCAATAGTGAAATACTATCTGCCCTAGAGAGTCAGAACCCAAGTTACAAGAAATGGTTTTACAAGACTCTGATCTTTTCAAATATTCCGCTTTTGTTGTGTTAACTGCAAAGGTGTGTTTTCTGAACCACTGAGCTGCCGCCAGGACCTCCAGTGAACTCCAGACAGCAGCCATGAGCGTTTATCTGACAAAGGCTTTCCAGAAGTGAACGTGTGGCAACACTTGCACAGCAGTTTGCTGAGTAGTAAAACCTGATAATTAGACCAAAGCTAAGACAGGGGGATAACAGTGCACAGAATAGACATGCCTATAAACATAGCACATAAGCAAAGGGTAAGATCCCTGAAAACACAAGGTGGCACGTTATGTCCCTTAGAAAAAAAAATATACATACAGGATTAATGAGCTTCTGCAATTTATTGTCAACTAGCTGTGAAATGGCCCACAGCCCAAATGAGATATTCTCAGCTGAAGGTAAACACCCCATAGGCAAGAACAGGGTCTAAACCAATTTTTTAGATGTAATTTTTCTCTGTTCCCACCATGCACGTGGGCAAAGACAAACAAGGATGTAGGAAGAGAATATGCAGCTTTTTTTCCCATTCATCCTGCTTCCTAGATCCACAGCACCTTTCATACCATCTAAACCTTTTCATCAGAGCTTCGTTTTTACCCTCGCTGCCAATGACCCTCCTCTACACAGCTACAGGAAAGCCTGTCCCAAGCCAGCCTCTCCTCTTCCTGCTTGTACTCCTCTTATTCTCCATTAGAGAATACTTTTTTGCCAAGTCTTTTATACTCTGATCTTATTTCCCCCAAGAAATAGATTCTGATCTAATCTCCCCCTCAGTGACAGAGAACATGTGACACTATGGCAAATGCTGAGTGACGCAGTGTTTTGATTATATTTGGAACAAAGGAAAACAAAACCAACCCCATCAAAAAACCAACCCTACTCCAAAAATTGGTCAAGCTTTAAAAAAAGTTTGGGATAAATCTATTACTTCGGACAATCTGCCTCTCAACTCCTTATTTGAATATACCCACATTTAGAACATTAGACAAATGCAGTATCTCATGTACACCACACCTGAGAGTGAACTGGTGCTATCAGAGGTGCTATCAGAGAAATATGTCCACATTTTGTACTACACTTGACCACTTGCATTATCCTGGTAGCTTGAGAAAAGCATCCTATCCATGCTGAGACATTTTTTAAAGTGGGTGTACTATTACCTGCCCCAATAACTCTCTCAATACGAATTCTCGAAGGATCTATCTCCTTGGCAAACTCATGGACAGCAAGAGATGGATCTTCATATGTGTCTGGATCAATATATGTTTTGATCCCCGGGAACCGCACTGCAAAAAAGAGAGAATACTAGGAATCAAGCATACTTTGACATTCAAGCACTGCAATAATATGGTTTTCTAATTTTTTTATTTTTTTGGTTGACTAGACAATTGAAACAATTGGAAACAACACATTGTATCTTCAACATTTTTAGTTCCAGAACCCAGTAATGACCCCAAATTACTAATGCTTGCTACTGATTTCACAAAAGCTGACTGCAGAATGCACGAGTTGTCCCCATTTGCTGGCAGCACCAGGCTTTCAAAGACTGACTAGACACAGACTTAGTATTTCCTTTCATCATCCAAGTGGCTTTTTCAGGTGAGACGTTAAAGACATGGGTGTTAAAGAGCACTTGAGAGAACTGGGGCTGTTTAACCGGGAGAAAAGGAGGCTGAGGGGAGACCTTATCACTCTCTACAACTACCTGAAAGGAGGCTGGAGCATGGAGGGTGTTGGTCTCTTCTCCCAAGTAGCAAGCGATAGTACAAGAGGAAATGGTCTCAAGTTGCGCCAGGGGAGGTTTAGATTGGATATGAGGAAAAAATTCTTCATGGAAAGGGTTGTCAAGCACTGGAACAGGCTGCTCACAGGGCACTGGTTGAGTCAACATCCGTGGAGATGTTTAAAATGCATTTAGACAAGGTTCTTAGGGACATGCTTTAGTGCTAGAGTTAGGCTACATTTGAACTTGATGATCCTGAGTCTCTTCCAACTGGAATGATTCTATGATTCTATGATTATAACTCCATAGACAGAGGATAAGCCTCTGCCAACCCAATACTAACAAATGCTTTCAAAAGTACTGGCTGAAACTGTGAGCAAGGTCCTGCTGGACTCTGCTCAAATTTCTTGAGATGCTCTAGAGACCAAAAGCATGGATACTTCTTCAGGATTGATGCAGTGCATTGATACATCAAACATCCTTTCAGCTCTCAATGACAACTAATAAAGGGTATTAGTGTAGAGAATGAAGAAAATACTGGTACTAGTTTCTCTGAAACAGGTCCCAGAGTCTATCCTGTCCCACAGGAAAAAAAATCAAAGACATTTGGTAAACTCAGTCTTTGCTATTCAACTGATAAGATAGTGTCAAACTCTTATGCTGTTTTATCTTTGTGTCACCTGAATGTAAGCACCTCCTGAGGTATAGCATTTCAGACAGGAAAATTAAGAGGACAATAAAGCTTTTGGAAACTCCTCCTTAATAAAAACTAACAGCCCTAGCTAAGTTTTAAGGAAAATGCTATTTTGGGTAAGATTTTTCTTATTGTAAGCATTTCCAAATGCTTTTGACTGTTTTAGTCTGAAGAGGCTCCTTGGTGTCTCTGCACTTACCTGCCATCCTTAAGAAATGCTTCAAGTACAGCTGGTAAATCTGGAAAATGCAGCAAGTGACAAAAGAAAATATGAGTTCTGAGCTGGTCCCTTGAAAGAGTGTCTACAGGGACACCAAGTGAGGACTCAACGATATGGGGAAAAGAAGATCCTGAAGACTAACAGTGATTACTGCCAAAGCAGTTTATATTCCCCTTTGCTGCTGCTTGGACAATTTAGGCAATCTGTCCTTTACTTTGAAAAGAGTGCCTACTAATTCACTCCTTTTATTTACAGGCAGATGGCTGAACATTCCTTTTGTGAAACAGGTCCAATCTTCGAGATCCTTTTCCCTGCAGATGGGTCCTGGAGGACTGCGCTGCTTCATTCTCTTCTGATCAGCTTGAACAACCCGTGAGCCAGGTGCAGTATAGGAAAAAAATATCCAAATCCATTTACAAGGCTCTGATAATTTCTGTCTGCTTCCTTGGAGATGACCGTGGCAATAGTGGGTTGATGCCAGATTGCTTTGGCAGGGTCCAGCAAGCCATCATTTTCTGGCACAGCTAATATCCCTTGTGTTCTCGAGTATGGCATGTCCAAGAACTTACATTGTTTCTCTTGGACTATCTGGATGGGAAAATTTTTAGGCTGCTGCCATGTGGTGATTAAGTTCTGGAAAACTTTCAATTCATTAACAGAAGTTGACGTAGATAATGCATCAACTTATCAGGATAAGAAGAGGGTACTATGGCTGGGTCCAGAGGACTTATTTTAAAAGAATGAAGTGTGTCTCAGCCTTCTTCCTGTTAACACTTGGTAGCTGAGTCTAAAGCAGCTCATTATTTGGTGAGCCTAAATGCATTAGGTGAAGAACACATGTTCAGTATATATTAATATGGCTGGGCTTCACTAAGTAGCGTGCAAAAGCTATATGGACAACTGCCAACAGAGTACCCACACCATACAGAACTGGGGAGGATACCAGGCATCATGGGATGTCATGTTACCAGCAATATCACAGACCCCTTTCTAACTCCCTTCAAAGAGTTTATTGCCCGAAATCTTCTGATTCACACTGAGCTCCCAAGGGAGAGGGGAAGGAGGAATGCAGCAGAAACAAGGCATGTAAAGTATGGACACGACAATTCTGGAAAACAGGAACAGGTGACGCTAACCGGTGCAAGTTTGCAGTGGAGCTTCTTTTAAACCGCTTCAGCCAGTCTAGGAGAGGCCACTTTCACACTGATCCCAGCAGAGACTGTGCAGCTCCACATATTGTTTCAAACTGAGGTACTGAATACCAAATCGATAGGTAGTCAGCAGTCAGAAAAACATTGCTGCTAGTACGAAGCAGCTTCTGATGGAGGCGCTGACTGCTCAGTGTAAAGGACAGAGTATTATTGGCAATACAGTCTTAGCTGTTGGGGTAAATCACAGTAATTCCTCTTTACCCTTGGTTCTATGGAGCACATACAGGAGTAGAGACTTGCCCCCTCAAGTCTGATGCTGAAATAACTGCAAATGAATGAGAAGGCTCTGAGATGAAGCTTTGTGTCAATGTGCAATACAGTCATCATTTACCCTGAAAGACACTGAGTGAGGCTTTGCTCAAATTCAGTCATGGTCTCAGAAGCATATATCAAACTTTCAATCAGGAAATTTTTCATCTTCTTTCCTTTCTGATGATGTTTGGAAACAAATGACAAACAAATCTTCCTAGAAAGTATCTTTTTATCGAGAAATGTGCCCTCTTCCTTGACAGGAAGAGCCACTTGCCTGGATATAGTGGTGAAAAAAGATTTTACTTCTGGTGACTTAGCTTCTGTCTGGATCACAGTATTTCCAAGGATGTTATCAAAATGACAAAAAAAAAGATAAAATGTAATGCCCTTTTATAAAAACTTTAAATAGCTACTCCAACATAAAACTGTGAGGTTAGCAATTTAAACTCTGTAGCTAAACTAAATAAACTAGTATGCTCCCCCCAAGAGATTGCCAGGATTTTCTCTCACTGTACTGATCAGTGAGCAGGAACATGAGGGAAGGCAACCCATTCTACTTTTTATTTCTTGGGTGGCTGGAAGTGTAGATCCCTAAAGCCAAAGAGAACTGGATAGAAATAAGCCACACAGCTAGCAAGAGCAGAATTTTGAGGCAGAGATTCAATATGGTCCAGACCAGCTGAGAATTCTAAGAAATATACGTGAAAAACTGATAAATATTTTTAATAGAATAGCAAAAAACTTTATTAACTAGACTGAAGTCAGTGAAATTGTTCAACAGGACATACAAATAAAAATAAACACCCTTGATAGTGCAGACAATAAGGAACTACTCAAATGGTCAGATTAAAACATCAAGGGCAAAAGCTGTACAGAAAACAATGAACATTCTTCATTTAAAACATGATATAGATAATATGTAACACAATGTTGAACTACTTACAATCTCCATTTTGCAAATGAGCCCTTCTTTTCTCTTCAGATTTCATTTTGGCCTTTATATACCACTGGCATCTTTTAAGAAAAACAAGTGAGGTTTTAATTAAAAAATACTTGTAATGCATAAATAAATGTACACTAAGTTTCACCTGCACTTTTATGAAAGCCAAAATTCTTTGCATTTGGAATACATATTTAGTTGTGAATCCAAGGAGAGAAATAAGCATGAAGAACTACAAACTAGATACAAATAAAAATAAATCATAGTTGAATGATTACCATGAAAATGACTACTTAAGTTCAAGTTTGATGCAATATTTTATTTCCAAGTCTGTCTCCTCCAAAGAATCCTGACACTTTAATAAATTATCGCTTCCTGCATTGTTGTTTGTTTGCATTGGTTTGTGCTAATTAAACCTTACCCTATTAACTTTCACATCCAGTGGGTCAAAAAATGCATATTTTCTTTATAAGAGAATAGTTTCTATGACTTCACTATGTTTCAGGATTTTTTTTTTCCCTGAGTAGCTCTGCGCAGCCTGAGCCAGGCACTATCTCGTGATTTCCTCTAAGACAGCAGGCATCATATAGGATAAATAATACATAGCCTGCTATGTGAATATGATGATTTAACATCTGTTGGTGTGACTGCTATAAAATTGCAAATCCCTGGCAAACACCAACAATCTCTGTGGATGCTCATGAATTGTTAGCAACCTTACCTGCAAATGCATATCTTGGAGAAAACTGCCACATGGCAAACTTTCAGGTTCCTTGGAATGAAATCTGCCCCAGCCTGAATGCTGCCTACCTGCAGGGCTATTAGTGCTGATTAAGAGGGTCACATGATAGGAGCAACTGTTTCAGTCAAGAAAAAGCAAAATATTTGCTCTCAGTCTTAAGGCTCTTTCTCACTTACTGAACAGCCTAAGAAGTATGATTTAGAGGGAAATCTTTTGGTCTAAGGGCTAGGCTGAGGGCTGTTGGGGCACTGACATCAGTGAAGAGCAGCAGCGTCTGTGGACATGTGGTTTGGTGTACAGACATTCAGCTCCAAGACCAGACTGAAGAAAAATGACTGGCCTCCGTGTGTTCACTATCAGACTTATTAAGTAAAACAAACTATAATTATAGATAGTATATCCAGTAAAATAGTAACAACAGAGATATCAGAAATATGTCAACATGAACACACGCACTTCATTTCAATGATTGATTTAAACTACTGAAACAGAGTACGATCACTCATAAATTCATTCATTGCTACAGAGGAGATGATGAACACCTGAAGGGCAGAAACTTTGGAAGCTGTCATAATTGGCTGTGATTTGTAAGGCCCTTGTTTCCATAGTTATGCACCCTTACAGAAGGAAATAGCAACCAGCAGATTCTCAGCTCCTGTGGGAATCTTCAGATTGTACACTGGTTGCTGGGACCACTAAGTGTGCCAGTGCCATTTTTAGGACCTGAACAACTGGTCTGTAGGGTGCCAACTGCCAAGAACACTGAGCACAAGCTCTTACACTTCAAATGTCTGACAGAGGATATAGTCAAAGAAACAAGGTTTTAACCCTCTGAAGTATGCATATGGCCCCAACGTTTGACTACAGAAGCCACTGAGTAATCACCAGCAGAGGGACCTTCCAGCTCCAGCTCCCCATTCCCTCTAAGTGTTGGCTACAGAACAATTGGAGGGGAATCATTTCTGTAATGATAAGGATAAATCATATTGAGCATTTTCTGGAATTCAGCCAAGACCCTTGTCTCACTGCATATCCCGCACTTCCAAGTCACTGTCATTTTCATTTTTCTATCTGTGATCGACAGCTCTGCTTCCTGCTTGCTCTTGGTGGATAATCACTCAGCGAAGTGCAGAGGCAGGTGCTCATTTAACCCAACCTCTCCACTCTGAATAGACTCATCAGCAGCCCTGTGACTCGACAGCTCATCAAATTGCTAATTCCAAACAGTGAAGCAGAGTACATCTGTAGGGTACCAATCCCATTTTTCATGCAGAAATTTGCCTCCAATCCAAGAGTAAATTGAGTATTTATTCAAAATTTTCTTGCTCTGTCTTCTGCTGAATATACTCCTATTGCTGCATTTAAGCAGCACTTCAAAATGAATTCATATCTTACATAATTGAAATGGTCCCATTGAGTAAGATGTTAGAAAGCTAAGAGAATCACTGATATATTTAACATTAGCAAACAGGAAGAATAAACCTGGAAATAAACTAATTTCCATTTTTTTTTCATTCCTGATTTTAGTGCACCTTTTTAAAAGGAAGAGTTTGTGTTATGTTTCAGGATTCCACATAAGGATTCCACACAATCATTTCCACTGGTAGGACTTCACTTTCTTTTCAAATGAGGGGTAATGCTATACCAACAAAACAGAAACTTAATCACAAATATGAAAGTGCAGCACTATTTATTGAAATCAGCCCCATCTGTGACCACCATTATCACATTCAGAGGAGTCAGTATAACATCTTTTCTCTAATGTGTTAATACTGACTCTAAACCAGGACAGGAATATTGCAGAATCCCATCCCAGTTCGGGATTTTTTTCTGTCCCCAAGCCAGGTAAGAAAAAAAAACTCCATGGAGAATCCTCTTCACATGGAGGCTCTTCCACTGGATGTGATTTTGCATCTGAAAGAGGGCGAGGGGAAAAGGGTAGAGAGGTGCCAGAGCCCACACAACCCCCATATGGAGGTTACTTCAGGAGCTATGAGCCAAACTCATTTGTTCAAAGGCCCAGACCTCTACAGAATATCAGTCTGGTTTGGGGCCTTCTTGATCCATGGCAGAATTGTAGTGTCACTAATGTCTCACAGAAGAGACAGGAATATAATCTCTTTGTCCTTTTGACTTCTGCTTTGCTTGCCGGTGGAAGCAGGTGAACTCCTGAAATCAGACAGGAAACACCCAAAGGCTCATTGAAAATGGAAACAAGGCACCATGGAACCAGCTACGCCTGTGAGAATCCAAGCATGTGAATGGACTGATGTTCCAACCTCTATGTGCATTTTTTAGCAAGTCCAATTAGAATTTGTGAGATCCCATAAAACCTTTGGTGTGTAATTGAGCATGGCACCTGGCCATTCAAATCAAAATGCTTTCTCTCCCAATTTGCCTAATGTCATTATTTGATCCTGATCAACACATCAACTGAAGGAAGGTAGACAATCAGTGCTGTACTAAAAGAATTGAAAGTAAAAGAATCAGGGTAGTTATAAAAAACAATCGCTCTCCAGACTGGTGAATTCCCCTACCACTGCAACAGTACTGCTGTAACATACACTTAATTGGGATATCTTCAATCCAATTTAAAAAAAGAAAAAAAAAAAAGCCAAAAAGCAATAACACAGGACCTTAAGAAAGCTGTTTTGTTTTCATCAGTGATATCACAGGCAGTAGAATCATATTAGTATTTTGGAGTAAAGTTTTCCTTAGTTTAATTTCATTATATAATTACTATA
This sequence comes from Streptopelia decaocto, assembly GCF_964273445.1. Classification (NCBI taxonomy): domain Eukaryota; kingdom Metazoa; phylum Chordata; class Aves; order Columbiformes; family Columbidae; genus Streptopelia; species Streptopelia decaocto. The sequence goes on from NC_138663.1 coordinate 88,796,292, forward strand.
TTTTCTCTTAACAGACGCAGAAATGTGCATATGAAATAAATACAAAATTGTGCATGATTTTTCCTACAAAGTTAATATAGTACAAGTAATAATACATTGCCCACTCAAGTGCCTTTAGCAAGCTACACTGACAACCACAAGACATCAAAAATTCTAAGGTTACAGTCTTTGCAGCTTTGCAATTGACAGTTAGGAGATTTTACAAAAAATACTGTGGGTTTTTTTTTTTTTAATTTTTTGTCTTCTTATGTCAGTCTTGAGGGCGCAGTTACATTGTATTTTTAAATTCTTGCTCTGCAGGGAAGAGGACCAGAAACTTATTTTAAAAGCAATCAGGCTATTTCCTGATTTCACATAGTTGCTAAGCTCCTCAAACTGGGTTTCTATGAAAAACACTCATAGAGAACTGTGAATATGAGCACTGCTGAAAAAAGTGGACATTCACCCTGCTATGCCTAACCCTTATTTTACCACTGAAAATCTGGTGAATGACTTAGCTATTATTCTTAAATTCTTAGTTTTGGATTACTCTAACCCTGAGTAAATGAGAACACTGTAGTATTAATTACCTCCCAGTGATCAGGAAGAACAAAGTGAGGATGACCAAGAGAGTGAATCCACCAACAGCAGCAGTAGCGATTACAAGAATCTGTCCCTGTTCCGCAGCCATATCAGAAGCTGAAAAAGAAGCACAAAGAAAAGAGGTTAATGATCCATATCCCAGGCTTCTTGAAAAATGGGTGCTAACATTCCACTGGTCAAATATTGCAATTACTCTGTAATAGTTTCTTCGGTGCTTGGAATGGACAACAGATGCAAATGTGCCTGTTAAGTGAAAAAACATAATCCACGTCTCAGCTATGATGAAAGGGAGAAAACGTTCACAGGTTTTTAAAAACAGAAGCTGGAATTATCAGGCAGTTTTAATTTACTAAAGTTTGTATATAACAGTCTTTTTGGCACAAAACTAGAACGTATCTTTCTTTAGCTTTATTTAGCTTTATCTTGCATCTGCTTCAGAACTCCTCTTCATCCAACTGTCCCAGTTAAGTCAGCAGCAGTGCTACATATGCAAGATATATTAAACTGGCTTCAGGAGAAGGCAAAACAGAAAAAGCACACTTAATGTGTAGCCTCACGCGCTCTTCTGTATGTCTGGTGTTTATTTTAACTGTCACAAAACGTATATGGTTTTACCTATTGTGCTCTGGTGACTGGCAACACTGTAGTTGAAAACATGAAAAAAAAATATTTTCTTATGCCTTGTTCTTTTCTCTGTGTTTTTTGTAGGAGGTTTATGAGTTAAAAAAGACCATCTGAAATTATCCAGTTTCTAGGCATCTGCTCTTTTCATTAATTTATTCTGTATAATATTAAATCTCTACACTGACAAAGTACCTCCTTACGGTCTGGTTAGTCCTCACTGTCCAAGTACTACATAAGCAGAAAAAGAATTATGCTCAGTTTTATCTTATTCCTGTCTTTTTACTCCAAGGTTTTATTTCTTAAACTGAGTCACACTTGAACATGTTCACCACATGATGTTTACCTAATTCTTACTTTGTTTCCATGAGAAACATTGTTCTGAAAGAACACATACTTCTATTCAAAAACTTCTGACAACAGTAATAAACGTAGAAAAGAAAATAATTTTTACATTAATCAGGAACGTAACTTTGATTTTTTAAACTTGCAAACTGTTCTATAAGAAAAATCTTCAGATTTCTCTAGGCACCAGATGATTAAAATTTAGGGAAATCACCTAGGTTGCTGCAGAGAAAGCTCAGCAGGCTTTATTTTCTTACTTTGCAGTAGATGAAGCCCAACACAATGCACACATTGCTGCCCAAAGCCTTATACAATGCTGTTTCCAAGAAAAAGATTTGGCTTCTAAATAATATTTGTGAGTGGTTTAGAAATAAGCACTGTAAACTGGCTTTGTAATAGTAGCAGAGCAAATGAAACCAATAGTGGTTTATGTCAAATTTTCAGCAAAAACAACTTGTTAAATTTCTGCCATTATCTTTCTGTCCCTATAATTTAATGGAGATACGCACAGGCAGTAAATTACAAGGCATTCAGTATCACTGTTCATAAGCTCTCCACAGACAAGTTAAATACATACATCTTCCAGTAAATGATGTAGCAAATACTCACTGAATAAGTAATCTCCAAAATAGTGATATTATAGGAGTGGATTCTAGTTCTGCATTGTGTTACGTTCCACGGGGTCAGATTTAGTTGGGAAAATACAACATAACAAATACCGTGTCACCCAAGTAACAATGAAAATAATAACAGGCTCTCATAATCAAAAACTGGATACTATTTTCAGATTATCAGGGGTTGTGCTAAATGTGGCAAAGATTTACAGCCGGGCATGGTTAGAAGTTGTAAATGGAGGAGGAGGTTTTAGATGAGACTCTTGCCAATCTCTGCAATGGAAGCAAGAGGACAAACTGCAGCCCTCTTTTTTCTTTAACAGGAAAAAGATGTGCAAAAACTGAATTCAGGAGGAGAAAATCAAACTCGGCTAAATTAGTTGTGGTTTTCTTCAACAGACATGCATTGCCAAGGAGACAACCCAAGGCCTTTATTCATGACTAATTAAATGTGCAAATGTAGGGACTTATTCCATGGTCCAAGGAAGAACTCTGCAGCTCTTGAGATGAGGGAAGTCATGTGTCCTGGATAACTTGTGTTGAATGTAACTGCTGTTTCTTACTGTTTTAGCTAAAATAGAATGCAATATATCAGTTTAATAATATATATTTTCTATCAGGAACCACAGTCAAATTAATGTAGGGGAGAAATTACAGACTCTGTTAGTTCTTTCCACCTCTAAGCAACATGATTTTTAGCTGAGACTGCTCATACCTAAAAAGTGATCATTCTGCTTCTCTTGTTCATATTTTACTGTGTTGCCAGAGCTTCCAGAGTCCGATATATTAGGATTTTATTTTCAAGTAGCCAAATAACTGTGAGGGGCTTTCAAGCCTGAAACTTACCAATGACCTTAATTTACTTGTCAGATAAAAATGTCAAATGACAGACAAGTATAATTGGAAAATGTGGATTTGTTAAAAACTGACAGAGAGACAGGTAAGGCAAAATGATGGAAATACTTATTTTTGCTTGAAGTGATCCTTCTAAAAATCAATAAAGGCACAGTGCTGTGAACAACACATATATAAGCACCTGCATGCGCATACACAGACTCCTCACATGCAGGTAAAAGGTTCCATAATCCACTATCTAGGCAGTGAAAAGATAGTAATCAGTGACACTCAAGAATTAAAAATTTTACAGCATTTTGCCACTCTAAATTAAATTCAACATGTCCCTTAATCTCTCTGTTTTGTTTTGTTTTGTTTTAATTTCTCCAGCTTTCTCTTAAGGTAAGGCTTAAGTTGTAAATAACAAGACCTTTAATATGTATTTTTTCTGTTATGCATGTTCTTGGACTTTTTTGCCATTTCCTGCTTTTTCCTCCTTCATTTTTCCTCTCTATCAGCTGTGCATATTGGTATATGACCATGTGTTCCACCTTAGGACTGTTCTTGATTATGCAAGACAGAAAAATTCAGTTCAAAAAACAATTATGCTAGGTTGCAAAGCCAAGGAAGTTCCCGTGACCTTATTTCATTTATTTGTATACACATACTAGAGTGTTATATTTAATCATAAAGTAGCATACAACAAGAAAAAGGGAGGATTTATTACTTATTCCAGCAGAAGATTACATAGTAGACTATAATGTTTGGGTGTCAAAACTCTTCAAATACATTGTAGCTGCAATTAATGTGATTAGTCAAAGTGGTGATCTGATTTTAAAGCTGCAGCATGTATCATACATGTACCCAGAAGTATATTATCCAGATAAACTCTTCACTCCCATTACTCTTCATGCTAAATTCAGGTTATATGCCCAAAATGACATTTGAAGTGTCTATCTGCATTGTTTCAGCTTTCTTGCTTAATACCATGTCCAGAAATTCCTTCTGCATCCAGCCTCATGTCAGTTCTGTCCCCACCATCCACTCTTCACATCCACACCCTGTCTCAGCACCACTCTGAGTTCTTGAACCAAATGTGTAGAGAAGGAGCTGGACTTTCCTGCCTCTCTGGGCTCAAAGAATATATCTCGAGTCTTCTTCACTTCCTCGCTGGCCAGACTGGAAGAAATAGTGCAGACGTTTTAGTCATGGTGCAAGAGGATGAAAGACAGAGCATCTTCTAGCTCTGTTCTCCTTTCTTTCCTTTGAGCAAATTTCTCCAAAATCTTTTAAAAGGTTGTGTATTTGGTATAAAAGGGCTAGAAGCCCTATTGACATCTGTCTTCTTTTTCTTAGCTACATCCTTTAGTTATTTCAATTTGATATCTATCAGGCAGCAGACCTTCCAGCAGACTGAAAGATAACAAAGTGACAGAAAGACAGCTAGAGAGATAATAGTGATTTGCTGTAAGACAGATAAGTGCGGACAGTGAGAACTGGAGCTCTAATAGACAGGAGCTGGCTGTCAGATGGATTCACAAGGCATTGTAAACAATGGTGCTTAAGAAGAATAGGAAAGAAAAATATAAAGTCTAATTAGGATAACCTTTACATTTTCAGAAGTGCTGCAGTTCTCTGCGCCAGTGAGCTGATGGGCTCCAGTCTAAGGGGGATATGTGGGAAAGGGAGAAGGCAATGGAAAGGCAATCTTAAAAATGACTTTTAAAAGGGAAAAATAATGTCAATACCAGCATAAGAATGCAAAACTTCTTGGTATGTGTTCACCTGAAAAGGCTTCTTTCAAGTGCTGCCCCTAACAGTTGCTTCCTGATCAGTGTATCAACGGAAAGCCTGTGCAAGCAGTTTGAGATGTGACCAAGGATGTTGCTCTTGTTTAGGAAACACAGAGGAAAAGTAAAGTCTCTGGGGCTTCTTCTGGGCACATACAGTAGAGAAATCAAGTAGGTCAAAGTGAACAGGTCCTCAGTACAGGGAAGACATGGACCTATTGGAGTGGGTCCAGGAGGCCACAAACATGATCAGAGGGCTGGAACAGGTCTCCTATGAGGACAGACTGAGAGAGTTGTGGTTGTTCAGCCTGGAGAAGAGAAGGCTCCAGGGAGACCTTATTGTGGCCTTTAAGTACTTAAAATGAGCCTGTAAGAAAGATGGGGACAGACTTTCTGACAGGGCCTGTTATGATAAGACAAGGAGTAATGGTTTTAAACTAAAGGAAGGGAGATGCAGGCCAGACATTAGGAAGAAATTTTTTACCGTGAGGGTGGTAAAACACTGGCCCAGGTTGCCCAGAGAGGTGGTAGATGCTCCATCCCTGGAGACATTCCAGGCCAGGCTGGATGGGGCTCTGAGCAACCTGATCTAGTTGAAGATGTCCCTGCCCATTGCAGGGGATTGGCCTAGATGAGCTTTGAAGGTTCCTTCCAACTCAAAACTATTCTATGATTCTATGAAATCTGGAGAACAAATGGCTGAAAATATAAAACACAGTAAGGAAATACTTTAAATGAGATGTTCTGAGGTATCCAGCGCTGACTAGAATGAACAGTAGGACTAGGTAGACATGGACAGAGATCCAACAAGACAATTTCTAAATATGAGATATGTGCCACATCATTTGTTTCAACCAGAAATTTAATTTACTATTGTCAAAACATCAACCATTTTAACAAAAAAAAAAAAAAAAAAAAAAAAAAATCTTCTTTTTGCATTGGTAATTCAATGTATTTCTAAAGATCCTAGGGACAGCTTCTCTGTTGTGGCATGAATCACAGCACGTGCTGGAAACAACATCGGACCTCTATCAGAATCAATGATTCAGAACCCCTCTCTTGAGATTTGGAGTTCTTGAAAGAATGGAGCTCAGGGTTTAAATCACATCTGGTGGCAAATCCAAACCCATGTGATTTGAGTCTGAAAAGTTAAAGACAGATTTTGTGGATGTGGGCAGAAGAGGAAGAATGTGAGAATGCAGTAGATTTGGCGATACAAGCAAGTTATCATCTGTGCCTGTGGTAAAGAAATTAAAGTTATTGTTTCATCAACATCGGATTTTCAGGCCAATTCATTTTTCACAGTCCTCAAGTTTATAAAATACTCAATCAGATATTTTATTAGCATTTCTGAATTATTTTTTTAAATTGTTAATACGATTTATGTGAAGCATGCAAAACTCTACATTGCTTTCAGATTAAAAATCATCATGTGTTTATATTTATCACCCTGTTTAGCCAAAGCACTAGTCCACACTGCACACATGCTACTTTGCCCCTTACATCCCTTCTGGAACAAGCCAACTAGTTCCCTTTCAAATTTTTTTTCCTAGTGATGGGAAAGCTGACATGGTTTCAAAACAAGCCCTGCACAAGAGAGCTATGTCACGAAAACACTGCACTGCCTAACGACTGTAAAATGTTCAATATTTTACCAATTCCTCTAGGCACAAGGGCCTCTGAGGTGATATAGTAAAAAGCAGTCCTCCAGGAAACAAAACAAAACAAAACAAAAAACTTTGAATCATCAACTTTTTATTTAAAAAAACCCCAACCAAACAAAAAATGTCTTCCATAAACAGCTAGTTAGAAGAGAGAGAGGCAAAAATAGAGAAGGGGAGAGAAAACATATTTGCTCTGGGTGAAATGACTTTTTATTCTCAGAGTGCATTTTATTTTATCCTAGGAAGGACCAGGGTTTTTTTGTGGTGCTCCTGATACATAAAACCAGGACCTATGAATGATGTTATGCTTCAATTTATAGGCACAGTAGTGGCACACGTATGTGCTAGAATGTATGAAACCCTGCAAGTTTTGCCTGTAAGGTGCTGAAACAGGGAGAGTGAATAAAATGGCAGTAAGTAACATAGTCAAAAGCAGTAGTTAAAATGCTTTGCAAAGGTATTGTTTCCCAGTAGCAACCTCTTAGCTTTAACAGCGAAGAAATGTCCGACAACATCCATTCATCCATTCTTGCTTCCTTTAAGAGAATTTTTCTACCTTTTCTAGGTAACTCCTTTTTCTTTCATAAAGGAAGTACAAATTTTACACTTTCAGATGTTCCATTTATTGGTTTCTGCAGCAGGGAGAAGAGTTCAACAGCAACATGCTTCCCACGCAACAGCTGCCTCAGTCTGCCGGTCAGAAAGTGAGGGTGCTTCCCAAAAACCAGATGAGCATTGCATGATTAAGTACCTGGTTTGTCATTGCTCCTAAGAGCTTGCCTTTCTTCTGCTTCATGCTCCATCATTAATAATTATATCAAAAAGTCTTGGTGTTCCTAGTAAGGATGTACCTAATTTTGCCCTATATAACTGAAGTGGCACATATAGTGTTTCAACCAGTAAACTGGAGATGTCGTGACACTGATATACACATCTCTCAATTGATGAACCATTGCTTTTTTACCGCTTGTCTATCACTTTAAAGAAAAATCCTAATTTTGGATTGCCCACTTTACCACTACTGAGTAACAAATTATGTCAATATTTAAGCAGGGTAGATGGAATAATCTTGTATGTTCACACAGACTTTTAAAAGACCATTTTTCCCAGCCTTCTGACAAAAACATTAGATTCATATAAAATCAGTATAGCTCACGTGAAACTAATTAAAATCTGACTAACAGAAAGACCAGAAAATGTAATTGCAAATGTGGAATTTTCACCAAGTAAGTTGTTTCTAATGGGTAGAGATGCAATGGTCTGTACTGGTCTAATATTACTTGGCATCTTTCAGAAAAATTGAGAAGAATACATATTAAAAAATCAGAAAATTTTCAGCTGAGCTGCATGCTGCCAGAGTAGTAAATGATGAAAATAGATTCCTTCACAGCTTGACTTGGACTGGTTTGTAAGATAGATGCATGCCAGCAAGGGCAAATTGACATTTACATGTACTGATATAACTATGCAGTCCAAGTCTCAGCACAACCCTCCCCAATCCTTCCATCTAAATGTAGGTCAGCATCTTGGAATACAACTGTACTAGCAAACACATTGCTATGTTATTCAGCTGTGTACGACAATGCTCTAGTTCAGGCAGCAAGTGCTTGACCTGTAAGTGAAAGAAAACTGAATTATAAGGAGGTAAGCAGTGTTAGGTCTGTTTACAGCATCATAAACAGATTTAGTTTTCCAGTTTAATTCAGTATCAGGTTCAGCTCTGATGTAATACTTCAAAAGGGATGTTAAAATTTTGAAGAGCTACAAAATGATTCAATGTTTAGAAAAACTGTGGGTTTTTTAGCGTGAGAGAGCATTTATATCAGAGGAAATACAAGAGAATTCTTAAAAATGGCATATTTAGGTGAGGAAGCACCTTTAGGTGAGGAAGAGACTTCTGATAGTATTTAGCTTTTTAATTTGGCACAAAAGGGTCACAAGGCACAAGCTAAATAAAAATAATCAGGCTAAACATAACGTGCAAGTTTTTAATGACAAAGTTTAAGCATTGGCACTATCTACCTATAAATATGGTGAGCTCGTCACTACTCAAAGACTATAAATCAAGAGTACTTGTATATGTTAGATGTTAGATTTCAATCTATTTTCATTAGGTGTCTGGAAAAGTTACAGTTACAGACACTTGGCCCATGTTATGAAAGGGCTACAAAGGAATGATCATAATGATCTGATACTGCCTCAAAGTTTAGAATAGGCCAAATTTCAAAATACTGCTGTTAGGAAGTAAGATATTTGGAGTGTAACAAGGCAACATTTGATTGGTTGCTAAGTACTGCTGCCATTGGAAATAAATAATATTTACCAGCAGGCTCTGACATTGCTTTTTAATTTTTTTTTTCCCCTTTGAAATCTAAATAAGTACTGTATAAATATTTGAATAAGACCACAGTCCTTTGAACTACCTTTTAAATTAAACTGCAGTCTTTATCTAGCTCCAAGTACCATTTCCAACAGTGGCAGAATTTCTCTTGACCTCCATCTCAGTTGATCATAAAGAAAAAATTCTTCCATCTACATTTCCTTTCAATCACACAACAAATCAAACACTTCTAGCCAGGCACAAGCTTAAGCAATAAATGTTGGTAAACAGCAAATATATAATGTCTATTTATGTTTCATTAGCAAGATTCACACTGAGTGCTTAGAAGTAATAGAGGTAATAAATGTTTAAGAGTGTCGTGAGCTCTAGCTCATCATGCAGCCCAAGGGCCAGTTGCATCAGCACAAATGAGAAGGAGACATGGGGCTGGGAGGAGTGGATGGAATCTCAGTCTCATCAACAGTGCCAATGAGAGAAATGTTAGTGGGACCACAGTCCTCCTGATTTAGATGGGCAAGTCACATTTTCACAAACACGACATAGGGACATAGAGGTTTAAGCAGCATTTACTTTTGATATGGGTTATGTCCCTGGGTGCCTAAAGACTAGTATTTATTGCATCAGAAAATGCGGATGGGATCTACTGGAATTCTTGAAAGCACCCAAGTTGCTCAACACCTATTCAAAGCAACTGGCTTAAGTACCCAGAAAATTTTTAAAAGTCCAATTAGGCATTAAGCACCTGGAAATCTATCCCTACAATATTTTTGAAATAGAAGTTAAGAAGCAATGAAAATGGAACACAAACCCATGGGTGCTCTTGAAAACACTTATGTAGTTTTGAGTTTGTATTTTAGCTTAAGCAACACGAATTCTAAAACACTAATGAAAAACATGGTATACATAATCGGTTAATTAAAGTAATTTCATTAATGAGTGTTTAGTGTTGTATCTTCTACACTAATTTTATCTCAAATGCTTGTAAATACCTTGTTTGCAGTTTCTTTGAACATGGAGGGCAATACGTGTCTTAAATATAAAATTGTTCAGAGCATGAACATCATATATAGCACCAAGGCTTTTTGCATATTCTGTAGGAATATGTGGGCTTTTTACTTCTTACTGGCAAATTTAGCAGGCTTACTGAGTGAAGGAAATGCATATACTTCTTTTCAATTATTATTACTTTTATTTGTAGAGTCTGTGAGTACTGAAAACTACAGAGAAAAGACTCCATCACTGTGGAGTCTTGGAGCTGTGTTCTTGGAGCTGGCATGAAGCTGCCAGACTAACATAGAGCCTGACTAAGGGTATTTCTAGATGTCAAAAGCAAGACTTTATTTAGGCAAAGAAAGGATCATAGAATCATAGACTATCTCAAGCTGGAAGGGACTCATAAGAAATTTTTGCAGAAGAACACGTTCTTCTTTGCTGTTATAAATCCAGAAGTCTGAGGCTGAGGCTTACTTGCTTTTTATCATACAGCAGTGGTCATCTTGTGACAAGCAAATGGAAAGGATTCAGCCATTCAAACTCTCAGTGTCTCACTGTTTTAGAATTAGATGCTACTTCTATTGTATTTGATTTTTTTTCCTTCAGTAAAACTTACTTTCATCTCCAGTTTCAAATTCAAACTTCTGGCTATAGCCGCTGTATCCTGCTGCCGTCCTGACTCTGATATGAAATATATACTTGGTGGCTGGCTTGAGACCTGTGACGATAACACTTGGAGCCTTGGACCTTGTGGAGGAATAGCTGAGCTGCTCATGCTCCTGAGGGACAAAAGAGGGGAGAAATGATATCAAGTTGAGTGGTACAAACTTTGCAAAAATGATATAGCAGAACTGAAGCTCCACTCTCTTCTCATGAATGTAAAACGTGTTTATAAAAGGAGGTGCAGGTATGGATTTCCATACTTCAATTTTGTGCTGTAGTCATAATGTATGATACGGCCTTGACTTAGATTTCAATTTTTTGTCTTAAATCTTGCTTATAGACGTATCACATCTTTGTATCTTGGGTTAGCAATTATGCTGTAGTCTAAACAATATGGAATTAGTACAAGACTACATCCACAGAAAATGGCAGCTGAATGGTAGCTTATTATTTTTGCACAATGGACAAACTAGGAGGTCATTAAATACTAGTAAGCCGTGAAGTAAAGATGTGGGAGTATTCAAATACCCGCTACTCACTTCTACCCGCAGGTAGTGCCAAAATGCCGGCGCTATCCGTGGGTAGACCTGTGGGTAAAAGAAAATAAAAATTAACTTTTTCTTTAAAGTCTGTATGTTCAACTGCTTCAGTGCTGTTGAACTTAATTTGTCTTTCCAGGTAGCTTGAATGCAGTTGCACGTGAAATTCCCTTTCACACTCTATAAGGAGAAACACTCTTTACAAAATTCCCCTGTTTATCTCCTAGCAGCTGATCCTGGGCATTTGCTGAGAATTCCTGACTCTCGCAGAGATTGCTGAGAATTATGGTGTGCAGAGATTACCAGTAATTACCACTGCAGACCAGCTGATGTGGTATGGTGACCAGACACATTGATTGTTGTGCAAAAACTAAGTGCTGCTTTGCTAGAGAGGTCGTTGACAATACCTTTACATGAGAGGATGACTTAAAAGAAGAGAGAGGTTATTCCCTGTCATTAGCTAATGTCACTTGATAAATCAGTAATCTGTAACACTTTATATGGTGCCTTAAGGTCAGCTTTATTTCATTGCAGCAAGATTTGTTGCCAAACTGACATATAAGCAGAAATGTCCTTGGCATATGCTTAACAATCCAACTGTGATGCCGATAAAGCACCATATACATTTATGATATCATGCAGTAATATTAGAGTATATGTAAGTTATTCAAAGGGTGCTTCCAGCCTGTTAAGAAGGACACAATCTGGTTGACAAAAGAGATATAACCAGGAGAAGAATAGTTTTCAGTTAGATTCTGTTGGACTTTTAACGTCTTCTGAGGAACATACATATATTTTTATATAGAACAAATAGATTTATATGAAACATGATGAATCAACTTAAGTCATGATGTAACAAAGTCCTATTAGCATAGAGCGGCAAGTATTTCAGTATTCTCCCAGTAGGCCTAGAAGGAGACAGCTAAGAAAAGCAAACTAAAAAATGAAGACATTAAAATAATGTAATGACTTTGTTAAGTGAAGAAGGAAGGCAACAATGACCAGCATCTAAGATAATTTCATTTAAACTTCAAACAGTGGAAATACTTTGAGAAACTATAGTAAGAGGAAGTGTTGATTTGTTTTTGCAAATTTCAAAACAGCAAGAAGTGTATATTTAAATTGAAATAGTAAGACACAGTGTACATGTAATCTTATGGATGGACACCACAATTAATATGCTTTCTAATGACTTCTATAACTATCAGAAGATTTCTTCCAGTTACTTGAAATGTTATAACTTCACATTGAACAGGTTAGTGGATTTTAGACATACTTTTTTAGAAATGACAGAAAATATCTATTTTCCTTTGAAAGAAGGCCAACCTGTTAAAGTGATGGATATTTTTTTTTGCGATTAAGCCTGTGTCAACTTGAAAAATAGCATATATGTGACAAAAAAAGGTATAATAAGTTAATACTCGGATTTGTAAGGAAATAGAGAACTCCTACACATACAGAGGAGTTTTCATACTACTTTACTGATATTTCAATAACAGTGTGTCATAATTAGCTAATTTTTATTCTATAGTGTTGGTATATGTGCAGCTTCCAGGCACTTCCATGTGTAGAGGTGTCATATAACTTAACATGTAACTTGGCCAGGGTATGAAAACTTGGAGAACAAAAGATTTGAATTTATTTAGGAATGAAGCTGCTGAGTAGAAGTGTGCACATTTCCATCTCAAGAGACCAAGTCTTTCAACATAAGCTAGCAACCAGCTCAAAATCAATCAAACAATTAGGAAACCAAACCAAACAAACAAACAAAAGAAACCACCTGATTTTGCACTATCCTAAGACCACACTGAATCATAGTTATGGCCCAGCATTTGTGATCTTGTTTGTTAAATACAATACCAACATAAGACTCACTTCAGTCCAGGTGAAGACATGACATCCAGTGAAGGAAACATTCTGGATATGTTCATTAAGGGTTACGTAAAGAGCAAATGCTTGTTTGGTACAGGGATTAGTATGCTTCAGTTCAAAGTTTTAGTGACTACTACATGCTACATCTGTCATGGTCCAGACACAGGTGGGCAGAGAGCTTGTGCTCTGGAATGCTCTGGAAATTTTTCATTTAGGCTCTGCAACCTGTAAGATAAGGCAAAGACCAGCACCTAGGGCAGGGGTGTCAAACAGCTACATTTATACAGTCCTAAAATTACATTTGGCCCTTTGAAGGCAACCGCGAGGCTGATGTGGCCCCTGCTGAAAATGAGTGTGACACTCTGACCTAAGGGATTTCACTGAACGATGTAATAGTTGCAAACCATTTCCCTTCCCCAGACAACCCTACTGCTTGAAAAAAAGTTTTAAGCATTTAACAATTTACTGCTTTTTCTGACCTCCTGCAGAGATTGCAGAAATAAAGTTTCAAAATAACTTGATGGAATTGTAAAAAGAAGTCGTTTCCTTCAGAGGAGGATGGTAATGGAAATTTTGTCAAGAACTGGTGGAGACTCTCCAAGATTCAATGGTAAGATTTACTCCCTGAAGCCTGCAGCATAAGGCTAGTGGCAGCAAAGAACTGGGAATAATCTCTGAAAAAAGCAATCTGAGCTCTATCTGTTATGCTATATCTGTTATTACAAACTAACTACTGCCATGTAAAACACAGCATTTAGGATACATTGGCTCCCTAGCCAGGCATACGGACAGACAGTTATCAAGTATATTTTTTTTTAATTTTTAGTTGGTCAAAGATAATGAGTGTGACAAGGACTGTGGTGGAAACATTTAATCAACAAAATGGGTCCACCTGCCTGTGTGGGCAGGCTGGGGCTAACAGCAGCTTCCTGAGACTCAGGCATCCCTGCCTGTGCCTTCTGCGTGGTGGAAGGTATTCTGGTCACCTCCACGGGTTGTCTGGCTTGCTGCCCACTCACCACCTGCCTGGGGCCACCTGTGGGAGGCCCTGAGGTGTCCCATCTCCACACCCTCCCACCTCCTTTCTTCTTTCTTATCTGCAGCCTCTTATGCCACCCATCACAGTCTGAAAAATGATATCTAGGAGCACATGATCATAAAAGTGCTACTGCTGTCATATGGGAAAGGGGGTAGGATTTGTTTTTGCAAGTGAAAGAGGGGAAATGGCACCTATTGTCTTAGTGTGTTTGCAAAAAAGGTTCAGAAGCTTGTACCTGAGGAGACAATTGCTCAAACTCAAGACAAATTGATTAATAGCTATAAACTCCACCCTGTTTTATGTGAATGCTTCATACAAAGAAATCAGCCTTTTTGGACTGGATTCATACACAAGACAATTCTCCAGACAGTGGATGTTTTGCCATTACTGCCTTCTTATGACAACAAAGTCTACCTGGAAAGCCAGAGCTTTCCACAGAGACACAATTTGAGGTTGATGGGGTGACTTTCAAGGTTGGTCAGTCCTTCTGCCATGACCTTTCCCAGGGAGGCTAAAGACGGTCTCAGAATAAAACAATACAATTCTAGTCTGCAGAGAAGTATAGGATACTTTGTTATATTCTTGCCACAGACAATATGCACTTACTTTTGAATGAATTCTAGCTTCAAAAAGTGAAGTTTAAACTGCAATAATTCAACGTACTTCCTGGATGTTAGTGCATGCTTTTACCAGATTCTGATTTTATGTTTTGGGAAAATTTAGACATCTATTTGCCCTTCTGCCATGCACCCTATTTCCCATCAAAATGAAGCATGGTTTTGTGGGCTAGAAGGAGCCACAGTATGCTCTGTGACAGATCTCTGACCTGGACAGTGATGGGACCAGGATCAATGGGAAATGTCAAAGACTACATCTGTTCTGTATTTCTTGATAACTGCAGAGGACTACCACAAAATCTGCCTACTGTAAATTTGTCTTGAAAATCTGTAATGAAAACATAAATATAATACAAATGTCAAGTGATGCCCATGTTATTATACAGTATAATACAGAGCCTGTAACTAGCTATCAAAGTTAAACAGAATTATATTACTAATTTTGAAAATATCTCTGGCTAAAGAAAATGTATTTTTCTTTTGTGTGATTCTTATCAGTGGATTCAGTTCTGACTATGACAATGTTCATAAATCCTTAACAGTTCAGTCTGTGCCTGAACATGAGCACTTTTCAGAATCAAACTCTTTCCTGCAGCCACCTCTGCATGAGTTTCTGAATCTGTATCTATCCTAATTTTATACTGGGCTTTACAGTCAAGATATTTTTTTAATATCTAAGGAAATAGACCAACTGAATGGAAGTTACAATGGAGCTAATGGTCTAATTGATTTAATGGAGTAGCAGGATCAGAATATAAAAAAATAATGAAAACCTTTCCACCTTTGAAATGCAACAGAATAGCTGGATCTGTCCCATCAACATATGCTGTAATGAAACATTTCCACTATATGATATCACAAGATTAAATGACAGCTCCTTATCATGCTTCACTGAAAGTAGTGTTAGGTTAACAGTCATATTTGATGATCTTAAAGGTCTTTTTTAACCAAAATGATTCTATTATTCAATGAGTCTATTCATGAATGTCATATTCAATATCCAGATGTTATATTATCATAATGAGTATTAGCATTTTTCTCATATGTTCAAGAGAAAGGAGATCCCCTCTGACGAAATTAATACTTGTGAACAAAGAGATATACCTCCATATGCCACACCTATGTGAACATGCTGCTCTCCAATTTTATCCTCATCTTAATTCAGAGGAAAACAGCACAGAAATGAAGACCTTGTACACATATATGAAATAAAATATTGATAAAGATAAGGAAAATGTGATGACCTTTTATCACTTTAGACTCACACTGCAATCCAAGAGTTTACATTCTGATGCTATGGGTGAGAAAAAGTATATAAAGTTTAAAATGTTTAATGCAAAAAAAGATTAATGGAAATAAAAGCCAAAATACAGAATTTTGCTTATAGTGCTCAAATAATCTTTAAAATGTTAACTTTCCCAGTAAAGCACTGATAAAAATCCAGGCACTTTCAGGCAGTCAAGATCTGTCACTGTTAATATTTGAGTGGGAAAGAGAACAATGGCTCTAACCAAAATAATATCAGTTCTTATTTTAGCAACTGAAAAAGTTAAGCAAATACCATTTTCTACAATTTAGAATATACAATGGGGGCTCCAGGAGTTAACGCTCTCTTGCACTTCACTTTAACTTATTTTATGAACGACAATCAAGGTATTGAGTTCATTGAGTCCCACGAGTAACTGAAAAGGCTTCATAAACTGACCCTGGGGAAAGGGTTTTCAAAGGCTTTTGCCAGCTGAGGACATACTTATTGTGTACCTACAACTTCCAAATGTATGTGTGCAGAAAGAATCCAGGGAGACAGTAACTGAATTTACTATCAACTGCTTGCAAATACATTTTCTAGTTTACATCCATTGTCCTCCAACATGAAAATTCTGTACTTAAGCTGTATAATCCTGCTTCGCCTTTTTGGAACGCTATCACTTAGCAGAAAGAAATACTAATAGAGATTCAATCTCTGCACCACAGAGACCAGGTCTTTCTCCTGTGCACTAAAGCACAATGTCAAAGCTGAATAAGTACCACATTAAAGAAGATTCAGAGTTCCATGGCTCAGATATTATCAATGTTTAAATAAAAGCACCGATAATAAAAAAGAATCTTTTTATGAGACCATTTGGTAACATTTTTCCTCTTTCCTAGATATATCAGTTTGAAGGATATGCCTACAGAGGAAGCATCATTATTTTAAAGGAATGGTCACAATTCTGGAAGATAGGCATTTTTATTAGTCATAACTCTGGTCCATCATGAAATGAAATCTCCAACCCCTTCCTTACTTTTCTCATGGATTCAGCTATGATGGCAACTAATTGCCTCCAGGGTCAGCTGAACTTTAATGTTGCAATACACATTAGAATAAAACACTAGGTAATTACTAGGTATAGCCAATATGTGATTAATCAGTTTAAAGATAAATAACAGCTAACTGTGGAGTTTGTACATACTGTCTGTGTTTTCCAATAAAAACATAGCCCCCATAGCTCTAATTTATGGAAATTGTCTTTGATTTATACTGTCTATATTCCTCTCATAACTAATTTGTCCCCAGTAAATGTCAAAAATTATTTTATTTCTTTGCAATAAAATATTTCCATAATATGATTGCTGAATGCCTATTGCCCCTAGTCATATATCTCTCTTCTCATCTTACATAAATTGTTGTAGATGAAGAGTAATTACACTGAAATCAGTAAAATTAACTAAACTTGGAAAACTGTGTCTCTAAAAGCTTCTTTATTTTTACAAATTTTGTGTATGATTTTCTTTTAGATTACTACTTTGACCTGTAGTATATCTATTAACATAAATGACATCAGTAATATTTGGAAGATACTAGAGAAAAGACTTACAGGGTCAAAAATGTGCTTCTAACACTAACTAATATCTGATTATGATCAGATCAACAGGATTAGGTAAATTCTCAATGCACTATAGAGTGATAAGAAAAATGACAAAAATAGAAATAATAGTCAAAGATAACATTAATATTCTTCATAAATATTTCCTAAAAATTTTGTAACTTTTGTTTCCAGCTGACCAATGAACTCATTGTAAATTTAGAAAAGTAAGCATGAATATCTGAACAAAGATGAAAATTCTAACAGGAAAAAGTAGCGCCATAGAGGAAATTGCTTCAGAGAAGAAACCTGTAGCATTTTAAGGCATCGGCCACTTCAGGGTGTAATCTTTTGCCTTCCCTTTTCGACCTCCCTTGTGATTAATCTGAAATGCTGAAAGTTTGGGGAGCTGAAATACTAGTGTGCTTTACCTGTCTGGCCTTTCAATATTTTATATTTTGATTGCCTGTCAGTCAACTCATCACTTTCTCCATACATAAAGTGAAGCTGTCAACAGGAAAAGGGAAAGAACAGATAACCAATCATAAAGAAAATACGGAAAGGTCAAAACCCAGCCAAACCTGATTTTAATTGGATTATATAACTGGTAAGGCAGAAATGAGTTGATGCAAGGTGAACCATGAAAAAAAGAAAATTAAATGAGGAGAGATGAGGACAGCATGACTCTAAACCAGTGTTAACCTTCTCGCCAGCCTAACGAGGGAAGAGGTGGGCTGAGGAAAAGCTGTGTGGTTGACATGGTTGGCCCAAGGGAACACCAAGTGGGGAGGCAGCACACAGGACACTGCTGGTCATACTGACAAGGAGATTAAATCGAAAGGAATAAAAATAGGTCCATGCCTTAAGTTGGTGATGGAACAGGGTGCAATTCAGAATATAATAAAGGGAGCTGGGGAACATGACTTGAATTATCAGATAAGAGCAGATATTAAATTCCATCTTTATAGCAGTTAAGAGCTACTCTGATAACATTTGTTTTCTAATTAAAAATATTTACCAGTGAAAACCTCTGCACCAGTATCTCCAGGAGTCTTTCTAACTTCAGCATATAAAAATGTCAGCCTCTCCAGTTGTCCCTGAAGATTTTTCTTATTTTTTCACTCATTTTAATTTTATTTTCCTCTGCTCTGTCTTTTCCTGCTGCGAAGAAGCAATGAGCTACTGAAAGCATGAACTAATTTCCTAATGTTAAAGATCAACTCAACTAGTATTTACAAGCATTGCTGTCTTTGGACAGCAAAGCAGAGTTTCCTCTGAGATACCTAACACTAAGGTGTACTTCATAATGAGATAATAAACCCACTGACAAATACAGCTCTACAGGAAACAGACATAATCCTGCAAAATTTGAAGACTGGAAGCCTTCTGTGACTCTGTTGTGAAGCAAGCCCAGAGAACTCTGTGCAGCCAGCCAGTGGGCTAATTCCCAAGTCATTCATTTGGTGTATAAGATTTATAGTTCAAATTTCTGAATCGAGTCCTATGTATGCCACTGCAGACTTGAGACTCCACATAAGCAATACAGGTTCTTTCTCCCCATGCTCACCTTTAACTCTCCCTCAGAATCCAGCAATCTGCAGATTAATGGGTTTCTGAATTAAATAAAATTGCTTCATTATGTCTTACAGCTCACGGACTTTTCTTCCACAAATTTACTTACTTATTTTTTTTAACCGATTTTGCTTATGGCTTCCAAAACTTTCTTAGGCAACAAGTTTAATTATAAACTCTTTTTTAGAAATACTATTTTATTATTTTGTTTCACATCTGGTTCCTGATGACTTTGTTGAATATACTCTAGTTCCTCATCTGTAAGAAATAGTGAATAATCATGAATATCAATGATTTGTACAGTCAAACTCAACATATGTCTGTGTATCACAGAACAGCACTTCTAGTTACAGATGGGAAGTAGGTCACTGGATAATGAAATTTTGAAAATGCAAGACCCTGGAGGAAAGATTACAAAAAGGGACAACTCATGACGTAAAAAAAACTGTAGCCACAATACCTGAAAGTCTCTAAGTAACAGAACACTGGGTAACAGAGCACTGGAACAGGCTGCCCAGGGACGTTGTGGAGTCTCCTTCTCTGGAGACATTCAAAACCTGTGTTTTGAGGTTACACATTCCTGTGTAACCTCATCTAGGTGTTCCTGCTCCGGCAGGGGGATTGGACTGGATGATCTTTCAAAGTCCCTTCCAATTCCTAACATTCTGTGATTCTGTGAAGTTGCTGAGATATATGGCAGTCAATCTCACACCCAACATCATCAGCACTGGAAAAATCACAGAAATGCTGTACACACAAAACTGCTGCATTCCTTCACGGTAGAATCCAACATTGTGGTTCCCCTATTTCACGTTGAAGCCTGAAGACGTTTTTAACATAAGGAAGCATCCTACAACTGAAGTGGAATTTCAATACAAGAGCAATGATCCGCTTTTTCAGAAGACTTCTACAATGATGGTTACGTGATACAACACAATGTAGCCAATGCTCTATTTTGACAAATAAAAGCACAACATATTTTCAAAATTGTGAAATCCAAATGAGTCTACCAATCCTAAAAATTCAGTATAGCACTGGGTCAGCTACAAAAAAACTCAGCTGTAATGGTCCTGATGACAAAACCTGCTTAATTTACCTAATTGCAGAATCCCTACAATATCCATAGGTAGTGTAGGTCCAAGATTTTGCTTAGGGCTCCTGTTTTGTGCTGGATATACACAGACTGAAGCACATGAGGTTCCACCTGAATATGAGTAGAAACTTCTTCACAGTGAGGGTGCCAGAGCACTGGAACAGGCTGCCCAGGGAGGTTGTGGAGTCTCCTCTGGAGACATTCAAAACCCACCTGGACACATTCCTGTGTGATCTGCTCTGGGTGAACCTGCTTTAGCAGGTGGGTTGGACTAGATGATCTCCAGAGATCCCTTCCAATCCCAACCATTCTGTATTCTATGATATTTTATCATGTTTGTAACGCCTTGCTGAAAAATTTTAACTGCTGTGTGTAATGTATGCATCTTTACAAACGCCCTTGCAAAAAACTACATACTGTATTAAATACCTCTTGAGGCAAAAAGCCTTCCCAACTTCTTTTAAAAATCTATTTCAGTCTTCCAGGGTGTTAGGACAGGTCGAGTAACAAGGCTGATTTTAAGACTAATTGGAGCCTAAGTTGAATCTTCTGATTTTAAGCCTGGGTTGAATCTTCTACATAAATATATTTTCTTCTTAGAAGAGCAGACTAATGTACACTTTTCTGTTTTCATTTGCTACAGAATACTTCCTACCTGGCAACCACAGAAAAGATCCTTACTGATATACACCAGCTTGGACACAAGCCATACTTAAAGTAAAATTATTCATAGTTGTTTACTTGGTTCACAGATACACATAAGAGAGCTGTTAATTGTGGTTCAGTGGTATTAATAAAGCTATCACTTTTATTTAATTAAGCAAAATACCTACGTTTATAGATAGCATTGATTCAGGTCGTTATGGTGAACCTGGAATAAATGACTAAAGTCATTAGGATTAATTTAAATCTCCATGAATGTTATATGATAATGAGTCTTTCACATGCTGTGTATACAGTTCTTTGGGACAACTACTTTCCTTTTCAGAGAAAATCAGGACTTATAAATACAGAATAAAGTTGACAATATTAATACAGATTTCAACAGCACACAATAAAAATCAATCTTGGAGGAAGAATTTTGGCTTTAAAATACAACCTCTGACACTAACTACAGTTTTACTTGTATCACTCCAATAAAAATAATAAATGAAAGGGAAGATGGAACTGTGGATCTATATACAGGGACAATCCTTTGAGACTGTGTAGCATTTTTCATGATTCAAACCTCTTCAGATATACGTATATCAATAGCTATTGAAAAGTCATTGAAATATCATGTTCTCTGTGTATTTGTGAACATGTATGTGCATTTTTTGTGTCTCAGTGAAGGCAGACAGCAAACATCTATCTTATAATGTTAACTCAAAAGTTCTGAATTAACCTCTAGTGGCATGAGTGTATTGCAGATCCTGGCATTACATCACAAATAAATATAGCATGTTATTTAATTTTATGTTTTCTTCAAACACCTCAGTGAGTTAACAGAGGAGTATAAAGCAAAAATGGAAATACTTCTCCAATTGGTTTAACATGAATTTCAAAGGACAAAGTAAACAATCTAACAAGTAAACCACAATGCTGATTTTACACTTGCAAAACTGATGAAGCAATTTTTGTTCCTGTTTTTGTATCAGGGAAGTGCCCATTTCTAATTTAACTGACTTCAGCAGAAATAATACTTTTGGTGTTGATAAAAATAGATTAAAAAAAAAAATTACAGACAGGTGACAATACCTTTTTTAAAAAAAGGAAAAGCTGTCTCAATCGCTAAAGAATTGCCGTTGTGTTAATACAATATGTTAGTACTTCTGGCAGCATAAACAAGGAAAACAGACAGTTTGTGCAAGGTCATTGCAAATACAATGTGCATCAACCTGGTCAAGTTCCTACAGCAACATAAATGTTTTTATGAGCAGCAGGTGAATTCCTGCAAAAGACTCTAAAGCTATTAACAGCTCGGTAAGGAGTGCATAATGATAGGCTGTTAACTCTGCTTCCCTGACAATGAAATGAAGAAAGGGCGCTTTGAAACTATTAATACTAATATATTAAAAAGAAAAAAAAAGTAATTTTTACATTATGTTTCTTGAAATCAGCAAAATAAACATTAATGATTTTATTAGGGTACAAAACTAACAAAACTACATGGGAGTTTCTGAATAATTATTTCTATTAATTCAAGTTGGCTAATGAAATAATGCGTTTAAGAGAATAGCTCCTCTAATGTGCATTTTTCATTCCAGCAACCACCCCTCACCATCACCAAACCCACATCTTTTATTTAATATAGGGTAAAATGCTTATACTAATATTAAACATGTAAATAGTATGTTTTATTGCATGAAAATTGAATGGCTCTCCTTAAAAGAGATTTCCCTTTTGATTTTTCTCCCTTCTCCCAGAGTGAGTGCTTTGGGGACATCCCTACTGAACAAAAAAGAGGCTGCCTATATGATGCAATCAGTGACTTTGTCTCCATTTAAGTGTGAGAATAACATTCGAAGTGGAAAAGTAATAACAATCGGTCCTTCTGCATGGTTAGTGTGCAGTTGGAATGCAGTCTCAGAAGAGGGAAAAAAATGAACTTTCTCTTTTTTTTCTCAAAAAAAGGAATGCATGTCTTTTTTTACCTGTATCTCCCCAAATATCTCCTGAATGCATCAAGGATTGCAGGAAAAATCTGGAAGTGAAATGACGCTTCATGTTGGAACATTCCTTCATTTAGGCAAAGATATAACCTCACTTAATGTCTCAAAGCGCATATATTCTTGATTTAATCTGTGAACCCACCTTTATGGTTGTGAAAGAACAACTTATGAACAGTAAGGAGTTTGTGTATTATGAAACACTGTCCTAACTTCAGTTTTTAAAATAGTCTGGGCTCACAGATGAAGTCTTTTGGGAACTTTTAAGATAGTTCTTGTTTTAAGAAGGTCTAAACGAAACACTGACAGATTTTAGCGAAATGGAGAACTGGACATTGTATTTAACTCATAAATAAGTAAATTATTTTTGTTTCAATGGCCATGTTCTGGCAGCTACACTAGTTATATTTAGATCATTGCTCATGAAACTCACCACTTCTGGGGTTTTTTGTTTTGTTTTTTGTTTGTTTGCTGGTGGTTGATAATATTGTTTGTTTTTTGTTTTTGTTTTTTAAATATGTCAAACTTTCAAATGCAAAGTCTGACTCTTGAATGTGTGTTAAGGTACCAGAGGGAACTACGACTCTTAACTTCAGATACTACTAAAACCTACTGCATCTAAACTCAAAGGTGAACTCTGAAACTAGTTAACAGTAACAGCAATCACAGCAATAACAAAATAGTTTGAGAGTACATTCTCTACTTTTTAAATTCAGGATTAAACGTCAAACTTCTTACCACTTCCCTTTGTGCAACTGATATATTCTATCTGAAGAGAGAACATTTCTTTTTTACAATATGTTCATCAAAATCATCTGAAGTTTGTCCCCAGGAGTGAGCTGATTTTTGACCTCACATGCTTAACAGCTAATTCCTGTGGTTAACATTATTATTCTTGCTGTGTCAGTAAACTATTTTTAAAACAACTTTTTTCTGAAGTTCAAATGCCAAATGGCTAGGAAAAATGTTGAATAATTCCTTTTATTAGCAACCAACCTCTGCTATCAGTGGATTTAGCTTTCTTAGCTTTTTCTGAGGTATGGAACAAGCTGTGTGGTGCTGTTTGTTGCCTTGTAATAGTCTGCATACCTCCATTGCCTCTGTCCTTGGAAGAGTTGGAAAACTATTTATTCCAAACCATTAATGCACTTTTACTACATTTGTGCAGCTCTTTTAGCTTACTGGAATGAGCATAGTACATGTAATTTTCCTTGGGGAAAATGGTGTTTGCTACAGACAAGAACATAAGATCAGCAGAGACTGAACTATGTTGTTTTTTTAAATCAAATCCACCAGGCCCCCTTAAACAGCATGATATTTCTCATTGAGATTTTTTTGTTCAGCAGGAATGACAATAGTAATAGCTCTGTAGGCTACTTTATTATTAAACACAATGGTTTAGAAGCTATCTCTAAATAATTGACAACAACAATTAGGAGAACAGCCAAACCAGGCACCTAATGGAGAAGGCCTTGCTTAGAACTTCTTTGATAAACCCTCTGCTGCATGTAATTGATATTTAGAGGCCAGACTTCTTTTCCTCCTAATAGTAATTATATCAGTGTCATTAATAATGGCTGCTGCAAGGTACTTAGGTTCTTTCCTGCAGGCAAAAATTATATCTGGTCATAGAGTTTTCAAAAGTTCTGAGACCTATATTTCTCTCTTTTTTAGAATCTAAGGCTTTTACAGTTCTTCCCTCGGGAAACTGGGTTAATAACAGCAGATCAGGAAAACTGAGAAGCTTGTTTAACATCAGTTACTATGCTAAAATAAGCTAGGAGATTTCATTTTAATGGTTATCTCCCAAAGTGCATCTGTAGCGATTATTTTTTAAAAGCATTCACCAGACATGGTTTGTTTCCCAGGAGTTCTGAACAGCCAAGAATGTCAGAGGTGCTCTTTGGAGCCCTGGCGCCTCGCTGACACTTGCTGATCTGTTCCAGTAGCTATGGTCAAATACTAATATCTGCTTAATACTACTATCCAAAAGCTCTTATACATCCAAATTATTCAATGGTATTGTTTTAATGAGAACGTGCTGAAAATGTAATGAAAATGTATTATTGCATGAGCCCTGCATTTCTTGCTTCTAGTCACATCAGTAACATTTTACTTGTAGGCAGTAGTTTGCTACTTATGCCTCAAATAATTCTGATAATTGAAAAATATTACAGGACCGAAGTGTGCATTTTAAAAGAGAATTATTTCGTGAGGCTAAAATATTGCTCAGCTGATTATTCAACGCTAACAGCACAGTGCTTGCTATTTTATATTGAGTATACTCACTGACTGGCCAGACTCCTGAAGTGCTCACATGCTCATCCCCACTGTCACAAGCCTTTTCCTCTTCCCCAACCTGTCAGTGATGCTGACTTAAAAATTAAGTCAGGAAGCTTGCAAAGGTATCAAGTGTGCTACGGTAGGTATAGCAACAGTAACAGAACATGCCTGGGTGAAAGAACACGCTAACAGTACACGCTAACAATCCAGCCACAACGGTACCAAATGAACTACGCCTGCTCCTGTATAATGTGACACATTCTGAAGGTTCCTTGCAGCCTCATGTGTATTGGAGCCGGTGCATGTATTATTCTTCAGGATTTAAAAATCTAACCTAAAAGCAAAATCTGAACCAAGAAAGTAATAGCTGGTATTTAAGGGAAATAAGGTAGTTGCAACATAGTTGTGTCTGAAAAACAGTGATCCTTCTAACTCATTTAAACATTATGCAAAATTGTAATTCAAGAGGTAGAAAGTCTGGAGTGCTTTAGCTATTTAAGTAGTAGGGAGGTTGAGTGTGAATGAACCTCATACATGCCATATAGACCACACAGAAAGGTATAGAGCTATAGGAGAGAAATGACTAATTTTACTTCACCTTTCCAAACTGTCACCCAGAAATTTAGAGGATTGTCTGACCTATATGAAGTGGCTTCTTGTAATAAATGTCTATATCTTGCCTAATGAGAACATGTATGACTCCTGTTCATTTAGGTTAGATTCCAGCCGATACTCAAGTAGGGCCTGATTTTCCCTGAGCAGAACTGAATTAATCTGAGAAGGTCATTATGAAATATCTCCTTAGCTGGAGACAAACATCAGTTGTCCTAAATTGGGATGAGTCACACACCTTACACTGGCAGTTCACATGAGAATAAAACCTGAAATGAAACAATTTGGGCACATTTGTGAAAGTGAGCTTGATGTTCCCTGGGCTCCCAGTCCTGTTACTGCTGTGCTAGTCTTCAGTGTGGCACTGAGCATATCACAAGATTATCTGTTCCTCAAAAAGTGTGGCAAAAATGGCAAGGATATCAGTTAATACCTCTGTACACACACTACATCTTTTTGTCATCAAAGTGGAGAGTACATAATCTATTGTATTGTATATATACACTTCTGTGGTTTTGAAATAATATGGTGCACATATTTCTAGACAGATAGATTTGCTTTATATTAAAGAAGACAATCACAGGCAAACAATTTTGAAAGACACAATTTCTTTCTTGTTCATGATTTTCCATATTAGTTTTTGTAAAAATAAATCTGTCATTCAAAACATTATGCATTGATATTCTTAAATCTTCACATTATTCTTTTCAAGCCATTTACCCGAATGTCTCTTATATATTTTGTTACTCAAATTCAGGATGGCTTATTTTAATTCATATTAATGAGTATTCAAAGAAATGGCAGTGTTTGTTTTAATATTAGATCTTAAGAAGGAACACCCTTTCTCATATAACTAAATTCAGCTGTAGACTGATAGAAAAATTAACAAGGTCATACTGCTTGCTAATTCTTTAAATCTGGCACCTTCCTCTATCCCTCTGCTTCATCAGCTCCTCATCTCTTTTTAAAATCTCATTCGAAAACTAATTTCCCCCTTGCCTCTACTGCTTGGCTATTTTCTCTCTTTTATTTATTAATTCTACTCTAAATAATACTGGAATAGGGGAAAAGTCATATCTGATATTATATGTATCCTGTCCACTCACTGTCATATGGAGGAACATTAAAATTTTTATGTGAAAACTGCCTGCGAGTTGCAAATTGAGTCTGCCAACAAAATGAAGGTTTTTGTTACAGAGATCTAGTGTAAATTTCATCAAAAGACAAGCAGGCGAAGAAACATCAGCCAGTTCCTCCACCCTACATCTTGCTCCAAAAGATATTCTCTGTTTGGAGATGTCATTGCAATGCCTTGGGACATTGCTTGGGTACATCCCATTAAAATCTCTTCTTTATAGACAGGCTTCCTCAGCTAATTATATATTATCTTGTGTGTAACAGAAAATATAATCCAGCTGGTGTATCTGGGCCATATGGGAGAACTTAATAGTTGCTGATATGTATACAGCTTGGTATGCTTAACGCAGCTCTCAGGAAGCATTAATTTTTTATTATTAACTTTAAGGGTTTGAGTGGAAAAGGGGAGGAATAAGCATTTTCCAGTTCAGCTGCACAACCTTAAGTGCAGCTGGTGTAGTTTATACCCACTGTGTACTGTGAGTACATCCTACAGAAGGATTCAGCTTCATTACACAGCTGTAACAAGGCCATATCTTATCCCACTCCTCCATTTGACTTGCATATGTGACCTTTTTGGTGAGAGTTAAATAGATTACAATACCCTGCAACCTTTCAAAAAGTAAAAGCTTTGGTCAGTGTCTGAGTATTACTTTTAAAGTATAAAAGCAAATTTAACTACTGTTAGCAAAGAAAATGAGGTTATATTGATATCTGGAGTTTGATTTTTAAAGGGAAAGATAATACTGCCTGTGACAGATATTTTTTTTCTTTTAAAAATACTGGGCTGTTTGTGAAAGATACTAAAGGATTATAAAATAGACTAGATAGATAACAGATTGCAGAATAGGGCAAACATCCTGTATCAACAGAGATAATTTGCAAGTGTGTATTCCAAATAAGGTCTATGAAGAAATGCTTTTCAGAGTGCATCTTAGACCTCTAAGGTCAAACATTTAAATAATTCTTTGTGTGTTGCTGTAAAGACACACTTATCATCTAAGGCAACAAATGTTCCTAACTGTTTAGTTTTCAGAATGATTCATAATTACCAGAAGCAAGATATTTCAACTACCAGGTCTCAACATACAGTATTATTTCACAATCATGATATTCTCTCCCTGGTTACATCATGGTTACTTTCAAGCAATAGAAAACTCTTCCTCTTTACTGTGACAGAAACTCAGCATCTTGGACTGAATGTCTCGGAATCTTTGTTCTCCTCACAGGCCAAGTCAGCTCTCTAATTATGTCCTAGGTCAGCTTATCTTCACTGCATTTTTGGCTGAATGCTGCAGAAGAAAACGACCTCTTGTCAGCCAACCACTTTAAAATGTACCAGTGTATTCCTAAATAAGAAACTAAAAATCTGTACAATCCATATAGAATTGGCTCACAATCAAGTTCTGCTATTTTCTCAAGATTTTAATTTTCAGAGACAGATAGAAATACAAACAGTATTTTGCTAAGTTATGATTCTGAATATTTTGCAGCAATTCACTGAACAAATGAAGGTCATACAGAAGAAAATGCTTTAAAGTAGACAAACTACTGAGCTACTTTATTATATTTTTAAATTAATGTATGTGTTCCATAATTGTGGCTTATTGACAGCCTTGTATAACTTTCTTTCTCTACTTTATTACTGTATTATTTGGTCTTTCATGTCTTTCTCAGAAGGCATGAATATTTTTCACACAGACAGCTTGATATTTTGATAGTTCTCTGTGTGCAATTTGTATTGCACAAGAGTGCAAATATAAGTTTCTTGCATATTTAGCACAGTCAAGCCTCCTTCCCTTGTTCTGCTTGTTCTGGATATGTATGGAAAGCTGCATCTCTGTGTTCGGGGTTTGTCGTCACTAATTCATCTTACTTATAAAATTGTTGGAAACTGCCCCATTTTGTGGAGTGCTGACAGTAGTTTATTAGACAGCTACTTGATTTCCGTAAGTTTACATATCTTTCCTAAAACCTTGGGAGTACGTGACAAGATATTACTTTCATTTATGAGCAGAATTCCTACTGGTTAGAATCAAAAGCAAGCATGCTCCCCTAATGTGCTCCCCAATGTCATCTTGGCAACTTTGCAAATGTCAACAAGGTACCTAATAAGAAACAGCACTTCATATTTGTAAAACTTTTGAATTCAGCGGAGTTCTTGAGAGTTTCACAAAGTTAAGAAATGGATACAATCAACTGAATTTGGGGGAACTGAGGGTATTTGGTGGAGACATTCAATTTCTTACAATGTATATCAGAACAAAACCTCTTCTCTTTTTTAAACACAGATGGCAGCTAAAAAGGGATAAGGACTGGACTGCAAAAGCTGTTCCACTTTACTAATTAGGGTGTTTATTAGTACATAAGACTACTGTTTTCTGCATTTTTCCTGACTGCTTAAGACAACAATAAAATTTCTGAGCTCTTGATACTCAACATGTTCTTGAACTTTAGCTGCATACTTTACTCTCCACTAGAGGGATGTCTTCGTGGTAAACTAAATCCTGTAGACAATTATTTCATATTTCTCACATTTCATGTGGGTATGCAACACCATCTTAGTTGGTCACTGAGAACATGAATGCTGGTATTTCCCTCTTTGAGGACTACTGGGAAGCCTGAAAGATTACAGTTTTACTTGCTACATCTACCCCTAACATTACACAAACTATGCTATTTAATACACAGAGTTCCAAGGTGAAGAAGAATGAATTTAATTTAAACTGTTATTAATTGAATTATTTGTGTACATTAATATTTTCTAGCTTCGAGGTAGGAAACATGTCTTTCTTTTCAGTATACAAATCCCATTCGCATTTGGCCACTATACTTACCAGTGTTATAATGTATGTTTCTTCAGCACTATTTAAATATAATTCAAGTAGTATAAAATCACATTTTCTATTTAATACTGCAAATCAGTGGACTGACTTGCAGTACTGGATTTTACACCTCTCTGCTCTAGAATCTGATCTCCGTGAGAGTTATTGAAAATCTGTCACATGCTTATTTCTCTGCTCAAATAAGTGATCTTCTTACTGCTATTGCTGGCTTATTTGTCTCCCATTCTGCCTATCACACAGCATTGCCAGAGAGCATGCCTGTTCTAACTTTAGTAAGAGAAGCTGTATTCAAGAGCTATGCATTCAGTTTAGTTAGTGACTTAGGGAAGAAAATAACTGCTGTGCATCAGTACTGGAAGATGCCAGCAATGCATTTATATTCCCACATCTAAGAAGGAAGAAAAGTTTACAGTTAGAAGATATTCCTTATACATTATAAAAAGTGAAAACAGGAAACGGTTCATTCTTGGTGGAAAAATGTAGGAGTGGTTTAAACTGTATATACCAAAGAGTCATGAAGCCTGTGTGTGTAGTCTTGCTGCACGACGGACAAGACTAAGTAATATGTAGACCTCCAGAGAGCTATTTTCCATGTCACTCGGTATTGACAAATATTGGCAGATAATCTATTGATTAAGGACTCTCATAAATATAATCTTTATAATTATCTATATGAATGGGTTTGGATCTCTGAAATCCTTCCTATTCAGTTGAATAAAATTTCACTATTCTCTTGTTTAATTCACCTGGTTATTATTTTAATATCAACCAACAAAACAAAGGCAGTGCAAGTAATAATGTGGCTTACTACTGTAATAGATCAAAACCTGAAGGAATGCCATTAGTGTAGGAAAATAAGGTTTCCTTGCTTTGGCTACTAAATGTACTAAGCAATCTGTTTTCTCCCTCTAGCTGTGCTTTTAAAATTGTTTGGATTTTTTTCCCAGTTTACTCTTTTTTTCTGCATCATTAAAGCTGCATAAACTCAATACAGAAGTTCAGCCAAGGAAGAAAATTCTCAGATATTTACAGAGCCTATCATACCTAGATCTTTTTTCATGATTTGGCTTATATTTCTGTTCTTTGTGGTCTTCTCACATATCCCTTAGTTCCATTGTGGCTTTTGGATGGAGACAGAGAAACAGCAAGAAACGACTTAGTGGGCAACTGTTCAAGGTACAGACACCAAAAATTTCCTGTCTATGTCTTCAGGAATGAACACACTTATTAGCACTGAATTTTACACTGGTATAAGGCTCTGGGGCCAACTGGAAATGAAAAAATGTGCTTTGTGCTTTGGGAGTAGCAGGCTTCAAATGATGCTTTCAAAAGACATGCTGTGTGTGCACCTTGTACCTTTACTTGTAATGCACGTTGTTCCTCTCTTTTGTGCAAAATCACGTAATTTTGACAGAATGCCAGAAATTTGACACAAATGTCAAGCAGTTTCTCTCTCTTGTAACCTTTTGTAACCCTCTAAACAAGGCTGGTGCACTCTATCATTTAAGCACAGATTATTGTTAAATAATGCCGCAAATGAAATCACATTGACATTCACCTTAATTGTTTCAGTGTCACTCTAATGTAAAGATTTTACAGTCCATAAGTCAAAATATGTTCAAGTATATGATCCGTTTATCCATGTTTGCAAAAGTAGTTACTTAGACAGATAAACCTACTGCCTGCTTGCTGCTCTACTTGATTCTGATATGAAACAAGACAGTCATTAACAACAAAAAAATCAGTACAAAAGAAAACGTCTACTTACATAGCATTGTATGTGGGATCAAGTGAAAAGTTTAAAGTATTTTTTAAATATTAAAAATAGAAAACATATTGCTCTTTAGGATCTGAGCTTGGGTGATGCTGTGAGACCTACTTTCTCATAGTACTTGATCTCGTAGTCCAGAATGGCTCCGTGGGGAAAGTCCGGCTCTTGCCAGGAGAGGGCAATGCTGTTTTGGGAAGCCCAGTCCTTCCTTACCATACCTATCAAGGAGGGTGCTGAAAAGGAAAAGGATAACTACGGGTTAAAGACGAAGCACGCGGTTTATCCTTTCAACCTACTGTCTTAGGATACCAACCCGAGGTAACTTTGAGTGACCTCCAGGCGGAAAAGCATGACAGATGGCAATTCTCCGGGAAACCATATAACCTGGAATTAATGTCTCAAGTACATACGAGTAACTCCTTTGTTAAAGTGCAGACCAGCTTCTGAAAAATGGCTGTATACAAAAATATAGAAAGAAGCGCCGGTGCCAGTCCCACCGCCGGCTGCGCACAAACAGGTTGCACTCTGAGGACATCGTGTCCAACGCTGAACCCCATTTCAGAGACAGCAAATTCTACATTCAGGATAACTGCCGTTAAATGTTATAACTCAACTGTGTAAAATGTGCATTCAGTTTACTCCGTGGGGTAAAATAAAGTGTCACAGGTTAAAACAGACGCAATGAATCCTATTTGTGCCAGCTGGGCTGGCAGCAGCAAGGGCATTTCAGCCCATCAGTGAGGTAGCTGGGTGCA
Source organism: Streptopelia decaocto (assembly GCF_964273445.1). NCBI lineage: Eukaryota > Metazoa > Chordata > Aves > Columbiformes > Columbidae > Streptopelia > Streptopelia decaocto. The sequence goes on from NC_138663.1 coordinate 88,828,369, forward strand.
CGAAAGAGCCAGATCATTAGAGGAGGCCAGAGGCAGGGACTGAGTTACAGACAAACTGGGGGGGAAAAGATGCCCCCAAAGCTACCTGCTGTAACTGATACTGCAGGTCTGCAGCAGTGCAGCACGTAGGAGCCACTTCCAGCAGCTTTTGGAAGGGGCCCAACATGGGTGGATGGACCCAAGAGCCAAATTATCTCACTACAGGGTTAACTAATTTTAAGAAATGAATTTTCCGCCCTTTTGGAAAAGAAGGTGCACTGGTACCTGTGCAATAACTTGAAACAGTGCAAAAATTATATTCTAGTAAATGATCTTTGCTTATTTTATTAATCTGGTCATGCATGTCAAAGAAGGTCTAATATTCTCCAGACACTAATGCTGTTTCTATAGTATTGATGTGCAGCTTTCCCAAATGCTACAACAAAACCAGTCATGTTGTTCAACAGTCTTGAAGACAACCGAGTAAGCTGAACAAACCAACTACCATAAAATGTAAAAAATAAAATAAATAAAAATAATAATAAAAAATTCTTCCAGTGGTTCACAGCTTTTGCTATTTGTCTTTCCACTAACAAATATAGGTTCACTGTATGCCCTCCCCCATTCCTCTCTATTATGAATCTTACTTAACCTCTTCTAAGCTTCTGAGGAGCTGTCTCCTAAAAATAACACATTTTTATGACTTCTGTTTTTATCTTTTGAATGAAAGAGTCTCCTTGGGAAAATGAAATAAGAATCTGCTTCTAGTCACGAAATTCCATGCCTCAGTTTTCTTTCCTGTAAATGTTTCAAGAAGTTCAAGAAATGAAAACAATAAATTCTAAAATGCATAGAGACACCAAAGAACAACAAAAACTGCTTTTGTTTTCCTTTGAAAAAAGGCAAACTCTACACACAGTCATGCACATAACAATCTCTTTCTCTGTGACATTGCATTTATTCGAGAGAAAATAAACTTCCATCCACTGTCAGTCCTCCCTGTGGATAACTATTCTGTGGTATAATAGTCCATTCTTCTCTGATGTGAAAAAAACCAACTCAACATGTAACACAATGAAAAAAAAACTACCAAAAGTATTAAGCAGACAAAACAGAGCTTACACAGGAAACTGTCTTATACCTGTTCTACGCAATATTAACCACAGGTCTGATGCAAGGGAAGGAGAGAAAAAAAGAATTCCTGCTATGCTGATGAAAGGATTTTTCAGGGAGTCCTCGAACAGCATAAAGTAAATGAACAGAGCAAAATACAAATAAATAAATAAAAAGCATTCACAGGTTCTGGGCCAAAATGTTATCCCTGGGTATGCATAACTATTCCCTTGGTTAAAATGAAATTTTTAACTCTTCAAATTAAGGGTGAAGCTGAGCTCTTGCAGTATTTCTCTGGGGTAAAATCAGCTATCCCAAGCTGAGAACAAAGATGGGTCTGTTTAAAGGAAAACAGGAGCTAGCAAACATGGATTTGTATTTGCTAAACACTGATCAAGGGCCTACAAAGGCAATTGTTCATATACATTGGTTTACTATTTGCTGTTTTGAGTCATTCACTGGCATTAAGCTGTGATTTACAGGTGGGGCTGAGGGAGCTACAGCAACCTTTCAGATGTGCCTGGTACACCTGTGCACCTGCTTACTGGTGAGGGACATCAGCTGAGCCACCTTCCTCAGCACATCACGGCTTCATTTCACTGCATTTGCGGTTCACTGATCAGACAACCAAATCCTTGTAAAATGACTGAGCTTGATTACAGAAAACACCAGGTTAAACTGTGGATACAATTATATTCTCGGCTCTTCTAGGCTTTTAAAATAGAGATTACTGCTCTTATATTTCTTCACAATCTGACCTGACATTTATAAGCTTTTCATATGTACTGCATGTTTTGCATTTTTCTTTGATTTCTGATTTCCAAATTTATATAGCACTTCATGCATGTTTTCAGCCTGAGCTCACTGCAGTAACTCTTCCATTTGAGGACCCCTGTGTCAAAACACAGCCCTGGCACATGAGAGGATTCTCTCAGAAGTTCAGTATGAGAAATAGCCCAAGTCTTCTTCCTGGGAAATAACTCAGTAGCAAATTAATGGAAGAAAATTACTTCAGCCCTCTGCTAAACCAGCTGTGCTTGACCTGAACTTGAAACTGAAAACACCGTACAGCTAGGCTCACATCACACCTTTAGCACTGTGCCAGCACTGCATCCTCCAAATCAAAACATGTAGGTGTGCAAAAAAGGCTGTGGGTATGAGAAGCATATTTGTATTAGGGTACTGACACAAAAGAGCCACCATTGCCCATTTCTTATATGTTCGGGAGGATGATCCTCTATTTGTCATACAGAAATTATCTATTCACATCGCAGACGAAATAATGACTTTTAGGAAAAGGATTCCAGTCAGAAATTTTTGTACAAAGAAGGAGACAAATACAACCAAGTAATTAAAAGCTGCAGCTAGCTTGGTTTCTGTTTCCTTAGTTGTTGTGAAGTGCTACTAAAAGCAGTATTTTCTATGGAGAAATTTCAGCTTCTTGTAACAGTTGTTCACTAGAGCAGAAGTTATTTAGACTTTAAAGATCCTGTCCACCTATTGTCAAAGCTCTTTTTAACTAGAAATTTGTTACCTATCTGCCCATTCATAAGGACTGCTCTAATGTTGCTATGATGAATCAATGGGAAGCTCTTTTAATTAGTTGTTACAAATCCAGTAGCTGCAGGAGTGCTCTAATTTGGTTACCCAATGAAACCATTTGAAAACGTAAAAAAGAGGAAAAAAAAGAGCTTAGAAGTGCAGCTTGGCTTTTAATCACTTTAATGGCAGCATTTGCTTGCCACTGGTATTAGGCTGAAGGATGGTTTCTGGCTCTTGAGCTCAGTGCTGATCTCTGTTTTGTACAGACGACTCTTTCCACCATCTGCTCTCTATGTTTTCCCCTACACTGTTATAAATTTCTTGAATTGCGATGAGTCATATACAATGCTGTGAGCTCTTCATTTAATGTAGCCTGATAAGTTTCTTTGTCTTTTCAAATATGTATTGAATAATTAAAGTTCATTCCTTAATTCAGAGCAAGCTTATTTTATTATAAATCTCTTTGGCTTCTCTTTTTCAGAATCCCTTTTCTCTTATGCTACACAATGGACAGCAAATGTGTATTTTAAATCATTATTGGATTCCAGTGTCATTTCTCTAGAGACTTTCTTTCCTTCTGAAGTTGATTTCCATAATCTGTAACTGTCTAATTTCAAAATAGGTGATCTGTAGGGTTTCTGAAGCTTTTTTCCTTTCATCCATTTTACTAATTTTCCATTTTCTTATTTCATACTGTTTAAAGTAGGCAAAGAATGGCCACTATTTCTCCCCTGGTTTCCAGGGTTGAACAACTCTGACACAGTGCTCATCCACTATGAAGAAGCTTCAGACCCAATGGCATCTGCTGACAAAAGCTCACCTGATGTCTGTCTGCACATGGAGTACTCTAGCCCTCTGGTGTCTCATTTCATATTTTATGTATTTGGTGAAGAGAAACGATGACAGCTCAATGGCCTTTCACTGGCTGGCAGAACAGGTCCTACTGTATGCAAAATCACTTTCTTGTTAAAAAATCTTACATCCAACAAACAAGAACAGCTGCATCACCATTGTCCTCCTCCCTGCTTCCACTCTGCACTGTCTGTTTTGGCCAAAGCCGATGAAGTGCAGATACAAAGTTGGAGGGGAGGGAGTGGAAGTGGGATCTGAACTGTACACACGTTTGTGGCAAGGACTGAAACTTGACTCCTTTGGACGCCACACTCATGAGAAGGCTGTGGGTCTCAACGTGTAAAATATTTGGCATAACATGGTCTAATTTAGTTAGATGTTTTCTATACCTCTACCATTACCAATAATAATCTGAATTGCATAATAACATGTTACTCTTTCCTTGAGACCTCTGCCTGCTTCAAGGCACCAGAAAGACCATACTCACCAAAATATAGGACTTTACAACATGTTTTCTGAGTAGGGGTTTCCCCATAGAGGAGGGAATCCAGCCCCTCCCTCCTTCTGTCCCTTCCTCTTCTTTCCTACATCAGCTGCTTCCCAACTGCAGTTTTTGGGAAATACTTGCTGAGGCCCACTCAGGAACTTTGCTTCTATTTGAAAACTCATTAATTGAGCCTGCCTAGTTTCATACAGCATAGTTAGACAAGGAAACCTGCTGCAACATCCTGTGGGGAGCCTGCATTCCTCTTGTTGGGGAACACTTTCAGTAAGGGAAGGAGAGTTGAGAGTGGAAAAAATACCAATGCTGTGAGGACTAATCTACATTGACTTTGATTTACATGCCTGTGTTGGTCAGAAAACTGTTTTCATGTTCATTAAGAGAAAAGGACTTTTCTAAGCTTATATCACAGGTTAATGGCATGAACTAAATCACACAGTAAACTATACTAACTCTATGAAAGCTATGGTTATCTGATAATCCAAAACACATTCCACAAAAAATGTTAGGAAATTAATGAAACAGGATGTGGTATAAGTATATTTACTTTCAAATGTTTTCTCCTTTTCCTTAATTGTAATACTAGCAAGTTCTTTTGTAAACTACTGATAGTATTAGATTGAAAAGGAAAAAGTGGTTTAGATTTCTGTTTCTCTTCATATATATACAGTTATACTTTAAAAAACCCTATTAGATTTCTGTCAAACCTTACATATGTGGTATTGATAATTGTTAATTATAGAGATGTACTGAGGAACAATTTTCAAGTGCTTTTCTGGATGGTAAAAACAACCTTTGCACCTTTTTCTATACCAGAAAATGCTATTATACTGTGTTTTGCCAGTAGTTCTGTAACTATATCAAAATTTCTAGACTATTGGACACTCAGTATGATTTTATATAACACATAGGAATAAATGAAGTCTGAGATTTTATTCATGATCCCACCCTTGGAAAAATCATTATTTCAGGGCACAGTAAGAAAAATATTGATTTTACTTCTGATTCTAGAAAGTCTGCATGAAAGGTAATAAGTAATAAAAAGATGTTTTCCCAGGGAAGACATTTTACTCCAGTAACGGAACTGAAAGTAATGAAACAACATTTCCTGATCAATGATGCCTCTAGTATTATTAGTATTTGAGCTATTTACAAAGGAAGGATTTACCAGAGAAGCTTTTTTTCTTTTATGTTTGCTTGTTAATCTTTCTGTTGCTACCTTTGAAGGATAAGGGAAGAGAGACTATGTTATGAGTAAGGAATGTGATACGGATTCAGGAGACCTATGTTTACATTATTTTCTGTTTGTGCTCTAGAGATGTTTTTTAGTCTTTTCACTGAGCTATCCTATCGTACAATGTGAATGTCAGTACCTTCCATTATTTCCAATATGTGAGCACCTTCATGCTACAAGTGTGTGTGCATGTGTCCATGTTAAAGACTCAAAACTAAGGAGAAGTTTATATGGAAAAAATGATGGAAGAATAAACATAAATTAAACTTTTATTAAAAAAAATCAGTTAATAACCCATCTCTCTGTATTTTAAAGATATCCATGTGGCTGAAACATTTTGGGGTTTATGCTGAATTCAGTAAGAATTCTTTTTTTAATCATACAAGGCTGTTTCCAATTAGTACAGTGACTAGATAAGATATTTGTTCTTCACATAATAGAGTCTCTTATCTTCCTAATCACTTCAGTGGTAATTCACAGTTAGAATGCTTGGAGGGGATACTACCACTGACACTAGCCTTGGAGTTCAAAGTTGAGCATGGAGTTTTCCTGACAAGGCATTAGAGCTAGCAAATTAACAGGTTTGGGGTGAAAAACAATGTTTTTACTTATTTTCTTACACTTGTTCCCTAAAGGTTTGAATTCAAAAGACAGCATAACAGTATGCTTCTTTTGAAGCACTTCATTTACCGAAAAATAGGCCTCCAGCAAGTTATAATTATCATCTTTCTCTCCATTTTAAATTCTTTCCCCTTGTGGATTTTCTTTGCTTGCTCAGAAATGGTGGATGGAAGCCAAGTGTACATAATACCATTATAAAAAAAAATGGATTTTGCTACAGTGTTGTGGGATAAAGGTCATGATAGATGCAATCCCCAAATCTCCTCAGGCTAAACGTAGATTCAACATAATTTTTTTCCTACTGTGTTCCATAATGCAATTTTTTCTTTCTTGCTGTTAAATTTCTTTCTCATCTATTGTTGTTCTTATGTATGAAGACAGTAATTATTCACCCATATGATTTTGCAACACTACAGATTTTCTTTCACTTACAGAGTGTGCTGTAATTCATTATTTTGCAAGCTTCAGACAGAAGAACTCCTAGAGCTTTACTTCTAATAGGACTTGCTCAGTCTCTCATTCTTCAAAATGGATTATAGTAGAAGTTACTTAAAAGCAATAGTATAAAATAAAGCCTTACCACCTGTCAGTCAGCCAGTGTGGATGTTCTTTTCTCTCTGATGAAGTGTATGTGCAAAACCCTCAATATTAAAAAGTATTCCAAGATACTTGGCATAATTTATAATCCACTGAACAATTTTGAAATATTTTAATAACATGCTTCTTTAAATAAAGGTAGCTAAAAAAAAATCACACAAATGTTTCCCATATATGTATATTAACTTTATATGCTCTGTATTTCTGAAGCAAGTGGAATAAATTCACTTCAAACAAGCTTAGTGAAAGCGTGTGATTCCAGGAATCACATGCAAACTAAAAAAGACGGTCAAAACTGAAAAGGGCTGTGTGTCATATAAAATAATATCATGTCAAATCAATGCCTTTTGACAACCAAAGGGATTTGCATCAGAATAAGCAGACTCTTGGCTCCCTTCCATTGCCTTTTATTGCTGGAGCAGCAAGAGACAATAAGTGGCTTAAAGACCTCATGGGTTACTGGGATTTCTGAAGGACCCGCTCTCCAAAAATCAGAGCTTCTCTGTCTTTGTTTGGCAGAAGACAAATTTATGGTTGTGTGGCACTGGTGTATCAGCTCACATCAGGTAGCAACAACATATGTGGCTGAATGGTATAGCAAGTGCATGGCATCTGGGAAAAACAAAACAAAACAAAACAAAAACAAACAAACAAACAAACCAAAAACAAACACACAAAAAAAAACCCCTAACCAAATCCCTTCACTTCATTTGCCTCTTCCAGGCATTTTGTTCTGGATCAGGTGACAGAATATTTGATGGCACAAGGAAGGGTACAAGATTTGCCCCCCAAGCAAATCACTTCCCTTCACCTCTCCTGATGATTGCGGTACCTACAGCAGAAGTAGGAGAATACTGTGTTCTTAACCAACAGATTTGCTGCTTCCACAGACTCACTCAAATGCTGTGTGTTGTATTGTTCACTGTCTCTCCTGCCTCAGTAATTGTGGCATGTAACTGGTTGTCGGCTGGTGGCATGTACCACGTCAAATTGGAGAACATGCTCCTGGGGACCTACTCCTGACATGCAGGATTCCTCTTAAAATGAAGGTAGATTGGCTTATACGGCTTCTTTTTTAGGAAACCTGTGCTAAAAGAGAAGTAGGGGGGAGAAATTGGTTTATCAGCAGATTTCTACTATAATACTGTTAATAAGCATGAAAAAAGATGTGTTCCAGCCAATACATTACATAAATTACAAATATCGTGCCATTGCTATGTGCCCTATGATCTGGCGAAAAATATGTGGCGACATTTCTCTGAAGAACTTTGCAACCTGGGAATTGGTATAAATTTATTGGAAATACAACTTGAGGTTAAGAAGATGCTATTTATTGCAGTAAGATGTCATTATGGAAACAGAGCTGTAAGTAAGTCTCATTCAGCAACAATCCCTCCAGGGTCAACTGGAACCAAATTGCTCTGCAGAACTTCCTGCTGCTAAATTGATCTCAGAAGTTTGAAAATGAAATAAGCAGGTTAAAAGCACTAGGAAATCTGCAATCTTTTCACTCCATTAATTGCCACTTATCCTGCAGTGTAACTAAGAGGAACCTAGAATGTACACTCATTTCAGCAAATCTTTCCTGCTCTTGTTTATATAAAAATATGAAACTATATCAGATTGTAGGTCATCTTCTGTCAAACAGTACTTTACAGGTCTGAAACAGGTTTTTCTTTTAGCAAGAAAATAATGAATATTTTATTTGAACATCTTCTGTGAACCTTCTGTAAAAGCTGTGTTTGTCAGCATGAGCAGAGAATGTCGGAGCTACTGTACTTCAACATTTTGAAAGAATATGCGTAAGTGCATGGAGACACATCTGATACTGAATTAAAATGTATATCTTCAAACAATTTCCCCACAAATGCTGATCTTGACAAAGCATTTTATAAATCATAGTGATGGCAAATAAGTATGCCTTCATAAATTAATTCTCCCAGTGATGTTACAAACAAAATTATGAATTATATATTACAGAAATGAAGTATAATATATATCATTATTATGTATATGCTAAAAAGATTCCAAAGGTATGCTCTTATCTGTTCATTACAAAGAATCATTAGATAACAATAAACGCTGTGGTTTAGTCTATCTCCATTTTACATAGGGTCAGGTATCTTTTAAATCTCTAATATGTAGACCTACGCAGAAAAAAGCACACACTTTTAAACTCTGGCACACAGACAATCAGAAATGCTTCTAGAAGGCCACCAAGTCACTGGTTTGTACTTGATGCACATGAATCATTGAAAAGCACTGTTGCTGTCAAAAGTATGTGAAGTGTTCATTTTCTAGTCAAGTAAGGTCGAATTCATTTTACTTGACTCAAATAATTTAAAAACTGGGTTTTACTTTGAGCAAGTTTTCTTAATTCCCTCTGTAGTTAGAGGGAGACAGACAACTCCAAAGGACAGTTTATCGTATCTGTCACAGACACCATCCTTGGGTCGCACAGATTGCACATTGGAGCTGTCTGTTCAGATGCTGAACTTTGAGATGGTTTTCAGTAGACCAAGTGTAACCCTTGGTTTCAGCCACAGCATTCAAATTACATGCATCACTACCATTAGCAGAGAGGCTTAGTACAAAATCAGTCATGGATCTTCTTTAGTGGGGACTTCCAGAACAATGCAAGAGTATTTTAGATATGTCAGCATCCTAAAAGTGGTTTTATTTTCAGTTAGGTATATCTATATGACCCAATACAGTGTCAGATGGACATACCTGAGTTAGCCAGTTAGTTTATATACTGAAACTAATACACAGAATCATAGAACCACAGAATCATTTTGGTTGGAAGAGACGCTCAAGATCATTGACTCCAACCATTAACCTAACTCTAGCACTAAGCCATGTCCCTAAGAACATAATCTATATGTCTTTTAATCACCTCCAGGGATGATGACTCTAGCACTTCCCTGGGCAGCCTGTTCCAAAGCCTGACAAACCTTTCTGTGAAGAATTTTTTTTCCTAATATCCAACCTGAACCTCCCCTGGTGCAGCTTGAGGCCATTTCCTCTTGTGCTATCACTTTCTACTTGGGAGAAGAGACCAACACCCTCCATGCTACAACCTCCTTTCAGGTAGTTGTAGAGAGTGATAAGGTCTCCCCTCAGCCTCCTTTTCTCCAGGCTAAACAGCCCCAGTTCCCTCAGCTGCTCCTCATTCGACTTGTGCTCCAGGCCCCTCACCAGCTTTGTTACCCTTCTCTGAACATTCTCCAGCACTCCAATGTCTTTCCTGTAGTGGGGGGCCCAAAACTGCACAAAGGATTCAAGATGCAGCCTCACCAGCGCAGAGTACAGTGGCATGATCACTGCCCTAGTCCTGCTGGCCACACTATTCCTGATACAAGCCAGGATGCTGTTGGCCTTTTTGGCCACCTGGGCACAGTGCTGGCTCATATTCAGTTGGCTGTCAATTAATACCCCAAACGCCTCTCTGCCAGGCAGCTTTCCAGCCACCCTTCCCTGAGCCTGTAGCGTTGCCTGGGGTTGTTGTGACCCAAGTGCAGGACCCAGCACTTGGCCTTGTTTACCCTCATACAATTGGCCTCAGCCCAACGATCCAGTTGGTCCAGATCGCTGAGGTAAGGTTAAGGAAAGATGATGCACACTGCTAACGTGCAAATAATAGCAGTTTATAAATTAAGTTAAAGTAACTCTCTCCTGCTATCTGTGAATGGCAGAAGGAGAGAGTTAATGAATAGAAGTAGCACAGTCAAGTTATCAAGAAACCAATATAAAATAGCAGGGAACACACTCTGTAGTGAAAGAGCATTTGCGTCTCCTGTTGGTTAGATGCCAAGGATGTTTGCACATGTCCGAGGACAGGCTTTTAAGGTGAGGGATAGAAGCAATGACGCTTGAAGGCATCAGGGCAAATCAACCCTAAAAGCAAACAGCAGCCAGGTGGAATGGATGGATAGTCTTTCTCACCTCTAACTTCTGTTATGTCTAGGATCTGAGGTTCAGATGAGGCAATGGATCTTTCTGGACTACTGTACTTATATATTCTGAAAACATGCCACGCTAATATTAAATGTATTTGAAAAATAAATGCCTTTTTTGTGTTTTTCTCTTTCAAGAAGATTAAGCCTCTTTTATTCACAAAGACAAAACTCCCCAGAGTTAAAGAACCATTGGGAGCTAAAGAGTTTTAATCTTTCTGACTTGTATAAAAAATTAGAACACCAAGAAAACAGAGCAGCCTAGAAATCAGATCAGAGAATGAGCAGTAAAAGATGTTTCAAAGGAAGATTTGTGGAATCCTGGGCAACTATAGAACAACCTTTCAAAAGGGAAGCTTCTTCAACTATTAGCTACTAGTTAGCTCATGCCCTGAAGCTTGTGGTTTTATAGTTATTACACATATCCATGATTATGCACTGATAGACAATCTCTTGATAGAAATCCAGGTGAGAAAGAAACCTGAGCATTCACACTTCTAGATCAGTGAATCACTTAGCTTAAGGAGCCTGTCTTTTATTTCCAATAAATTAATTATCTGCTAACTGCCTTCTTAACAAGAGCCTTTGAATTCTCAGAACTCTTCTATTATGCCTCTTTCGTATATTTGTTCTTTTCCTTGGCACTGTCTTTGTGTTCTTCAACATTCTGTATGCCGGACTCTGCCCTTGTAGTTTTTTTCCAAGTCTTTTCTTCATCTCCTATCTCTGTGTCAAACCAGCACCACAAAGGTGTTTCCTACAGAAAGGAAAAGCAGGAAGGTTTGAGGAGGGAGACGGAGCACCGCTGTCCTTCCCTTCATAACCTCTTCTTGTCCATGAGAAGTCTAGGTGACCTGCTGACACATGCAGAGTTTGCACTGGTCATTTTCTAAAGGGGACCATAAAAATTCTGTGGTCTCCAAAAAGTTAGGTAGTTGACAGACATTCAGGCAAGAAACATAGAAAACATGTCTTATTAACTAACATGCTACTGAACACTGCTGGGAGCTGGAAGAGTGATTTTCTTCTATTGGGGCTCCTTGTTGCTTATTGTCAGAGAGAAAATAATGGACTATTTAATTAGAGAGCCTTCTGTTTAACTCAGTCCCAAGCAGAAAGACAAGTTTGTTACATACAGCTCTCCTCTGGAATACACTTTTATCTGTCCCTAAATAGTCTCCTGCACCACAGAAATTTTACAGTGAGAAAACATCCAGCTATGCAGCTGAGGTAGTTGTAAAAACTAATGGCTCATAACCACACAGTACATTAGCGATGTGGAGTTGAGTGCTTCAGGGTCTAAGTTTTAAGTGCCTGATCCTCAGAATAAGATTCAAATTATGCCACGTTTCCAAGCTCCTTAATGCTGTCAAAACAGAGGCAACCCAGAGCATGCACAAAAGCAGAATTTGAGAAGACAACTTGCAGACTGACAGTTGATTTAGGTATACATGGGTGTTGAGCACGATCAGAGTTAGACACTGGGATTGCACTGTTGCTTACAAACAATATTTTTACACTGGAATAACCCGCAAAATAATGCTCTCATAAACAAAATATTGTTCAGCCTCTTTCAGTTTTCTCATTATGTAAATCTTCCTATTCAAATCCTCCTTAAGTATTTTAAATAATTCTCTTTTCCCAGTATTGCACTTTGTTTTGTGATTAAATTGTGAGTCTGGAGTTTGATGAGAAAGTTTGAGAAATTAATGTGTTCACACAGGATATTTAAAGGTCTTTGGCAAACAAACAAATAAAATCAAACAGTAAGATCCCTTAATTCAGATTCACATCTCAATAATTGGCAATGATCTCTGTTTCCGTGACATTCGTCTTACAATAGTGTACACCAGGCAATTATCTCAAGTCTCTCTGCAGTCAAACATATGGTGAAAACTGTGCAAAACAACCACTAAAACACAGGAACTATTAAGACAATCTTTGATATAGGAAAAATATTCTCTACACATCCAGCAATTCCTTCAATGCCTTCTAGAGGACACTATCTGAGCATGGCTATAAAAGGATCTTGACAAATTCAAATGTGTGCACTTCAGATCTAATAGTTCTTTATATATACTGTTGAGAAAATAAGGGTGAGTAAAGTGTGATCAAAAAGGAAGTTTAAAAATATCAACAAATCACATGAAGAAACTTTGTAATAGTTTACTAAAAATATTATTTTGCTTGCGCAGAATAATTCTGTGCCTATAATCTTATGCAAAAGAATTAATCACAGAATCACAGAATGCTAGGGATTGGAAGGGACCTCGAAAGATCATCCAGTCCAATCCCCCTGCTGGAGCAGGAACGCCTAGATGAGGTTACACAGGAACGTGTCCAGGTGGGTTTTGAATGTCTCCAGAGTAGGAGACTCCACAATCTCCCTGGGCAGCCTGTTCCAGTGCTCTATCACCCTCACTGAGAAGTTGTTTCTTCTCAAATTTAAGTAGAACCTCTTGTGTTCCAGTTTGAACCCATTACCCCCTGTCCTACCATTGGTTGTCACCAAGAAGAGCCTGGCTCCATCCTCGTGACAATCACCCTTTACATATTTATAAACATTAATGAGGTCATCACTCAGTCTCCTCCAAACTAAAGAGCCCCAGCTCCCTCAGCCTTTCCTCATAAGGGAGATGCTCCACTCCCTTCATCATCTTCGTTTCCCTGCGCTGGACTCTCTCCAGCAGTTCCCTGTCCTTCTTGAACTGAGGGGCCCAGAACTGGACACAATATTCCAGATGTGGTCTCACCAGGGCAGAGTAGAGGGGAAGGAGAACCTCTCTTGACCTACTAACCACCCCCCTTGTAATACACCCCAGGATGCCATTGGCCTTCTTGGCCACAAGGGCACAGTGCTGGCTCATGGTAATGAAAACAAATGGGCTATTTATGTATTGCAGTCTTTCATCCTAAAATATACATGTTATCATTTTGAGGAAGCTACATCAATGGCATTAATTTGCTGTGACATCATGCTAACTCTGCCATAAATCAGAATTTTCTATGCTTCATTAATGATTATGATCACAAAGTATTTGTGGTGTGGACTTAACTGCTCATGCCATAGGTGGTCAGATACATGGTGACTGGGTTTGTAAATGTTCATGTTATGCAAGTTGATTTTCCTCTGAAATGTCCTTCCAAAAATTTCCACTTTGACTGAACACATAAAATCTTGAGGAAGAAAGGGTGTTTTGATAATTAATTCATTTGCTGGCTGACAAGAGAGGATTTGGCTTCTTCGATTACGAACTCCTCTAAAGGTAACAGCTTTGAGTTTGTCAGGGTTTTTTATCAGTCCTCACTTGCTGGTCAGTTCCAATTATCTTTACATCTACCCTCAGTTACTTTAGGCATCTAATTCAGTGGGAACATCTAAAGTCAGGAGCACCAAGATCATTTATAAATAGTGCAGCCAGATAGTGCCTCCAGATGGAGATGCAGAGCACCCATCTTACATGTCTAAAGTTACTAACACCCCACACCTTCTTTGGTGCTCCACCAAGCAACTTGGGGTCAGAAACACCCCCAGGAGCTGTATGGGATTTTGTCTTTAGTGCTGCTTTCCCAGATACATGATGACTTTCCCTTCCTCCAAAAAAAGTCCTGCACCATTAACTCTTCCAACAGCGAAACAAGACAAGACCTTAGGGAGCACAATAAAAGCCCATTCTACAGCAGAAACACAGCAATTTAATTTCTTCTGAAGATTACAGAATGGCACATCTTAAAAGTGTTATGACCTCAGCCTGTCTGGTCCATGCTCTGCATCTCTTCTCACGGGCTAGACTGGAAAGGCAAAGCTGAGACACAAGGTACCTCCTGGTTCTTTCTGCACAGATCACAATGAGCAAGACAAATGTTGCTCTTCCCCCACCTAGGATCTGCTAATTGCTGAGTGCTTTCTCAGACATGCCATGAATCTCTGCTAATGCACCTCTTCAGCTGGAAGCACCTCCTGTACAGTGTGGTCCTAATTTGTCTCTCAGGCACTGAGGTCAGTGGAGCTGCACAACAGAACAGCAGAAGGAATACAGCTATGATGTGTGCACCTGTTTATTTAAAACATACTGTCTATCTCTGTATTCATGCATGCGTTTTATCTTTGAGCTATGTATTCCACACAAGCATATCTACACACAAATAACTGCACTGACATAAAAGCTAATGGGTTTTGTCATAAAAATATAGAAATTTTTAGCTGGGAGAAAAGGAGGCTGAGGGGAGACCTTATTGCTCGCTACAGCTACCTGAAAGGAGGTTGGAAAATGGAGGGTGTTGGTCCCTTCTCCCAAGTAACATGCGATAGGACAAGAGAAAATGGCCTCAAGTTGAGTCAGGGCAGGTTTAGATTGGATATGAGGAAAAAATTCTTCATGGAAAGGGTTGTCAGACATTGGAACAGGCTGCCCAGGGAAGTGATGGAGTCATCATCCCTGGAAGTGATTAAAAGATGTGCAGATGAGGCTCTTAGGAACATGGTTTAGATTTAGGTTATGGTTGGACTCCATGATCTTAAGGGTCTCTTCCAACCAAAATGACTCTATGAAATATGGAAAAGCCTATCAATCACTGAGTTCTCTCAGCTGGTAGAAACTTCTTGCCTTTAATCCACGTTCACAAAACCACCTTACTTTTTTAAGATAACAATCACACCAAACCTACTGTATTCTATAAACTTTGACAACACTATGTAATATCTTCAAAACAATGCATTAAACATTTCATAATGCAGTCTTCTGCAACAGAATCTCCCATCAGGTATTCAGGTATAATCCTGTCATAACATCTGTATACCAGTTTCAAAGATGTTGCTTGCTTCCTTTTAAAATAGGTAGAAAAATAAGCTTGGTGCTGCAGATTCCAAAATAACAATAATCACTATTACATGATGTTTTTGTAAGCACACAATACTGAATACAAAAGCAATACAAAATAACTGACAGGAGAAATTTATTAGCATACTAAAGTAACCGCAGCTAGTGAGGAAGACAATAGTTGATATATTTCAATGTTTAAACAGCTTGACAAAATAATTAAGAAAATTTTATATATTTAAGAATGACTTGTAGATAGTTTATGATTCAGAATAACAGTTTTTAAATATAACTGTTTTTATGATACATGATTGACATATTATTATCGTAATTCTATTTCAAATGTCACATATACACCACTCTCAGTGTCTAAAGCATGTTCATATTCTACATAATCAATTCACAAGTTTACAGAATTCTCCTATGTGCATTGTTACCAAGCTATCTCAAGTTCTTCTCTCAGTAAGGTAATACGTGAATGCAATATTTTTTTCTATGTGAATGCCTAGCAGGGAGCTGTTTGTGTTTGGGTTAGTGGCTTCCCAGACACCTGTGATCTACCAGGGCGGAGTAAATATGGGTTTTTATAAGGGAAAGGCATTCTTCACGACCTACTGGAGTTGTTTGAAAGTGTCAGCAAACATATGGTTAAGGGGGATGCATTTAATATAGACTATGTGGACTTCTTAAAAGGCTTTGACAAAGTCCCTCACCAGTCTCTTAAAGAGAAGGAAAGTCTTTGTATGGATAGATAAATGGATAAAGAGAGAAAACAGTGGGTAGGAATAAATGTTTTTTGTTTACAGTGGAAAAAGATCACCAGGAGCCTCCTGCTGTACATTTCACTTATCCTGTGCTGTTAAGATGCTCATAAATGATCTGGTGAGATAAGAAAGCCTGCTAAGCTTATCGGAGTAGCAAAGAAGGAGGACTAAGTGTGAAGAACTGTGGAGGGAATCATGAAGATTGAATGACTTGATAATAAATAGCATATTAAATTCAGAACGGAGTGATGCACATGGGAAAAGAAACTCTAATTTCATAAGTAACATGAGACCTGAGCTACCATTCCCACCCAGGAGCACGATCTTGGAGCTATAATAAACCGAACTATGAAAATGCCAACTCTGTGCTCAACTATAATAAAAAGATTAAATGAAATTTAGGGACTACAAAGAAAAGGAAAGAGAATAAACCAGAACTTCATACAGCCACAGCATTAAGTCCACATTTCAAAGACATTCTGAATATTGTATGTAATTTTGGTCCCCTCATCTCAAAAATTATATATTAGAACAGGACAGGGTTCAGAAAACAGCTAAAATAGTACATCAGAGTTGTGGAATGACTTACACACAAGTATCTCCAGAAAATATTTGGGTTTTCCAATCTGTAAAGGAGGATGCAACAGAAGGTTAAAACATGAATGATATGGAGAACATAAGGAGTGATCATTGCTTCTTCCAGCACAAAAACTAGAGAGTCGAGTGAAGTTGAAAGGAAGCGATTCTTAATAAAATGTGAAATTAAGCTGCAGGATTCATTGCCAAGGGATGTTTTAGATTCTTTTTTAACATGCATTTCATAATAAATTATTAAACTGCTACTGAGCAAGGAAGTCCCCAAAGAACAACTTGTCAGAAGATAGGTGACTACTCAACGAGCACATCTTGTAAACCTTTTTTCTTACTCATCTCTATTCTTCCATTTTTGGCTACTGTCAGAGAGAGGATATGAGGCCAGATGGGCCAATGGTGTCATCCAATACAGCTGCTCTTCTGTATAATCAATAGGAATAGAAAATGAGTGTATGAGGAGGGCAGGGTTGCTGCCTGGCTTGTTTTTGTACAGAGTAGCTTGAGTCTTATTTTGGGGATTTTGATCTTTGGCTGTGCATGTGTGGTGGTGATATGTCTGGCTTCTTCTCATTGAACCCCCTATACATGTGTGGACAAACTGCTTCCATCTTGTATACTGTAGTGGATCCGCACGATCTTAGTAAGTTTGCAGATGACACCAAACTGGGTGGGAGTGTTGATCTGCTGGAGGGTAGGAAAGCCATACAGAGGGATCTGGATCAGCTGTATCACTGGGCTGAGGCCAATTGTATGAGGGTAAACAAGGCCAAGTGCCAGGTCCTGCACTTGGGTCACAACAACCCCAGGCAGCGCTACAGGCTCGGGGAAGAGTGGCTGGAAAGTTGCCTGGTAGAGAGGGGTTTGGGGTATTGATTGACAGCCGACTGAATATGAGCCTGCAGCATCCTGGCTTGTATTGGGAATAGTGTGGCCAGCAGGACTAGAAAAGTGATTGTGCCACTGTACTCGGTGCTGGTGAGGCCCCACCTTGAATCCTGTGTTCAGTTTTGGGCCCCTCATCATAAGAAGGACATTGAAATACTAGAATGCAGAGGAGGGTGACAAAGCTGGTGAGGGGCCTGGAGCACAAGTCTGATGAGGAGCTGCTGAGGGAACTGGGGCTGTTTAGCCTGGAGAAAAGGAGGTTTAGAGGAGACCTTATCACTGTCTACAACTACCTGAAAGGAGGTTGTAGTATGGAGGGTGTTGGTCACTTCTCCCAGGTAACAAGTGATAGGACAAGAGGAAACAGCCTCAAGTTGCCCCAGGGGAGGTTTTTAGATTGGATATTAAGAAAAAAAAGGCTGCCCAGGGAAGTGGTGGAGTCACCATCCCTGGAGGTGATTACAAGGCGTTTACACAAGGTTCTCGGGGACACAGTTTAGTGCTGGAGTTAGGTTAGATTATGGTTGGACTCGATGATGCTGAGGGTCTCTTCCAACTGAAATGATTCTATGATTCTATGATCTGTGGCACCACAGGTATATCTCAGACACACTAGATTCATTCAGTATGAAGTCCACCTGTATGCAGTCAGCAAGTGTTTTGTAAGGAGGTAGTAGTCAGTTTATCATAAATTGTCAAAGTTCTAACCATGCATGAAGTTACAGGAGTGAGCTACACAAGTAAACCTAAAATGCAGCACAATTTCACTTGATCCCATGTGCAATATACAAAGTAATTCTTCAGCTAATTTGGAGGCTGAGGCAGTGCATGCCACCCCCATAGTCAGGCAGCCAGCAAATCGCTGCACACGCATTCTTTGGACAGCCAGCCTGTTATGCAGACAGGCCGGCAAAATGTGGGAATTTCAACAAATAGCTACATGCATTTGGCTGGCTCCCTGCAGGAGGTTTGTTTTGCTCCTCTGGCCTGGGGCAGACTCAGCAATGGACAAATTGCTCCGGGATGGTCAGGAAAAGGAGTCCTCTCCATACTATCTGCTATCCATGTTCTGGGACTGAGGATGAGGGAAGGATGCAGGACATGCATTGAGTGAGGGGAAATACAGAAACAAAAGAGATTTCAAGACACCAGGATTACTGCAGCAGCAAAGAAGGAAAAGATCCTACGGAGGGAAGCACTGCCATGAAACTTATGGAATGTTTGCAGGGATTTAGTCGTACCAAAAAAGGGATATGCTAAAATATTAGCCCATCTGTGTGAGTTATCCAAGAGACATCTGCGTTGCCTGTGGATTTTTATAACCACACAAAGTAGGTGCTGAAACTAATAGACCACTGGATTGATCTTTTTTCATGTCTCAGAGTGGCTGAGACATCACTTTCTTTAAAGTACACGCTATACTCCTCAACATGACTTTCTTAGTTAAAGAACTCAGCACTGTCTTAAGTACCATCACTATCAAAATAGAAGCCATTTAATTCAATAACTCTGGAACTGGGTTGAAAAAAAAAGATTTATTGCTTAATAAAGTTTGCATAGCACATTTAGTCTGGATGTAAACCATAAATCCTTGACTGTGCACTGTCTATTTCCCGCAGTACATAAAGTAAGAAATATCTTGTCCCCTTCCACAGGTCAAAAAATAATAAACACGTTTTTGCTACTGATCAAACTGAAAATATGTAGAGCTTGAAGCTGTCTCACCTGTGTTGTGGCAGCAAAGTGGCAGAGGCATGTTGCAACTGAGCAGCTTGAGTCCTGCCCTGCCTGTGCACCGAAAGGCACCTATAATCACGGTAGCTGCAGGTGGGTAGGCATCTGCAGGCTGAGAGACAAGGGTGGCATGTCAGGCTGTCAGCTGCACCACTGACTGATGTGTCATTGCCCACAGCCATTTAAATGCTCTGCCCACACTAGTCCAGTGGATCACCTATGTAGGAACTGACTTGTCTAAACTGCCCAGAAAGCAAGGCTCCACAGGGATTGTCTTTAAGACTGCCTGGTGTGTGAACTTAAAAATGTATAAAAATAGGCAGCTCCTGGGTGGCTTTACAATGCATTACATTTTTTTGTCATTGTGTTTACATGTATATCTATGGCAAACTGTTTTTAGAAAGCACAGATGACTCAACATGTAAAAAAACAAACCAAACCAAGCCAAACCAAACCAAACCAAACCAAACCGAACCCCACAAAGCAACACTCCTAGTCCCACGTTTTCCATTCATAATTATGCTACAATCATGCAATGGAAAATGAAGAAAGACACAAAACTTCTTTGGAAGTTTAAACTGAGTTTTCCTTTCCAGTGGTAAGAAACAACAGTATAAATATAGAGACATGCTAAATGGCTTCAGTCAAGTTTTACCAATTTACTGAAATGCTGTTAGACAGAACATGTGAAGTCTGAACCTGATGTTTACTGCATGCTTATGAAAGTCCTTTTGCATTACTTAAGAGGTGTGAAGCAACCATGGTGATATAAGAAAAAAACACAAGATGAAAAACAGACTTCTGACAAAAAATATTAAAACTACAAAGGTTTTTAGAGTCAGCATTTTTATAGCTCATTTTAAGAAGTTATTTTCACTTGTGTTTGCAACACCCTAGTACTTTTTTTTCAATTTTGGCTTTCATTTTCAAAAATATTTTTTTTTTATTACAAGCATATCTATCCGTAACACTTGTGGAAACTCGTATGAGTTACTTCTTGAAACATTTTTTGCTGTGAATGAATAATGATTTTAATTAGTATAGATCAGAGTTTATTATTGTTATCTAACAACTTTACTCATTTTAAAAGTAAGTGCATGTAACGTTTTTCATCTCAGCATGTCCATTTACAATACAAATTTAACCTTGTGAACAAACATATGCTACTGGTAGGATCAGCCAGGCAAGCAACCAAAGGAAATATAACTCATTTAGCCATGAAATTCTAGTTATTTCTCTTTCCATGTGGCTTGACTGTTTGAAGGGTACTCTGTGTAAAGATGGCACACTGTCAAAGTGGACAGTAATAGTGCACAGAAAATATTTCTGTCCTTAGGTTTCCAACATAGACTCCATCCTAGTCCCTCTCTGTCTCATCTCTGAAGACAAGGGTGTTTTCCCAACCAGATAAAATCTCAGCAGAAAATAAAGCTTGTTTTTGTTGAAATTATCTGCTTAAGTCTTTGGGTAGAAAGAATAAAAACGTCATAGAACTCAGCCCATAACCCTAAACGTTTTATTTTGGGAATGCCTATAGTGTTTCATATGAGTTGCTATTCAGGTGTGTCATGACTTTGTTCCATTGCCAGATTCCCTACATGCTTGATAGTTTCCTCCCCTAGTTGTAAAGGAGACTAATTCTTGGGACATCAGGTAAATGTGACAGTGTCTCATGGAAACACAAGAGGGCAACATGAGAAAATTAAAACTCTAATGACAGCCAAACTTCCCTTTACAAACTTTTGTTTCTTAAATGGAAAGCAAAAGCTTTCCAATAAAAACAACTTTGTATAGATACAAATGAAAGTAATGATCATTTTAACGGAAAATCTTTGACCAGCCTGGCTATGGTTACATCTATTAAATTTTCTGCTTTCTCCCTGTATGATATACTTACATATTTAAACGTCAGAATGGCAAAATATTTGGATGCCAGTGAACACAGGTTCATCCTGGAGCACACAAGCTTTTTTTGGAATATATATGTGAGACACAAGCAGATTGCATTTTCTAAAGAATTAAAAAACCCTCCAATCAAAATGATGTACTAAAATCCTACAGATTTTATACACCACAATGATCAGAGATTGCCGATTACAACTAGACTGCTGAATTCATATTAATGCCAGAACTCCACATGTTGGATTCACCATAAGCATTGCAAATGAGACACTTGATGAGTGTGGGGAATTTTCAAAATCAGACTAAACTAAGAATCTTATTCCCAAGACAGAACAAATCTTGCACAATTTACATGGTAAATGGAAGCTTTTAAGATATGACAGAAGGAAAAACTGGGATTGTACATCTGCATTCTTAGTCAATGAGGTCATACAGATTAGACTCTTACCAGGCCCGAGTCTCAGATTTACCGCATTTGGAAACTCTGGTAAAGTGTAGACAAGATAAATACTGGAGATGACACTGGCAGCCAATAAAAGTACTTCAAAGTGCTCAGTTGTGATCCATTATTTATGATCTAGCAAGAGAAGTGTGAGTAGGAGGAAAACATCCTTTTCACAAAGGCTTGAATCCAAGAAATGAGGCATGAAAAAACAGAAGGGCAATGAACATTATATTATTTCCTGAGTGAGGGCAAAAACTGTGTTTTCTTCTTACTCATAGAAGGCTATCCCAACGCTTGGAATATGTAACAACATTGATAAAATTAGTTGAAATTCTCTGAGACCATTTGTATCCTAAATAATGCATAAGCAGTGCTGGTTACTGTTGGGATTATTCTGGACAAACTCAGTGTCAGAAGCAGAAGCAGCTGGTTATTGGCCCCTCTGCACACTACGTTGAAACTGCTGCTTGAATAGAATGGCTTAGGTCCAGGATCCCTTGCCTTACAACTGAAGGCATAACCTGCTACAATTGAAGATAAAATGTAAATTACTACCAATTTTTAAATACATGTACTTGGTAATATATCCTGGATTTCCAAATGTACTAAACTCTCACAACATCCAGATGGAGTTACAGCTGCCCAGCTTCTTTGCAGGTCAGGTCACAGGCAATTAATTAGAATTTGGAATGACAGTAGACACTGCATGTTTAGAGTGACTGCATAGAGTCAGCTGTCCTTAAAGCTACCTATAAAAAGAAATGCATATAATGTTTGAATTAATCTTTCCAGAGCAGCTCACACAATTATACTGAGATTCTAAGACTTCTGTTATGAAAGTGGACAATTTATCCTAACAGCAATTCTTCCAAAACATAGTTTGAAATACATCTTTCTTCAGTACATGAAATCTTCAGGTTCTCCTACCATAATGAAAAAAATCATATAGACCCAAAAATTTGGGTTTGATGCTTTGACCAAATATCAACAACAACAAAAATCCATCCTGTAAATTAACAGTTTCAAATTTAGCAAACTACCTTAAAAGACAGGAAAAGGTAAGATAATTTAAAGGAAATTTTAATACAGTTCTTCACTGTGCATTGCAATCAGCAGGAGTATTTTACTCAGTTACATTTGTTTACCCACTCATCCAGAATAGGTTGCTTCAGTGTGTAAAGGCAAAAGAAATAAAGTGACTCCATTGTTACACAGCAGAATTTGGACTTGATGCAATCAATCATTCACATTTCAATAATTTTGAAAACAGATTCTGATCAATGAATTGCAGCCAAAATGCAGGGACACTGAGGAATGTTTATATAGACTTCAGTGGACAAAATTCACACTGCTCCTTCATTTGTCTCTACAAAATGCTGAAACGATTCCCAAATTTAATGCTTTCAAAATATTAAGAATAACTTGCGAATCACCGACATCCACTCCTTTCATCTCTTTTTGGTGGCAGTTAAAAAAAATGAAAGAGCAGTCTATTACTTAAATACTGAAGGGCTATGTGCAAAATTAGAATTAGTTTTTCTCCCCTACAGCTAGAGGTTTCAACCTCCTAAATCTCTTAGTAATTGCTGAATAAGCACCAGTGTTCATCTACCTTCCTCCTTATTCTATCCCCATTTTTGAATAGGATTATGGCTTTCTAAATACTGTTCATTCATTTGTTGCTGAAATATATTGCTTATTGTACACTGCTATCACAACTCCTTCCCTGAGTCTTGCAAGACTCCAGGTATGTGAATCCTCCTGTTTCCAGGGCATGGCTGTAGAAAGCACAGGGAGTGCGAGAAGGGACCAGGTGGGGGTGGGTACTTGTTCCTCTGCTGTGGGCAAACCACAGGCAATGACATAGTGACAGGTGACAGTCAGCTGGGAAGTACCTCCAGGAGGAACAGCACATTGGCCAGCAAAGTGTCTCTCTGCATTTCTACCCAGCAGTCCCAGGGAAATCTCCCCAACCAGTTCTGTGGCGTGATGCTCCATCTTCACTGATCCCCTTGCAATATGGTGGTGTTCACTTCTGCTTAGAGAGGATTTAAGTTCCTTTTAAGAAATATGTACCAAATTATAAATATGCGTAGAAAAAAAAAAAATTCTGGCTCTACAAGAACCCACATGAAAACAAAAACTGTCCAAAATATTCTTACTTTGATAAAATTATTCTGACAAAACAGGCATCTCTCTTTGTTGTCAACATGTCCGCATATTTTTATTCATGCTACACTGTAAAGCATTTTAAATTGTCTATGATGGGGTGGTGGGGGTGGGGAAGGAAAGGGCAGTTTGTTCTTCATGCCACCATCCAGGTGGCCTCTTAGCAGCAAGTTGGCTCAAGCACGCATTCCAATCTCTAATCATTTTGTGTATACTTCTGTAGCATGCTAAGCAAACCCTGCCATCCTCTTCCAGCTCTATCAGCTAAGCATCTTTCAATCAACAAATTGCACTTTGGCATGAACAGAAGGTTTAAGATGGACTCCTGCCACCCTCCCAGTCCCAGTCTAAATAGCTATGAACATATGCAGAGATTGTGTTGTTCATTTTTAGGGCTTTATGATGGCATATTTAATTGTACTAAAAGTGCAATTGATGGAAAGCGAGTTACAGATTGAATAGGCAGTGCAGCAGACGCACAAGGTCATTCAACAAGGACTACTCATTACTTCAAATTACCACCCTGAGGAGAAACTATAGTATATGTCAGGATGGAGCTCTTTCTCTGGCACCTCATCTTTCAGTTTCATCCCAAAGGCCATCTTTGTTTTCTTACAGATAACATTTCCCAATTAGAACCTGCTTCCTTAAGTTACAATGACTCGATTGCTATGTCTAACGTCATTCACATATGTGAAGAATGCTATTGCTGCTTCCATCCATTTTAAGAAAGGTGATTGCCAGAAAGGGCACACAATGTGTTTGTACATCCACAGACCTGTTTTTCTGCCCCATTTGACAGAGTGATGAAAGACAGATGCCTTGTTTAGTTTGAAATCATATTAGCATTCTCTTTTCATTTATCTTTTACTTTCATAACTCCTCATTGAATCACAGTCTGACAAAATTTGTTAAAAAAGAGCATAACTTGCTCCACAGTTCACAGGATTTGGCCGTCTTCGAATGTTTGCTGCTTCTTTTTTGGCTGTGCTGGCATTCATGAACAAAAACAAGTATGAGATGGACCTTGTTAATTCTTCTGGGAATAAAAAATATTTTATTCAAGATAGTTCATGACCTTTTCTAATCGACTTCTGCCTCCCAAAGAGCGGCTATCACAGCTTTCATACTTTTCAAGTGATTTCCCAGTGAGCTAGAAGGGAAGCATTGCCCTCCCCATATAGGACAGAATGTATGTTTAGGTGAGATGACGTCAACAAGGCATTCATTAAGGAATGCTCTTTCCGAGACTTCTTCCGATTCCATTTAGCACAAATTCAGCCTTCCTGTCAAAGGAATATCTGCCTGAAGCAGAAGAAAGGGCCAGCAATTAGCTCAGCCCTCTGCAGCGCTGCCTTACACCTGCGGCACACTACCTCACTGACATCTTAGAGGGAGGAAAGGGTTACCTGCCCTGTCCATGCCTTCAGAGGATGCTTTACTGACTCTTTCATGCCCCTCTTTCAAATCCCAGGCCTCTTTCTGGGGAAGACCTTTAAAGAAAAGCTTCTATCCAACCTGTCCTCATTTGCATTTCAAACAATTCTCTTCTGCATAGCAAGACTTTTTGTTTAACAAATGTATGCTGTGATGGTGTATATCACAACATCAATGAATTTCTTACTGTTTATTTTTGAAGCCATAGCAGAGATGTCTTCATGCAAGAATGTAAATAGTCTTTCACCATTCTCTGAAGAAGAACTACATACTGAAAAAAACGTGGGAAAAAACAAGAGACAAATGTGAAAGCCTAGGACTTAAGATAAGATTTATATTTAACTACTTGTATTCCTCAAGCAAAATCTCAGAAAGCTGGCAAGTTAGGGCCCTCCACTTCGTATTTTTGTGCTAGAATTTGGTGTAGAGATGTTGATAAAGGAACAGAATAAATATCATATTTATGTATAGGAAAACGATGGCTGTTCATATCATCTTCAATCTAGTCTCAAAACTGCTAATCTAAAAAATGCCATGGAATGAAAAAGATAAAGTTAAACTGGAGATCAGTAGCAATGTTGTTATTTGCAAACAGTTTATCTGTAGAAAAATGTCAACCTTTTTGACAAGAATAATTCAAGATAACTGATTCAAGTAGCTCTACTTGGAAATATTGTGTAATAGCTTCCAAAACATGCTCATTAATTGTTGTGAAAAATGTGGAAAAATACAGGCTTTTGTCTTCAAAATGCAAAAGAGAAAGTGTAGGAAAATGATGCACTGGGTACATTCAGTAATGTAACTGATAACACCCTGCATGGTTACAGAACACCCAGTAATTACAAAGAACAGAGTAAATTTTTCTTGCTTATTTTCTTGGCATCCTGTTTATTCAAGATTTGGCATCAAATATATTTATGAGTGGTCACCTATGAATCTCATGATAAAAACTGTTTCTCACAACCTAAAGTGCTGAGATAACACATTCATTTAACAAACTATTTTTATCAGTGTGCTGTGCACATCACTGTGCTGACCCACTTTTACTAGATTCAAGAACTATGGGGCCTTCAAGAGTATCAATCAGTCAGCAGATACACTCACTGGAGGCTTTATTGTTTTTTAAAATTGCCCACAATGCATGGACTGCATGGCTGTCACAACTGATAAGAGCTTGAGTCAGTGCTGGACATATCCAATCTTATTTTGTTTTTCTTTCCTCATTCTTTGTCATGGTTTATCTCTGTCTTGCAACACTTAGTTCTGTAGTGGACAAATATAGTTCCTAATATTAATATGTTTTTCTGCAAAATGTTAATTTCAGAGTGCCAAAGTAATTCCTTTTTCTTATTTTTCTCCCCTGTCCACCCCTATTTTCCCTGTACATCCAACTCACATACCATTTCAAAGGCATCCATTTCTGTATAACCCACAGCAGTACTATGTCTTTTGGTTTGTAAGATGCACTCTGCTCAAGAAATTGTTAGAAACAGTAATGGCAGTAGTGAAATACTGCAAGAATTTGAATGAGAAATGTTTGGGATCTATCAGCATTGATAGGATTCCTTTAAAAGCAAGCTTTAAAATCATTTAATAAGACACAAAATCTTCTGCTTTGTTTTTCACAGGGTGTTCCCCATTCACTTCACAAAAAGGCATTAAACATTACTCAGATTAAAAGAAACTTATGAAATTACCACAAATATAAAACTAACAATAAAAATAAATAGAGTTCAGTAGTTTAGTTTAACTTCCTGATAAACAGACAGGCACCCCGACTAGCTGCTACCAGTAAAGCAGAAGTTCTGACATAAATCACAGCACCACAGAATGGTTTGGGTTAGAAGGGACCTTTAAAGATCAACTAATTCCAACCCCACTGCCATGGGCAGGGACCCCTTCCACTGGATTAGGTGGAATGCTCTGGATGAAGTCAGTTTCTGAAATGATCCGTCTACACTGAAGTCAAATTATGCTGATTGGTCACAGTCAGAACTCAATGTACTTGCACTGGCCTTGTTTTCCACAGGAATATGAACTCAGTCTCAAATTTTGCTACCTGTAATCTTACAAAAGCACTACAGTCACTAATGCAATTTTTATAAAGAGAAAACCTTCCTACATTAGCAAGTTGGTAAATGACACATTATTTCTACTGGCTATTGTTTAGCTTTCATAGTGTTCTTGAATTTTCACTTTGTTGTGCCAATTCCAGCTTATGAATACATCAATAGTTTATGAAAAAATAAACCATGTTCAAATTCTCATTTTGAATAAACCTACTATCTATCCTCCAATTAAGTATACAGGTGTGGGGAAGGATTTTCTGGGTTTCTATAAAGAATTCTTTACTACTGTAATGATACTACTACTATTAAATTGTTCTTCAATAAATATATTTTTTAGTTTGAAAATGCATACAAGTTATTCAGCTAGCTATACCTTTGTTTCCAAATTAACCCACAAAGTACTTAGAAATGAGAATACTGCCAATATTAATGGAACAGTGCCACAGACAACTAAGTAGCTCAATATGTACATGGATAATCATTAAATAAACTTCTATACAGCTTGACAAAAACTGATGCAATTCTGAGTACAATGAAAGTTTTTTTTACAAAGAGAAATACATCACTCTATACCTATGAAACCTCAAAGTAAGAAATTGAATAATCTCATCAAAGGGCTGACTGTTAGGTGTACTGGAGCCAGCAGTTCATAACATCTTGTATTTCAAAATTAGATTAACTTATTTTACAGAATATTAAATTTTTATTTGCTTAGGGGCATTTCTTTAATGTCACTAGAATGTTAGTAGGAGTTAATAGAAGAAATTTTGAACCACCAACTCTGAAGAAAATTGGATCATAGCAAGTGTATTGAATAATAAGATCATGAGGACACAGGAACTGGACAAAGCTTTACGCAGCTAGCACTGTGCCCAGGTAATGCTAGATACATAATAGACAAAAAACAGTGAAGTCTTTCAAAAATTAATTAATCAACCTTCAGCCCACTGAGATAATACCTTCTTTGAAATATGTTTTATCATGGTTCTTCTGATAGCTTCTGCTTGCATAAATCACAACCTTAATTTCAGCTCCCCCATAACTTAAGTAAACCATACACACTTCACTGTTTCAAAAGACGTTTCCCACACCCTATTTATCATATTACCTATATAACTTCCACTAAGACATTTAAAGCACAGGATTGCTTTGCGTGAGACATACCCTCTCCTCCCTCACTAACCCTGAAGGGAAAGTTTCCAAGTAATGTCAAGATAATTCTGCCCATTAGGGAGTAACACACTGGAAAGGACAGCGAGAGACAAGCATTTCAGCAAATGCCGAAGGTAAGAAGCAGCGGCTCATCTCAGCTTGAGGCAAGACGCTGTGTTGTGAGGCAGGACAAAGCCGTGATACATACTACAGGGAACTGTGATGTAAAGAGAGAGCAGACTAAATGCATGAATTCTGTCAGATACAGAGGCGTCAGTAAAAATTGATGAGGAAGTGAGTGGTATGATCTAGAAATGAAAAACACTTTTCGGATCAGATCTGTACAGACTAAAAAAAACTTCCATAGGCCTGAGACCAACCACAGGCTGTTTCAACTGCAGCAGCACCGAGGCACAGGTGGTTTTCCACAGGAGTCACCGGCCCTGAGGCTGCTTCAGGAACCAAGTGAGCAGGTCCCACATGGTTTGAGGGCAGCTACATCTCCTGCTTGGCAGTGGAGCAGGGCTGCCACAAGGGCTGCTGGACAATACGGACCCACAGCAGTGGGAGAAAGCGAGACAGCAATGGGCAGTCTCTCTGGGTTGCCCTGGAAGCCAGATGTCTCCTGATTCCTGTCCTCTGTCAACATGAAATCCTAAACATGGAGAGAGCCTCTGTAATGTCCTGGTGGCCAGCTCCTCTCTGCTTTCTGAGGTGTGCACACACCTTATGCCTCTTAATAGGTCACACAATTTGGCATGTGGCTCTGAGGGTTTGCTGGGACACTCATGCAGTGAACAAACATCATAAGCTTTATTTTCAGCAGCTGTTTGGCACTTTAAATGTGTGTTGGAGCACCCGTTAGAAGGAAATTAGAGGCTGCACTGTGTTTTGGAAATTCTTTGGCTTTCAGTTATATGTTACACCTGGAGAGCAAACAAGAATTAAGTTGCATCAGCTCCATATCATCAAGTTCACAGTGCTGCTTACATTTTTCTTTTGAGCTCAGATGGCCAGTTTCCATTCAAGTTCCCGCTCCTCTTGTGCCCCATGCATCTGTTGACTATAACTCTAATTATTAGGTGCTGAATAAATGTCAAGTAATGCTCTCTGTTATTCCTCCAATATACACCACATTAGTATGTTCTCTGCTTGCTTTCTATTGCTTTCCCATCACATAGTGTGATGTTGCATAAAGGCTTTTATCCCCAGAGAGTTTTTTTTTTCATGAAATGTGCTGAGATGCTGGAAATCTATTTGAAACACTGCTGCTATCTTTGACTTCCCTGCAATTAGCTACTCAGTAGAAAGGCACATTGGAATACACTATGAAAGAAATAAAAAATACACTCAGTCAAATCCAAGTTGATTCAGTGCAGATGTGTTTAGCTGACTGTCTGAAAAAAAGATAAGTAGCAAACCATTTCAAAGATTACTCTTCCCAAACAATAAAAAACTACCTTAAACTTGACATTTCCAAAATGATGAATCTTGGATTAAATCATGTGAAGTGTCAAAATGAAGAGGAAAAGAAAAAAATCAATAGCTGTGCAGATGAAGCAATGTGAGGTCAATTGTGCCGTACTGCCAGTGCCAGGCCACCCATATCTTCCTAGTAGCAGTACTTTTAAAGTGTACAATACCCGAAAGGCAGTAGAGATGAATTTTCAAGACTGCATCTCCTCTTAACAACACAATTATTAAACATATATTTTTCCTGCCAGGTAACTGAAAGCTTTAATCAGAGGAGGAAAAAGAAGGCTTAGAAAGCATCGCTGCTTTTGAAATGTGTCCTGAGCCTGCTGCTAACTCTTTTATGACATAGGTTTGGCATAAGTATATTGGAGAGTACTGTAGGGGTGTGTTCTAACTCAGGCATATCCTGAAGGAGCATGTGCCTCTCACGCCCAGGTTATATGGGGAGCTGGAGGTGGATACTCAAGCTCGCTGTCTTGAGCCCATAATGGAGATGCCCAAATGTAAACAATATGAATATTCCCCATATTGTATTTCAGTGTGTATGTTTAAGAAGTAGACCTAGGGCATTTAATTTTCTTTCATGTACTAAAACCCAATTTTTTTCCAAACTTATTTTTATTTTTAAGGTTTTACATATTGATTATTTTCTTACTAGTTTGGGTCTCAGCCACATTTACAGTGAGGGGACATGAGCTCCCAGGAAAGTCTTCAACATTTGGTACTCTGCACATACATAGGCAGCTTTCATTCCATTGTACTGTGGTTTTATAGGCCCAAATCCAACCAGTCTGATTATGTGATTCCTAATACACTGGGAAAGATGGCTGAGAAGCTGGTATTGCCCTTGGACCAGCCAGAGGAACTTGGTAAATAATGACAGCACAATCACCAAGTGGGAAAACACCTTATTCTAGAGAAGTATACCATAATGATCTTCCTGTTACCTGCAATGGCTGTTTTTATTTAGGTATAAAAGGCTTCTCAATTAAAACATAGCATAGACATGGAATATTAGCAGAACTGTTTGTGATGCAGCACTATTTACATTTCAGGGAAAAACTAAAGTTTGGTGGAACTGGATTACTCATGGATAGTTCTTTAAGAAGGAACTGAGAAGAGAGAAGCTTTTTCTTTTGTAATCTGGTCAGTGGGACAGAATATTTATTTGAAAAGAAAGAAAAAGAAAGGAAACTGCAGAGCAAATAGGACATTTGAACTGATATTAGAGACTAGACTTATAATGTTGTAAACTACATATAACTACATATATCCTAAAGCTAACTTCTCACTCTAAAGAAAAATGGCATTAATTCACAATATCATCCCTAAACCTCTCCAGTCCTTCTAGGACCATATAAAATGGTACATTTTTAAAGCCTGAGTTGCTTCACAGCTTTAAAATGGAGACTTAAACATTTCATAAAATACAGTTAGTGCTAATAAATGAAAACTGTCTGTGAAGCTTTTATTTTAAGTTTTCCTACAATAGTTGTTATAGATATCTTCTATTGCCATTTAAAGACAAAGTGAGGGAAAAGTCTCACTTCAAAGGATATGAGTACATTATATCAAAAATGGTTTTTCATTTTAAGACTTTTTTACAGCTAGGATAAAAATCAGCTAGTTTTTGAAATGAGATTTTTCACTCAAGTACCCACTGTAGAGATGAGACATAAACGTGATGTCGAATCACACCAGCCTGTATCAGTTCTCTTTGTAATTACTGAGCAGACAAGGACATTTCAGAGCATGACCGATGGTTTGTTGTTTCCCCAATTCTGGTAGGGATGTTATTCAACCAAATGTGGTTGAATAGGCAAAATAAGATAGTATTTATTGTCATTGATGAGCTGATGGTTAAATAAGTTCTTCAAACATCTCAGCTTTTGCGAAGGCAATACATTCAGAAACTTGCCTTTGAAGAAGGGAGAAAAAAGCCCCAATTTGTCTTTCTGTTATTACTAAGTATACAGAAAGGCAAATATGAACTGCTTTATTCAAAACACCTTAACTTTAGGAATGTAACTGTTACGTATGACAACCATAAAATAAAAATCTATGAAGACAGTGCAATGCAGAAGATAATACATTATTTAGGTGTGCACTCACACAATGATTCTTAGAAATCACAGTGACTGATGAGAGGGAATGTTGCTTTCCAAGAGCTCAGATGAATCTCTTAAAAATAATTTTATCCTTGCATGATTTTTTTTTTTTTAATTGCTTAAAAACAGGAAATATTCTTCACCTACCCAATTCTGGCAAGAATGCTATGGAGAACACAATATATGTTCTCCAAGCTAGTGTTAAAAGAAATCAAGGAAAGGGCTCCCAGGATTGTCCATAACATTCCTGGTCCATGTAGCAGAGCTGCCTCTTTGAAAAAATAACCAATGTATTGCACAACCACTTGGGTACATTTCTACAAGTGTTTATTTTTCTGATGTTTATAGGGGAAAAAAACCCAAACAACCAGGAAACAGCATTCCTCTGTTTGTAACTATTTACTTTCCTGCCAAATAAAAACTAATTAGTTAATTATACGTGGGGACAAACCATGAGAGGGAGATGTGTGAAAAATCAAAATGTCAAAATAACTGCACCGTCCTATGGGTAAACTCACAAGCAATCCTAGGGAAGTGATGTTTTCAACAACCTCAGCTATAAACTACTCTCCTATACTGTCTCTTCTATGTAAGACTCAGAAACACATAGAGGTCTTGTAATTACTGCATTGACATATTCAGAAATCTTAATTTCCCTATTTAAACTTATCTACTCAAAAGTCTGAAAGCAAAAAAAAAATCTTTCAGAGGACTATTCATTCCTCTTTTTGCTTATAGACTATTTTTTGAGATCCACCTGTTCCTGTAGAATAAGCATGTAGCAGATGTTTGTGAAAAAAAAAAAAATCCTGTTAATCAGTTTAATTAAACCAATACATTTTATTGCATATTTTTGCTTTTCATCAGTGTTCTGTAAAATCAAATTGCAAATGCTAATTACATGAGCCAAAACTCAAATGCAAACAAAAAAGCTCATACAACTCTTCTTTTTGTTGTTTTATCCTAAAAATGTAACTTGTATAGCCCTGTTTATTGTTAGCTTAGTATTGTAGGAAAAAAAAAAGACCACCATGTCCTGCCATATATATGCTTGTCAGCATCTCCTCAGAGGCTTCTGAGCTGCTGATCAAACCCAGTCAAGCTGGACATGGAAACAGAGAATAATTTGGGATGGAATGGACTTTGGAAGGCACCTTGTCTGACCCTTTGGTCAAAGCAGGGCCCAATTACATCAGCTTTTCAGGGCTTTGTGCAGTCAAGTTTTGAATATTTCCAAAGACAGGGTACAAGTCTTCAAGGTATCAAGTTTCCATAAGCATTAAGTAAGTAGTTCAGCAGAGTAGAAAGCTTTCATTAACGTCCTTCACTGATAACAAGGCTGCTCTCAACCCTTATGAAATGCCAGACAATCCACATGAGGCTTCACAGGAATTTATGCTTTCAGAACTAGGTGTTCTGCCCGAAGGACAAAATCTCACCAAAAAAATGACAAAACTTTCTAAAATCTGTGCCATAGCCAATGATAGTATTATATTAGCACTAAAGCATCACTTAGATATGCTAAATTATGTTAAACTAATAAATATATGGGTAAATGATTACTTGATTGTGAATTAAATTAAACTACAGATTTAATGTGGAAAATACCTGCAATGAACCTAGGTTTTCAGTCAGTGTATATAGGGCAAACAATTTTCAAATACCCAAGTAGTTCAAACTATGAGGTTTAGCTCTTCCATATGATCTGGAACTGGACTCTCTAACCATGTTTCTTTTATTCTCTTTCTCAGTGGAAAGAAAAGTATTTAAACAATTTGAATTATCAGAGATCTTAATATGAAAATTAACAGATCTACAAGGTATGTTTCTATTCAGATCTGCCATTGAACCATTTGTAGGTCAGTCTTAAAAGTTTGTGAAGTCTTTGACAGCCCAACTGAATAAGTGAATTAAGCAGTGTTAAACCTATTGTTCAACAAATCACAAATCAACTCTCTGGAGAAAGACTAAGAACCATGCAGTTTTGTAAACAACAAACCCAAACTTTTTAGGCAGCAGTGCTAAGATTTTATTAAATCCGTGGTCACCACCTTTCATCTCCAGTTCTGCTGGCTATTTTAGCCTCTCTCCTTAGTGTTCCTCACACCAGCAACACTGCTCTTCTTCAATCTGACAGTGAGGCAATGCAGACACACAGGCACAGGCACAGCCTGGAGAACTTGAATTTCTGGTTATATGTCATCCTGGATGTCATGGAGTTGCCTCAAACCTTTTCTCTATGCTGTGTACAATGCATTTCTCACCAGATAAGCTCATGGACTCTCACCAGATAAGCTCCTGTCCCTGTCACATGGACAGGTTGTCCAGAAGAAAGATTGCGTCCTTACAGGGCAGAAGACCTCTGGCTGATTAAATAGGTGCGATTAAAAACCTCTACTAATTAGAATACCTATCAGGAATACTTTGGAGAAAAGACAAATATAGTGTCCAAGTTTAGGTTCAAGTATATCTTGCAAGTCTACTACTTTGTGTAGGCTTACAGTTCAGTAAATATGATGTTGCTGTTGCTTGTGACAAGATAGACTTTGGGCTAAACTAACAGCACAGGTCTCTGGACTTGTCTTACCTGAAGCTCAACTTCAGCTTGGTTAGCTGTAACTAGTGCAGCTAATGAGAGCCTCTATCTCAGGACCAGGTGACTGGGCCTCATCTAATTTGTTTTAGCTTTTGCTTAGCTCTGTAAGATTACCTGGTGCAGTGTGTTGTGTCACATATATATATTATTTTACTATCAGGCAGTGATGACAAGGAGTTATTGTATATTGAATTGTATATCTATGACCTCAGAATTAACTGCAGCATAAAGGACTACAGGTATAGGATAACAGCAGGGGTCTTTCAAAGTATAGACACGGATGACACCAGAAACCCTGGGGCTGTAAGCAACTCAGCAATCATCAATTACCATCCTTAAGGGAAGGCATTTTTTTGAGCTGTGTAAAAACAGGTTTAGAGGCTTTAGGGGGTGGGGGGGGAAAGAAAAGAAAGGAAAAAACAAGTATCTAACACACCTAAAATGCCCACTTTACTGGGGCCAATTTCACTTAATGTCTTCATTAACAACTTAAGACAATGGGATGGAAGAAGCTGCCAGCAAATTTGTGATCAATACCAAATCTGCAGGTGTGATTGATGCACTGGAGGGAAAGGGCTGCTAAACCTTGGGATGGCTCAGGGAAGGTGTTATTGCTGTTTACAAGTACCAGAGAAGATGAAGCCAGACTCTTTTCATAGGAACACAGTGAATGAATGAGAAGTGATGGCTGCAGCACATTACGTTTTGGTTAGATATGAAGAAATATTTTTTCACCATTTAAGTGGTCTAATATTGGAATAGGTTGACCAGAGAGATTGTAGTATTTTTATCCTTGGAGATATTCAAGGCTCAAATGGCCAAAACCCCGAGCAACCTGATCTCATTAGATCTGTTTTGACTGGGGCTTGGATCATATGATCCATAGATGTCTCTTCCAATCTAAATTATTCCAAGATTATGAATTATGATAAAACTGTGTAAGTTGGTAATGTTGTATCTGTCTTGTTATCACCAGTATCCATATATTAAATTATGTTTAGAAGGTAAGATTACAGAGTAAAGTGTTCAAAATTTA
Source organism: Streptopelia decaocto (assembly GCF_964273445.1). NCBI lineage: Eukaryota > Metazoa > Chordata > Aves > Columbiformes > Columbidae > Streptopelia > Streptopelia decaocto. Next base: position 88,863,952 of record NC_138663.1, read on the forward strand.
GAAGAGTTCAGAATTATGGCTGGGCATCAACCAAATTAAATGCCATGCTTTTAAACCATGATACAATGCTTAATTACATGCATGAATGTATTATTCCATGACTTCTATTACTGAATAGGATGAATCGTATTCGCTGAATGGGATGTCATTCAATATCTCTTAGCTTAAACCAGCATGGTCCCAAATTATATTAATATTTACTGTGGCTCTAAAAAGCCACGTTTCCATTCTAGGATTTTGTAAATGTGGTACCAAAATACAGTGTCAAAATTATTTTTGTGAGGTGAACTGGTATTAGTTTCTACATTTTACAGGAAAAAAAAAAAAAGGTGAGGCTGTTTCTTGAAATGTGTGCGTTATGCCTTCGACACAGCAGAATCTACATGGTGATAGGGCATACCATAAGGTTCCATTACACAATATAGCAGAAAAAAAATCATAACTCACAAGTTTTACGACATGCTGACAACTAAACCAGTAAAGCATATCACACATTTTTCTGAGATTCAGAAAATACCAGTTCAACACCAGAGCCTTAATTTATCCCTGATTTATCTTAATCAGTTGGTGGAGTGACCTAGCAACATCTGATATTGGGAATCAGAGCAGAATATCCTGCTTTCACATACGGGCTTGCATGCCTTAGTAACATATTTCCTTGGTTAACACAGAAGCACACAAACGATTCAGAAGCGCAGATCTAATAAAAAACAGTCCAAACAGAAATTCAGCCACAGTATACACATTCTTCAGTGATTTAGTTACTACCTGCGAAGGGATGGAGCTTTTGGGCTAAAAAGCATGAAATGCTGACACACTTCATGCTGAGATGAAAGAGGAAGAGCAGGGAGAGAAACTCCAAACAAAGAGAAAATTAGAAGACAACAAGCAGAGAGAGCGCACATCAGTAAATCTGGCTGGCGGGGGGAGGATGTGGAGTAGGTGAGCCAGCTGATTTGAAAGAGAGAAGCTCAAAGGCATCTGAAGACGGTAGTTTTTTATCAGTTGAAAACTAGAGGATGAAAAGGATAAAAACACTATTGTGATGACATGTCAGAATAAGACCTAGATTAAGAAAGCACTTAGACATTTCTTTTGCTTCAAGTATTAAACAAAGATTAAGAATGTATAATTCAAGATAGCAAACCATATTCTTCAGATAGCACAAGTCCCAAAGATAAAAGAAAATGGCTTGCAAGGCAAGGAGGACATGGCCCTACATGAATCTCACCTTTGCATGGCATTTGGTTTACATTTAATTAAGACTGCATTTTGAACGAGAAGGCTGCTTCAAGAAAATAGTCTACAGAAATCTGAGTCATACATTACGGAATTTGCCTTTTTTCTTTCTTTTTATTTTTTCATTTAAAATTTGCTTCAGTTAGTGGTGTTCACAGCTCAATGAAAAACTTATACAAAGTGTTAGCAAATGTCACTGTGCTGCCTGAAGAGAATAAGGGGCTTATTGACATGCCAGCTTCCATCATAAAATGTCATGATTGCAGTATTGACTAACAGCATATCAAAATAAACATCTTAAAGTTGAAGTAATGCTTGGAATTACTGAAGACAATCTTCCTGAACCACCAGCTCTGCACTTAAAAAAGAACAGCAACAACAACAACAAAAAAACCACAATAAAACCCAACACCTTAACCACCTCCTGAAGCATTTTAAGATATAAACTAGAAATTCCATTTAAGTGGTTAAGGGACAACATAAAAATTCTATCTGTTTAGACTTCTGTCTTTCGCAATTTAGAATTTGCCATTTTTGCTCTGTGTCTTCACTAAGTATCATTCTATGGGCACGGCAGGAAAAAGTATTTTGACTTTTACTTAATCAGAACTACTTGAGAAATTGTCTTGGGAATGGCATTAACAGTGAAGCAATATACAAAACAATAAATTGCCTCTGCTACTGATTACTAAAACAGCACCGAAATGTTTATAAAAGTAAAGGCCATTCATCAGCAGCAAAATCCAACCAACTCACCTTATTTGTATTGTATGTGACATAGGAAAAAAAACAAGAAGCCACATTATAATGACTGTCATATGTCTTCACACACAAGGGTTTGAAAGTACACTAAGACTGTTGCCTTGTCAGGCTTCCCACTGACATTAGTATTGGCGTTTGCCATGAATTAATTTGTCCAGTAGAATAAAAATCCTAAGCAGCAGTAGTGGGTTTGGACAGAGTCTCCCACAGTAATATTTAGACTCATCTTTAGCCGATGATGAATGTTTGAAATTTGTTCCTGTAGTTAATCTGGTCTCATGAATGGTATGGCAGTATTATTTATCAGTTTTCATTTCTTTAAGGCAATACCAAAGAATTAGGTCAATCTATGTTGCATACATATATGCAGCTGTTTTCTATTATCTGCTTCTAGGTTAATGCATACGTTTTGCTTTTGTGGCTTTTTTTTTTTTTTTAAATTCTTGAAGTCCTAAAATGCACCTATATAATAGAAACTAGTCAGACCCAGCAGTTTTTAACTGTTTAAAGACTTCTAAACATGTAACTTACTAGACTCTTTCTTTCAATAGGACTTCCAAAATGTTTGCTGCTACACGAAAAGGATTCAGTTGAGCTCTGAAGTACAGCCTTAGTTGCTAGAGAGGAGAAAGGGAGCATAATGCAAGGTCAGATTTTAAACGGGCTTCTTGAGGTTTATGTGGTGTCGCTCTAAGTCTGGAATCCCAGTTGCCTCACGCCTCCGTGCTTTAGCTTTTCTATCTATCTGTAAACCTGAGACAAAGACAGTTTGCAATACAAAAATTTGTAAGTGAATGAAGACTAATCAGTGGCCAACACAGGGACATATCAACCATGTGGCATTTGCTGTATGTGCATTCTCTCAGGGGCTAGGCAGAAAAAAAAAAGAGTATGAAATCTTCTTTTTTAGAAATTGGATCTATAGTCTTGGAAATTGTCTTTGCCTGTTTTCAACGTAAATAATTGAAGCCTATGTCTTGAAATGCAGTGCACAGAATTTTTTTTTCTTCAGGGCTCATGTTGTCGTATAAATAAACAACTTTTCATAAGTGCTGGGCACTCACAGCTACCTAGATATTTACACCGGTTAAATATGGGCAGATTTTTGTGCAGTCTGCAAAAACAGGAGCTCACACCAGCCCCAGTTCATTCCTGCCTATAAAAAATATTATTTGAGGTCAAGTCACATAAAATTGCTCAGCTGCTTGTGACAGACTTAAGCTGCAGCCCAGCAGCCTTCATCTTTTTCAAAGTAGACAATCTCCATCTTCACATAGGCTGATCCATAACCCACAGCACCTTTCAAAATAGCATGAATAACTTCACACAAAGGAATAACTTTAAATGGTATCAGATGTGATCTGGTATTGGTGCCATACAAATCTTGCTTTGTGGACTGGCCTGGCCTTTGCTTGTTGTGCTGCTCTCTCTTCCTACTGAAGTTAACAGCAGATACATTTCTAAGTTCATTTGGTGAAGCACCATGAAAGTGTCCTAATTTCCCAAGATCACTAGCTTTCTTTTATGGCAGATATCTGCACACTGAATTGGGTCAAACAGTCAAGTATGAATTAAATTACTTTTTCTTTTCTCTGACATAAGTAGCTAACCCAGTTTTAATCTGCATAGAGATATCAGCAGTTATTCAGATACTATGCTGAAGAAATCCGAAACCTTAATTAATTGTTTTTACTTGACTGAGAGATATATCACTGTTTCATTGCCTAAAAGAAGATTCTTTACCAAAGTTATTGTCTCTTACTGTGAAAGGACAAGGCTTTTTTAGTTGGAATTTAATCTTAATTCAACTTTGATATTTCCTTGTAAGGGATTACAGGAAACAAACCTGATTATGTATGAAGTAATAATGAGATAGGAAAGGTAGACCTCAAACCAGAATAAATCCTACTAAAAATTATGCTCTTTTACACCTGTGAAGCAGACAGATATCATAAACTGATACACCACTGAGGAAAATTAAAAAAAAAAATAATAATATTTTTTTTTTTTTTTTTACTATTGTAAATATGTTTTTGTAGCTACATGGTACAGATTTACCTGTTCAAAAGCCTGAATTTATGAAAACAGAAGATGCATTCTGGAGGAGCTTCCACTTACAAACTGTGGACAACACACTTTTTCAGTCATTTCTTGGTGAGAACCTCTGTTGAACAATTCCCTGGCTTTGCCTGGGTCTGATGACAGGACTGACTTTGAATGCTCAAAGGGAAACTGCAAACCAGCTCCTGCTACAGAGGGTGAAAATTAACCAGCAGTAGTGAGAAAAGCAAATTCTGGCTATAAACCAATCTGCTGTCTTATGAAAACTAATAAATAAACCTCATGCCTGCCACATGTTAGGAATTATTCCAGCAGAGAACTTAGGTGTACAGAGGAACCCTTGGCATCCTCAGATGACCTGACTGCCTGCCTATATCTCCAAGGATGGAGACCCCACCTCCCTGGGCAGCCTGTTTCAGTGCTTGGTCACACTCACAGTAAAAAAGCGTTTCCTGATGTTCAGACAGAGACTTTTATGTTCCAGTTTGTGCCCATTGCGTCTGTTCTTGTCACTCGGCACCACTGAAAAGAGCCCGACTCAGTCTCCTTTGCACCCTCCCATCAGGTATTTAAAATCTGTATTTATTTTTCATCCTACAGAACAGCCTATCTTAACTTAGCAAATGCAGATAATAATTTTAGCATCACTATACTGCATCCTGAGGAGAAAAGACTACTAAATGAGAACAAGGATGAGTTTCGATGGCTCATCTGGCCCCCGCTCATTTCCCAAATGTGTGTTTTTAAGGCCTCACATTTTAACTCATGGAAAAGAAATAAGTCCAAATGCCAGTACTATTAAACTTGAAAGAATTTTGCTTGGAAGAAATCTGCTTAATTAATATGAATAGAAAAGAAGCAGTGTCATGGATTTTCGAACTAAATTACTAATAAATTAGAAGTACAGGATAAGTGGAAAGTAAACACGGGGTGAGCAAAATTCTATCTCCATTACACGATGCAGCCCAATTAACTCCACCAGTATTGCCCATGTATAACAGAAGAAAACTGACTGGCATGCATTTTTGTAGCAAGATACCACTTTCTTTCCTTCCTTCCACCCAGAAACTTGTGCTAGAAGGGAAATAACAGAACTGACTGAATAACTGAATAGGATGCTTATGATATATTCATTGAACACCTGCAAACCGTTCTGAGTAACTCAGTGACACTGATCACAAAACATATTTATTTCCTCGAATTGTTGGGGAAATGAAATCTCAAGCAGTGTTTGCTCACTAAATTAATACACATACAGATACTGCACTTTACTGGGTGAGTATATCTTAGTAAGTCTTTTGCGCAATTGGTGGTAAAAGTGAAACATTTTTCTTCACTTGGAACAGTGATAAGAAGCTGTCTATATAGCTGACCTCACTAGAATTATTATTAAAGAATTAGCTATTTAAGTCCCTATGTGGTTGTTCTAGCTTAGAAAAATTTTTTTTTCTTTGAATAATTAGTCAGAAAATGCAATAACTATTTCACAATAATGTATGTATAAAGACACGTACTGAGGAATAATTCATTGTGCAATAGCTATTCAGATAATTTCCAAAGGTAGACCAGCTATTACACATTTTTCCCTTTAGGAAGACAAGGTCACTTCTCTCCCAAACCTTCCCAAGTCACTCACAAGAGGAAATCTGAAGAATCTCCTAACTGGGGAACCCTTATGGCAAGAGATGGAAAAATTGTCATGGATCTCCCTGGACCCTTTAGTTTCAGTGGCTTCATAATATGCTACTTTCACAGTGATTGGAAGCAAAGGGAAAAAGATACTATGAGAAGACAAATGTTTACTCCGTTTTGAGGAAAAAGTGCCAGCTGTGTTGTGTTGGCCCTTTAATCCCTACCATTTCTGGGTTTTTGTTTGGTTGGTTTTGTTTGTCCAACCTCCAAAGCAGATGCTTGTTCTGAATATGTATGTAACTTGCATCTTGTAAGGGAGGAGAGGAAGGGAATTGCCCTGTAAGCCTTGAAGGGACTTGGTTTTTGTCCTATCACTTTCTTTCCTGCCTGTGAACTGCTCATTTGTTGCTTTACCTGAGAAGGATTTGTCAACCTGAAGAGTTTCTTGTAATGCCAACTCTCTTGGCTCTCTGAAGTACGTCATTAACCTGTGGCAGTGCTTCACAGGGAAAGAGCTTGCTTACTGCACTTTAACTGGCAGATTTTTTCACATATTCTGCACTACTCATTGCTTTGCCAGCTCAGAAGACAGGTTGCATTCCCTTAACTCTGATCATGTCTGGACACTTCACCAGCTTTGGGAACAACAATGAGTTGTTGCCCAACGCTCATTATTTACTTGGCCAGGTGATACATCAAAAGGATTTCAGCACAGGAGAGACACCAGCTGGGCTCTTGGCAATCAAAGGTAGATTTTCCCAGCCTTAGTTCCTCTGCAAAGATTATAAGCACTCAGATCTGAAATGTAGGCTAGTTTGAGCCTAAATGGCAGGAGAGAACATGTTGCTTCTAATACTTGCAAAGGTGCAGGTTATTACTGTTATTTTCCATTATATAAGAAGAGCCTCTTCACTTACTTGGCAAAGTGGACCATGGGAATTTGTAACATATAGACCCAGGGCTAGAATAAGCATTGAAACAAGTAACATTTGGTTTGAATCACAGACTTCCTTGAGCTGAATCTAAATGAGCAAGTGTATTAAATGTAATGGAAATATAACTTTTAATATTTAGAGAGTTATGATTTCTAGACTAATGCTTAGATCCTATTATTAGCATCACATTGAGTGAGGCACTTAATTCATATAATGAAAACACTATTCTAGAAAGAACTTTAAGTAGAAATGCATTCATATAAAGAAAACTAAGTGAAAATTTAAACTATGGATAAGTTTATACAACTTTCCACAGCAGTTTTGTAAAATTCATGGGTTTCAGACACAGCTTCATCACACAGGAAAACAAAACTTGAGAAATTTTCCCAGCAGTGGCTACAATGACACAGCTAAGCCTACTGGCTTATATAAAGTGCACACGAAAACTCTCACCAACAAAATGCCTCCCTCTTCTTTCTTATCACTCTCATCCTACAGTAAGACCTTTATCATCTCCCCTTATCTTCCAGCATTTAATACATTCACATAATTTTCATTTTTTTCCCAATATGTTGCCATAACACATCCATAACACATATGCATTCATTCCTGCATAATTATAACATTACAATAATTTAAGGGTTAGAGAAGAAAACTTACTAGCTAAAATTACTCTGAGAGGGATACCAGCATCCAATATATATTTGGTTTCTTCTAGGCTGCTGCCAGCACATGGTCTGGGAAGCACAGCAGAATCCTGTGTGCTCACGGACTCGCCCAGGCAATGCAGCGCGTCCTGTACCGTACTGAACAGTGAAACAAGGGCTTCGGAGGTTTTATTCTACATCTTGTGATGATAATATTTTTGTGGATCTCAAAGTCTTTTAAAAACCATGTTTCCTGTTTTTTTTCTTTTGAAGGGATGCAATGATCATCAGCTACAGAGAGAGAGGAAAAGGGCAACAAGATGAGAACTATCTAAGCACTCTAATATTAAAGTCTTCCTGATTTTGCTCTACAATGGTACTGGTACACATTGCCCTTCAGCAGCTGAGGCAGAGCAGCACTAAAAAACCACGTGGTCCCAGAGTCGAGAGCCCTATTGTAATATTCTCTATTTCCAGCCACTAGACTATACTTTGTTAATGCCATCACTCTGCTGTTGCATTTTCAGTGCTTTCATGCAAACCCCATTTTATGTGATGTCCATGAAGACATTTAACAAACCATTGTCTGTAGAATTTAGGCTTCACTCTTGGTCATGAACATCAGCACTTCCTATTCTATCAGTAGGGCGTGAATTCAGAGTGTTTCACTCCATACCTTCTCTCACCTCTTTGGACATACAGCTGAAATGCTAATATATTTATGAGGCTGGACTAACATCTGCTGTCCTCAGAAGAAATGTCCTATTGACCAAGACAGTGAGTAGGGGAAGCCTCTCCTCACTCCACCAAAGCCTTCAGAATATTATTTTTTTCACCGGTAGAGTTAATTTCCATGACCATTAAGTGGAATATGCAAAATTATTCATACTAAATCTGAATAAGGCACCAGGCACCCATAAAGGGCCCTACAATTCTGCAAAAGCCCTTAACCGGTCCAGTGCATTGGAAGCCTTCAGCAAAATGTTCTGTTAATAATAGCTCTCCATCCTCCCTCTAAATAGCCTTCTGGCAATGATTTAGGGGTTTCTTTGCTATTCAACCCATTTTTCCTTTTTTATATCTCTTCTTGATGCCTTTTCTATGTCAGACTTCCCCTAGATTCTCAGTCCTACGAAGGCAGTTTCTCATTAAGTCTATTTTCATGAGCCACTTCCTAGCCTAACTCTAAGATTTCAATAATTGTTCATAGCAGACATTCTTGTTGCCAAGACACACATATTACATTTTTCTTTTTTCACATAAAGTTACTTTTCCTAATAGCTATGGTAGAAATTTGACAGCTTAGAGGAAAGGACTTGCTTAGAAAGCCTTTTGCTTTTAACTGCTTTTTTAAAGCCATGAAATACACCTTCCTCATAAGCCAGCATCAAATCGTTCAATTTCTAGCACATGTTCATTGATGTAAAGACTCAGATACAATTTCTTCAAAAAAAGCCCTGAATTTATCCAGACTTTATATGGCCTATATATTGTTTAATGGATGACTACTGTAGCACATTTTATAATGAACAGTAAGATAGAACTTAGTTCTTTTCAGAATATGAAATAAAAAGTTTCTGATCTGACAGGAACATGATTTTTCAGAACTAGGCTTTCTACTGCTGATCTTGGTGACAGTTCAACAGAGGGAACAGTATAGCAATACTGGTTTAAAATTCATTTAGTTTAATTTTGAATCCAGTAGGAATTATGAGATGTTTTCACAAAAATAACTCAGTCAGTAGTAATCTTTCAATCTTTTGTTCTCCTTTCAGTACTTATGACTATGTTAAAACGAAGAATCATTTGCAAGATAGATGCCACTTTAATAATTGATTAAAATTTTGGAATAATATAAAGAATTGTAAAGAACATGAAAATACATTTATTGATTCTGCAGCAATTTTTAGAACCACTTAGTCTTAATGAATTCATTCTCCTTCCTAAGTCGAGCATCAGACAGTGTGCGCAGTGGAAGGAAAAGATGGGCTTCATATCACTGGGGCAGTCTGGGTGAGGATATTTGGCCCCCAGCGCAGTTAGGAACAACAACAGGAGCAGTTCAGGCTTGACACAACCTCTAACGCCCTGTTTCTGCTCAGTATTTCTGGCTGGCCAAGGAACAGTGTGGTCGCAAGGCTCCCAGGAGGAAGTTCCTGCATGACAAGGAGATTCCCAAAGGAGTTGTTCTGTTTACACCATGCTGCAACATAAGGGAGAATAGGAATGAGAGAAATCAGCCCTACCGTATTTACATTTGTGACAGATAGATGACATTTGTGTTGGTAATTTAAGCACTACACCTTACAACTAAGTCATCAAAGATACTGCTTTTGAGGGCATTAATAAGAGTTTGTTACAAACATACATTCTGCTTTGGTTATACAGAGAATGCCCTGAACTGCAAAACTGATCCACTGAGTATCAAACCTGCCCCACACCATCACTCTTAAAAAATCTATTTACTTTGTACTTCTCAGCATTCATTTGTTTGAAGGAAAGCTGTACACATGGATGGCTTGCAGAAATGTGTAAGACTTTGCAGAGCCTGTATCGGATATCTGTGACATTATTTTAAAGAATGGCATATTAGCAGGACTGTTCCTTGAGGAGATATTGAGTCATTCATTATCGCAATGTATCTTCTGTAAGTACTGATATTCATGCAGTATGAGAGCTAAATGACAGCAGCTCAGAATAACAGTATTTTCCTTTCTCTTTGCAAAACTGTACATTTCTACACAAGGTAAAAAGCAGTAAGGGATCCGGCCCTAATTTCCATGCGCTTTATTGCTACTTTTCCTTCTGGCTGAAACCAAGTGTAGCCATAAGTACAGAACCTGAATCATTATATATCAATTGAGAATATCCTCCAGTAACACTAGAGATACATTAAACTACCCAAAATGACTATTTCAGCAGTATGACTCCATCTTATGATCAGAAATAGGAGGTAGCAGTAAAGCCATTTCAAGAATACACATCTCTGTCTTAAAACTGTGTTCAACCTTTAGCATTAAGTAATTTGCAGTTCAAAAATTCTTAATTGTGTCCACCACTTAGAGGGCTGATATGTAATGAAAACTCTTTTGCTGTCTCATCTAAGATTTAAAAAATCAATTCTGGTAACTGTGGTATTCTGCACTAATCATGGGCATGGTTTTTGCCTGAGAACCTTTTTGATGAGGTGCTGAATTAGGATTCTCACCTTCAGCTTTTTTCTTCTCTCTTTACCTTCATGCCTACAGCAATACCCCTCTCACTATCATCTTGTCAGATCAGGCCAGTAAGACTCGGAGCAAGGTATAATACCTCTATAACAAATTCAGACACTGAAGAAATGTGTTTCTGATTGCTCAGTAGTTACTACTCTCTAATCAGTACTGAGTCAATGCTGAAGTCACCATGTGCCATTTCTTTCAACCGATATATGTATCGAAGCTTCTGATCACTGAAGGCCAGTCAGCTCACATTAATATTTTTCATTAGCACTATTCAAACTGCATTTAATTTGAGATTGTGTGCTCTTCCCACTTCTGCCGATTACTCTCTCCTTCCTTTTCTAAAACCAATGGTTTGATAGGTCCTCCCTAGACCCTGCTGCATTAATTTTGACTTTGGTTTGGGATCTTTTTCATGAGATCCCCATGTTAAGTGCAACGGTACTGCTTCTCAGTATCGAGAGCAAACCTGCATTTTCTGATTGTCTCATTTGTGTGTGGACAATACACAGTGGTGCAGACTGAAGGATCATCTTATTTTCTATCCAAGCATATTCTTAAAATCTCTTTTCCTCTGGCAATCTCCCAACATACTGCTCCATCTTTCTACTTTCTTGGCTTCTCATTTTGTAATTCTATTTTGTAACTGTGTATGTGACATTGATACCCTCCTAGGAGCTAGGTTATGAAAAATTAAGCTCTGAATTGCAGAAATATGCATATGGTAATGACACCTTCTCTCTCATGAAAGGCAGTAAACAAATTAGCCTGCAATACCTTATAATTTTGTAACATTCCCACATGTCTGTAAAAGCCACCAGTTGCACTAACATTTGCAATCTTTGTGTACATTATTAAGTTTTCTTTATTAGCCTCTATTTAATTGAGAAAATGTTTTCTTAAAACACCTATTATTTGTTAAAGAGGATGGAAGCAGAAATTGCAACCTATGGAATATTCCCACTTGTCCTCTATGGAGAGGAGTATGTACTACAGTTCATTTCAGTTTTCTATTAGCATCATTTTACATGAAAAACATCCTCAAAGGCCTGAAGCTCAAAATACTACCCCAACCTGATAGCATCTTAATGTGCTCATGTAATGGATTCTGGAACAGGTGGCTAATAAATTAACCAGAAGTATGCAATGTATTATTGACTGGCATAATTCCAACTACATAGCTCTCAAATGACAGCTTGTTTCATGTAAATTTTATTGTACTGAAGGTTCCATTTGTTACCAAGAGACCTCCTTATAAATGGAAAGAAAATGCAAATAATATTTTTCTACTTTACATAGAATAACGCTTAAAAAAAAAGGAAAGCAAGCAATATTTTCCTCTGGCCTTTTAATCTGTAGGATGTTAACTAGCAAAGTAAATATGTTGAGAACATAGTAGTTTGGTAACCAAACAGATAAAAAACTAATATAAAAAGCTAATAGTTACCTGTTTCAGTGCTTTTTCACACTACTAAATAAAACAACTCTGTCTGAAGCAGGTCATGAAGCTCCACTCCAGCAGACCTCTTAGTATCACAAAATTATCTTCATTTTGGCATGTAATACCATATAGATTACTGAGTACATTTAAAATCCCCTCTTACACTGAGCCAGATAGCCTCTTCGTTACAGATCTCTGATCTCTTATCACCCACTGATACTCATCCCTGAACAAGTCAGACAAAGGCAGCTCTTCTAAGTCTATGCTGCCCTTCTTACTCACTGTCTCTGTATTTCCTTGTGGGTATGAAGCCATGAGCAGAATACTAGCAGGTAAGCTATTCTGGAAAAAGAGATTCTCATTCATGAAGGACAGCCAAACTCTCTCCTTCCAATTCCTGTATCAGCTTGAAGGATATTTTCTTGCAGAAATTCCTGCAGGACTGTAGGAAGGGCATGAAATGGGCCACATTAGCTGTGCGTGTCCAACTCATGTACAAGGACTGAAATCACAGAGTTTGAGTGTGATACATAAAATTTAAAAGCAATACAGGACTTAGTAAAACAGGCACTCAGAAAAGTTGCGTATTTTCATGAGTAGCAGGAAATTCAGTCTGACCTTGAAAATGATAGTAAAAGCTATTTAATTTTGTCTGGAGAGAAAATGAATTAGAAGTTAGTATTTCAAGCATGTATCATATTACTTATATATTGTTGGTGTGGGTTTTTTTTACATTTTACGACTGACATATATATATGTCAATATTCTAACTTTAACGTCAAAGGAGACAAGCAGATAGACACTTTCTTCCTGTAATAGAGCTGAATAAACACATTCTTCAGAACGGATGATTACCTTTGTTAATCCTTTCTACCTAATGATCCTGCCCCAATATATCTGATGAACAGTCAGCTAAAAACAATTCAAATATTTCCACAGATATACCTATCTTGTCCTTTAACCATTATTTTGTTATTTATTATTCTATTATTGAATTCTGGATTTGGAAAAAAGAAATTATTTCTCTTATGAACTGCAGTTACTGAATCTGTATTTCTCTGTCTTTACTCACTGATTTTTTATACTGATTCCCTAAGTCTTTTAAGAGCTATTTTATTTTTCACCATAAATATAGCAGTTCAAGCATAATACTTAGTCATTTACAGAAAAGTCAATTGTTTATAAACACAACCTGATTCTTTCTTCCTCTTTCTTCTTCCATTGAGAAGCATACATGGAGAAGAAAAATATTGATATTTATGATATTTTAAAAGTTGTTTGTAACTTTTTCATTAATATTTGAAAATTAAATACAAAATACAAATCATTAACCGCATTTGTTTTTTAATGCGCATTCTGTGTTGCTGTGACAGACCTCAGAAAATCTCTTCTACCCTTTGTTAGTGTAATAGCTACTTGTCTTGAGAGTTGCTATACGAAAGGGTTTGTCAGTTTACTGTTCAATAGAAACTTTTCCTCTCAAGTATTGTCAGGCCTAGGACAACTAATTCTAATATCCAAGGGATAAGCCACATGCCAGCTGTACTAATGTAAAGATTAGCATCAAGAAGGGTCAACTGCTGCCCAACAACTATTCTGGGCTGCTGGCAGCTGATGGAGTTTTCCATATTTTCAGTTTGCTCTGGTATTTACCACATACGTACATAGAGATGATGACAAAAGCTGGCCTGTTGTCATTTGTCCTCTTTCTGTGAAACCCCCCTGGGAGGTTCCCTGAGGAATTAAGGCGAGGTGTTGACTATAAGAACAGTTTGATCACATGCACAAAGGAAACCACCCGGAGACATCTTCTCTGAAGTGTAATGCTGAAGGCAAAACCGCAGGGAAACCTAAACCTGTCAAATATATGTTTAGGAGTTTCACTAAGCAAATATGTTCACAGAAAAAAAAAATCCAAAGTCACTAATGAAATTTGCCAGTATAATGACATTAAATGAAAAAAAAAAAAAAAATTCAGTGGCATATTATTTCGTAAGACAGCACATTTATTCTTACAAACATTTTACAGTTCATGAGTCCTGTGGGAACAGGAAACATTCTTTTCCAAAGACCAGTTCTTCTGTTTTGAATTCTTTTATCTGCCTCCCTACTTCTATTGCTTTTGTACCTCTCTTCAGTGTGTATACAAATTGGATAATCATCACGATTCTTTGCTATTTTTGATTTATAAACAAAAACAAAGGCCAGCAAAATGAGCTATCTTGACATTTAAACAAAATGCAAAAATTGAAGCCAGCTAATGGTTTTGTACATATGCAACCTGTAAGGAAACACCAACAAAGCATAACTGAGTTTCCAGTGGGCTGGGGAAGCCAGCTGAGTATATTGGAGATAGATAACTTCCATATTAGAACAGTAATACATGGAGTGAAACACCTACTTTCTAATTAGTATTAAAATGTTTTGTGTCATGTCAGTATATCCTTTTTTATCCACATTTGGGATAACACATCTGCAGAGGTGGTGATAGTTACTCAGAATACACTACAGGATAGAGCATTTAAAATAAGAGCAACAGAAGTGTTGGCAAGTCATCTGTTTTTTCTCATCAGATTAATTGCATTTAGGATCTACTATAGTGATCCTCACACGAGTACATCTTCTCCTCACAAGCCCTGAGTCTCTCTCAGAGAAGCACAAGAAGCCCTGGGAAATTATACTTGGTCCAAGACATCTTGTACCTCTGAAAATTGGATTTACTTTCTGTCTAATTTCTAATAGAGAGTTTATGATTTCTCAGATTTATATTAATCATAGGATACTGCATGAGCGGGATCAGAGCCCTGTAATGCAAATGAGTTTTTCACAGGCAGACAGGGCTCCATTTAGCTCTCATAAATAATGCAGAGAAAACTTTAGCCAATTTTTTTCACTTTTCCTTCTTCTTTCATGTCTTCTGTTATTCTTTTGAATTCCTTTATATTCTAATCATTGTTTATTTTTGCATTAAGTTGAGATGCAGTCCATTGCCTGTCATCTTTCCTGTCATTTGTTTTCCGAGTAGCTATATCAAGCCAGGTATTAGTAATGATCAACTTATTAAAGAGATGTTAATGCTGCGAGCTTTGCTAACACTGTTTAGGAATGCTTTTGGAGTGTGAGGTTAGTCTTGTTCTGCAGAATTCTTGAAACTGTTACCTTACTTATGAGTACCTTTTGTTTTCTATAGATGAAATTAAATCTTAAATTGCATTACGGCATTTCATTTGTACGTTTGTGGTTTTAATTTCAACTTCAAAACTTCATCTTCCTTGGTGACCTCTAACTCTTTCCATAGTTACAAGTCTACTATGAGAAGTCTTTTTGACAGGAAAGTACAATACTAAATGTTGTCCAACAAATATGTTGATGTAATGATCTAATAATTGTACAGTTACACAAACAGTATGATTTACTAACCAATGTATAATTAACTTGAAAGTTCTTAATCCTGGAGATGTCTGTATTTCATTATTGTTCCTACATTTAGAAGAGACAAAGGAAAGATACAATAGTCAGAAAGTAGTCAGATGGTCAGTTGTTACCGATTTGATTGTTCTGCTGTTCTGTTTCATTGTTCATCCCTTTGAGATAAGAAATACAGGCCCTACCTATCATCTTGTTAAAACGAAACCTCAAAAATATTGTCAGGGCAAATGGTAGGTTGATAACAATCTTATTAGCTCATGCAACTATACCTGTCTGCTTTACCTTTCCCTTCACCTTTTTATAATTCCTTATTTACTTGCTCCTTATTTTTCAGAACCTAAGCTGCAGCTTCATTAACTCTGTTTACCGAAGACTCTCTTCTTTGCTGATGTTGTGTCTGCCCTATAGAAACTTTTGTTCTTATTCTAGGTCACTGAGAGCTAACATGGTAAGAATAGATATTCACAAATGCTGTATAAAACACTTGGTAAGTCTATCAGGTAGCATTATTGCTACATTTATCAGGTTGACATTTAAATTATCTTAGTAATTTTCAGTACAGTGTCATCAGAAAATTTCTAACTGCAAACAGTTCAGGTGAAAATGAAGATAACAGTACAGAATATATTTAAGAAACAGTTAAAAATAATAGGATGATGTAAAAATGTCTGCATTATTTTTATGCAAGTGAAGAATCCCTTATTCTGAAAACCGTTTACACAAAAATCAAATAGTGATAGACTGCTTGCCTCGTAACTTGATAAATGACTTGTAAAATGAAGTAGTTTTGAGATTTTACCACTAATTTTCTCGTCACTGCAAAGTACCCTACCACTATGAGCTATTTCTACCCCACTGTGATGAACTGGCACCTCAGGCTGCTGTGGTTCTTTTGTTGTGTAATATCAGCAGTAAAACAAATAGAAGAGACATTAAAAAAAAAAAAAAGGCAAAAAAAAAAAGAAAAAAAAAGCGACTTTTCAGTAGATCACGTAAATATGCTCCAATAGCATACAATTAAAGAGTGCAGAATTTAAATAAAAAAAAGGGAGGAATAGGAAATGATAACTGAAAAGGTGTTGAAGGAGTGTAGCAAAGCTAAATGAAAAAAAAAAAAAACCAAAAACAAAGCTTAAATAAGCAATAAACCAATTAAAAAGTGTAGCCCTACTGCCTAGGTGAAAGAATATACAGAACAGTCTTGCAACCTTATGGAGAATTTTGTTTCACTGTATCATCCCACAGCACTTTTAATTACATGTGCAGGCATTCCAGTAACCTCCTGGGTTTGAACTGTTCCAGACAGCAAGCAAGACCTTCTCAGTGAACGAACCCTCCAGCTCTCGAAGTCACTCACACCTTCAGCCTCTAAAGGCCTAAGCTTTACTACAAATTTTTTATGACAGTGAACAGATTCCAGGCTAAGTCTTTGACAATCATATATGTTATGACTTTTTTTCTTAAACTCTACTGCAAATAACAGAGGGCAATGGGAAGATTTTTACAGAATGAAGAAATATTTATCTTTCTAGAAGGAAAGTCTGAAGTTTTATTTCTGTGGTGGTGAGGATTTCACAGTGTTTCCTAATGATAGCTATATGGCTACACTATCCCAGCTAGCTTCCAAAGGGATCTAAATCCCTCTGAAATCACAGCAGTCAGATGCAGGAATAGGAGGATCCCATCCACCCTGGGCAACAAGGGTTCCGTGGGCGGCAGCGTCACACAGCCCTTTGTACAGATCTGTCAAATGCCACCTGGAAACTACTTACTGTTTTCTTCCTAAATATTACAGAATCACAGAATGGTTGGGGTTGGAAGGGATCTCTGGAGATCATCTTGTCCAACCCACCTACTAAAACAGGTTCTCCCAGAGCAGATCACACAGGAATGTGTCCAGATGGGTTTTGAATGTCTCCAGAGAAGGAGACTCCACAACCTCTCTGGGTAGCCTGTTCCAGTGCTCTGGCACCCCCAAAGTAAAGAAGTTTCTCCTCATATTCAGTTGGAACCTCCTGTGCTCCAGTGTGTGCCTGTTGCCCCTCATCCTATTGCTGGGCACCACTAAAGGAATCTGGTCCCATCCTCTTGACATCCACCCTTGAGATATTTATAAACATTGATGAGATCCTCTCTCAGCCTTCTCTTCTCCAGGCTGAACAGACCCAGCTCTCTCAGTCTCTCCTTGCAAGAAAGGAGCTCTAGGCCCCTCACCATCTTTGTAGCCCGCCACTGGACTCCCTCCAGTAGTTCCTTGTCCTTCTGGGGAGCCCAGAACTGGATGCAGTGCTCCAGATGTGGCCTCACCAGGGCAGAGCAGAAGGGGAGGATAAACCTCTCTCAGTCTGCTGGTCACACTCTTCTTAATGCACCCCAGAATGCAGCAAATTACAGAACCTACAACAGTGGAAATCCTCTGTGGAATCATCAAGTTAAAAAAATCCTTGTGCTCTTCTGTGGCCTTGTGTTCTAAGATTTTATGAAATGAATGTTAAATTAGAGCAATTCAACTCAATCTGTCATAAATTGTTACTAGCTAAGGGTAAGTGCTTACAAAATACACCTAAAACAGACTCGTTATTGATATATAAACAACAAGAAGTTCTAAAGCAAATGAACATTTTTAAAGGGATAAAATAGAAAACATACTGTGAAATACAGGACAATTCACTTCAGATGATGATCTGCAAATAGTTCTTGAATTTTCCTGTGAATTATCTGGTATTGATACTTGTGAGAAAAAATACTGGACTAAGGGGATAATTTATTTGATCTGGTAGAGCACATTTTCCATGTTAAATTGGAAAAAAGTAAAAAATATAATAATATGCAGTATTATATAAATACACTTCTCTTTATTGTCAGTCATCAAGTCCTTGAAATGTTGAAATTCAGAACTTTCAGAAGAGAAGTGACTGCTTTATAAATCACACACAGAATCACAGAATGTTCGGGATTGGAAGGGACTTCGAAAGATCATCCAGTCCAATCCCCCTGCCGGAGCAGGAACACCTAGATGAGGTTACACAGGAAGGCGTCCAGGCAGGTTTTGAATGTCTCCAGAGTAGGAGACTCCACAACCTCCCTGGGTAGCTATCTCTGTCCTGCATATTTACTGCCATGAGAAATTTACTTTGTTAATCATATATACAGAGTACACTTATCAGGAGAAATTTCCAGAAGGCAAGATAGATTTCTTCATTTCTCTGTGTAGGCAGGACCTAATGCTACAGGTTCTAAAAGAGAAATTCCGGTACCCATCTTCAGGGGAAGCAAAAGGCAAAAACTTCCCTGACTTCAGCAGTGACTACAACCATACAGTCTCACATATGCTGCCAGTTACACGCCAGCTGCATTTTTTTCCCTTTACTTCTAAATAAATTTCCAAAGTTACTCTTTGAGAATCAATCTACAATATTGAAAAGAAAAAAAAAAAAAAAAAAGGCTAGTATAAATCAATCATCTTGTAACTTTTGCTTAGTGAATGACTGACACTAAAAGGTTTCATAATTGCTAAAAATGAGAACCCATTATTAGGGAATGGTGTAAAATCTCTGTAAGCAAAGAACAGAACCATGACAGGGTAATGTCACATTAGTTGTTTTTGTTGTTGTTGTTGTTGTTGTTGTTTTTAACAGCAAATATATTTAGCGATTTATTTATCAGACAGAAATCTGAGTCATTATTGGCATTTGGCAGAAATCACTGGCTATAGTATTTAGAGCTTTTCAGGCCTATCATTTACAAAACCTGCAATTTTAAATGGATCCTCCATCATGTCTAACACCTAATTATCTTGTCTAAGTGGTTTTGCCAGGCAAGTAAGATAAACAATTAGCATGAAGGGTGGTGAATTTAGAAAGTTCAAAAACTGATTGGATTTGAAGAAATAATAAAGCTTCAATTCCTACCTGCATGCTTAAGTTAAAACTATGGTTTAGATTTTTTTTAAAAATATTCAATTAGTGTAATTTTTTTCAATATTCATTATGGCCAGTGAGATGAAAAATAATTAGTCACACAGCTTTGCTCAGGAGACTTAAATGGTGATGTGCTGGGATATCATGAAATCACATGAAAATACATAGGGAGAAACTTCAAAGGCTTTCCATATTTACTTAATCTATGAGATATAATCTGAACTTGTATATCCTCTCAAAAAACCATATTTTTTTTAGTTAAAGCTCAAGTGGTTTTCTATTTCTATATCCTATTTCATATAATTACCCACTTCTAAAATCTCACGCAGTTTCAACTGTTTAACAGCTTGCTGCCTTTCTCAGGTCACAACTCCCCGCGTTTTCCAAAGTGTACATTTTCGCACATCAATTTGTTATAGCCGTGTTTTTAAACTTTAGAAAAGAATATGTAAGCATACCAAGCTTAAAGAAAATCAATTGTACCCTTCATTTCTTTGTGAAAAAATGGAACTAGTACATAGGAGTGAGAACACTTGTACCTAAAATTTCCTCAGCGGCACATTTGTCTGAATCAATCATATTTCAGAGCGCATTTCTGACTAGTTACATTGCAAGTGCCAACAGAAGTATATGTCTCCAGTCACTCCGTTCCATCCCTCAAACTTCAGTGCTTTCGCCTTTAGGCACACAGGACCTTAATTAAATACACTCCAGTGAAAGTGATGAAGCCTGCACAGGCATAGTGCTCTATTAGCCAGATAGCTCTCCGCTTTACATCTACGATAAAGGTGTGCTATCTTTACATTATTTTATCTGTGCACCAATTACAAGAAACACTCAACTCATCAGAAAATTGTATAATTGGACTTCAGGCTTTAGTGTTATATTTTACTGAAAACAGAAGAAAAGCCATTTCTTAGGACAAGAACTGTTTCAAATGTCTGAAATTATTTCAAATATCTCTAGAATTATTTAAGCTTAGAAGTATGTAAATCCCTGACATGTGTCCTTGCAGACATGAACACAAAGTTCAAAGGACTATGGCTAAATGACAGCGTGACCATCCCTAACAGCCCAGCATCCCTCAAACACTCTGCCGAGGTCCCAGTGGAGAGCAGTGACATGGCAGCCCACCACTGGAAATTTTATGCTGGGCTAGCATGCGATATGTGTGTCCACGCTCAGGTAACAGACAGAAGCACTTAAGATAACACTATGGCACTAAAGACCATCCTATTGCACTTGGGGTAGCCTGAACAGCTCGTTTGATGGTCTAGAAAGGGTTCACTTAAAAAACTGACGCCCAAATATTGATTGCCCCACTTTCAAACACACTGGCAAGGGTACAGGGACACCATCTACGGAGACCTGTGAGCTGCTGCTCTGTGTCCAGGACACACTTCTCACCGCCCTTGCAAATCAGAAAGCAATTTGACACCACTGAGAGGGTGGCTGCTGAGGAGAATCTCACTAATTCTGGAGGAGGAGAGGAGAGACCAAACCTTCATCTCCTGGCATGGGCACCATCACTAGCAGCACCAACAGATCACAGAACTCTTTCAGTAATGCATTTCATTTCAGAGTTTTGAGAGTATACTTCGAAGGTATACACAATCACCTCCCCACAAATAACTGCCAATTAATAAATGAAGTTAATATTATACATGGAAGTCTAAACCAGGACTTCAGAAGAAAACTACAGCAAGTAAACTGACTTGTAAAAAAATACAGTAGATTTTCAGAAAACAACAGATCTTCGGTTTGCACAGCAGAAACTAGTGAACTGCTGTGTAGGTTTATATACAGCAACCACGACAGTAACACCAATATGAAATGCTGCTTCTCATACGATTCTTGTAGAAAGAAATGTGCCTTTTACATTTAAGAGATATTGGGCATGTTGTGAAAACATAATAAAGTATTTTTGAAGAATTATAAAGGTAGTAATTTGTAGAGGATTATTCTTCTTATCCCTAATTACCTTTTTGTCCTTTCATTGGTGAGGCAATTAAAATTTTAAATAAAAATTGAATAAATGCTAGTGAGTATAAAAGCAAAACACATGAAGATGGAAACGTGTAGCACTCTATTCTAGCAATGAAAACTGTGTCCTACAGGCAAGCAAAGGTCTCTTTCTGAACTGACCTAGCCTGTAATCCTTCCAAAGAATATAGGTTGACACAAGTAATTGGCTCAGCCAAAGAACTAAATAAATGCCTATACAACCAATTCCCAAACTAGGATTAAGCTGAAAGAAAAATGTTCTTTAAAAATGTTTATTTGCAATGGATTCCTGGCCTGAATTAAAGAATTCCATCAACAATAAGTTTAGCATCTCACAGCCTGGTGGGAAAAGCATAACCCAACTAAGAATTCTTCTCTTTTTCTTTAACACTCAAGCAACTGACCGTTCATAAGGATCATAGGAGGGATGGCGATACTTGAAACAACAGCAGTAGTACCAGTAGTAGCAGTAGTGGTAATAAAAATAATAAAATAACTGCTGATGTGCTGCATTCTGATTACTGAGGGTTTTGCTAACAAGCCACAAATTGGAAAACTTACAACTTATCTGAACCCCACGGGTCTAGAAATCAAAACGAAAATGCCAAGATTATCAGAACTGTCACAATCTCCACCATGCAGCATACACAAAACCCCAAATGGCTGTAGCTCTTTGCTCTTTGAGTTATCTCTGTTTCTGTTTTGTGTTTAGAAATACAAAGATGTCGTTCACTGTTTTTCCTGGCTGCATCCATTCTCACAGCCTTGTTTCCAGAGCTCCAAGCTGCCCAAAAAATGACTCCTGTGTAATTCAAGAGTACAGAAAATGGGCTCTGATAATTTCCAAAGCTACAGCTTTTGGCTCTAAAAATTTAATTTGCACAATCACACATAGCTTGCATATGCAGAAAGCTTCAGAACTTAACAAAGCCATGGATTTGGTGGTGGTAAAGGGCCTGTCTTAATAGTTCTGCTTCATGAAGGTCCCTGTTTATCTGCAATAGAGCAAAAAGACAAGATTTCCTTGTGTGCATTAATATGTCCTAAAGCAATAGAACTAGCATGGGGACTTACTGTTTTCAGGACCTATGTAGCTGTGTGATTTCACCTTGTTTTTCAACTGGTGACAAGTACAAGAAAGTATTTGTATAGGACAGGAGAAACGGAGACATTTGCTGAAAGAAAAACGTACCCTGGTTAAACACGAATCACTTTTAAATAAAGTTTTCTGAAAGGATAGCAAATACAATTCAGAAGCTCTTTTTTTTTTTTTTTCTTCCAGATTACAACAGACTTATTTCAACTGAATTTAAACCAGTACCTAATTAACTTAGGTTAGTCCAAAGCAAGTCCATTTACACATTAAGTCATGGATGAGTACCAGACAAAATTTAATTTGGGCAGAAGGAAGGTTACATTGAAAATGCCACATCTTTCAGAAATGACCTTGTCTGATTTCTCAGGTGACTTCAGGGTGGAACAAGAGTCACTCCTCAGAGTATGGAAGTGTGAGGCTTTGACTGATAAAAGTCAGAGGGTATGCAGAAATCTCAGCTCCCAGACCAATGCGCAACCCTCTCCAGTACAGCGGCTGTGCGAGGGTGGGCCTCTCCCTTCCCAATTTCCCTGAGGTCTGACACGACATGACAGATCTGTCACCTACATGACTGTGAGGCCTGACATCCTTGCATCTGAGGAGACAGAGAAGAAGCCCGGCCACCAGCTGGCAGCGAGCACTGGCAGCCACCCCTGGGCAAGCTGCCCGGGCACCCCAACTGGCTGCAACAGAGCTGGAGCTTGGCCCCTTCCTTCAGCTTTGGGCTCAGACTCCTGCTCTTACTCCTGCCACAGCTCCACGGGACGGCTTTTGGAGAAAAGGAGTTATCGCTTCTTTTCTGACACTGCTGTTCCGAGCTTGCCATGATGAGATGCAACGTAATAAAACAAAAAGCTCATTCTCCAAATGGCAGAAATGTCTCTGATCCCTAAGCTGATCTTTTAAAATAGCAAAGGTGCAGAGAGGAGATGTGGAATGGCACCATGCCATGGCTCAGAGAATAAAGCTGGTATTGGCCAAGCATTGCCTGCAATGGCAGGCAGAAAGCGTTGAAACGTGTCAAACTTATTTTTAACTTTTTTATTTTTTTCTCTCTCTGCATAAATATACATATATGCATGCATACATATTTTTATGTATGTCCATATGTGTGTTTATGCACAGAAAATGCAGACCTGACAGGAGCGAAAAATTGTAATGAATTTATCCTCGCTTTATTATTGCCTGTATCTTCAGCAAAGGAAAAAATAATACTAGGTAAGATGAAATATTGCCTTTTAGAATTAAACAAAATTTCTCTGCTGCAAAAGCAGTTTATGGGGGCATGCTGTCTCCTCATCATCTGCCCTCTTGTTGCTAGTTCTTCATAAACAACTTCGGAGGAACCAGAGAATTTCAGACAAATTCAGCGAAGTCCAGTTATATTGTTAACTTTCATGAGAATCAACATATGCATAAAGACAGACCCAACAATAAATATGTAACTGTGAGCTAGTTGCAGCAATTATTGCCAATATTCCAGTCAAATCAGTAGGAAATACAGGAAACAGCCCCAACAGCAAATTTGAAGGAAATGCTCCTACTACAAATCAGTTTGTTGTCAAGAAAAAAAAAAAAATTATAGGTATTTTTACAAAAACATAGGGGTAGCATCTATTAAGAAGAAGGGAAAAGCTGAAATTAGGTAGGTCTGACTTTGCCTAAAGACTTCTTGAATGTCTTAATTTATTGCTTTCCTATATCCAGTCAGTGACACGATAAAAGTAATTTTTAAAACTTATTACAAAAGAAAACCAGAACTTATTAAATTAACAAAGTTCAAATTAAAGGCCCGTACTTTTGAACGGACAGTACAAGGATAATTAAAATTTCCAGAGATAAATTAAGTGGAACCAATGTTATTAAGCAACGTCATGTCTTTTAGAACTGAAATCAGAGTTCAGTTGCCAGCAAGAAAAAAAAAACAAAGAAAATATTGTGATTTTGACATCACTCTTAAGTCTTTAAAAACACCTAGCTGATGCCTCACTTCTAAATGAATGCAGAGTAGTTAAATCTCTTTGCTGAAAAGCATGCCGGTAAAGGGTTATTCACAGACCTCCACTGAAAATTCCACGGCAGAATCTATGAGACTCTTCAGAGTCTGTAAGGAGAATCTATTCCAAAACACATTTCTTCCAAAAAATAATGGTTTATATAGAACTACTCAGGCATATCAAGAGGAGCAGCATAAGCAGCAATCAAATGCCTGAAACCAATTAATTTAGACAACAATTAAACACTTACTTTTGAACTGTAAGATATACTGACTACAAACTGCCCTCTTCACATTCTCTAACATTTGCAGGATTAAAATAAATTAATTGCCAACCGAGATAAGTACATGATAGGAGGTTTTACATTGGCAAACTCCTGCATATATTAATATGCTGCATAATGTACTCGGCAGATCAAACCAGGGACCTCCAATTCACTCTGCTCTCAGAGGACTGAAAGGCTGTACTTAGCCGGCTCACCTCGGTGAGCTTGCAGAATATTTTCAGATGCTGAATGCAATATTTTCCACTCATTCAACAAGCACTAACTGGATTAGACTCTTTTCCAGATAATTCCAAATCACCAGCCAGGAACCTGCCCATGGCCCATAGATACGACCACCAAAGGGGTACACAGAGTCTCCACTGCTCACAAAAGACATAATGAGTTATTAAACATATTTTGACATAACCATAGCAGAATTGTCTGAAAGAAAAATATTTAACATATTTTATCTAAGTGTAGTTACAAGACTTCAATAATTCTGTAAAAATTAATTATAATTAATTACAATACTGAAAAAATTATATTTCAAAATGGTGATTTTAAATGCTTCAAATGATGGACTACTGAATTTCAAATCATGCTAAAAATACATTCATGTTTCTTATAAATAGAAAGGTTGTAAAAAGAATCAAATCTTTTATTCTATTAGTGACAAAGCAACTAGTCTATCTTCAGTCTCAAGACTGAAAATCTTAAGTAGTTACCAAATGAACGAGAATGTAAACATATACTAATATTTGCATGATTCTCGAGTGAGCTCATGGACAGCTACGTGAGCTTCAGTGAACTGCACGAAGATTTCAAACTTGGCCTTTCAAGATCTGAAGCTCCCTTGTTCTAGCCCTAACATTAGGGTTCAGATAGTACAAGACACCAGAGTTTAAACAGGGCAGAAAGCTGTCCTTCCAAAGTCCAGTCAGAAGTTACAGCTTTCTATGCAACCCATACACAAGGCTTTGGATTTTCTTTCTTTCAGTACTCAATTTCATTTAAGCAATCAGTTCTTGTGTATCACTTGCTGTGTTGTTACTATATAGTATCTTGCAACATTTGTTCTGGTGCAAGGCAAGTTTTAGTTGTGCAAGAAGAGGGTTCCAAATCAATAAGACCTTCTCTCTGGTCATGATACCAGACTAATACAATTATTTTAACAGTTTACTAGAATTGGTCTGAAGCTCTACAACATAATCTGTAACTTGAACAAAAGCATATGGTTGAATCTTAAAGTTTTGAACATGTGTATGGTAGCAATATTGGAAGATCATTAACTATATAAGTAGAACGACATAGCATAATAACAAATGTTCATTAAAACTGTACAGCTCTCTCCAGAATAAATAGGGCTTGCACACTGACAGATTGAGAGTATCCAGCAACTACTGACAGATTGAGAGTATCCAGCAACTATCTCACTTCATGATCAACAAACTGGTACAAGACTTAGAATTGCAGAGGATACTGAAAGTATGCTGTGCATTCATGTCACTCACTGATGGGCTAAAGCAATTTTTAACTTTAAGGCTGTGCCATTTAGGAATATGTAACATGTGGCAACCTTCCCATGACAACTGACAATGTATATAGGTATGAATGCATGCATTGCCAGTCACTCCAAGGCAGAACAACACCCACAAATGACACCATCAACTTTACAGTGGGAGAAGAAATCAAGCATGAGACCAGAAGGGAAGTGCATGGGTAGAAAAGGGAATGCCAAGCAGGCAGCTTGGTAACAACAAGGAAAACAAAGAATTCAGTTCAGTATTCATATTTATACTTTCACCTTCACACTGAGAGCTCTATAGTAATTCATAATAAATGTTCAACTTCAAATACTTACGTATTTGTTTTAGGAGGTAAGGACTCATTTGAATTCACTTCAGCTTTTGTAACATTTTTAAAAATACTGAGGCAAACGGATAAATATTTCACCAATTTATATACTACCAAGGGCCTTTTCATACTACTAACGAGTGCCTAATGTGTTGCTAGAAACAACAAATATCTGATTAGTTGTGAAATAGTCTCAGTGATACTCAAAATAGCATTAAATCTGAAACTTTAGAAAAGGGAAGCTGTTGTCCAGTGAATTCCTGAACATTGTTTTGTCGGCTTTTATACCTGTGCATAATGGACACAGAGTTAAATAAATGAGAGACTAGTTAAGGAGATATAAAATTTACAGCTCCACTTGGTCTTTGAGGTCATACTCAAGGAGTAATCGTTCATCCTGGCACTTGCTGCCACTAAAATAGTTGACAGGAACTCTAATATCTAGTCAGGACTGATAGAGATATATGTACCTAACCCCCAACAACCTACAACCTAGTGCAAGAATGTCTCATGCATCTTTCAATTTGCTCTTACATTTTTAAGCTGGCAAATGTGTTCTCAAAGGAAAGTCACCTTCACATACACACAGCTCTTGCCACAGATATTCACACCCATAGCAAATGCCCGCTTTTGCAATCAGACTAATTTTTATCAGTGTCTCTTTATTTTTTGCTATGTCAGATGGGATTGTTGCAAAGTAAAAAAATATTGGTTTATGAGGCCTTTTCCAACCAGCATCATCATTTTTGTTCCAAGCTAGCAATTCACTTCCTGCCTAATTTGTCACTCTTAATTTAAAATGAAGCATGCAGCAATGTTTAGAGCTACAGTCATGGCATTTGTGTTTGGTTGAGGTAGTGGTCACTAGCAGTCTCAATTTATCACTTTTAATTTGAACTCCCATGTCAATGATTTTCATTCTTAAAGCTATGACTGGCACTTATGGATTTCAAAATCAAAGCGACAATAAACTGCAGTTAAGAATTCAACCCCTCCGATCAATAAAAACCTGTTTTATAACTGAGTGTGCCCCAGTTAAATCCTAGCTGCCAGACAAATAATTTAATGTTTCAAAGAGTTCTTTTCCCACTTAAATACTCAGAATAACTTTTTATTGCAGCAGTAAGCCACTACTTGGTGGACTGAAGTGGACTATCGATGTTATGTTCTCAGGAAATATTGCAAAGCGAATTAAGGAGAGTGCATTACTGAAAGAAAAGTGTTCTAATATCCAAATGGCAGTCCCTGGACTGATTGCTGCTAGTGTATATTTTCTCTTTAAAGACAGTTGACACTCTGTATTATTTCACTGTTAGAAGTTAATAGCAAAAGCTTAAGAGAAATTAGTAAACAGAAGAACATACTTTATTAAATTTACTATCATGAAAATAAATGTCAGTTATGTTTCTAAATTTATTTGGAGGTGAACAATCTGGATTATTTGGTTCAGTATCTCAGAATTAGCAGTTAATTTGAATTGGAATTATTTTATATCCCTTTAAAAAGTTAAATAGAGAGCTATATATTTTACACTATTATTACTTGCTAACATATTTACTAAAATAAATATTTTTTGTTAAGAAATAAAGACTGCATAGAGCCATCCACATATGTCTGTGTCTAGTGCTGGCATAAACCTACCCATCCATCCATGTCAGTAAAATACAGAATGAAAGGGAAAAATAAAAGTCTACTCTATATCATGAAATAAGAAAAAAACTACCATTCTTGCTCTATGGTAACTAGGAAGTAATTTTAAAATGTTAAAAAGATTTCAGTTGGCTATTTTCTAATCAGCCTTTCCTCAATCACAATTTTCCATCTAGAAAGAGACTGTTATAATTTTTAAAATTTAATAATAATTGTTTGTTGAAACAATATTTTTTGTTTCGAGATCACTGGCGTCATCCAAACACTGAAGCCTTTTTCACATTTTAGGTCTGCGACAGCCAAAGATGATCTGAGGGCAATTCTCTCACTCATTAGACTCACTGTAGCTCCTTGAATTTATGGGATTATCAGCCCTACTCTGCTACTCTGAGTTGCTTACTTTTCCAATTTATCATTCAGTAAAGTTGCCAGAAGTAGCATGCTGCACTTCGTAACCAAATTTCCCATACACATAATATGCTTCAAGAAAAAACAGAGTAAAGCCATACTAACTACAGAACTGATCATAACTGTTTTTCCCCAGTAAAAAGAAATTAGAATTTTTCAAAATAAGTCAACTAAATTACACGGTAGCAGTGATAATTTTTCTCCTTTTTTGTATACAAATGATGGGTATGCTTAACTGCCAGTGAAAGGTACAGAAACCTCTGAATTCTCCCACGTCCAAAAAGCAGGATATCCTCGTCCCAAGGGAGCTGTGCTCACCTCATGGATGGTTATGCCCTACACATGGTTTTACAGGCAGAGACTTATTCCTTGCCTTCTAAAATGTGAGTAATTCTACCCACTGGCCTTCAAGGATCACTGACTTAATGTTTGCAATGTGTGTAAAAGCAATCAAACACTACAGCATATCAATGCAGCAGAAAAGCTACAATAAAGTATATGGCACAAGAAGGCTAAGCTTTGAGAAATTGGGCTAAACAAGGGATAAAGGGACAACACACACACTGACAGATGAGGATGATGTGAAGTAACACTGACCTGTTATCAAGGAGACTTGACCAAAAATGTGTAGGCCATTAGACTGCATAGTAAAACATAAAACATGATTCTGAACTAACGTTTCTTGAATATCTTTGCAGTGATTTAATTTGCAACCTTATATTTTTTAGTGAAGATTTTGGTAGCAACTTGGGTGTGTGAATTTAATATCTGATGTTTTATAGCTGCATAAAAATAATTTCTCAAAGAACTCAATACATTATTTTGCGTAAAAATGGCTGTGAAAGTCACCAAAAGTAAACCAACCTCTTTTATTAAAATCTGCAGTATTTGTATTACTGACAATAAATCTGTGCTATTCTTGTTTCCTGTTGCAAATATTGTAATTCTTACAATTCTTCTCATATTGTTTTAACACAGAATAATGGAATCTTTTCATGCTTTAGAGTTCGAACACTATACTGTAATAATATTACTCTTCTTAGATCTTTTTATCTTAAATTATTGTAAATGTATCTAAACAAACTCAATAGATAAACAGGAAATTCTAAGTAGGAAAAAAAAGAACAAAAAAAAAGCAAGAAACCAAAATCTATAAGCTGATTTTCTAATGCTTTAGGAAGCAGAAAAACCTGGTCAAAACACTGGCCGCCTCTTAATAAGGTTAAGAGTGTAAAGCTTGTAGTGTTGAGCATTTCACCTTATATCAAGAGATTAGAAGTACTCATATAGCAGACTGTGCTTAAATAATTTACTTTCACAGTTACTCCACACTTCTATCAATGTACGAGATAAAATGTGACCCTACATCCTTCTGAAATAAATGGTACCTTTCCAGTGAATTTTATTGATTAAGAAAGGACTAAGAGTCCAGTTTGTAAAAGAAGCCAGTTTCCATTCAGCATCTTGGTGATGGGGCAGTATTTTCAAAGGTGCTCAGTGACCTGCAACTCTCGGTGCTTTCCTTTTGCAGAGATGCTTAATGAGCCCCGAGTTCCCTGGAAAACCTGTCAGTCCTAAGGAAAACATGCTCACACTTCCCTGACTCACTATGTGTACTCTACCCCTGGGTGGAGCACCCCCAGTGTGCATCGGCAACTGTGTGAGAGGTACCCAACTTCTTGTGGTCAAGGTCTTTATTTTCTACAGCTGTCAAATGTTTGTCGTATCACTACTTAATTCACAACACTCCATCAAGGAAATAGATTGTACCTATATCAGGTATCTAAAATGTTCACCTGCAACTGCAAAAACTGAAACAGAAAGGTGGAAAGACAGTTTAAATAAAGTAATACAGAGAGTAAGGAATAGAATGCATCTCCACTATGAACATTTTTAAAAGTGTTGGGCAGTTTCAATGAAAATGTAATTTTAGTGTTACACAGAAATGTAGCTCATGTATCAATCTGGTAGATATTAAATATTATAAAATTATTAAAATATTTCAACAAAGTACAATGACTTTTTCTTACAGCAAACAGAAAGACATTAACATATCAACATGCATTTAGTATTACACTAATGAATCAGCAGCAAATCATTATTTTCACACTATTTATACATATATTGAAAGACAGCTTTTATAAGATATAGACTCATATAGAAATAAAACTATATATAGCAAATAGTATGCAAATTTTATCCTTTAAATTATATTTAATTATAGAAGAAATTCCAGACTGATATTTTAATTAATTTTAATCCTCTATCAACTCAGAGACTGAATAATAGTGACTTGCTCATCAAACCTGACACATATTCCACCCACTCAAATAATTTTTGAAGAAGGCAGTCTTTTTTCTCCCTAAAGCTGCATGAGAAAGCCACATTTTTAATGTCTGACAATATAATGATCATCTTAAAATGGAAAAATTGAAAAATTAAGATTTTTTTTCCACACTGCTGCTTAAGAGAGCTTAGATTTATTATGCTTATGAGAATGTAAAGATTATCTAGAAAGTTATCCAGAATGCTACTGTATATACGAATATGGAAAAACAAGATCTGATTTTTCATGTAGTATGCTGCCTTTTGGAGTTATCCACCAGCCAGTATTAAGGCTAACATCCTGGGTGCTTACCTGGAAATCTCAGGCCATCTTCATGAACCAGTTGTGTCACACTTTAATGGTTATAACAGGAAAGTAAAAAATTTAAAGGGGAAGATAATGAAGCAAACATGATGCTAGATAACTTGGAAAACAGATGAAGATATCCTGCAATATGTTCCTCAACCTGCACAGAATTGCACTGATATCTGCTTTGGAATGTGATGTAGAAACATTGCAATATCATGCTAATGCTTTAGCAGTATGTTTGGTGCAGGTGGTCTATGGGATACAGAAGCTCTATGGGACAAGGGCAGAGGTTTTGGAACACAACTTCTTTTAACATCAGCTCCTATGGGTTGCAACATGAGAAAATATTCACAGTGAAGTTCAGCTTCAAAGATTTTGCAAACATCCATTTGCTCATCTGAGATGAATCACTTTTTCAGTGTTATGGTATGTTGCTCATATCAAAAGTTACCATTGAAACTGGTACCACTGAACCCAATTGTTTCAGGAAAAGGTCAGGGAGATAAATGCAGATAAAACTATGCTCTTCTAAAAATAATCTCCCAGCACCAAAATAATATACACCAGGGAACTAAGTTAATACAGCTTCACAGTCACACGTTCTCTGAATAGGTACAGACTTCGATTTTCCATTATGTCAGCTTCCTTTTTGACCATACAAAATTTGTTTCCAAATACAAGCAAGCATTTTTAAAGATAAACAGCATTTAACACCACATTATAAAAATGTGATTTTCTCTATTTCCTCTCTCCAAAGATTTCATATTCTACTCAGAATTGCATTATTTATGAACTGAAATCAATACTTTCAGTAAATTGGCACAGAGGGATGCTAAATATCTGTTAAAATATTTGTTCTTTATTAGAATAAATCGTATCTATGAATATATGGCAATGAGATATAAAAATTCACCTTATGTCTAATTGGTAAATGACATTTCTAGCTTGACAGAAAAATGCACAAGTTGAGGGAAGAAAGCAGACTCACATCTTCCCTATTGTTGATAGACCGTAGCCCCTCATCCTTGAACTATAGACTGAATTTCCTGGATCTTATTACTCAATTACCCTACCCTGTAAAGAAAAATTATTCTAGTCCTCACTGATCTTCAATTACGGGATAAAAAGAATTGTTAGATAATTTTAGGAGAACAACATAATTTTGAAAAATGGAGCTTAGAGTTTAATATTGTGTATATATGAACCAGTCATTGGAAGCAGACAATTTGTTTTCCAGACAGATTTGAGTTAATAAAATAAAATGATCATTGATTTCTAAACTGTAATATACAATATTGGAAACTGGCTGAACAACTTGTCAGTAACTTATGGGATTGTACATCAGCTGTTTGCAATGCATAACAAGTTAGAATTTATGAGTCACTTATATAATGCACATTAATCTCTAAACACTTCAATACAATTATAGATCAAGCACAAGCACACAATTTAGAAGCTGCTGCCTGTATTATTTAAAACTATACGGAAAAGTTAAGTTTAAAAATACTACTTTATATTCAGACAGAATAAGCACAAAGAAAATTCTTGCAAATATAGATTAATTCGATGAGGAATGAGATTTAATTAACACTGGAGAATTTATAGGGGTTGCCATTAACTTCACCAGAAAAGTTGTGATTAGTTATCCGAGTACTGTGAATGAAGGCAAAAGAACTAAGCGACAGTAGGGGAGACAACAGGAGTGTTCAGGAAACATTAGCTGAGCCAGGTCTCCTCTGCTTTTTATCCAGTGGGACACCTGGAACTGATTTCCAGTAAAACAGTTTTGGGACATTAGATCTAATTTTGCAATCAGAGATTTCTTGTAAATATTTGCTTTAAAATTCCAGTTTTCAAATAGTGAGTAGTTTAGTGTACAAGATACTATTCCAAGAAAGAAATATGGTGATCAAGTTGGTCTAATTTGCTGAATACGTATTTTAAAAAGTTTATTAAACTTAACTTTTAAAGTTTGTTTGTTTGTTTGTTTGTTTGTTTGTTTTAAATATTATAAATTATTTTATTCACACGCCTCTTCCATTTGCTCATGTTTTCTTTGGGAATGGTTCTATGTATCACCTTCCTCCTCTCCTTTTGGTTATCGTGACTCTACATGCAGACAGCAAATTCAGGCATTTTTATTTAATGTACTGTTTGCTAACTTCCGTGTCACTTTAGTAAGTGAAAGCAACTGAGACAAAATACTCTGAATGGTTAGTCCTGCACAGAATTGATTACACTCACTCCAGAGGGTCAACAAACTATGAAACTGATTTTAAATGGATTTACTGAAAAAGTCCACTTTAGAATCTGTAGCCATGTCTTGAATATCTGATAATAGTTCTGCTTAAGTGCAGGTTTTAGGGGAAGTCTTAAAAGAGGATAAAAAAAGTATTTATATTTAATATGCAAAAATAGCTTCTCAATGGAAACCAGAAAGTGCATGCTAGATGGAAACAAGATTTAGCAGATTAAGGGTGTAATTTTTTTCCTTCTTTTGTTCTGGCCAACCAACACACCAGCCAATCTTGACATTACTAGTCAGCCCCTGCTTCATCTCTGTCAGACTAGGATTTGGACTAGATTATGAAGGCTCATTTATGACAGGCATTGTTAAAGGTAACATGCATTTCTAAACTAAATATTAAGTGTGCATCTCCTGGCTAGTATAGTCTTTTCAGAGGAGCAATATTTATTTTTTGTTCATTGGAGAGTCAGTATAAATTCTGCCACAGTGAGAAAACATTTAAATATGTAACACAGATGAGAAGACAATAAAAATATGCCTCTCATTGTTAGTCCAAGCAGAAAAAGGTAAAAGCATATTACTAGAAATATTATCTTGAAGCTAACACAACTGTAAAATAGACTTCTCCAGCTTAGGAAATGATGCAATTTTGAGTTCTGCTCTCAACCTTATTCTGGTGTGCACAGCTTAATGCCATTATTGTGTACAAATGAAAACTATTTCTAAACTGTAAGCCTAAGGCAAATGCATATGGAAGAGTCATAGAAGCGGAAGGAGAAGGGTTGTTGAGTGTAATGAAGAAACTACATTTTAAGAAGCAAATGAATCGGAGCAACCTGCTCCCAACATAATTGTTTTAATGACCTCACAGCATACGCAAACATCAGCAGAATTGGTTTGTAATTTACCATGTCCTTCATTCTGAACACGCTCCCTAAAGGTTTGCGTGAAAGTCACGACATGTACAAACACAATTAGTTTCAGATTGACTAGCTGTGATGAATGTCTTCCTTTAATACCCTTGACCAAATTCACTCCTCTTGCCAGGAATGCAACAGAAGTATTTCACTTGCCATACTCTGGGAACACCAGAGTTCTGGTTGCTGGTGTTTTTTTGTTTATTTGTTTTGTTGGGTTTTTGGTTGTTGGTTGATTTTGGTGTTTTTGTGGGTGTTTTTTTTTTTTTTTGTGTGTGTGTGTGTGTGTTTTTTTTTTTATAAAATTAAATAGCTTTCAGAAATGTTTAGGTAAACATTGAAAACAGGAGGTTCCTAATGTAACTCCAAAGAATTTCCTAAGTTGGTCAATTAACATTTGTGGCAGAAGCTTCTAATTACTTAAGTTACCAGTTTATATCCGAATGACCTTGCACCCTACCTTGACTAGAATACTAAATAATGA
This sequence comes from Streptopelia decaocto, assembly GCF_964273445.1. Classification (NCBI taxonomy): domain Eukaryota; kingdom Metazoa; phylum Chordata; class Aves; order Columbiformes; family Columbidae; genus Streptopelia; species Streptopelia decaocto. Next base: position 88,898,797 of record NC_138663.1, read on the forward strand.
TTCTTCTAACTACCATTCACTGGGAGAGGTTCCAGCTAACTGAAATGTGCGTGATTATCCTAACACAGTTCTTAGCTGAGTGGTGTGCAGGTAGCACCAGTAAGCTTCAAAAATCACCCAAGTCAATGAATAAACATCTTATTCTTAAAGGCCTTAATCATGTGTGGAATGCCCTTTGCAGCTACTGTCTATAATAGGAGCAAACAAAATAAAGACATATTTCTTATCCTGCTGCTGTATGCCTACCAATTTTTGTGTAATGACTAATTTACATTTTTGTCCACAAATGTCCCTTTTACAAACTGAAATAAACTATTATTATTAAATATACAATTGTTCCAGAATTTTGATATGGTGTTTATTGACCGCAACTTAAACCAGAAACTTGTTGAAAAATGCATGTCACAGACAAATTGCCAATGGTTATAAATTATAGTGTGCTATGCCATAAAATAAACTATTATAAAGCTGAAAGACCACACTGGTAAGTATATTATGGGAAAAAATACTTCACAGTATTGATTAACCTTTCCCCCCTCCTACTTCAAACTAGAATTTAATTTTGTTCTTCTCATGTTGCGTAACTTAGAGAAACTTATCTTAAAGCTAAGCATAGTTGGACTAGCTTAATGTATAACACTGGTGAGCGAGAAATGAAAGTAAATGGAATCAGGTTGACATTCATTGCATTAAAGAAACATCTGAACATGAATATCTGCCAGCAGAAAAAAACGTATTTGTTAAAGAAAATTTACAAGTATTCAAAAAATCTGCAGGATATAAATCAAGATTGTTTTAAAAGCCATTTTTCACTTATGATTACTGTGTAGTAATCAGGCATATGTGTAAAGAAACATCAGCAAAAAGCAGTCTAAATGTACAGAGGTGACCAGCAGTTGAAAATCTGTGGGTAATAACTATGCTGCACAAAGATCTTGCCTCAAAACTTTTGCAAGGCCTTAAGACTGTTGAATAGAATGATAGTTGAATAAGTCTGGCAACTGAGATATAGCATTGTTGCCTTCTGGTATTCTTTCCAACTATAAATGCAACACTGACATAGATATGCATATACATTCATATAGTTAACAGACTGGCCTGAATATTCACTGTATAATGCTGAATGCCTTTTTAAAATGTATTGTTCAGAAGTGACTTCAAATAGGGAGTACACATCTCAAACATTTTTTTTTTTTGGTTAGTAATGCCTCTTACTGTTGTCACATCACATTCAGTATGGACATTTACAGACTGTCCCTAGCCAATAACCAATGAGACAATATTTCTCTTTAATTTTTTTCACACAAATAGCAGCAGCAGCACTGTTCTGTGTTGCTCCCAAGACAGTACAGGGCTATCAATACAGCTGTAGGTGTCAAGTAAACAAATGCCATAAATTTTTCATTTATTGTCATCTATGAAAATTTCATGATCTTTCTTTCATGTGGTTTGCACTCTGATGGAGGTTGTTTTGTGATTGTTTCATAACAGGCTTTTATGTAACCTGCTATTACATTTTGACAATCAGTGAGTAGAAGTAGCTGTTCCTTTAGTTTTATAAACCATTAACTTGAACAGTTTGGAAGATAGTTCAAATGGCTTCACCATGTCATTAGAAAAAGAGAAGCTTTTTTGACTATTAAGTTATGAAGGGCAATCACATCTGCAGAGATGTGAGACTCAGGAAAAAAAAAGTAAAGCTGCCTTTTGATTAGGGTGAAAGTCTGATGCTACTATGGGAAGCAACTTAGGATGAGTGAACAGGGAACTCCCTTGTGACCCCAATGAGCATCTTGAAACTATACTGTCATCAGCCAGAAAGATTAATCCTAATAAACTGTCTTGGTAGTGCCACTGAGATGCTTTCCTAATAGTTGGATGAGACTCTGAACAATTTACACCATCTACATTTTTACTGTAATGATATATGCCATTAATTCAGGGTGATAAGGTCATGTTTATTCCTGGAAGAGACACTGAAATCCTTCCATGCATTCCTTAGTTCCCACGAGTCTAAGAGAGTGATAACAGGCTGCTGTTGGTACAGACCAGCCCCACTGGGTTACAAATATATCTGAGGAGCCACCTCTACTAGGAACAATGAACTGGCTGTAACTTATTTGTAAAAAGTAATAAGATGAAAGGCAATCCCTTTCAGACACTGGCAAGATTTTACCATCAGATTAGGATGGTAAAATCCTGGGATATATCTGCCAATGGCTCACAAAAAATAAGACATATTAGACAAAGGAATCCTGCCATATTTGCAGTTCCAGAGTCTGCCTGAAAACCTCAGCTGACCACAGGCTGCCAACACCAGACAGATACAGCAAAACTAGACAGGTCTCTAGTACAGAGATAAGGTGTGTGCCTGGACAGAGTGAAGCTTCTCATGTCTCAAACTTTGTCCACTGGTAGCAGGTCTTTCACGTCACGGAGATCAGAGTCACCCACAAACTGCAGAACTGAGTGGGGAGAAAATTACATGTCTGGGCTGCAATGGCAAAAGGGCTGAAATGGCAGAAGGCGTGTTTCTCTAGTGTAAACTTTGCACCAAGGCAGGAAATATGCTGAAGAAGCCCACAAATGGAGCAATGCCCGTGAGGTGTCCCATGGCTGGATAGTGATTTTAGGGGAGGTCACAGCTGTGGGACTGACAGGTGAAGGGTGAGCTGGGGGCTGTCAGCATGGAGTCCCATTGGAGGGACATGATGTGGTGAAGATGCAGGCTGGACAACCAGGAAACTCTTCAAGCCAGAGAAACGCTATAGCTATGGAGTGCCACCCCTCAGTGATGCAGTTGAAATGGTGGACTGAAATGGAGCAGGCCACTATCTAGCTGTATAACCATGTACTCAGGATGTATCTCACAACTCTACTCCTCCTCTGCATAGCGTAATGTTGACCCCTCTGCTCTCAAACAGTAGACCATATGAATGCCCACTGAGTGAATGTGTATTTGGACTACTATTTGGAAATAGGAACTATTGTTTTAAGTTCTGTTTTATTTAATTATTCATTATTTACTACTTTAATTATGCATTAAAAACCTCAAGTAATTCTGTATTTTGTTTAGGCAATGCAGACTCTAAGGCATGCTAAGAAAGTTATGGAGTGAGGTGTCTCTTCCTTCCATTAGTCATAAGAGAAACATAAATTACAATTCAGCATATAACTCTCTGCTTCTTCACACAATGATTTAAAGTCGATTGAGTACAATTACTTCATACTCAGCATATTTACTACTGTATAAAACTTTCTTGCTTCCATAAAGAAAGCAGGCACTTTTCTGAACAACAGTATTGTTAAATATTTTTGATGAGGCTTTTTTTGAAAACATGTTTCACCTTTCAGTTGTTTACAAATTACTTTGGCGGTGATTTGGGAAAGCACTTAGTATGTGCTGATGTTCTTCCTTGAACAGGGACTTTGCTTAAGTGCTTTTCTGAGCAGACTCTGATTATGTTTATCTGTCCATTTATCTGAATATAAAATAAGGATTATTTTGATATCTCAAAACATTCTGAAACAAAGCTATGCAAGAGTAGCATATAGCTTCATCCCCTCATCTCTCTAGCTGCAACATTTACACTTCTAACACATTCCTATCTCATCCTTGCTTGCCACACTTGCTGGACAAGGCACAGCGCATACTGTGGTCATACAGCAACTATATAAATTATTTCTTTACTGACTTAGCTAATAGACAGGTTAAGTGGTCGGTCAGCTGGCGATTCTAGTCCAGTAAGAAAGCCTTACATAGCTGAACCTTGTTTTTCGACTGGCAGATGCAACCAACACCTTGGTGACTGTAAGTGGTTGTTTTTCACACTTCTATTGAGAGAATATAATATCTGTGAAATTTTCTTCTCTGTTATCGAACTCAGGATGGCTAATGGGTTCACAGTTCTTTAGGGTGCCTGACACTGTGACCACAGAAACTCTGTTTCCTTACGAAGCCGGGAGTGGGAAGGAACCAAAACCATGGCTATCAAATGTATGAATACTTGCACAAACTTAATAACTAAAAAGTCAAGAACACTACCCTATTAATTTTATATAATTTTTTTATTATTATTTTTTTTTTATTTGATCAGGTCTGGTAATGCTTTAGACATAAAATTGCAGAGAGAATTTTAGGATGCAGTTTGCAAAGCCTTTTCAAAGTATTACTTTCCTTTAGTCTGCTTCTTGTCATTTCTAATGCTGAGCAGTGTACTTAAATCTTGTCAATGCCAGTGACTGCATGAAAAGGCAGTTTAGATTTTACTATTAGTTGTGGCAGAGAACTGTGCATAAAGATGAGCCTTAATCACTTTTGAATTAGTTCATTTCTCCTGTCAGCAAATACTCTCCTTCTTTGATGCTCTCAGACTAATCTACTCACTAACTGTCGTAGAACACAATTCTTCAGTTTCTACATATGCCCATGGTACTCTTCAATGCATTACTGTAGTCAGCAAAATGCCAACAGCAATACCTTCTCCAAAAAGAGAGGAAAACCCCTGAAGAATAAACTAATAATTTTGCATGTTTAAAGAAGAATCTGTTAATTTCACATAAACCATCAAAAAGAAAGGGCCACTAGAGGGAACTAAATCCAATATGCATGAAGAAAATAAAATACCAGCTCCTCAGCTACTGTAAATTATTGCAGCTAATGGCACGGTCTGGATTTACAACAGCTGAAGATATTGCTCTGTATTCTTAACAAAGATATGACAATTCAAGAAAGCAATTTATATATTCATAAAGAGGTCTATCACTTCATGCAATCTGCACACCAAATACATCAAACCAATATGTATGAAAAGATTACATATAAAAGGTAGCATGAACATGGGATAAATATGTTGTGTAGGTATAATATATGATAGATCTAGATCTTTCATATTAGATACACATCAAATGAGAAAAAATAGTTTTAAACCAATATGTTTGGACTTCTGGTAATGCAGTCCTTGTACACATTAAGATATTTTTGATTTGTCGTCACATCATACATATAATGTTGGATCTTTGTTTTATATACACATGTGCACAAACCTGCAAGATCATGCAATAAGTACTTTCTGTTTCAGTATAACTAAGATTATAAGGAAAGATTGCAACAGTGAGTTTACTGTTCCGTAGTATAGCTAGAAAAATAAATGCAATATAAAGGTGAATATTTAGTATACTATATGGGAAAAGCAAAACTATAAATTGTCTACTAATAGCAGGCTAACAATAAAAACAAAAAGGTCACTAATCCTTTTATCTGAGAACTTCAATGTGTTTGATAAACATTAACAAAGTCTCTGCAATGTTCTGAAAAGCGCTTCCGTTCTACAGTTTCCTTTCCTAATGTTACATACCATAACCTTCTCTGTATCATTTCTTATTTATGACTAAAAGTAACTCACAAAATATGTTTCTTGTCCTCTCAATAATTTCCATCAACCAAAACTCTATTTACTTTCTTCCATATTTCATATGACATCTTTTTCTCTGTTACTTCTAAATACATAGTAACCATGCTTATGATTTTATAGAACTACACAGTTTGTAAGCCTACAAAAATTGTTTTATCTCTGTAACTACATTTTATAAATGCCTCCATTTAATTTATTACAATACTTTCTTCTGCAAAGCTGTCTTTTTATACCCAAATAAACTGACAGATATTCTGGAGATCCGGTCTTAAATTCTCCTAAGCCCTTCCAACAGCATTTTTAGTAATGTAAGAATTATTATAGGGAATGCGAGCAGCCTATAGAGTTTACCGTCAGTGTGTCACAAATTATCAAAACATTGGTCTTTTCCCTATTTTGAGTAAACTGCAGTGAAAATCTATATCCTTAAAACAGGAACAGACAACAGCAGAAGAGACATAATTTTTTAAAAGCCCACCACTTAAACACACATCACAAGCTGTGTTCACACAGCTGTCAGCCAGTTTAAAACCAAACCATATCTCCGGTGACCTCCACCTGTGTGTGCTTGGTGACTTGCATTTAGCACCCACATAACAAAACATCTAAAAATAAGTATACATTGCAGTAGTTTCTCATAGTTTTGGGTACCATGTTTTTTTTTACTTTAATGAGAAAGGAAAAGAGAGATACAGGTTTGCAACATGATGCCTAAGAGCCTAAGGCAATTTTCACTACAAGGCATGTATCATTAGGTGTCTTGTATATAATAATTAGCTTTTCTGTTACCAGCATCACATCAATGGTAAGTGACTAGTTGTTGGGCTTTTTTTTTTTTTTCATTTTCATGAATATTATTAGTATTACCATCATTGTCATTATCATCATCATCATCACAGCAAGCTGTTAATTTTTGTATGCCCAGAGGCAAACAAGTAATTACTTACTCATCAGGAAAACTACTTGTCCCAGATACACAGGTAAGTAGATTTTTCCTAGGCTGATCACTGAAAGAACCCAGGGCCTTCCTATAAGTGGAACATAACAGGATCCTCCTGAACATTAGCACTTTTACTAAATACTTTCATATTATCAAAGGTCTTCTACTCAAAACTGTAGTTTTGCCAGTTCAGTTCCTGTTCTACATTAAACACTTCAGCTACAGTTGCAATGTCACTGCACAGTAGGTGAAAAACATTTCTGGGACAAATGTCAGCAAGGGATAATTTTGAAATAACCTTCTCATCTACAGTAACACAAGCCAGAAGATAAAACTGCTATACAGGTTACTTTGTTGGTAACCTATGATGCTGTTTCTTGGCATAGTAAGTATTTCTAAAGATGGAGGAGGAAAAAGTTGCAGACATAAACAGAAATATAGAGCTCTTTTCATTTTCCATGTTTTTCCTCATAAAGGTCAGCCTTGGACATGAATTTGAACTAAAACAGGGGGAAGAAAAAGCTCAAAACCAATAATGCAAAGTGGACAATTAAAGGAACAAAAATATCTATTAGGACACCTCACCTAAGGAAATAGTTCATACAGATGTTAAAATACCTTACAGGGAAGCATGCTGTATTAGTACTATGCAACCTGGATACTAAAGGAATTGAGTTCACTTTCATTTCACCTTTGAACTGTGAAATAGCAATACATGACGTGGTGTTTTACTCCTTCAAAATGGATATCACAAGGAAAGACTTGGAAAAGCATCAGATGCAGACTCTAGTTCTGATGAACCACTGATGCGGTTAGTCCTAGGTAGTTAAAGCTTGCACATAATTTTAAACTGAAGATACGTTTTTGTGCTCTGTGTATTGGGGTCAAGGGCCAACTACCAAAAGCATTTAATTCCCTCATCAGCAGAAGCTGTAAGTCATCACCAAATGCACTTAAAACCGTGTAACAACCTGCAAAACATCCTAACTTGCTGACCCAGACTTCGAAGAAGCAAAACAATCCACCTAACAAATGCAGAGATGACAGGGCCATAGTAACAGACAGGCAGTGCTGGGACTTACCATCTTGGTCTGTGGTAACCGTGATGGCTGTGAACTGCTTGGGAGAGAAACTCAGCTCCGAGACCCCATTCGTGGCTTCTATTTCGAAGGTGTAGTTCACGTGCGACACGAAGTCGAGCACTGTCACAGAGGAGTTGATGAGACCGGTGTGCCTGGGGATGAAACGGATGCCTCCCCCACAAATCTCACACTGGCTGGTGTCCGACCCACATTTCTTACAGATGACGCTGTAAGTGAGATCTTTTCTTCCTCCGGTATCACTTGGGGGGCTCCACTCCAGCATTAGAGCTGTTTCATTAATGTTGAAAATCACATTTCTTGGAGCGGAAGGTGGCCCTGCAGAGAAGGAGGGGAAAGCCTGTTAAGTGACAGTTCCCTATTTTGGAGAAAAAAAATATATATATATAGAAAAAATATATTATTCTTAAGACAATTACTTGCAAATAGAAGCTACAGAAGTTACATTGCAATAACAAATTCAATGGAAAAAATAAAGATTATCTAAACACTTACAATCCTTGAAAATTAAGCAGGAATAATAAATAGATGAGATCATAAAAGATGAATAATCTAAATAAATTAGAATATATTCAGAAATAATTTAAGGCAACATAAAAACTACTTAGTAATGTTAAACCTAGATTTGATAACACAATTTTGCACTAAATATCGCTTGTTCTTGTGAGATACTGAGGTGGAGCTTTAACCACAAGATTTATTTCCTTATGTCTAGTAACGCGAGCTTTTCTGATGCTTATAATCTTTGACGTTTTATAAGAGATAAATTGAATAAGAAATAAGGAACAGCTTTGGAATAGCTACAAGAAGTGAAGTTGTGTTAGCTCTATAGTGCCAGATATTTTTTCTATCCTTCACTGCTCTTCTCCAGGGATTTCTTTGCTGCTGCTCATTAACAGAGTTAGGTGGCAACCGGCCAAGACCATTAGGCACAAGAGACAGTTTACAAGTTTTTTCTTTCCTACCTGGCACCTCATCAGCATCAGTATAACAGTGAAGACATCAACCTTGCAAGCTAAAGATGTAAAAGGATGGCCACAAAGCAGGAGAAAAAATAATTCCTGAAGACTGTGGGGAGGGATGCAAAGACAGAGGCAGCAGGCAGAGTGCAGGAAAGCTCTCAGCTGGCAAGCAGGTGGAAGAGCCCCATGTACTGTCAGATGAACCACGAGTGACCCATCTCCCACAGACCACACAACAGCCAAGGTCTGTCCAACAAGTTTTAAGCTGTTATGCTGACTTACTCTGCAGGATCACTCGTAAATCATCTGAGGCTTTATAGATCAGCTTCCACAGTCTGATCGAAGAACTTTAACACCTAATGTTTTTCCAGATAGGAATGAGTGAAGGGATGAAGGAAAGGCAGAAATTGTTCATTCAAGTATGAATAATTTTTTCACCGTTTCTTATTATTATCATCTTCTTCTTCTTAACATATTTCAACCAAGCATTTACAGAGACATGGTTTTCAAAAGCAATTTGTATATAGACCCAAAATATGCCCATACTTCAGGTGTTGATATATTTAAGATGACTGCGTGTCCTGGTTTCGTTAAAAACAAGTTTCTCTTTTAGTGAATTTGCCTGTCAGCTAAAGCCTTCATATTTTCCTGAAAAGTCAGAGACATGTTTTGGTAGACATAGCAATGGAATGCGAGGTCACTGATAAGGATGGATGGACATCTCGCAAGAGGGGCAACGAGAAACAGGTGACCAGAAACTGACCAACGGAGTATAACATCCCATTCACGTGAATACTTCATATAAAAGTGGGAGATCACGAGGATCTTGTCCCTTTTTCCTTATGGCTGACATTAGGAGAGGACCCTGCTAGTCGTCCCTGCGAACTGAGGCCTAGTGACAGACTGAATCCAGCTCCGGTTGGCTGCACAGTCCAGTCCAGGACTTTGGGTGCCGGCCCAACATCTGCCGGAGCAGTTGCCGGGACTTTCGAGATTGGTTTTCTATATTTTGTATCATTTTCTCTATTTTTATTAGTAGCATTTGGTTTTGTATATTTTGTATCATTTTCTCTATTTTTATTAGTAGCATTAGTAAAACATTTTTAATTTTTCCAACTCTCTTCTCTCTGTCCTTCTTTTCCTCCCGATCGCCTGTCTGCAGTGGGAAGGGGGGAGAAGGAGGGGCTGAAGGGGGTTAACAATACATCTGCCACAGTTTTACTGTCATCCCACAATTAAACCTTGACACTGTGGTAAACTCAACTGGCGATCTCTGGGGTTTTTTGAGCTGAACGAGTTGAATAAGTATTATATCCCAGCTCTCAACATAAAATTACAGTGCATTTGGATTGCTTAGCCAATGCTCAGCAGAACTTTGAAAACTTTCAGCTGGCCTTGCAGTTTTCCAAGATTTATACAACCTGCCAGCAAGACTTAAGTATAAACTTTTGACTGAGATACTGGTCAAACTTCAAGTGAGCTTTTCATTACTTCAAGGCTTCCCAAGCAGGCTGAAAGACTATATGAAACATTTGCAAATGACATCAGCTAATTCTTACACAAAGTGTATTTCACCCAACAAATTGAGTCGCACAGTAAATCTGTGAGAGTCAGATAATTAGAAAAACTTCAAGACAAGAGAGAAGAACTAAACAAACCAACAAAAATATTAACACTCTTGCAAATTGCAATTCAACAAATGGTAGGATGAGGGCAAGACCTTGTGCCCAAAGGACAGTCAGATAAATGGTCAGAACTTTGCATTGGGAAAGAATGAAAAATCAAAGCTCCTCCTAACATTTCATATATAAATCAGGATCTCAAATATCAGCAAAAAATATTTTAAAATATACTGCCTTTTTTCTAATAATTCAATTTCATTATTTTTTTTAAGATCTTTAATTACTACAGCACTGATATGCTGATTTTATTTTCAAACTTTTACCTATTTATCTGACTGAAAAAAATGTAGCTATTTTAGAAATCAAGCCCATGAGTGGTTCTGAAATATGCACCTACAACACAGATAAAACCATTTACTCAAGTTGTTAATTCTTGAAGATGACCTTGAATACTCAGACTGTACTTTAGCAGAAAACATTACTGTATCTTACATTTTACTGATAAACTACAGAGTAGTAAAGATTTATAAAGTTGTACCTATACACAACAACAAGAATGAATACTAACTTTAACGAAGGAAAGAGGCAATAACAGTTGCAGACAAAAACTCAGTATTCACCAACATTTGCCATTTTTAAGTGATGCTGTTTTTTTACTCATATGGCATAAATGTGGGTATAAAACTGGAATGCTTGTAAAGGGAAAAAAAGTTTGTATGGTGTGGAAGGGATAATATGAACTCATAAACGTTAAGGTTTTCTGTGAACTTTAGTTGAACATTTGTGTTGCTTTTTTTCTTTCTGGCATTCATTTTCACTTTAAATAACTGAGACTACGTTTTCATTACAATAATTTTTGCCCTGAAGAACATGGTGCTGGATTTCAAGCACTTGACAATTAAAATATTTGGAGGTGTCACATTGCTTTGTGGTTTTTTTTTTTTTTAGTAGACAATAAAGTTTAAAATATTTTTAGTATGTATTTATGCATCTATCTGTGCAGAGTTCATAGTTAGTAGCCAAAATGCCCTGGAAAGCAAAAAGCAGTTATTTTTCAGCATATCAAGGAGTCATTTAGCTGAACAGTATGAAGCTCATTTGTACTGAAGATGGATATTTCTGGAATTTTGTAATTTGCAATTTTTATGGTCACAGAGAATATTCTGAATATTTCCTTCCTGGTCTTTGACTGTGACCTTGTGATAAGTCTAACACTGAAACATTTGAAATACTGTAATATCTAAATATTTATAAATGCAACTTGTTAAAGAAGGTTAATTATCTTGATACATCATTTTCCAATGGTGTAGAAAACAGAGACAAGGTAGAGCCTTGAAGAAGCTGATGCTGTCCCAAACCCTCTCCATATTGTCTCAGATTTACAAATCTCTAAACGTTTCATAAAGTTACTGTGAGGCTGACGGTTCTAGCTACTCTGGAAAACAGTTCCGAGATCTGAATAAGCACAGACTACTTCAGCTTCAGCTGTTATTGTTTATGTGCAAAAGACAGGAATAATTATGTTTCCTCTAAAAACATGCTGTGAGAATTAAATAATAACCGGTCTTAACAAATTCCCACTGTTAAAACCAAAGAGGAGTTTTAGGAATATGGAGGATGAGCCTTAATCACATTTACGTATGTGCATAACTTTAAGCGGATCAGTAATCCCCTTGAAATAATTGGTAATACACATGCACTTAAAACTAAGCATGTGTGTAATTGCTCAGAGGATTGGAACCAATGTTTTTCAACTGGCTTAAATTTAATCTTACATAAGCTATAGATATTATGACAATGGGTCATCATAGCTCAGCTTTTTTATGTTACTTCATCAACTTGGGCAGGGCAAAACAGGAATGAATGTGAATCCAGGCAATAGGAGAGTTTTGTTTGGCTTTGTAAATTTTAATTTGCTATCAGATTTTCATCATACTATATGTAGACAGCAGCAGCAGAATAAACAATACAGTAGATAAAATACATATTTTTTTTTTATTTGTACTAGACAGTGAAGGTTGTTATATTCATTATTTGAGACTTAAACCTCAATTGTAAGAGAAAACATGAATTGTTGTATTTTCACACTTCAATGAATAGGGAAAACATTATCAATTATCTTAGGGATGTCTGAAAGTTTACGACTGTCCGCCTGCAAATACTGAAAAAAACCTCAGACACCCTTCATACTCATGGCCCCTCATGCCAATTTGCATGATGATTAAATAGCTTTTTAATTGCTGTTAAATTATGCCAGTTAAACTGTGATTTCATGCAAATATTAAGCTGTAATGACATACAGTGAATCATTTACTAAGATTTAGAACTTGAAACAAAGAGAGACAATTAATTCTAATCCTCATATTCAGCTAAATTATGTGTCACTGGGCTTTTATGAATGTGGCCTGGTTGCTTTGTTATCATTTATAAATTATACAAAGATTATTTGACACATTAGAAAAACTTGTCAGCAATAACCCTTCTGCAGACATTTGTCTGCAAAGCTCTTGGGGATTTCTTTCTACCGATTTTTAAGGAAAACAAGTATATTGGTGAAAATTATGGATCTTTTCCTCACACCAAAATTTGTGACTTTGGATTTTATGCAAAAAAGTAAAACACAGTTCAGATGGACAAGCATTTAAAAAAAATGCAGCTCTTCTGCTGCTTAGATAAAACACAGCCTGAGTGTGAGAAATGTCTTTTGCTTCATTTACAAATGACAATGTAAGATGTATTTCTACCCTCTCCCTGGAGTAGATGTATTGATGTCTTATGGAGAAGCAGGCCCACTCCAAGAGAAACAGAGCTATGTTTATGTCTGATGCACCTCATCTTGCTTTGCATATCCTCTCCCTCTGTGACAGTGAAGTGCATTTTGCCCTTTACGGAAGGAAAGAGGAGCAAATGTAATGCTGCAGAGGTGTAGTGAGGGCAATGCGGTATTTTAGACACTGCAGAGTGATGACTGGAAAACACTATGTTGTTTTTTAAGTGAGAACTGTCCATTACCAGATATTGGACTCTTAAAAGTGTGACTTATTTGACTACTGAATTTACAGTAGAAGGGCAAAAATTAACCATAATCTTCTGAGAATACACAGAATCAGCATCTGGCTGTGCCTCGAGTTCATAACTGCTCTTTTATATATATACATACATGTGGCATACATAGGTAGTGTCACTTGATGTAGAATGCTGTATTATATTTTTTTCCTTTCCACTTATTCATTTTCTGTGAGGCAGGCAGGAAGAATGGAAACCAGTGACTACAAACAGATACCCCAAGTCTGAGCATAACGATAAACTGCAAACAAGTATATATATATAAAGTAACAATAGAGGCAGTAGAGTCAAAGACTTCAAGCACTTTGCTTGATTTTGCTGCTGGAATACAGTGTTGACTCTTAAAAACAGAGGATGCACTTCGTGGCAGGGGTTATTGAACAGAGCATAAGATTTTTGGGTTCAAAATTGTTTAAGCATAACTTGAAAAGAGACTCATTCAGACTCAGACACCCAGTACAAGTCTGCCTGCCTTTGACCTTGAAACAATGGATCAATTTATCCAATTACACTGTAGTGGGAAATGTTAGAGTTTATGCACAGAGTAATCAGACAGGGGATTAGATATGATGCTATTTGTTGCTCACTGTGTATGCAGAGATCACTGACAGCATACTCGCATATGGCAAAGAAATACAATAAGGAGAAAGAGTAGCAGGAAGAGATTGATAACAACCACTCATCAAATAGAAAAAGGCTAGAAGAAAGAGATGAACAATATATCCAAATGTAATTTTCTTCCCTCTTATTAAAATGAGAATTCTATTATGCTTTTCTGCAACGTGCACATTCTTCCTTTACAAAAATGGGAACTGTACAATTTTGGAAAAGCATACAGTGTGCACTTTAGCAGAATTAATGAAATGAGATTTGACGCTCATCTTGAAAAAAGTGGATGCCTGAAGCTAAACTCTTAAATTCACAGTCTCTTAAATCAAGGTCCTTATTTTCTGTAATGCTGCATACACAAGTTTTCTGGTACTGAGGAAAAATTCTGGAGTGAGGAATACTGTCTAACCCTACACAGGAATGAAAAGCTCTCATTTTGGATATTGCTTTGCAGGAGCTGGGGACACAAATGAAATAGGTATGAATTCAACTGGGTCACAATGTTCGAGGGTGAAGACATTTTAAAGGGAATCCACTATTCATTCTATGTTTGATTCAAGAACAACTCTCATTGTAAAAATCAGAATAAAAATTTCTAATCTCTTATGCCACATCTCACATGTCAGAATACAAATTTGCAAATGAACATCAAAAATGCAGACCTGCCCCAAAAGTGGTTATGTATAAAAGGCATTTCCTTACTGCATAACCTTTTCTCTCTCTTTAGGCAAACTGGCTCATTTTTTTTCTAACTTTTCAACTTCTTTTAAGACAGTAAAGCATGACAGCATAGAAAAAACAATCTAAATTCTACTCTATCTCATATCTGTATTTTTGTTTATTAAATTTAAATTAGCCACATCTGCACAGACCCACTGAAGGCAGTGAGGTTGTATTTATAACAGAAACATAATTTTAATAACTGATAGCATAATTTGGAAGCAGTGGGGCTAAAGATATCACTTAGGGAATAATTTGGCCCGCAGCCTCTTCATTACTGATGCTGTGCAAAAGAACACAATCTGCCTGTCAAGAGTCTCAGCGTCATTTGCAGAGCTGACAATTAGGGAAATAATAATCATCATAGGTATAAAATGAATACATCTGCTGTTACAGTCAATGAAGTACTGATACTTTGCACTCCAGGCTGAATGAGAGGCAAGGCATGGTGGCACTGAACCAAAAGCAAGGCAGAAACTAGAATGTGGTTCACTGTCTTCCTTATTTCTCCCAAGACGGGTTGAGATGGGGCACCGGTACCTCTATTGTGGTTGATTTCTTCAATCCCTCCACTTGGTTGCATTGTCTGACATCCTCAGCAGGAACGGAGAGATCTGGCAGCAAGTCTTCCCTGACATTTTTTGGCCAAAGCAGCTCTCAGCATCCTGCTTTTGCTGGGAAAGCATGAGGGTGTTGTAGGTACCTGCTTCCCAATGCTACAGGGCTCTCATGCTCCTTCTTACGCTATCAATACTAATGGGCAGCAGGGCTTAAAATTGTGCCCTGAAAGATAATTATGGAAACATAATACCATGTATGAGCATAGAAGAACTGTCTTTTGGACATGAAACATCAATGTCATGAATAATACAGAATCACGCCTGCATGAAAAAACCATCTTTCTAAGCATGAAACTGTCAAGAGCACCTGGGATGTGTGTTAGCTCGGCGGGTAAGTTTTTAAGGGCCTGTGCTTGGGGCACTCATTTGAGTGGAATTATCAGTATTCACCATTATCCTGCAGGAAGTCTGGAATATCATTTTTTATTCCCTCATATATTTTGTGCAAAAAGACAGGCCTATGTGCTTTGCTCCAGAGTGAGATGACAGCAGATTTTGTGCATGGTATTGGGGTGCCCCTCTGAACCCTATGTCCCTTAAGTAGCTGGAGGCTGGGATTTACCCTTCCCATCTGAAAATCCTATAGTTAGATTAGACAACTTTCTGCTAAATGCCTTGGATCTGGGGAAGGACATTTTTGGGGACCACCACTCCCATTTACTGGATGGACAATGTCATGGTCTACATAATCACCTCAGTATTACAGAGTGCCTATGACTTTGTAAATCAGCTCCAAATCACCTGGTATATTCCCAGTTTGCCCAGTACAGTGCCATCTGGAGCGACTAGCATGAGCACAGGAAGTAGTTCAATTCTGCTAGTGTCAGCCCAGTTATTTTTTACATGCTGCTGCCTTACACAGGGTAAACATACCAAAATCATGAGTATACACTGGTGGTTATTGCAGCGGTGCTTTGTTTTCATGGTCTTATCTCTTAAGCTTTTTGCATATGTAGTCTGTTAAAATACTTAATGCACTTAACACCTTAATTTTTCTACAATTCTCTTAACAAGAGGACTGTGGAAAAAAAAAAAAACACCACCATACTTGAATCAAATCCTCTACCAAATGAGCTTTTATTTGATTGTGTAGAGATTATATTTCTCTTATAATTTTAATTGAAATCTGGGGAGACAGCAGAGTGTGTCATATCAGTTTTTTTCTTTATGTGACTCCTCAGTTTTTTGAAAATTTTTGTACAAGCGTATCTTCATGTATTTAAAATACATACTGGTAGTTAAAACTCAATGTTGTATCTATCTGAGAATGAATACATACTTTGTATTATCTCTCAGAAGTAGAAGTTAAAAAGTCACCAAAGAAAGAAACACGTTAGTATTTTTAGGGATATCTAGACTAAATGGAAATGTTATGTTTGAATTTTTATTTTAAACATCTCTTGTTGTTATCTTGAATGGGATTGTCCACAAAATGTACAATCTCATGTCATTTAAAAAAAAATACAATAATATATAAATGAGGCACAGGAGAAGAGAATTGCAGACACCGGTACTGATCAGACTTACGGGTACATGCCATAGTTGGTGGGTCCTTCTCAGCTCTGAAGTAACCTTTCTCACACTGACAGACAGAAGTTGCTTCTACATAAGTCAAACTGTGTGGAGGGCACTTGGAGCATTTTACATTTCCAGCAAACGCTTTATAGAATCCAGGCCTGCAAGCTGCAAAACAAGAAAATAAGTTTCATTAATAGAAGCAAGTTTTAGTCACAAGTAAAATCTGTTCCATGCAGTTATAATCAATCTTCTTTCCTTTCCAACCTGGATATATACGCTATTTTGATAATAAAATTCTTCCCAGTTTTTATTTTGGTATGTGGATTTAAAAAAAAAAAAAAAAAAAAAAAAAAGGTGTTCTTGCAATGTAATTGGAAATCATGAAAAGACACAGCTTCCACATTTAGAGACAGTCCTCACTGCTGCTTGAAATTGTTATCTAAACAATTTCACTAATATCACTAAAAAAAGTACATTATCTATGTTTTATGCAGGTTCCATCTGTTAGTAAAAAACACTGAGATAACTTCTTATTTGCCAAAGTAATGGAGACTTGCAATGCTTAATATGTTTATCCTCACAATGCCTTGATCAGACAGATGACATTCCTATGTATTTATAGACGGGTCTGACTTGCCTACAGTCCCCTGAGAAGCCTCTGACAGAAGGGCTGCACCAGCTGGGTCTTCTGCAACCTGTTGGCACGAGAGGCTGGGAGGTGCTGCTATAACCATCTCCAGAAGTGTAGGAAGGAGATGCTGATACCCTCTAGTGCAAACTACTGCAAGCCTGAGGCTACTCTTAATTGTGTCAGGAAGCAACCTGGACAGCAGCTGCCCTGGGGATGGGGGATGTTGTGATGGTCTGAGCTCACTGTGCCTCCCGTTACTTGGAGCAGGGGTCCCTGTCGTCCTCAACCACAAGAACTTACATGCCTTTTTGCTGCCTTTAAAGCAGAAATATTTTGTTCAAACAAATCATCATAAACCTGCCAGGTTTGCATCCTGAAATATAATTATAAAACCATCCTCGGACTTCATCACACACATTTAAACAGAGATTTCTTTCTTTCCCTACAGCTACCACAATTATACATGCCAAGACGTATTGCAGTTACTGTCTTCCGGCTTCCCAATCCAAAACCAGAACTGAAACAACTTAAAGAGCGGCTCAAACATGTATACACTGTACAGAATCATATTCCTTCTGACTCCTCTAGCAGTATGATAGAAACCATTGCTATAAATATTATTTCGAAGATCCATGTGGCTTTTTCTCATTTTGACATATTCAATACTATTTTCTTCACTTTGCTAGAGAAAATAGGCAGCACTTCCTTATCTTGTAATAAGACAAAATAACTACATTCAAATGAGTTGTTCTTTAAAAAATACCCAAAAGTATGCATTTTATGGATTGACTGTCAGTACATATTGAGAGAATTATTAAAAAGTATTAACTCATAGATAACATATACAGAGATGAGTTTTGCTTCTGATTCCAAAGAACGTGCATGCTATAAAAGCAGTTTCATTAGTAGCTGAGGGAAAAGGACTGAGAAGATGGGACTGAAAAAAATAACAGTGGATTGCCTATCAGAATCCAAGGGCCAATTTTTAAAATGTAATTTTAAGAGCTTAATTTTGACCCAATAGTTTCAGCAGTTCTCCTCTCAGTGTGTTCTGACTTTGCTGAATAGACATAAGGGTGGAATCCCGCCCTGCTGTCACTGAGGGGGAAAAAAAAAAAAGGTAGTATTTCTGGTGTTAGAGATAAGAGGGATGGGAACAGCAGGGGTTTTCCCTTTGAAAGAAGGCTACTGGTCTGATACAATTGTGATTACAGCAAGCGGTAATTTTCTACTGATTGGAAAGACAGCAGGTTTGGTGCATGGAGGAAGGCAGCATTGTAGATATAGGCCATAAGCAGTGACTGCTCTTAGCTTTGCTGGAAGGAAAGGAAGAGAGGAGGTAAGGAAAAACCTGGGAAGGGTGATACGCTTGCCTGCTCCTTTCTTCTTTTCTCATGCCCAAGTCCTGCCCTGGCTTATCTAAGGATGAATATTAAATTCTTGCTTTTAATAGCTACCTTTCATACACATGGTGTGATACAAAGAAGTTTGTGATTAAAGAGCTGGCAATTTGAGGTTACAGTTTCAGTCAAAGCAAAACGAGCGCTCTTAAAAATCCTTATTACTTCTGAAATTCATGTCTGTCAGTTCTTCTTTCCTTCAGTCCCATAAATGACAAACCACTTTGGATCAAAAGAAGCATAGCATTCTCTTTCAAGAGAAATATTTTGTCTAAACTTCAGTCAGGTCACTATTCCAAAATAAAACTCAAAGAGAAGATTAATTTGCAGTTTAACAAAGTAAATATTTTATTCTGAAGAGGTATCCTGTAATGTAGTTAAAGCAATTATTGTTTTGATGTGGCATGTCTCTCAAAAGCAAGCCCATATGTACTCATGGAAAAGATGGGGAAAAATTATGGATCAATAAGTGCATAATTTTATTTCTTTTGAAGCCAACCCAAATACATTTATCCATTAAACCAGGTATGTACCACAAGTTCTGAGGCAGCGGAACGTATCAGGGAAACTTTTCTATGGATAAATTTACAAAGCTGTTGATAACCCACTCCCCATCCAAATGTAGAATCACACAATCATGATTATTGTACACTTCCAAATAAAATCACAGAATCACAGAACGTTAGGGATTGGAAGGGACCTCAAAAGATCATCCAGTCCAGTCCCCCTGCTGGAGCAGAAACACCTAGATGAGGTTACACAGGAAGGCATCCAGGCAGGTCTTGAATGCCTCCAGAGTAGGAGACTCCACAACCTCCCTGGGCAGCCTGTTCCAGTGCTCTGGCACCCTCACTGAGAAGAAGTTTCTTCTCAAATTTAAGGGGAACCTTTTGTATTCCAGTTTGTACCCACTGTCCCTTGTCCTATCATTGGTTGTCACCGAGAAGAGCCTGGCTCCATCCTTGTGACACTCACCCTTTATATATCTGTAAACATTAATGAGGTCACCCCTCAGTCTCCTCTTCTCCAAGCTAAAGAGACCCAGCTCCCTCAGCCTTTCCTCATACGGGAGATGCTCCACTCCCTTCATCATCTTTGTTGCCCTATGCTGGACTCTCTCCAGCAGTTCCCTGTCCTTCTGGAACTGAGGGGCCCAGAACTGGACACAATATTCCAGATGTGGTCTCACCAGGGCAGAGTAGAGGGGAAGGAGAACCCTTGTCGACCTACTAACCACCCCCCTTGTAATACACCCCAGGATGCCATTGGCCTTCCTGGCCACAAGGGCACAGTGCTGGCTCATGGTCATCCTGCTGTCCACCCGGACCCCCAGGTCCCTTTCCCCTACACTGCTCTCTAATAGGTCATTCCCTAACTTATACTGGAACCTGGGGTTGTTCCTACCCAGATGCAAATCCAGCCCTTCATAAACACGATAAAATAAAACAAGCTGAAAACCCTCAAATGATCACAGGCTTGGGACAACCGACCTCCCTGGATAACTCCGTGCTGATTGCCAGCATTTGAGGTGAAAGAAAACAAACTGATACTTTATCAAAATAAATGAATATGCAGCACGAGTCTGAAATACAGCACTTCAGCTGCTGTACCTACCTAAGCTTGGAACCTCCTAACAAATATTGTGTTTCAGTGGCACAATTAACAAAAACAGTTGCTCAATTTACCATTTTCCAGATAAAATCTGCAAGCACTAGAGTTACTACCAAGGTTTTTTAAAGTTCATTTAGGAAATGCCTCAACTGCTATGATTTCAGAGATATGTCTCCCTCTGAAGACAAGAAAAAGAATCTCTCTCTTCCTTCAGCCTTAGGTGCCTTTGTAGAGCTTATGGCTGCATATGACCCCTGTAAACCAACTGTAGCTCACAGCATTTCCAGTTAAAATTTTCAGAAAAAATGCACAAAGGAGTCAATGGTATATGTATTCCATTGTAACTTCTGACTTTTGCATAACAATTTGTAAAACTGGGGTTTGCAAGTGTTCTGCTATGAGATTGCAGATTGCATGCAAATCACTGTGACTGCAGTTTGTGATACCACACCACACACAACCACTAGCTGTTGTATTCAACTCTAGAGTCCTAAAGTCACATGCTATCTGAATTAAGGACTAGGATACCACTCTGTAAAGGGATTAATCAGTAGGCTTACTTACATGCTTAACGTTAACCACGTTCCTCTGATTTTGCCTGGTTTCCTATTATTATTATTGCTTGTTCTCCTGTGGTGGTTTCAGCCACACCAAATTAGGTAGTGCATAAACGGCCTGATGGGCAAATAAGAAACTCAGAAATTTTTAATTATGAATGACATGTGGTTTTGTATTTGGAGAAGGAAAAAAGTAATTTCTCCGTGCAAAATCATACCCTATGTAAATTTATTACAAGTAAGTTAAAAGTTTGATCCAGATGTTTATGCTTGCAGAAAGTTTCATTTTGTATGGGTTGATAAATATTTTCAAAGTGTTTCTCATAATATTTTCTTCATTCAGCTAATAGTTATTGCATCTATCATTTTCACAAATTATTTGTGCATATATTAGTGTAAATTAAAATGTAAACAATGAAAAGCTACCATCTGAAAAAGCTTCTAAAGATGACTATTGCAAAAAACCTGGTTTGTTTTTATCTTTGTTACCACATTTTTTTTCTAGCTTCTTAATCACTGGGAGGCATCTTATTTTCTCTAACATTATCTAACAGAAGTGACTTTGTGAGTTACTAATTATACAAACTGTATGAGATTTGACTTTTGTAAAGCCTGAGGGAAGATAATATATTGTCTTAATGGTTAAGTAATTAGCAGGGTATCTGAATGAACAATTCAAAGACACTAAAGTTTTCTCCAATGAAATACCAGAGATCATGCAGAGAAGCACTGATAATTTAATTGGCTTCCTGAAAGATAACACATCTATAAATGTCCTTTACTACTGCTTTATCAGGATTTGACTATGAGGTTTTTAAATTATAGAGACATTGTAATTAATACCATTTTGCTTATTTAATGTTTAATATGTGGCATTTAGTTTTGTTTGTATTTTGCACAGATGCATACAAAGAGAAATTAATGGTATGCAAAGTTCTGGTGAACGCTTAAATAAAATTACTCATGGCTTGCTAGCCTCCCAGCCTGGGCAGAGAGTGGGACAAGGCATTTATCAAGCAGCTGCAACAGTTCAGCACTATTGATGTTACTTGCAGAGGTATTAAAATGGACTGAACAAACTGGAGAGGTGCATTGTACACTTACTGCCTAAAATGAGATACAGCTTCAGCTGTTCTGAATAGGATGGTAGGCGTGTGGTCCAAGATGCTGTGGGAAGCCACCTTGCCCCGTGCACGGCTGGTCTGTGGCCATTACCATTCTTCCTAGCAAATCCCCTTGCCAGGGCTCTGGCTCAGAGGCAGGGCAGCTCAGGGTGGCCCCATCTCTCTGGGTCAGTGGGGAAAGGATCCCTGACGGGAAGGTGACTCCTGCCGGCAGGAGCTGCTTTTGCTGAGGGTTTGCTCCCTGCCTTGGGTACAGCTCTGCCCAAGATGGTGGGACAGGCCCTGGCTGCCAAGACCTGCCTGGCTGCCCCCAGGGAGGTGCTGGCTGCTGTGGTACCTAAACAACCTAAACCAATAGCTGGATATATATTACAGGAAGCGCAGAGAAAGCCACACTTTACTGAGATCCATCTGGGGAAGCAGACACACTTCCAAACCCAGGGGAAGGCAGATGAAGGCTGACCTGTGTGCAGGCTGCCGGGGCTGCAGGGACTGGTCTCACAGCATTATTCAGGCAGTGAGGGGTAAGGGCTTCATCTCATCTTGGATGGGACAGTGTTTTAAAGGATCTTCTTGAATTTCCCAGACTAGTAAAGGTCATGCGTCAATTGCTACAAAATGCAGTTGTGGGCTTTCTTGCACAAGAGTCCTTACTGCCAAAGACTGTTACAGCCTTTAAGTTCTTCCCCAGTCTGGGGTGGGTACGATGTATAGACGCAAAATCTGAAAAATGCAAATGTAGTGCTCATCTTCGTGGTCATAAACATTGTTGCTTTAAAAAGGGGGCATTTTCACTGCTCTGTGGGAGCATGTAATTGTGAAATAAAGATGATGATTCTGGTTTTGAGCTGTTTCAGTTTTATGACTTCAGAATCAACCATTATTGTGTTAGCTGAAGTAAGGGGAGTCCAAAGCAAACTTAGGATCAGCTTTTAGGTATGTCTGACACTTGCTGGTCTGTGTGCAGGAAGACATTTCTCATGAAAATGGGCCTTTTATAGCTTGCTGAGAACTCATCAATCAAATTAAAATAGAGAAGACTGTTGTCATTTACAACGAATGGTAACCATGAGTACCTGTGGAAGAAGTCTTTTAATCTTTCTGAAATGCATAATTTGCTATGTTTTTCCACCTCATACATTTTTTAGAATTGCTTACTGAAACCAACTAATGCACTATGATACTGACATCTTTCATATTTGTTAAATTCTGTCAGCATAATTATTCCAATTTTAAAGTCTTCTTGCCTCTCTGATACGTGATCTCTTTATAAAAAGTGCGATCCTATAAGGCCTGTCCTATTCTACTGCTGTGCAGAAATAAAGGACCATAATAATATTTTAACCAATTTATATTTTAGTAAAAGTATACAGAAAAGAACAAAGATATATATGGAAAAGAACGAGATAAAATAATGTAATTAAAGATGCCCATTGTATATTACAAAAGGTGGAATACAATCACAAAGTCAAGATTAGGAGATTACAGAATTAAGACAATGAAGCTATGATGACAGCATTTGAATGTGAGTAATCTCATGCCTTTTTTTTCTTCACATGATTCTTGCTTTATTCAGGTCATGAATGGACTGTGAGAAAAGAGAGGAGATTCACTTTGGGTCATGTTCAAACTGATAGCGAGACTACGCAGGAAGAGTCCGTAGAAATGTGAGGCATCATGAGGAACCCACTGGAGGAAAACCAGCCATGATGTGGAATATGCTGGATAGCTGAAGCCACAAGCATACTGATTATCCTTTTTTTGTTTGTGGTAAATTTGATGGACTATATTTCTGTGTGCTTTGGCATGCACCTAGATACAGCTGTGTTTGTATGATCCAGTCAATCTCTTCTCTTGTCAATGTCTTCTGCTCTCTAATACTTCTATTCTTTGAGGTGGAGAACATATAACTGCATTATTCACACCCTTGAATTTGGGGAGGAACAAGTGAGAGGAAAGAAAGAGAGGCAGGTATAAGGCTGCTTCCTCAAATATAACTACATAATGAAGACAGGTAAATGAAATTAATTGTTCTTTCTCTTTGTGATAATTCTTTTTTTCCCCCTGTGACTTATTTTCTGTCATTCCCATATTTCAATATTCTATTGATGTTGCTTATTAAAATGATTAGAAGAAATGACAAAAGACATAATTGGTATACACCAAACAGTATTTTCAGTTCACATCAATGCAGTTTTTCTGTATATAAAACATCAGTTGCAATACAATAACTTGAGAAATTATTCAGGTCACATAGCATGTCTTTAAAGAATCTGTGTTTATCCAAGAAAAGGAGAACAGTCAATGATATTAATTTTATCACTGCCTGTCATAACAAATACAATTCAATAGCTCATCAAAGAGCTGGGATCTGTACCACACAGCACAGGTGAATACTATTGTGTCATTCATAAGGTGCTGTCAGCTACTTCTCAAAGACTTTTAAGTTGGCAACTAATGACTTCTGATAACAACAAAGAGAAACACCTTGTTTGCTACTGAGGTGACTCAAATAGCTTTTGCAGTGTGAAAACAAACAATCTTATTCAATTTCGCTTTTTGCATACAGAGCAATAATTACTGAGTGACTTAAGCTGCTTTTCTTATTGCTGCTGGAGATTGTCATGAACGTCATTGCCTAGTAACAGAAAGATTTTCAAAGATCTGGGGAAAAGACTGTCCATATTCTGGCTTCCCCTTACAGGCAAGATGGAGACAGGTGACCCTGTAGGCATAACACATATAACTGGTGCTGTTTATTAGTCACAAGCAAAATGATACTTTCACAGGTCACCTACTCATTGTATTTGTCCTCTTACTTATACTTTTTTTTTTTCCTGTATATGTATATTCTATATTGTTAACCTCTTCTTTAAAAACTCTTGACTAATGACTCATATTTGTATTTCCAAAAAAAACAAACCAAACCAAACAAACCAAAACAAAGCAAACCAAAAAACCCCCCAAACAAAAAAGAGCATCCTGAACACTTTCATATATACTAGAACTTAAGAATATGTTTCTAAATACATCAGTACGACCCAAATACAGAGATGGAAAACGTTTTCAATACTGGTAAAACTTTGTTTTTCACTTCATTCTTAGAATAGCTGAATTATTTTTTTCTGAAACTAATATAATAAATGAAATTTACTACTATAACATGTAGATGGCAGGTGAGAATGTGTCAGCATGAATACAAAACTGGCAAAATTATAAGCAGCTGAAAAGAGGTTCACTTGATTAGAAATATAAGGCATCAAAACTAAAGATCAAACCCATATTCATAAAAATAAAAAGCTATTCATAATGCAGGTTACACTGCTTTACATAGGGTCTGCAACCTTTTAAAATTAACTTATAAACACGTTTTGTAAACCGTACTGATGAGTCAATACAGTTAATTTTTTAGAGAAAGTTGTTATATTGCAACTGACTGTAACTTATTTTCTCTGTGTGTTTAGCTCAAATACACCTTCTTAAAGGTAGACCCAAAGCAGACCACACAGTTTCATTTTGTTAGGTTCTTTTATGTACGCCTGTATAAGCTCCAACAGTGAAAAACAAACTCAGGCTAAAAACAATAGCAGCTTCCATGCCACTTTGATTTATCTGGAAGAAATCAGTTGATTATTCTCTGAATAGTGAAGATGTATCAGTGATTTGAGTGAAACATATTTGTTCCTGGCATGTGAGTCAATAAGAAGGCTGCCTAGGGTGAAAACGAGAAGCTATTCGAATGGGAGACTCCAGTTTTTAACTGCACAGACACTGCACTACCACATTACTGCAGTGCTGCATTACTTGCATTATCACAAGGAACCAGCATTAAAAAAAACACGCATGACCTTTACAAACTTTGGCTCAAAATTTTCAAGCAGGATCATCAAAGCTGTTTCACTATTTACAGTGGCAATGATCTCCGATTCTTCCATGCAATGAAAACCTGCATGTCTAAATGTACTGTAAAGGTTCTGTACGTGGCCATAAAGACCTCT
Source organism: Streptopelia decaocto (assembly GCF_964273445.1). Classification (NCBI taxonomy): domain Eukaryota; kingdom Metazoa; phylum Chordata; class Aves; order Columbiformes; family Columbidae; genus Streptopelia; species Streptopelia decaocto. The sequence goes on from NC_138663.1 coordinate 88,924,689, forward strand.
TGTTAAATGGTAAAGGTGGTAGATGGAGAATCTAGCCCTTAGTTTCCATAGCTGTTGCTGATCTCTGTCAGCAGTTTCTGGCAGGGACACTGATGCTGGAAGGTCCTTACATGGCACCCTGTCTTATAGTTGTCTCCAGAGTAACACACAGGCAGGCTGTTATTAGCCACAGAATAAAAATACATAAGGTTATATTTGTGGAATTGGGAAGAACAGAAAGTCAAGATGTTTCACAGAAATGGCACGTGACAAAAATGGCTGTAAGACGGAGGTACTTTATTTAGTGATGGAAGAAGAGACAAAAACAAGCGGATGCACCTCCCTGAAAAGGCAAGCAACTATTTTTCACTGCTTTGTGCTGCTGACTCTGTTGTAGGGATCCCTGAAATCTATTAAATTGTTTGAGGTGGGAACTACACATCCTCAAATGCACTGCTCCATACCCAAATTAGTCTTTATTTCTGCTGATATTTTATGGATAGACCCCATAGAAAATCTACAATTAGACACACTTCATAAATCTTCAAAGAAGATGGTATAAATACTATTTTCTACGCTGCATAATTTTAAAAGGAACATCACTGTGTTTTAGGAAGATAGTGAACAAAAGAAATCAGTCTGGCTAATTAAGGCACACAATAGAAATGGTAATCAAGGAACATGACAGCAGTGAAAAAGAAGGGAAGTAATTTCCTGCAATATACTAGTGCATACTCCTGGGACTGTGAAGGTCTGCAGGAAAAAAAATGGAAGGAAAAGCTCATTGCACCTCCAAGCACTCATCTCCGGCATCTCCAGTAACCACCTCACCTAGAAAAGCAGGACAAAGGTAACCCTGAGAACACTTCAGGGCAATGCAGCACCAGAGTAAAAGGCAGAAGTTACTCACTGAGTCCAAAAATCTGTCCACACTGGCTGTAAAAACCTCTTCATTTTAAAGTATAATCTTAATAACGTGTTTTATTAATTTTTAATCATTGTTCCATTTTTGCAAAGCTTTATTTTTAAGAAAATGCTTTCTCCATTCCTTCAGTGCTGTCCAGTAAAAAGCTGGTATCTGAGTGACCGGGAACAATGTCAGTGCCAAAGAGCATTCTTCACCTATGCAAATCCTGAAAGCTGAAGTACTGATCCCTGGTATCATAAATATGTTAAGGTAGTGGCCAATGTTGTGGTGGTTTCCAAAAAGATTTTTCTCTATGGGAATGTTAAAGAGCTCTCTGAGAGTAACAATAACAGTTATAAAATCATCATCTCCGATGTTTAATAACTAAATGCTAGAAGAACACCTCCTACTATTATAAAGATTCAATGTGCTTCCTACCAGATACATGCACAAAATCATAGTGCTTTCTTACTAGGTATATGTACAAATATTTTTGAGATAAAGAAAACAGTTTGTCAATCTTATGATATCCTTTATTAAATGCTACCATATACATGTGATTTTTCCTCTCTGTCCCTTCTACTGATACTATAAACTGATATTTCTGTCTTATCCTTCTCCCATTTTCTCTTCCGTCTTCCTCCTTCTAGTACGAGAAGCCTTTCTGTTTTCAACTCTGTATGTATGTTAGGTAGTTCTTAATGGATTTCTGTCTTCCATGTGCAAGAAAAGACCAATTGAACCCATCAATGTACTTTTCTCAGTCCATAACAAATGGATCTGCTAGCCTGGGTTAATTAATTCCTGTGATAGCAATTATTTCATTTGTTTTGCAAGTGCTTTTATTTTTGGAAGCAATTTTTTCTGAAGCTGTTAGGTTTCAACTTTTGACAAGTACCAAAACTCCTAGCCTGCTAGTTGTTGCAATGACATTTGTTGGCTGGCACTATGTCAGACTGATTTGCTCTGTAAGAGTAGTATGCTACCAGCACACTTCTCAAATAATTAATGGCACTTGGCGTCATGCCTCAGAACACACTCAAGGTGTACACTGAAAGCCTACTAAAGCTCTCCCTGACATTACTTTATTACAAAACTGTAGAACAGCTTTCTAGAGAAGGCATACCTTGAAGGAATGTAATATTCTTGCAGGCAGTTATTAACAATAAAAATCTGAAGAACAGTGCAGTCACTATTTACAAGGATACCATTTCTTGTTATGGACTAATAAGTCCATAAGACTGTAGTTTTTAAGGATTTAAGGTCTCAATGCTCATTTTTTGATTCTACTTCACTGGCCATTGATTTTAACACAAAAGGTCTTTATTTTTGTGTTATCAAATACTACTGTCTATCTTTCAGAAAACTGTTCCTTAATTACAGCTAATGATCAGGGTTAAAGCAGCTGTGTTCATCTGTTGCTCACCTCGATAAGAATTAGTTTTCTAATTAATTGAATCACTGAATATACCGTATTTTGGTTTCTGAATGCTGACTATAGAATACTGAAAAGCAATGTTTAAGTGAAGCCTTGGCTTTATGTAAGAACTGCAACCTTGTCCTTCCAATGAATTACAGGTAAGGAAACAATACTGTTTCATTAGAAACAGTCAAAAAAAAAAAAAGCTTTAAAGTTTAATGTTTGCATAACACATAGACTAAAACTTACCATTTATTAGTATTATATGCAATAGCAGAGAGTAGTGCAGATAGTGTAGACAGATGAATAGTAACTAACAATAGAAGAAATAATGAAAACCAAACTTCTGTTCAATAAGCCTTTGTCAGCTCAGTCACATATTTAAATGTTCTGTACAGGGGGTGCATACATTTCTTTTTGATTATTCCTGTTTTTTTATATATATATATATATACACATAAGAAAAGAGAAACAGAGAGAAGTCAGCAGACAAATTACTCAGTAGTCTTGACATCAACATTCTTCTATTTTTTTTCTTTCATAACACTCCTGGTTTCAGCTGGATTAGTGTTAGTTTTCTTCCTAGCAGCTGGTATTGTGCTGTGTTCTGGATTTAGAATGAGAATAATATTAAAAACACACTGATGTTTTAGTTGTTGCCAGGTAGTCAAGGACTTCTCAGCTTCTCATGCCATGCCAGGTGCACAAGAAGCTGGGAATAGCCAGGACAGCTGTCCCAAGCTGGCCAAAGGGGTATTCGATACCATATGACAACATGCTCAGTATATATTTTAGGGGAAGAAGAAGGAAGGGGGGGATGTTGGCAGTGATGGCGTTTGTCTTCCCAAGTCACCATTATGTGTGATGGAGCCCGGCTTTCCTGGAGATGGCTGAACACCTGCCTGCCCATGGGAAGCACTGAATTAATCCCTTGTTTTCCTTTGCTGGCGTGTGTGGCTTTTGCTTTCCTTATTAAACTGCCTTTCTCTCAATGCATGAATTTTCTCACTTTTTACCCTTCTGATTCTCTCCCTCATCCCACCAGGGAGAGGGAGTGATAAGCAAGCAGCTGCATGGTGCTTAGCTGCTGGCTGGGGTTAAACCACAACAAAACCCAAACATTTACAAATTTCCCTAAACCACCCTCACTGCTGCCTTTGGATTTATATTAATGTCAATATATAGCCAATGCCTTAGTAACCCAAGGGAAAGCTCTGAATACTGTCGCAACTATTCCTCTATTGGCCTTACAAGACAAAAATAACTAAATCCTTTGGTGATGCAAATCCAACCCCATTTCAATAAAACAAAAATCATGAAGGTGCCCTTTAGCAGAAAAGGGTTTTTAATTTGTGTTTCACCAAGGCAGTTAACTGGGATATATCTTCAATCCTTGTGTCTAGAGCATTTCACATGATTGATGACAAGTATCAACGTTATGTATTTCCACTGAACATACTAAGATATTTCACAGGAATCTCACAGAAATAAACCATTAATTTTACATAATTTCTCAAATAACCAGGTTGCTTCCTCCAATAAGGCTTCTGGTGTGGACAGAGAAATTTGAGCATAAGAGCAGAGGTACTATAAAAACATATTCATTCTGCACAAAATCTGAATGTTTCTCAGGTTTGCTGAAAAGGTACCAGAGTAGCTTATTTCTAGTTTTCAACTATATTGGATGCACACTACAGTGTTAAGTGCTTTCCAAAGGAAATAAAAATCATTATCCCCATCCTCAAAAAATCCCAACTAAAATCTTAAGCTTAGAGAAGTCAATGTGACTTTATTCAAGGTCTTCTACCAACCTTGTAGCAGAGAGAAGGTCACGCAGCTAATTATCCTAACTAAAGGTGCAAGGCCCTCATAAGTCATGGGTCAGGCAGGGGTGTAGCTAGTTAAATGAAGAGCCAAACACCACAGAAGAGTAACCAGCACCAACAGGTCAGCCTATAACTGCATTTACTTTTTTTTCCAGGCAAGTAGGATTGTGTAGTTATGATATCCTCCCATTTTAAAATATGTAAATTCACATGACAGTTTTAATTCTGAAAACAAAATGTTAAATTTTGTAACATGCATACCTGTTATCAGTGACATTTCAGGGAAATCACACATTTTTTAAAAAACTGACAAATTTTATATAGAGAGTTTTAAATATTTCTCCTTTGCCTTAATGAGGAGGGCAGTGGTTAATAGAGAGCATCTGCCACCCTTTATTGTTGCCTTGCAATAAATGGTGACAACAGATGATCAGACAGATCTGGGGAATATGCTCTAAACCAAAAGAAAAATATGCACAAAAGTAGAATTACATAGTCTACAACACTGACAGCTACTTATGCTGCATCCCTATTTCTCATCAGACTGTGAATTTAATTCTAGTGTAGTTTAACTCCATTTCAGCTGTAAAATACTCACTAAGAAGCCTACAGGATAGTTAGTTTTTGAGTTCATAAATATCTGCTACTCAACTGGGGTGTAGATTCACACAACAGGAAGCAAGAGAGTTACCACTCACGCACTGAACTGTGAACCCTGGTTATGTCTTATCCTTGGAGCAGTTAACATTACATTTATTTCGCAATTGGGGGTGTCAGATTACTTGTATGTGGTCGATTTTCACCTTTTTTCTCCCACTTATATTCATGTTTATCGTACTGTGAACAAAATGACTGGGAGACAGAGGTCAGGGTCTGCAGTTCTGATAGTAAATGAGACACTACTGCTATTGTTGTTCAGTATTTTGAACTGTAAAATTCAGTGACTTGTGTTTATCAAAAGAATAACAATGGACTGTAACACTTAGTATTTTTTTAATATTATACTGTTTTAATTTAATAGACTCATTTTTTGATAGAAAACTGGAGAGGGACAAACAGCTGTCACGTAACTCAGCCACAACGCTGTAACTTACACTTGCCATCTACATTTGCCATTAATACGTAAAATCACAAATATTCAAGTCATATAATGTTTAGTTTCAGAGAAACATGTAAGTATTGGTCAACATTTTGGCACAGCGTTTAGAGAGTATTTTAGTTATAACCTAATTATTTTAATTGTACTGTATTGGCGCAATTAAAATTGTTATGACTCATTGGTAACTATCACTGCAATCACCTACTCTGTATTCTTGCATAATAGATAAAATTTTAGCCTTGCTTAGCAATTTCCAGATCAATTTCAAATATCACGTGTTTGAGAGTGACACCATGGATCACTTGTGTTATTTGTTTCCTTACTGGTTCCATTCCAAGAATTGGAAATTTTTCTTGTCTACCATGATTACCTTACCTCCCAAGCTACTTTTTCTGGCCTTTCCTTCTGCTATTATTTCAGAATCTGTTTTCCTCCACTACTCAGTCTGTTTTTGTGAGTATCAGGGCCTATCAACTCATACATATTCTTTACTGAAATTCTTTAATGAATGCATTAAAAAAAAAAATTGTATTTGAGAGCTAAAAAAAAAAGGTTTTCCTGTTGCTTTGTTTCAAAATATTATCTCATGCCTTTTTTGCCTTTCTTTTCAATTTCTTCTAGCTGTATTCTGTGTGACTGTGAATTATTATCAGTGCTGTTTAAGGCTAGGACCATGGATAAATAGACTGCATTCCCAATTTGAAAAGATCCCATAAGACAGCAGCTGTTCTCTGTGTTTTTATAAAAAAAAATATGTTTATGTGATTACTCAGTGAAAGCATATGTGCATCTTGATCAGGTGCTACAGGAGATAAAGGAGGATAAGTGCTTTGTTCCCTGGGAAGTATAAACTAGACCAGACTTTAATCCCCATCACAGGCGGAATCTGCATTATACAGTATCTGGAGCTCTGGGTGAGACTGGAGTCTTCATCGTGCTACACATGCTACAAACAGGGATTGTTTCTGCTCCTCACAATTTGTGTAAGTTTTCTGAAATAAAGTTCATTTGGAAACTCAGAAAAGCCAAAAAGCAAAACTGAGATCTTTCCATTAGATGATGCATAATGCCGTTTACATGACACACAAGAACATTTTTCTTATGAAATGTAAACATTGATTAAAATGAAAAGATTCTCGTATATTACCTAAGGATAAGAAATAACAACCCACCTCTTCATATTAGATTTATAATTCTTAAAATGAGAAATGTTTTAGGGGTCAAAGAAAGCAGCAGCTTAGGTCAAAAATGAAAATGAATATGAGCAGTCTCATCTCAGTTATAAATTTGCATGTACACATTTCAAATCTGTCACAGCTGACAGAGAAGAACTTGACTGGCAGTCCAATTAAGAAAGGCACAAGACTGGACTAACAGGTAGTTTCATTTACAGGTTCTATTGGTCTGGGAAAACATACACAAGGTCTCTGATATTATGCTTGATATCCGCTCATTCTACAAACCTATAATCTACAATACTCAAAATAAACAGGAATTAACTACAAGCTCTCTGTTCTTCTCCCCCTTTCTTCCATTATGTATTTTAAATAATGCACTTGCAGAATGGACCCTAATCATTCTCTTTTATGTAGCAGAACTAAGCTTTCAAGGTGTACAAACATCACACAAACAGACCTATCAATTAGACTTCCAGTCACTTTTGATAATACTTGGAAGAAAACAATGAACTCACACCCTCTTTGAATACAGACTTAACACAGCAAGCACAAAGTATAAGAACAGGAAAAAGTCAACAGAAAGGGGATGTCTGTGAGTTACTAAGCTTTGGTATCACTGAAATATAAAACTGGAAGCACCCTCTATTCAGTAGCACATTATGTGTTAGGGTTCATAATGCTGCTAGTACCTCCTTCATGATCCCAATTAGGTCTTTAAAATTTCATACATAATGTTGGAGCTGCTTCTTCACAGACTCCTTTCTAATGCAAAACTGAAGTATATGCAATCTTAACAACATTTGTGGAATAATGAGATTTGAATCAACTATGAGACTCTTAATCTTAATTGGCAAGAGGTGTGGGAAGATGAAAAATCTCCTTTCACTATAATCTAATCAAACCCATGAACAGCAGCTTTTAGATTGCAACATCAGCCTTTCCGTTGAAGGGCTGAGCAGGAGGTTAGGAAAGAATTAGTTGTAAACATTAATGTAAATACCAAAAGTTCATACTGGTCACACTAGGTAAGCCACCTCCGCAACATTTGTGCTCCCGCTTGTAGGGTCTCACCTGCGTTGCTGGCACTGCTTTCAGCCTCCCTCCCCAACAGGCGGAAGTAGGAGCTGTTCTCTGAAAGGCTTCCCAAGAGGTTGATTGAAAACTCGAATTACATGTTTTTATGAGGAGCCCACAAGAACCCAGGAAACAGCATCACTTTCAACTCATTTGAGGATGAACCTTAAACTCCAATTCTCAATTCAGAAAGAAAATATTTCTGCAAGAGCATTTAGAAAATAGTCCCTATTAGCTCTCACTGTTGCAGCAAGACAGAGGAAAGGGCTCCTGTGGTGTTTGTGGAAAACTGGAGTTTAACCCTGTGCTGATACCGCATTATGGCTGCAACTACCTTCCAATCCCTGATGCTGCTGCTCATCAGCTGCATCAACACATCACGACATTGGGGACAGACAGACATTGTCCCTGAATCCTGATGAGTAGCAGTCATAACTCAACCCTAGCAAGCAAGAGGAGACCTTATCTGAAATTCTAAGAGCTCGCTTTGACATCAGTACAGTCCTGTAGCCATGAAGATGAGAGCACTGCTCAGGACAACGTGACTTAGCCAGCTAACATGCCTGAGAGAAGTGAAAGACATAAATAGTGTCTTTCCCACTCTCTTCAATAACTGTCAAGGAGCCTGGAAGGCAAGTTGGGGAGACGCTGCGCCACTGCTACAGCAGTTTAAGGAACCATCAAGATTCTTGGATTATCCATTCTCATAGCCAGTAGCGAAGTGCTAGAATTCAAAAAGTAACCTGACTTTTCAAAAACAGCTACAAGGGAGAAACTCTCTTCACATCATAAACAACAGCAATCCCTAAATGGCTCTTTAAGTCTATGTACGCAAGTTCATCCAGGTTTCTAAAGCCACCCCACAAACCACAAAAAGATGAATATATACTTTTTATGTTATCCTCTGCAGAGACAAGGGGAGACTCTGAAACCCTCAAGACAAATCTCCAAGACAGAGATGTCTGTTTGCCTACAAAAACATTTCAATGACCACTAACAGTATCGTCTGTCTCTCATCTTTTTTATATAAAACATACAGAAGCAAAGGTGAGGTGTTTGATTCACAGAGGAGTGAGAAAGCAGCTAGAATTACTGCAATTTATGCAGAGCCACCCAGCCAAGCTGTTGCAATGGATAGTTATGTATTTTAGCACAGCCTGAAGTTGGCACATTGTTTAAATAAAAAATACGATGCCCACTCATTCAAAGCAATGACCAAGAGATAAATGATCAGTTTCATAGGAGTGGGCTGTAGCCTCCTAATTATTATTTGGATTCACTTTTTGATAAGCTACTGCTGGGTTTTATTGAGTATTATATTTTATGAAATACATACTTTATTATTTAATACCAACCATCTCACTCTTGGAGTGATTTTAGATAAACTGTAGGACTGCCATTCAATGGAACTCACCTTTTATGCACTAACCAGAAACATGGAATGCAACTGATAGTGCTAGCAGGTAGCAGTGCTAGCCCAACCTCCTGGTGGTTGGGCAAATCTGGCAAGTGTACCATCAGGTTCAATGTTAGTAGTGCAGTGGCCAGGATTTAATATGCTATAACAAACTGAACTTTATTTCAGATGCAGTGTGCCATGGCGTCTATCTTCACTTATTTCAGTCCACTAAAATAATTCAAGAGATATGGTGTTACCCTGCTCTCTACTCCACATTAAGTTCAAGCAAAGCACACAGAAATAGAACTGACCTGAACAAATGACTGATGGTTTTCTCTTGGGCTTCAAAGCCAAGAAGGTTTTACAGGAAAAAATGCAGCTGTTCACTGACTGTGGACTCCACACAGAATAGAACGGACAGAATAGACAGAATTTGTTAGTACTTGTAACTGAAGATACACTCCTGGCAACTGCCAGCATTTCCTTTGTGTGAGAGAATTCCTGAGTACACCTACATGTACACTAATATGTCCAGCTGTTGAACTGCAGTAGTATGTATAAACCATAACCATTAGATTTGCAACCATTTTGAAACCTATTAACACAGACTAGAAATCGTTTTCACTAATCTAGTAAATTATTGTGAATTTATTGTGAACTTGCAGAAGATGCATCCTGCGGTTAAGGCATTCATGGTCAGGGAGGAGGGTGCAGCCAATGGAACCTTTTGTACCAAACGACAGTGGAAACAGTAGAAAGAAAAACTATTTGGGGTTGTCAGTACAGGCAGAGACTTGGACACCTCATGTAAATACTAGCACAGAATATTAACTATGCTCTGCTAAGTAAACAGCCACTCTAAATTTATTGTGGAAAATTAGCAACTAGCCTAATTTATTTTATTTTTCTTCACTGTATGCCAGATACTGGTGTTTTATTTTCATGTATTACTATTATATAACCTAGTGTTTTTATTTCTATTTATTTTTTAAGCACTACAGTCCAGTTTTGTCCATCTCAATTTGGTAATTATATAGCCAGTGGTACCACAAAATTCCCTATGACTGAATTCAGTGCATGAACATTGGTCGCTTGCCGAGCGCTCTTGTGTTGTAAGAAAGTTTCTTCTGCAACTTGCTCACAAATGAAGTGCAACTAACCAATCCCTCTTGGACAAGCTGATCACCTGGAAAGCAGTAAGTCAGTGAGTTTGTTCTGTCAGCCTCCAGGATATGACAAAATAGTAAATATAACTTCCAGCAAAAGTAGCACAGAAAGCACATCTATGAGGCAAATATCTGTAATGCAGATATAGGCAGCACTGAAGCACAGAAGTCATTGTTACTCTCCCAAAATGCTCTGCTGTGACAGGGAAAGCACAGACATCTCTATTCTATCAGTCAATGTCTCACAGAAACTAATTTTCCACCAGTGATCAGGAAGCTCAGAGCATTCTTTCCTCAACATCGAGGGAGCTGAAATAGATCCTGGTGCAGAACACTTTGCCCTCTGGTGATGTAGTTTGTGTTTTAGATTTTGTTTGTGACAAGCTTTGCATTTTGCTTGGGTATTAACATGCCATTACAGCAGAGAGGTGTTTCACTTTGTTACTGACAGGTCCAGAGATACCACAACCTGGAAAAGAAAAACAAGTGCCTGAAACAACTGATTGACAGGCCTAAAACACCTGGGAGAAGACTATCGCACAAGAAATAATGGCTTAGAGAAAAACAAATTAGGAGCCGATTTATATTCCAGGAGACATTTTATTGCCTGCCATTCTCCATCCCATTGAAATATTGTGACGCATTGGGGTGAGTGAGCAGAACTGCTAGGTGCTAGTAATGGCAATTTGGACTATGAAGTGGAGGAAACATACCATGCTCTGCCTCTCCCCAGAACATGGTTAGCTTATTGTGGAGGAAATCAAGGAAGGGAGTATGACCCACTAGTCACTGGAGACACCTTGGGATGTGTTTCATATGCACATTCACACTATGGGCATTGCAAACCCCAAATTCTGGCCAATTTTAAGGTCCGAATTCTAAGGTCAAACTACTAAGAGGGAATTGAAGACTGAAAGGAGATTAAAAGGAGCTCTACATGTTTTCCACAGAGCTGCAAGCCAGACAGCAGTTACTTGTTAAAGCATGGGAAGAGATCTAGCCCACTTCACCTAAAAAACCTTGGTAAAAGTGATGGGAATATGCTCTGAAAGTGTTAATAAACATATTTCACCTCTTTCTATGAAAAAATTGTAATCACGAAGTGACTATATGCAAGCTGGGCCACTTCTGAAATGATGCTGCTGCAATTACTGTCATCATCATGAACCTGCACATACAGGCATCTGGCTTCTGAAGATGAGTGCCAACCCTGCATTCCCAATAGCATTAGGGAATAACCAGGGTAAGTTGTCTTTCATTTGATACAGGAAAACCAAAAACAAATCAAACCAACCAACCAAAACAAAAACAACCTCTCCCCCCAACAAAACAACAAACCACCCCAACAATTTCTTGGTAACATCTAGAGCCAGAAGACCAGAGTTTTTCCTGCCAAATGAAAGTGGTACCTGAAAAGAGATGGGAAGACTGGGCTAGGTAGGTAGCACAGGCATAAATTCAGTCATGGCTTTTCTTTAGAATCAGTGGTCAAATTCCAGTTTGGCCTTACATAGTATATTACCACAACAACTTTCCAAAAAAAAAAATGGAGGGAAATAGAAAACAGAAAAGGATCACTGTTTTTCAGCACATTGTCATGAAGGGAGATGGTTTAAAATGTGTCTAAATTCTTATTGCAATGGAGCTCCTAGTGATGGTTCTGACATCTCCAAGATCTATCACAAAGGGTCTGAGGACAGTTACAGAAAGGCAGTCTTTTGTTTTTTTCCCTGGGAAGCCTGGGAGATTTCCAGGTGTTTCATGCTCTTTAAAAGTGTGCATATACTCCGTTAACCTGACTTGCTCAACAGTAGGTCTCTGACATCCGCTGGCTTGTCACTAGGTGGAACAGAGGTTTCCTGTGCCCATCCTGCTCAATATGAGCTATGAGATGCATCTTGAAGCAAAGGTGGTCTGAAGTGACGTTCAAAATGTCAAACTTGAATCCTCTTAATGTCTCTTGAAGAATGTCCTCTTAATGTCTCAAAAGAAGAAGATTTGAGAAGACAGATGTGCCTGTCAGGTCAAGCTGTGGTAACTGCTGATATATCACAGTAGAAAAGGGGCATCTTGTCTTACCCTTCCATCTCATGGGGACCAACTATGGCAGAGTCCAAGCACTGAGCTTGTTTAACTTGCTACTGCCAAAATTAGAAAGGATGGGGAAGAAGAGAAAAAGAAATTCAGGTCTTGACAGGGAGAAATCCAACAGCCTTTGGGATTGTAGCCCTTCAGGAACTAGCTTTGTGTTAGGCAACAGCCTGTTATTTTTCCAGGGTTAGCCCAACAATTGTGTTTTATTCTCTACAGTTATCTGAGTCTCATGAAGCTACTGGTTTGCCTAACAATGCTCACTGAAATAAAGAAGCCTTTTTGAAGGGATTCTGATATTTAATTTGAAACCAAAGGAGTTCTCAAAATACCTAGACAGTGGAGAAACAGATGGCTGGGCTATTTCGGCTATGAAGAGAAGAGACAAGCAGAGAGCAGGTAATTTCCCAAGAATGAGACAGGCTATTGAAAAGGAGCCCAGAAAACCTCCTTCTTTGCTACTATGTGATCTGCAGAAACCAAGAGAAGCACAGAGGTGAAAACTTCTGAGATCTCTTCCCTCTGAGGCCAGCTATAACTCTAGAAAGAGGCCTGTGGTTACATGGACAGGAAGGTAAATAACAGGAATCTTCCCACTTGCAGGGACCAGTTAGCCAGCACTGACACAACTACTTCCTTCTTACTGTTTTTGTGATCCTTGTTGAAAGATTTTTGAGCAATAAGAAATAAAATAATAAATTGCCATAAGCAACAGAGGAAACAAGCTGAGGGAGGAGACCTTGGGAAAAGCGATATGGGTAGAGAGTTATTCTCTGTCCTGGGGTTTTTGATGACCTGAACTAGATAGCACAGTGCTCCCACTGAAAGACAAAGGTCTGGGTCATACCATGGAAGAAGCGATGCCTTCCTCATGCAGATTTCTACAATTTCAGAGACAGACTGAGCCTCAAGACATAGTATAAGTGGGGATAAGAGATCAAATAAAAAGCTAACTTTAGAAAGCACCCAGAAGTAAAAAAGGAAATCCTGACAGGAAAATCTCCAATCTGAGGAGGCTCAACAGTAAACAGACAGAAATACTTTGAGTCTTGTAAGGACTCAGTTTGTGCCCATATACCACAGTAAAAGCAAAATCACCATGTGTTTTTTCTCTTATCTCTGACATTTCAAATCCAACAGATTTGTTTTGCGGAGAAATGAGGAGAGGCTAGAATAGAAACTGGCCACCATGTGAAGGGCTTGATTTTGCTGGGGAAGATATCCTGGAGGAAAAGATTTTTCCTAAATCTTAGAGAGGGTGTGACATATCTCCTGTGTTACTTTTCTCTTTGGGAGGGAAAAAAAAGTATGCAACATGTATGCCAAAAATTGAAACAGCTGAAGCAAAATTTGGTAAACAAGGAAGAAAGGTTAACAAACTTCAATCTCATTGAATAAATGCCAGATGTGCTCAGTGAGTAAACAGGACTCCAACTCAATCAGGCCACTAAGAGATGAAAGGATGGGAGATACCCTTGTCCCTCTCGTACTACTTGGGCACAGCATGCTGGAAGGCTGCAGAGCGTCATGGATGCCACTTAAGGACCACCATTGGACTGCTAGAAAGCCTCCTCTATGTGTCACGCAATGACAGAAGAAAATACTTTATTTGCCCTATCATATCTAGTATAGCCGACCACAACTCTATCTGTTTTATGACTAGTGGTTTGTTGTTGTTTTCTTTTTAGTCTGACTCTTACAGGACATCCTGTTCTTAAGAATGTTTATTAAACATTCACTTCCCACAAATAATCTTTAATCAGCTCCTTGACTGACCAGTTACCATATCACATTGTTTTTGTCATTGAAATAAACATTATTTAATATTCAAATCAGTTCTTGTAAAGGAGCAGACTATACATATACCTAGAGGAAAAAAACCCTTGAGCTTCTACCATCATTTGCATGATTCTAACATCATGTGCATTGTGGAACTTAAGTTTAATCTCAGACGTCTTTTCAGTTAGACAAAAAAGGCTCTTCTAAAAAATGCTATCATGTTTTAGAACGATGCACAAAATGTAATGCCCACAAAACCACTACATTTAAACCAGACATACATGAGAAAACCCAACTTGCAGCTTTCCAAGCATTTTTAAGTTCTCTATTTTCCTTCTCTCACTTGGACATACTGATGTTTTTACAGATTCCCCTGGCTGAATGATACCACAAATAATTTCTCTCTAGATTCTAGTAAAAGTCAAGCAGCTCAGGTCAGCATGTCATGATGCTCAATATGAGTACGTCAATCCAGCCTAATGCATTTAAGAAAAGCAACTAGGAAACAAACATTCTGTAGAAGACAATTGCTGTAAGTGACAAAAAATGGCACTGAATTGAAGTGTGAGAAATCACAGAAAAATAAGCTTCAGTTTCAAAGTAAAGGTTTTCACAAGGCCATCGGATAAGTGCACAATGGCAACCTTGAGCAAGTAACTTTGACGGACAGTTCTGACAATACTTTATCTACAATAATACCTTCATTTCTGAGAACCCCTTTCCCAGAAAGAGCTTAAGCAGTTGGAATTATTTAAAAGAAAAGCAATAAGAAGAATGTGTTATGCTCCAGAAACTAACAAAGATTAAAATAGCCAAATATGAGGAGCTTGGCTAAGCAGCCAACTCCAAAAGAAGAGGAAAATAGTGTACAAATATGTAGAGCATATAAACACACAGAAGACGTAATCAGTGAGTATGAAGTGGGCAAAAGGTTAGTGGAGTAACAGTACAAGGTTTAAGAAAAAGGAAAACAAAGGAAAAGCTATAATCCAGATTATAAGAAAAACTTTTGAGACAGCAATATTTATTCAGCTGTGAAATATTCTCCTAGATGATAAAGAAGTTCTATAACCTAGGACATTTTAAATCCACTGTAAATAATTTGCTAACGTTGAAAAAATATAATGTAGGAAGCTTTTGGCTCTGGACAAAGTGACCTGTCCACTCATGTATCTTAAATTTTCAAAATTCAATGAGCATTTATATTATCCATTTCTCTGAAGACTGGCCTCATCAAATATGGAATCTCTAATGTTTCATGACCATGTGAATCACAGTTCTACATATGGTACTTTACATGTTCACCAGTCAACATTAATAGCAGAATTGTCATTATGTAATACTGATAAGGATATTTAATTTATAGAAAAGAAAAAGATCTGAAAATGTATTATCCAAGACACAAGTGTGCTGTGAGGTGAGAGTGCAATTATCAAGATCATTATTATAGTACATTAGTGTCTAATGATGTGTGATAAGGATTGTAAAATCCCTACTATGTACTTAGCTATCTTTCCTTTGGCATTCAGTGACTAAATGAAAATTATCTGTATTGTGTGTATACACTGAACAACTGAGAAAATAGAAAGCAGTATCAAACGCTTAGAGATGTAGACCAGAAAACCAACAACATATAAACAGGAAAAACAACAACAACAAAATCCCTCCAATTCCCCTCCCCCCTCAAAAAAAAAACCCAACAGAAAAAAATATTACAAGTTTTTTTCATTTTTATCAACAGCAGTGCCAGCTTTGGAAAAAAAGGACCCATAAGAAGGTGCTGAGATGGTGTTTTGAGTAAAGCAATTTCTGTTTCCTACAGTCTCCTAAAAAAAAAGGCAGTGGAATGTGTCACACACATGCACAAAGGACCATCAATTTTATATACAATTTTTAAACAAAATTACTTTTCTTTCACCACAATGGACTTTTTGAGCAAAAGATACCTGGCTGAATCAATTTAAACAGCAACATGGGATTTGGCAGCAATCCATTTCTGCTGAGATTAAACCAGCTGCTACCAAACCCATTGATCCTTTTAGCTATTGATTTGTTAATTTAATAAAAAATCAAAGTTTTAGAATGTGAAAAAATTCACAATGCTGAGGAGACAGAATTTTGATAAGCTCTGCTGCCAGACTAAGCTGGTAAGACTGTCAAATAAGAAAATCACACATGATTTAAAATACTGAAGATTTTCCATGTGGCAGGTTGCTTAAAATATGATTCCAAATAGAAATGTGGCCTGTCAGAAAAAAAAAAACTTTCATAATTAAGAAGGATAATCTTAAAACCACAAATCTGCTCCCTTTGTCTTCTATCTACTAATATTAGTGATTAAAGCAATTTTGCCATATTTCATGCTCCTATTTGCTTTGAAGAGACAAATTCTTTTCAGAAGAAAATAATAGCTTATATTCTTATTATAAAGAAAATTAGCACAAGTGTTAACTAAGGATCAGGTCCTTCCTGAGGCAGCTCCGTGCCTCAACAGTCCCCTCTGTGCAGCTCCCAGCTTTTGTTCTCAATCAAAAGAGTGGATTTCCAAACAGGTAGGGACTTTGCAGCCTAAACATGCCATGCTCAATCTGTATCGTGGGCACTGAGATTGCTGTCTTGTTTCCTACTTGAGGCATTATATCCGTTAGGATGTACTTGTTTTCACATGAATTCAATCCACATAAATGAATGCTTGCAACTCACAGGGCCATAGGTATAGCTGTGTATTAAGACTGCCAAACTCAGAGTGACCTCTCCTGCTGGTGGTGATTAGAGCAGATCAGCAATTTACCACCAAAATAGCTTTTCCCTGGAAAATGCTAGTTGCAGAAAATTGATATTTTGGGGAAAGAAAAAAAAAGTATCAAATCTGTAACAACCTGCCTGTTTTCCTACCAGTCCTCCTGAAGAACTGCTGGGGATCCCAGGCTGGGTGAGCTCCAGCAACAGGCTGACTGAGCACAGAGGTACCTTGTAACAATTTCTAACAGCTGAGAGGTGAATTTGCTGTGTGGACTGCATCAGAGGAAGGAGGACAATCTGGTAACACATGGCCAAGTCCAGCTTTATCATGGATTTCCTGAGGAAAGGGAGAACACTAACATTGGCATTGCCAGGCTTTGGCTGCTCAAACTATTCTCCAAAATCCATTCTCACTGTAAAACCAGGAATTTTATACATACAAATGTACATATAAACACCAAGTTATTATGTTTTTTAATTACTAAAAAACTAAAAAAATTACTACTAAAAAACTAAAAAAATTACTAAAAAATCCCAGTGCACTAGATTAGAAAGAAAAGTTGCTATTTGAATGGTTTTCGTTAATTCATTGCAGCCTTTACTGAACTTTTTTTCCACTGGAACAAAGAGGACACATGCACAGCAAGTTGTAGGGAATATTAGCAATGATACACATTTTTTCCTCCAAAATTAAACTAGAAAATGTGAAAACTGAAATATAGGGAGAACAAACGCTGGACAACATCCACCTACAAAAATCTGTTCGCTTTACTTATGGTCTAACTATTCCTTTGGGACTTGGCTCATTCTTACTACATCTAATCTTTATACTCTCCAAATAATATATAATACCAATGCAGTATTGATATGGAAGGTGTGTAAGATATATGTAAGATTAATATCTTCTCATTCTACAACATGCTAATAGTGCCAGAATTCAAAGAGCAGTCTCCTGGGTGGTCAAGTGAAGAGTTTGAAATAAAACATTTGCATACCATGCCAGCTGCCGAGAACTCTAATGAAAAGGCAGAGCAACAACGAATTAATACACCACTGTTGAGATAAGCACCTCGGTAAGTTTGAAAGCGTTGTCTTTCAACTTTTCACATTTGCCATTCCATACAGGTTTACTCTATTACTGAAAACATGAACATCGGTAAAGACCACACTAGAGAAGCCATACTCAAGGAGAAAACAGTATGTTTGCAGAGAGGTACATGACATGTGAAATAATAGAAAACTACAAAGCCTGAGAAATCTAGATAAGTATTAATGTGAGTCTTGAGGAAATCCATATGCTTACAGATGTTCACTGGCCATGAAGTTCCAGTCTAAAGAGAAGTAACCCAGGGTCAAAGCTATGAATGGTGTGCAGCCTGTGTAATAAAAATGTAAATATTCCTCATTCTATGAAACTATAAATGTGCTTAGTTGCTCTGTGCAGCTGGTCATCTGCACAGCAAGGAAGACAGAGTGATGAGTCTGTTCTTCATAGGCAGCCAGTTTAGATATAGATCAACAGAACTATAGAAAGTGCAACTACTGCTGTAATGGTATTTCTCCGATATGTGCACACACCACATACAAATAAACCTGTATGGATCAAGTAAAATAAGGAGAACAAAAACTAGACAGCTTATTCATAGGCAACAGTAGTGATTAGAGGGCTGACAAAATACCCAGAATGATTTTGAACTAATTAAAAAATATTTAAAAGCTATCTACTATTTTTCTGTCTCTGTTTATTGGAAAAGCTACAGGTTGGAAATGTGATATAAGCAAACCAGCTTTCAACTGGCTTAAAGTCAATTTCCCTTCCTAGTCTTGGTTCAATTTAAAATATATTGTCCTTTTGCATGGAAATCTACGTTCATGTGAAGATGGTTGAAACTGATAGTCATGCCAAATTCTAAAGATTTCCATGACACAAGGGTTTACATTTTGAGTTCTGCAGTGCGGGGGCTATTCTTTCTGGGATCTTGAGTGACATAAACTTAATGTGAGGTTGGGCCTTTTGCACATCTGCCATAGCTACTCAAAATCATATTAGCACTCAAATAATGACACACGCTGTAAGCTCCATGGATCTGATTTTATGAGACAGAAGTTGTATTTTATTTATTTCCCTTCAAACTTGATGCATCCCAGAGCCATCAAGAAGAAAGTAAATACCATTGTGAAATGAAATAGTAGATGCTATAACACTTAATATAAACTTCTCTGCCACTTTGAGCATTAAATCTTACTTAGGATAAGGTATTGACATGAGAATATACCAATACTTCCTACATTCTTTCAAAAAAGCCATTGATTGCTCTGCTACCTTTCATGTTTGAAATAGAAACATTATCTTACTTTCTAAAGAATGGTGACTCAAATAATGTATCTTTTCACAGAATCACAAAATGGTTTGTGTTGGAAGGGATCTCTAGAGATCATCTAGTCCAAACCCAGCAGTGGCCCACTGCTGGACTCCCTCCAGTAGTTCCTTCTTCCTTAAACTGGGGAGCCCAGAACTGGATGCAGTACTCCAGATGTGGCCTCACCAGAGCAGAGCAGAGAGGGAGGATAACCTTCCTTGACCTGCTGGTCACACTCTTCTTAATGCACCCCAGGATACTGCTAGCCTTCTTGGCCACAAGGGCACATTGTTGACTCCTGGTCAATCTGTTGTCCACCGGACCTCCCAAGCCCTCCACAATTTTGCTTTCCGGCAGGTCCACGGCTAACCTGTACTGGTGCCCGAGGTTATTCGTCCACTTGCCCTTGTTGAACCTCAGGTTCTTCTCTGCCCAGTCCTCCAGCCTGTCCAGGTCTCACTGAATGGCAGCACAGCCTTCTGGTGGGTCAACCCTTCCTCCCAGTTTGGTATCAGCAAACTTGCTGAGGGTACCTCTGTCTCTTCATTCAGGTCATTGATGAACAGGCTGAACAGGACTGGACCCCATACTGACCCCTGGGGAATCCCACAAACTATAGGCCTCCAACCAGACTCCGCACCATTGATCACAACTCTCTGAGCTCTGCCATCCAGCCAGTTCATGATCCATCTCACTGTGCATTCATCCAGCCCGCACTTCCTGAGCTTGCCTATGAGGAGGCTGTGAGAGATGGTGTCAAAAGTCTGGCTGAAGGCATCCCACAGTGTGAAAAGTAAGTCCTGAGATCATCCTAGATGATTGGGATAGAATGATTCCTGTACCTGTTATGTTCTTCAGCATCAGGAAAAAAAGTCTAGAAACTAATCCTGAAGCATAATGAAGAATTAAAGCTTCATATGTTTAAATTTAATATACGGTTTGCAGTAGAAGCAGCCCATAAATTTTCTTCCAATAAAAATTAGTAACTTCAATATATATATATATATCAGAATCAATTTGCCAGTTCTGTCGTATTAGTTGATGCAATTACAATAAGAGGTTTTCAATGAGTTTGTATTTCAAGTATGATTGTGCTGAATTGAATTATTCCCTACTTATCATAAAAATATTGGATGAACATTCCTCACTTTCAATCCACACTTTTAAATAGATTTCAATCACCTTCAGCATGACTAAATTTTTAAAATAAAGTAGACGGGTACTTTACACTCTCGATTGCTGTCACAAGTAGCAAATCTGACATCGAATGTAAAAGTAACTGACTGAAGTCCAACTTGTCTATACGAACATGCAAATGGCCACACATCTAAGGGAGTCTACACATGGTCATCTGTTCTCTAGCCCAGAATTTGACTCATGCAGAAGGATACAATGTATTTTTTAAGGCCTTCCATTTAGAGATACTTAAATATTGAAGAAATGATGTTGATAAAGTTCAAGGTGATATGGAGATGAAGACTGTAAGAAGATATTAAAGCAAAGCCAGATGAACTGGATAATGTGATTTTTTCCTCAAATAATATGCAAAGATCAGTTCCATTCCAGAAAACATAGGAAAACTCTCATTATCTCTTCTGCACAGAGATACGTAGTGAAGTACTCAAAAAAAACACAAATTACCTTGTACAAACTGTCTTTCCATGATACAAAGAAATACCTCTTATAGCTCTCCAGCTTCTCACAGAATTGCTGACTGATTTGTAGAATTCTGCCCCAGCTGGTGGAGTAAAAATGTCACTTTCCAGAGAAGCTAGCACAATGTTGAGGACACAAAACGATTTTGCATAATAAAAATCATGACTGCTTTGTAACGCAAAGTTATATAACTAATGCATATGTAATAGTAGGGTTTCAGAATAAAAGTAAGGCAACATTTGAAACTCTTTAGCACATTAATGACACCTTTTATGAAAGGATAGCAAAGAGAGCTTCAAGGCTAATAGTTTCAATTCCTAAACATATTTTTGTGTCTAGTATCATGAAAAATAATTATTGTCATTAAAAGATAGAGAAGTAGAAAATCAGAGTTCTGAGAGACAAATCAGGTAGAGACTTATTTACCCTGATTCACATGGTACTCATTCATTTTCTGCAGGACTGAGGAATGAGACTCAGGCATACATACAGCATCAAATATTGAAAAAAGAGATGCCTCTCCTGTGCAATGGCACTCAGCAAGGTGGCAGTGAGGAAGGTGCCACTTCTCATGTGGCACATGGAGACAAAGCAATCCCCTTGGTGGGTTCAATTACATTTGCCTGACTGGGGCTCAGAAATGAAACAAGGGTCTGACAAACACCTTAGCAATGACAACTAGTGAGCAGCAGCGAGAAAAAAAAGGCAAGTAACTTTTGAGAAAGGCGACCAACGCCTTTTGGATCTGTACACAGTGGTTTTCCTCAGGCTTTCCCTACATACCCTGGCTTGCAGAAGGGACAGCATCAGCACATGGGAAAGCCCACAATGAGGAAACAAAGCCCCACCTGTACAGGACAATTGCCTGCATGGCCTTAAGTAAAGTCAAGAAGCACAGTCACACTGATCTTTCTGAGGCCATAAATCTACTTAGCACTGCTCTTGTGTGGACTTGTTTTCCTATGTGGAGGTGTGCACAGGGCTGGCAAATACAGCACAAGACTTGTGAGATAACAGTGTTTTTTGGAGAAGTAGCTGGAGACCAGAGAGAATACCTTAGAGAAGCAGATCTTGAAGGCATACCAACATAACCCTGTTTGAATCTGGTTTTAAATGCTCTGCATATGTGATTATCATAATTATTCTTAATAACAAATCTGAAACAGACAACTCATATGTTTCCTATAATGAAATACATCTGTATTAGGTATTGAGAGAGTTCTGTGAAGTATATTTTTTTTACTGTGACCTGCAAACTTCCTAATGAGAATTAAAAAAAACCAAATACTAACTCAGTATGACTTCTTATTACATGCCAGAAATATTCCTAATTCTCTTTCTGAATAGCAGGAAGCAGTGTTCATTAAATCCACCTTGTTTTTCACAGTCAGCTGCTGGAGGTTATAGTCTTCTGATATAAACTTTGACTGTAATAAAAGCATGAACATAAGGCCAGATGAAAGAGGGGCTGCTTTGCTGTTCTTTGAAAAGGAGCATATGCACTCCAGCTCTCAAAGCTGATTAGTTATATGGACAGAGGAGAAGAAGAAGAACTTAAGCTGACACCACAACCCCAGGGCTGAATACTGTTAAAACTTCATTAGTTCTGCATTCTCCAGAAACTCATTATCTGAAATAACATTTGATATTTCACAAGTCAAAGGGAACAGAAGAGCCTCTCTAACTCTCTGTCCTTTTACATTTTCATGAACAGTCTAAGTGTATTCAGCTTCAATAATATATTTTAAATTTTTTGCTTCTTTGTTTTTTCACAGAAGATGGTTTAAGTCAGTATTAGCTGGCAATAGTCAAAAAAAAACCAAAACAAACACAACAAAAAAACCAAAACACCTTATCAGAAAAATATTCCTCATTCATAAAATCACAAAATAATTCAAGTTGAAAGGAATCGGTGGACACATCTGTCCCACCCTCAATGGAGAAGTCTCAGGCAGATCAGTTGCCCAGGGACTCATCCAGTCAATATCTGCAGGCACGGAGATTCCTCAACCCTTCTAGGCACCTGCTTGACCACCTTCAAAATAACAGGGAAACAATTTCTCCTATTTCTGAACAAATTTCCTATGTTGCAACTTGAATCCACTGCAGCTTTTCTTTCGCCTGTGCAGTCTTTAGAGTTTGGTTTTGTCTTCTCTATAATGACCACCGTTAGTTGGCTGATTATATGCCCATCAGCCTTCCCTTCTCGTGGCTGAACAAGCCCAGCTCTTGCAGCTTCTCCTTGTACATCCTGTGCTCTGGCCCCTGACCAGCAAGGTGCCCACCACTGAACTCAGTCCAGTACCTCAGCCTCTCTCTGGTACTGGGGAGCCCCAAACTGGGCACAGAGCTCCAAGTGCAGTTTCACAAGTGTCAAATAGAGGAGAAAGATCACTGCCTTCAGACTGCTGGCTGAAGTCTTGCTAGCACCACCCTGGAAGTGGTTGGTTTTCTTTGCTGCAAGGGCACATTGCTAGCTCTTGCTTAACCTGCCATCTACCACTCCTTTTCTGCAATGCGATTTCTTGCCAGTTGGCACCCAGTCCGTGTTGACGCTTGGGATCACTCCAGTTCAGATGCAGGATTTTGCACTTGCCTATGCTGAACTTCGTGAGTTTTCCGGCAGTCTGTTCCTCCAGCCTGTTGGGGTCTCTCTGAATGCCTGTACTTCCCTGCAATGTGCTTTCAAATTCAGTGTTAAATTCGGAGTTCGCTGAATGTGCACTTCACACCATTGTCCAGGTGGTTAATACAAATGCTAAATGGTCTTGGCCACAGCATCAATAGCTGAGGTGTGCCACTGATAAGCAGCTATCAGCTGTACCTCAAACTGCTGATCTCTACTCTTTATGCCCAGCAGTCAAGACAGTTTTCCACCTATGTGGTGGTCTATCCATCCAGTCCATAAGGATACTACCATATGGCCTTGCTAAAGTCAAGATAAAGCACATCCACTGCTCTACCCTTGTCTGCTCAGCATCACATACCATTGTAGGCAGCCATCAATCAAATTGGTCAGATACAATTTGCCCTTGATAAATCCATGATGGTTGTACCAAATAACATCTTGTTTTAATGTGTCTGGATATGGTTTCAGGAGGAATTGCTCCACAGTCTTCACAGTGACTGAAGTGACACCAATTGGCCCAGATCATCTTGACCTTCCCTCTCTTGAAAACTGGTGTGACATTTTCTTTCTTCCAGTCATCAGGAACATCCACTGATCACCATGACTTTTCAAAGGTGATAGACAGCAGCCTTGCAAGGGCATCTCCAAGATCCCTCAACATGCTTGAGCATACACCCTCTGGTTCCACAGGCAAGTGTTTTCCAATACTATGGATGATACTTTATTCCCACTGATGCTCAGAGACTTGGGAGGGTCAAGAGCAGATCTGGCCAGTTAAGACCAGTAAAATAAAAACCTGGCATTATTATTATTTTTTTTTTTTAACCTTTATGTAATAAAGATATAGAATCATAGAACCATTTCAGTTGTAAGAGACCCTCAGGATCATCAAGTCCAACCATAACCTAACTCTAACACTAAAGCATATCCCTAAGAACCTCGTCTAAAGGCCTTTTAAACACTTCCAGGGACGGTGACTCCACCATTTCCCTGGGCAGCCTGTTCCAATGCCTGACAACCATTTCTGTGAAGAATTTTTTCCTAATATCCAAACTAAACCTCCCCTGGCGCAACTTGAGGTTATTTCCTCTTGTCCTATCACTTGCTACTTGGGAGAAGACACCAACACCCTCCATGCTCCAACCTCCTTTCAGGTAGTTGTAGAGGGTGCTATAGTCTCCCCTCGGCCTCCTTTTCTCCAGGCTAAACAGCCCAAGTTCCCTCAGCTCTTCCTCATCAGACTTGTGCTCCAGACCGCTCACCAGCTTTGCTGCCCTTCTCTGAACTCTCTTCAGCACCTCAATGTCTTTCTTGTAGTGAGGGGCCCAAAACTGAACACAGTATTCAAGCTGGGGCCTCATGAGCACTGAGAACCTACATTTTGAACTTCCTATCACATTTGACCTCCAGATGTCTCTCTGACTTCTTCTAACACTCCCTAGTAACCTTAAATGTTTTATCACTGCTCTATGTTTTCACTTGTTTCCCATTCACTCTGAATAGGAAAATAAGTCAGTCCTTTCTATCATATAAAGTTATTCACAATCTGAGTTCAAATGAGTCTTCTAATAAAGTCTTTATACCCACAACATATACAATAGGCTACACTTGAGAAAAGTAAGTATCTTATACTTTTTAATGACATGTTATCAGATGCATAGATTTACTATCTAACCAAACACTGCAAAACATAGACTAACATTCATAATCAGCCCATTTTCTTGAAAACTCATGTTTTTCAATACAGTATTGACTATAAATATTTTGGTCATATCCTACCATCTGCAGTGGCAATAGAAGCAGCTCATAGCCTCTCTCCTCACCTAGTTGTATGCTCAGAAATAAACTGCTTGATACATGGCTTTCACAAGCACTTTGAAGTATGTCACACATGCCAAGTTTAAGAATACTGGATCTATGTTTCTTACTAATTTGTTTCACTCTACAGAAAAACAGAGTCTAGGAAATCCCCTTATTCAATCTGTTAATTTTCTACGCTGTAAGTTTGGTTAGGAAATGTATGACTTTCTATGCTTGAGTTTGTCTAATCATACCAAAAATCATCAACCTCAGTCTGTTTATGCTCCACATTTAAGTGACTACTTCTCTGTTCATTGAACATGAACAATCTCCTGCAGGACACAAAGTAGAACATTTTTTATTACCCAATTTTCTTAATGCCCATGCAGTTTCATGCTGACTCAAGAGATGGCAACAGCTTCATTTTTCACTTTAATTATTTGTGGCCATATTTTATGAGAGCAATAGTTGTCACTTCAGTTCTGCTCCTCAAAGTGATATGTACAGTCTTCCGTTAAAGACTTACTGAAGTAACTGAAGTACTCAATACACTTCGGATTTGCATTGGTGTATTTGTAGTTTCAACATTTCTTTCGTGTCACATGTTTAGATTTCATGGCAGTGGCTCCACGTTTTCTAGGAAACTTTGCATTTATTCTAATAAATTTCCAGTCAAATTACTGCCGCGTAACTAGCTGCTACCCAAAGACTGATTAACTGTCATGAATACAAGTTCTGAATGCCATCAAGAAATTACATATAGACTACCCATCTACTCTTGTTTATACTACAAAACAAATTCAGGAAGACACTTAAAATTTATATCAGTACCTTTTGCTGTTGCTTGTTACAAAAGAAACTTGAATACTGTTTGCAATGAAAATTCTAGCACCTATAAATACTTTAACTCTTATTTTTCCTAACCATTTGAAATCTTGTCTCTAAATACAATTATAACCTATATATTGAAATATTTTATTTCTGTTCTATATTCTGTTATGATATGTGAGATGTTCTAAATAAAGTATCAAAGACTATTAACTTATTTTACAACATAATAAAAACCATGACTCACAAATCAACTAAATATAGAAGTATGAAGTTAAAGGTATACTAATTTAATGTCATTTAAAGTATTCCATAAAATTACAAGTCATATGATTATAACACATCTCTTCTGTTAGTGTCCAGTCATGAATTTCACAGATGTAATATGTATCCAAACAAGAAAAAAAAAAAACAAAAACAACAAACTTGTAATTTTATCGTTCTGTTAAATTAGTGGTTTGCAACTGTCCTAGGATAGCTGGACAGTAAATGCTTTTGTGCTGATTCACAAAGAAAAGCAATGTCAAACTATTCTCTGCAGCAGAAAATCTACATTTTGTCAGGTTGTTGGGCATGGTACACCCTCAGCTCTCTGGTCTGATGATAAAAGGAAGCTCACACCGGGAGCTTCAAATGCAAGAAAATGGTTGGTATCCTGATCAGGGCAGAGTCTTCCCTTTTGCTCTCATGAACTACCAAAATAAGTGTCTCAAAGGGACCTTGGTAAAAGAGGCAGCCTGAATAATTTTGCCTGTGAAAGAATCAGAAACTTCTTTAATGACAATCTATTTTAACCAACTACCAAAAGATCTGAAGATAAAATAATTCTTTTCTTTTGCAGGAACCACTGCCCTTCTGCTGGTGGCAAGCAGAACAGTATTTCCTATACAGGGATATTGGAAAAGTTCTTCCTTTCCAATTCACTCACAGTGAGTTAAAATATCATTTTAAACCAGTTTCAAAGCCTGATGGCAGTGGAAAACACACTCGTAAACATAATTTAATCATGAGGCTGTGTTCTCAGGTGCATTGAAAACATTGCTTTTATTTTTGCTTCCTGCTAAAGCGCAGTGAGTTTATCCTTGCTGCTCTAAAAGCAGTGAGTTTAGACAAAAAATCTGTTCCTTTCTCCTAGAGATGATGGCGCTCCAAAACACTGTCAAATTCAAAATCTCAGAAGTGGTCTATAGTTTTCTGCCAGGTTTCTCCTTTATTTATGCCACCTGCTGCTGCTCTGTCACAGCACAGGCACAGCAGGAAACATGATTAAAAAGAGCCACAAACACACACAGCGGGATTGTGTTTTCCCAGTGGAGCAGCAGGAGGTAAAAATGGTAGGGATTATGTTACCACTTGCCCTGAGGCAAAATGTTAACAGTGGAGGAAGCAGCCTTATGCTTTCCTCTCCCAAAGGGGGAAAAAAGGGATCTTTGATCTTGGGAAATTGGGGTTTCTATGCCCCTAGATGCTGCTCACTAGCTTATAAACGCATATTATTGCATGGGATCATTAAAATAGCAACCTGACAATGTAAGGGCTAGATTTTCATCCAAGGAATTAGGTGTGTATGCCTTCCAGGATGGCATCAAATAGGTTTTTCAGATAACCCAAAAGAGGGGGTTTTATTCCAGCACAGCTTTATTGCTATGGCAAGTTCTTTTTTTGCCTTGATATTTCAGGATTTTCACATTAGGTAAGTGCTTAGAAAATAAATACTAAGGTCTGTTGTCTGCAATATTAATCCATATACATATTTCAATGGAAAGTAGAAATAAACTCACTTGTAACTCACTAAAGTCTTACAAGTCTAAGTCTAGATACTAAGAAAATAGATTACAGTGGTCTTAATCACTTTCTCTCACAAGAGCATTCTTGCCAGTTGCCATTCAACTTTCCATAAAGAGTACTGAGCTTGCAATTACGAATTCTGAAGGAGGCACAATAAAGTACTGTGTTCCTTTTTGTTGGTAAAAACAGGAAATGTGCAGCCGCAAAGACATGTTCTGGACTCATCCCAGATCAAATAAAAATCATCTTCCCTATTTCACAACAGTAAATCTTCACCAAATATCAATCTTGAAATCCTAAAACATAAGAATCACATAAGACAGAAAGGATTTCCTCTCCATGAGAGATTTAGAATGACTGGCAGTACAAATTATGCTTTATTGTTACAGTGCATAATCATTGCTGTCTCCAGTAAATCTGTTGATAAGAAATATTTTCAGTACCTTTGCTACCACTTTCTGACACTCAACAGGAACTCGCAAAATTACAGATATAAGAGGAACCCTTAGCAATTTAGCCCTAGGATCAATGCAGTTGATTTCCTCTGCATGGCTTTGTGTTGTAGCAACTTTTCTGCTCATACTTACTTTATACTTCTAGTCTAAGAGTCTGTGTACATAATTGCCTATCAGTATTACATGGAATTAAGAATACTTATTGCTGAGAGAAGAGTTGGTTTACTATATTAATCACAGTCAGAAAAACTACTGACTCGTGTCCAGCACAATATGTTAAATATGATAAAGTACAAAAGTTTATTACAGACTGCCATTCTTTTCCCCTTCTACTTTTTATTTTGTTAGGGTCTTATAACAGAAGTGGTTTTATTTAGCTTTGTTATGTTTTATGTGGGGAGAAGACCGTAGAAGCTGCTGGTCCGGAGTGTATAAGGATAAAAGAAATTTTTTAAAAGTCATATTTTTATCATTCTAATAAATTAAGGCATTGCAGAAGAAAGTTATGTCACAGGATAGCTGGCAAATACTTGCTTTTGTTCTGCTTTAGAAAGAAAAACCAGGTCAATCTACTCTTTACAACTGAAATTCTACATATTATCAGCTTTGCTGGCTATGGTGCATCCTCAGTTCTCTTAGGATCTTATAAAAGAAGCTTTAAGGTACATTAGCTGTCAGATTTTCTAAGAAACAACGTATACACAGTGGACAAGCTATAGTTGACAGATGCAATCCTTCAGAAAAAGATGCAAGTCTAAAGTTCCTATCATATGTGAACTGCAGGCAGATTGTAGAGGAGAGGCAACCAGTTGTAGGTGGTTTGTATGTTGACAGAGCCTGAAGAACTGAATACCTCAATGGAAAGAACAAAATTTCAAAGTCTTTGCAAGCCTGATTTAACATTTTAAATATTACTTCTGCATAGAAAGTGAGGTTTTCCTTTCTTTACATACTATTTCAGCAGGCAATTCTAAGGTGTAGCTCACAGGACAAGGCTGCTTCTACTGCTTCATAAGAAAGGCCATTTCTATTTGTAGTCTGCATAGTTTAAAACCAGCAGCAGCATACTGTATGTAATGCCTGGATGGCTTCATCCTGTCTCAAAGCCTGTTCCTCTCAGACCTGCTCTGATGTATGCAATGTGCATGCTTTCCATTTGGGACATCTGAACACTGTCAAAGTGTGGACTAGCGGATCTCAGACCTTGCTAACTGTCTGCATGTGAAACTAGGTGATGCAACTGGTAGGAGGAAGAACCATTTAGCAGTCACAACCTTGACAGTACTAGAAAAAGCACGTTTTTGCCTGTCAGTGGAGAAGCTATTTTTAATAGACCTTTGGTAGCAAGGATGCAGCAGCCCTGGATGGGCGCAGGCTGCCATCACCGGCTGTTGTCAGCACTCGGCACGAAGCGCCCGAGAGCGACGTTTTGGCGAGTGCTGGCAGCGGGAAGCACACCTTGTTATCTCAAACAGACTACAACGACAGGGCACTGTGACACTGCACAGAAAAGCCAAAGGTAGCAACACTGAACAGGGAAATGCAGACTTTTATGCTGTTTGTTATCCTTCTTGTTACACTTAAAATTACAGCCAAACTCCAGGCGAGAGAGTACATATTGCATGTGTGACGTCTTTCCTATTCAGACCAACAGAACTTTGCCTTTTTGTATGATCGTAATTGTCAACACAAAGTTGTGTATCAGCATTTGCATAAAAAGTAACAACAGCTTTCCCCATATTCACGTTGCTGTCTTAGGAAAGCATACCAAAGGTGTCTTCTTTGGTAGTGGTGTTCTAGTTACCTGCGAGCCTTTCTCTTCTTGCTTTTATAAGTTTCTGATGTTCAGCAGTTTTTTTGACCTCACTTTTATTGGAGTTGATCTAGAGCTAGGTAGTCCATTCCTTCAAGAAATGCCGGGTTTTCAAGACATTCAGGCCATTTTTTTATGCGAAGTTACTTTAGACAACTAAACAACGCTCATGAGATGCATCAATTTTTCTTACCACTGCCCTCAAAATACAAAGCAGAAGTTTTACAGGGAGTGGTGGATGCTATAAGCAGCATTCGTCTGAACAAAAAGAAATGTTCATGTATTTGCATCTGACTTGAAACAGTCACTTTCAGAGACCTTTTCTAGGCATGGAGGGAATCAAGCTGTGATTCATCTTATCTTAATATACATATTCTTAAAGTAAAAATCCAAAATAAAACATTCTGATCTTGCACAAGAATAGCCTATTTTTATCCACTGACTAGAAATAAAACCTCAGCTGCTAGTTCAGATGTAGACATCTAAAGCTGGGTATGATGAATCTCACCCTGTTAGATTATAGAGACCATCTAGTCAATCAGTTCACGCCACTCATCAATTACTATTACAGAATCAGAGCTACATAGCACTCGTGGTCCAAATAATTAGTGACTATAAGCTTGTGTCTATGGTTTAAGGGACAGAATAACTTACTGTGATGTCTCTGCATGAATCCCTGATTGTTACACTGAAAAAACAACATATCTGATTTCCTTGACAGTAGCATTGTCTTTTCAAGCCCTGTTATCATGCAGATAGAGCCCCACGGTGCCTTCTGTTTCCTGCACTCTGCAAAAGGGGCTCCACCCTGGGCTGCCACTCCATACCCACCCAGCTGATGCCAATGGCACAGCATGGAGAGACCACTCAGCACTCCTCCATGTGTAGCCACCACTGTGCATCTCAGTACTCACAACAGTGTAGATGTTACATACGCTTTGCAGCTGCCAAAATGATTCATTAAAAAAAAAATTACTTATTCCTTTGTTCCTGCATTACAGGTACTAGCAGAAGCTCCTTCAGCAGCCAGGTTTCTTTCCTTATCCTTGCAAACACACTTAAGATGCTCAGTGCTATCTAATAATATTAAAAAGCTGGAAAACTCTGTAGCTGAGAGTACTCCACTAAATATATCAGTATGTTTGGATTGTGAAGTTTAGAATTTTTCTCATTTCCATGGGAAAAGGTGGCAGAACTACTTGCTTCATTTATCCTTGTAAACAAGTCAGAAAAGGAACGGATGATAAAGTGTGTTTTAGAACACTAGAAATTGTAGTTTGAAAAGCATTTTTTCAGATCTATAGTTCATAATGAAGTGTGCAGAATGATGATAAGGATGAGCTACCCTGAATAAGTGCTAATTTCATTCCTACTTATCAGTCTCTTTTCTGTATCACCGCTTCAATTTTGGGTTATGATTATCTAGATAAAAATCCTTCCCTTAAGATACTTCATCATTTTGTGTATATGTATGTGCAATGCAATTATGGAAAAGATAATCTGTTTTCTTTTGAGTACAATCTCCATGCCAGAGGTACTGAACTAATAAATGAGGCCAAAAGTTCATAAAATGAAAAATTGCAGGAACCCTTGCTGCTGACTTACTTTATGAAGAAAAAAGAAAAGAAAAAACAAAAGGAAAAATGGAGAAGAAACAGAAAGAGTTAAGCTAAGCATGTGTTGTAAGAAGTCTTGAACAAAGTAGCTTGATTCTTCCCAGAGAAAGAATTGAGCAGTTCGAGAAGAAACAAAAAAACTCCTTTCAAAAACACTGGAAAGCAGAAAAGGAAAAAAGTTGGCTTGAGAATGCAAGCTGTTTTTTTGCTGAGTGATCCTAATGACACAAGCAAAGTGCTAGAATATTCTGGATTTTCTGGAAGAAAAAAGTGTTGCACATAGAGTTAGCACAATGATATGCAGGGCTGGTAGCATCTGCAGTCACTCCCAACGCCTGCAGATCAGATATGCAAAGTAGACTGCTGCCCTCTCAAAAATGGATTACCCGTGTTTCTTTTATTTCCTCTCTGAACTTGGCTACTTTTAGCAGACCTCTCCCTTGCATTAGATTTAATTGATTTAATGAGTATGCAGTGAGCTGGATCAGTCTGAAGAGTTAAGAGAAGATTTTTGACAGGTTCATTTTGTGTCAGTGAACAACAGAGCTGACCTTGCTCACTGTATGCTTGCCAAATTACTAGTGCAGATGACTGGGAAGCCGGGACAGGAGCATCTCATGGCTGGTGAGGTAGGCCATGGCTTCTGAGAGACAGACAGCTGGACTGGTATAAGGGCCCTGTGAAGTGCAACTTCTTTATTTTTTTTTGAACTACAGAGTTCTTGTGCGTGAGTCATCACAGGTATCGTCCCCAGAGAACATGACAACATGATTAAGGCCAGGGGTACAACAATGCAGCTAGAGCCTCCTTCTACTGGCTGCACCTGGCTGAATTTGTGACAAATCCTTGAAACAGGAGCAAGAGGTAAGAAAATACTACTGTGGTTATTTGTGGAGGTGGGACAATCATTGAGATCCAATGAGCAGCTGGAGGACAGAGGGAACAGTTAGGACTTAAAGGCAAAGACAAGAAATCAGGGAAGTGGAAGAGAACAGAACTAAATGACAATTTCGGGAAAAGGTGCCTCTGGCTGGGAGCCAATGAGAAAGGAAAAAAAAAAAAGCACACAGGTTTTCTGTGTAAGGAAAGGGACTCCGTAAAGGGACAGAAGAGGAGAACTCCTAGGGTGTGTGAAGATCAAGATGGACCCAAACAATGCAACTTGAGATGAAAGACAGGCATTGAGCCCTGAGAAACAGAGGCTGGGTTTGGGAAAGAAGGGAGATGAGGACTGCAGCAAGGTCTCGGTTGAAAGAGCAGGATGGTGGCAGATTGGAGAATGGTGAAGATATCTAAGTCAGCAGAGGAGAGAGAGGGGGAATAAGAAAAACGTGCCTACTTGTCCACAAACATTACAGTGTGACCCAGAAATTCAAAGCCTCCTATTTAGTTTCAGCAAACTGGTAGAAAACAGTGTTGCTCATTTTCATTTCAGCAGAATATCCACCAGAGAAGGGCAATCCCTCCTGCTCTCTTGTAGTCAAAGAGAAGGGGGAGAGAGAGAACAGAGAAGAGCTGAGAGAGCAGGTAACAGCAGGTCTTGGTTACAACAGCAACTCAAACAGCCCAATGGGCATTTTGATCTCCTGAAATTTGCTTTCACCTGGAATTGGCCTCCTTGAGGGTACACATAGAAATCAATAAGGAATATACTTCTTGGACAGCATCACAAGTAGCGTGGCTAGCAGGTCAAGGGAGGTGATTCTGCCCCTTAGCTCTGCTCTGGTGAGACCCCACCTGGAGTCCTGTGTCCAGCTTGGGAGCCCTCAGTACAGGAAAGACATCGACCTGTTGGAGAGGGGCCAGAGGAGGCCACAAAATGATCATAGGGCTGGAACAGCTCTGCTGTGAGGACAGACTGAGAGAGTTGGGGTTGTTCAGCCTGGAGAAGAGAAGGCTCCGGGGACACCTTACTGTGGCCTTTCAGTACTTCAAAGGAACCTGTAAGAAAGATGGGGACAGACTTCTTAGCAGGGCCTGTTACAACAGGACAAAGGGTAATGGTTTTAAACTAAAGGAGGGGAGATTCAGGCCAGACATGAGGAAGAAATATTTTACACTGAGGGTGGTGAAACACTGTCCCAGGTTGCCCGGAGAGGTGGTAGATGCCCCATCCCTGAAGACATTCCAGGCCAGGCTGGACAGGGCTCTGAGCAACCTGATCTGCTTGAAGATGTCCCTGCTCATTGCAGGGGGTTGGACTAGATGAGCTTTGAAGGTCCCTTCCAACCCAAACTATCCTGTGATTGTATGATACTTAAAATAGCAACAGCACTATAACCTGATGAAATTCACTGGGAATTAATAGGAAAATGAAAAAAAAAATTATTCTGCTTATATTCCTAATTACATCAAGAACAACTGGCTATTAACGGGTAGACAGTCAGAGACTGTTATGAATTAATTTCTAAGTGTGCCCTTTATATATCTGTAAGGGTAAACAATGAGCTTCACAGTGATTTTTTGATTGATATAAATTAAACTTCAGTTAACTAGACACCTTTATTTTTAAATATATAAGTTTTTTGCCCTATATTGATATAAATTGAATAATAAATATATTTACTGTTATTATTGTTTAACAGGAGCCTGCATTATGACAAAAATGCATATAATTCAAGATTACAAAATCAGTAAGCAAAAAAAAATCAAAATCTCTTGTATAAAATATAGCCAAATTTTCTCTCATTTTCAGACAGAATCAAATTCCACAGCCAGACAGAAAAAAATATTTTTAACAAGTTGTGCTCCTCAATAAGAAAGCCAGCATAAATGGAAGAGTTGTCATTTATTTTACATACTTTCTGAAACATCATCAAGCAAACTGTGACTGCCAAAGCAATAAACCTAAGTATCCAGAACATTTTATACATGTAATATTTCTAGTTACACAAACATAACAGCACACTAAATGAGTTTATTAGTTTCTTCTGTATGTATTAAGGGGGGAAATATGCTGTACCCCAGACTCACTCTCCAAGAAATTAGTCCACTGGGGCTATAAGCAGCAGGTGTATATCAGAGTGCATCTCAGGCTGATCCAAAGCCTACTGAAGTCAAAGCCCTTCAGTTGATTTTATATTAGATTTGGCTCAGTCCCCTAAGTTAACTCACAAGCTAGGTTAGCCGGACAAAAGAGGCTGGGAACATGAAAAGGTGTTAGATGTAGACCTTAAATAGAACATTTTAGTTCTAGTATATGTTTTGGATGCAACAAAATGTTTAAGACAGAGATCCTAATTTTTTTGAAAACAATTTTCTCACTTTTACTCTATCAACAGCTTAGTTGTGATCATACTGTATCTATAATCAGCCATATACCTGTTCAGTTGTTTGCAGGAATTAATGCAGTAAATACTGTAGAAAATCAAGCAGTAGGAAATATCAAAGATATTTACAATTAGCCTGCCTTTTTGGTTTTTTTTTAAGAAACACTTATTCCAAAATCCCCAAGGCTGAGAGGTGTCTAAAACTAAAAGTCTTATTTCAAAGTTTGAAATAAGAGAAAAAAAGTCTTATTTCAAAGCATATTGATTCTTCTGTACACCATCGCGACCCGTTGTTTACAAAAACCCAGAGAAGCCTGGTTATACTACAAATGTGTTACGGAGAGATCTTCTGAATGCTTCTTATCCTCTGAATTCAAGTCTTGATTAAAAATTTTCAGGTTCATGGTATGTTTGCTCATACTCGTTTATTAAACAGCCAAATCTTAATTTGTGTGTATGTATTCTTAAAGAATGTTATGAGGAAAAACACTTTCCCGAAACCTGCCTCTTGCCACAAAATACTGGAAAACATGCTCTGGCCATTATGTTCACCTCTGAGCTCAGGGGCCACTGGATTCAGAGTCTCCTTTCTGCAGGTGGCTTTGGCCAAATGATCTTGTCGTCACAACTACAACATCTCCAAAGTGTTTCATAAACATCTTGTAATTATCTCAATAATGGGATTTGCTAGCTGTAACAGATACATGTTTTTTTGTAAATAATCCACCCAGGAGTGTGCCTGCACAGTCCTAATCTTTTCAGCTGCTCAGAGGTAAACACACAGATGGGAAGAAAGAACAGGCTGCTGCAATAATTAGCCTTGAAAATTCTGAGCATGGAAAATACACCAGCCGCATGTACTGAAAATATAAACCTATGGGTTTCAGAGAAAGCTCAGTTCCTCCTGGTGCTTCTGAAAATTGTGTGAAGTATCAATTCGCACCTCCAAAAATCTGGCTACTCAGTAACTACTTCCTGAAGACTTTCAAAAATATATATATGCACATCAAATCGACTTTTAAAAATTAGACAGATGTGCTTTTGACAATTTTACTCTGATCCCAGTTTTTACACCCCAGAAATTCCATAATTTAATCCCTATGCTAAATGCCCAGCAACTAGAGATTTGCTATTTTTCTTTCTGTATGTTATACACAGTAACTTTTCAGGAAATGTGCTGTGCAATTGCAAATCCAGCAATAACAATTTCCTAAATTATTTTAATTTGAGAATTTAAATTTAAAATACAAAGGGATATTTAACTCAGAGTAACTGATTAGATTCTAAAATGTAACTACCTGCTAACCTGTATGCGACTTATCACAGTTAACCATTGCTATGAAAGGTTTTACATACATAACACACTAAAGGAAAGAATATATATATGTATAGATAAATAACAATAGGATTTACCTCTGTTCTTTAGCAAAACATACAATGAGGTGTGTCAAACGTGTAAATATCAAATGTTTTATGTCCTGGAAGAATTACAAATATATGTGAAATTATATACTGTGTTTGGATCCAGACTGGAATGAAAATAATTCATTATTAACATCACAGTATGAGCTTACTCGAGTCAGTCTCTGTTCCCTGAGAGTCTCTGTAAACATTTATTTGGAGACTGCAGTCCTTTCCAGGGGATGCATGACTCTATATTTGGCTGTTGCTCAAATACACCCCATTTGCTGTAGCCCAACTGAGTATGACAAGTCACTGAGCAGCTTGGAAACTCTGCTTAGTGTCCTCGTTTGACAGGAACTGTTCTTCATAAAACTTTGACAGAAACTTGTCATATCAACTATATTTCTTCAAACACACCTGCTTCCAATCTTTATATATTTAATACCACAATCTTTATATATTTAATACATATATACCATAGTGATTTGCATTGCTCTTTTTCCTTTATCAAATTGTTGTGCAGTGTCAAGTCAAATACAGAAGAGCAGAGCAAAGACATGATAAAAATGAGGTAATGAACACTAAGGGGCAAGAAACCTTGGAAATTTAAATTCTTCCTGTTTTATAACTCATTCACAGTCAATGGACATTAAACATGTCAACAAAAGTTGACAGGTATTGCTTCCAAACAGCAAGCAGTATGCAGATGATGATTGTTGCTTTAAGATCTGAAATAAATAATTTAGTCATATTTCAAATAAAAAACATTTTTATATCAAAAATTTTCAGAATAATGGTTAACAAAAGCATTGGGATGTACAATTTCATGCTCTTAAAGTTTACAGCAATCTAATTATTAGATATGCAGATAACAGCTAATGTGAGGCTGATGATATCACATCAGTGGAGATCTTAAACTTCCCTCTGAAGTGTTTGATATTGGCTTTATCAAATAAAGGAAGGTGGAATAGCTGGATGTTATCTGAGTCAGCATGGGGACTTCTGTTTTCCTACTTAAACGAAATGTTGTGACCCAGCTGCTAAGAAATGACTTCCACTATAATATAAAAATCACATAAGTAAAATCTTATTACAGCTCAAGACAGATTTTTTTTTCAAAAATGCACAGGTGTTTTAAAAATCAATGAATATGTGATAAAGTTTCAGTTTCTCACAAAAAAAGCTAGGAAATGTCACTGGTATATTTGCATGACAGCCTGAACAATCATCTAGTGACAAAAACTGAAACGGTTTAACGCTAAGATTTCATCCTGCAAACAATTAATTGTTTTTTGATTAAGAGACCCTCACAAGTCTTTGTTATTTTCCAGTTCAAGACATCTTCTCATTAGCCACTTGTAGCCTGAAGAACCACTAATTGTAGCATTTACCCTATAAATAACTCTCTCAAACTTCACAGTATTGATTTTCACAATGTAGGTGACTCAAGATGGCTTTTACTCTTTTGGACTTAAAAATAAAAGTTTCCTCATCCCAGTTCTTCACAGAATGGCTCGAGGTAAAAAATAACTCCTTTTAATTATTGTTTTATTAAAAAAAAAAAAAATCCTCCATGTTTGACTGATCCATACATTTCATCTACACTCACTTCTCCAACCTAAAATGACAGAAAATATGTAGTTCGCTAACAGATTCCTAAGAATACAAATGTCCCCTGTAAAAACAAAACCAACAAAATAGATGATGTTATATAATGTACAGAAATTTGGGAAAAAGGCAGGCAGAAAGATAAGCTGGAGTCCTGTCAGCGGTTTGGTTTTGGTCTGTAGTCAGGAGCTGCCTGGAGCATTGAACGTGACCCACACCCGGGTATGCGGAGACTGAATGAGGGTAATTTACTGAAGTCTATTAAGGAGACTGCAGTGCCGAAAGCATAATGCACTCATCGCATTTCACAGTTTCAGCAGTTTGTTTCCTGAGACCCCCAACAATTAAGGTCATTCTTTGTTCCATCTGACTATTTTTTAAAGATGTGCAGTCTTCTAAAAACCTTTTTACCAACCTGATAAGCATGCACTGAACTGGCTGCAAAGAAACACACAACTCTCTAGATTTTCTGCAAACTACTAAAACTGTTTAGAATATGTTGTGGTTTAGGTATAAAGGAAGACTCCCTAAAGCTGTCATCTGAATAACAGGAGGGGAACTGCCTGTTAGAGGCCTTTGGAAAGACAAGAAATTTGTACCCCATCTGAGAATCTGTGGGGTCTAAGTGCATCCTTCACACATGTTGAAATGTGCCCCTGACCTCTGTGCTCGTGAGCATTAATCTCTTTGCAAAACACAGTCATCGTTTATTAATTAGCAATGGTAATTACTTTTTTATGCCACAGAAAAAGGAGTCTGTTAAGTTAAGCAAGACCATAAATAATCAGAATACATTTTTACTTCTCGAGATGATCTCTCTTGCTTTCAGTCCTCAAGCCATTATACACTGTTTTCTGTCTATTCTGTATGCTATAAAAAAGAGCTTCAAAGATTGTGCTAGGAATCAGTATTCACCTGATTTTTCTTGAATTAAAAATTCATTTAGTAACATCCTTCAAAATGCATATGGAGATTTTTTATTGCATTGTGTCTGACTGCTGAAGCATTTTAGTTCCAGTTTGTTAGCC
Organism: Streptopelia decaocto; assembly: GCF_964273445.1. Taxonomy (NCBI): domain Eukaryota; kingdom Metazoa; phylum Chordata; class Aves; order Columbiformes; family Columbidae; genus Streptopelia; species Streptopelia decaocto. The sequence continues at coordinate 88,963,603 of NC_138663.1, forward strand.
CATCAGAAGAGAAAACAGATGATAAGGAGCCATCACAGATTTACTTCAGTAGGAACACAAAGGAACTCTGAAAACTCAGAAGCCAGATAATTTATTACCTGCACGTAAAAAGTGAATTTTAATCCTTGCTATGCAACTAGAAAAGGGGTGATGAATATAATGGATAGAATCTGCTTAACATGAACAGCAATGGAGCACTAAAAAAACCTCTCAAATCTTCAGCACAAAACAAATATACTGCTTCTAATAGGGAATGCTTTAGTCACATGAATTAGAAAAAACAGTGAAATGTTTTACAATCTGACTACAAGATCATCTGCCTTTAATAAAAAAGTTATTCTTAGGAAGTAAGGTCATAAATGAGGTTTAGGATTTAACTTATTTCATTTTTGACCGAGAGGCCTTTTGTTTGAAGACATGAAATTCAAATGACACCGCACATTTTAAGCTGATGCAAATTGATACAACTGAAAGAAAATCTGTGGAGAAAAGAGTGTGTGCAAAAGAATACAAAATTGTTAATGCTATTCTAGCAATACTATAATGCAGATGTTACAAACTAAACTTTCATATCTTGATTATGAGAAGTAATGCAAAACAGTGTTGAACACCGGTATAGCAAAAAGCACTGGAAGATCTATTGCTAGGAAGGTGGCAATATTTCAGATACTGTGTACTATATTTTTGTTTGGTTTATGAGTGTATTATATTTCTTTACAGAGATGCTTGGTATGGTACTCGTACACCCAGCTGAGTGGTACCACTTCCTTTTAGTGCCGGACCTTGACTCTGACTCCCAGTTTCCACCTCCATCTGAAAGGTCAGAATGTCAGGAAAAAGCCTGAAGAAAGTCAAAAATCATAAGAGAGTCAATAAAACCTGCAAGAAATGGAAGCTTGGTATACTGCTAACCTCAGCAACTACAATATTTCCATCATGTGTGTTATTTTCATATAATTGTTTTTCTATGGAATAGGTGATTGGATTAGTCTTTTCCTTCAAAGTTACCAGTATGTTAAAAAAGTTTGCTATAGCCTCTTAAAAAAATACTGCATAACATTTCCTGCCAGTTAACTATAGTTTAGAACTTGTTTCCTCTTTTATCTTTTTAAAGTTCATGTCATATTTTGCAGTGGCATTACAGCACATCTCAGATAATGCATGGGATAGTCCATTTCACACTTAATATCATAATCAAGAAAACATCCCACCCTTTAGAAAACTTCCACAGTCCCTCCAAGTAATGGGTTGATCTGCAAGAGTTTAAAAACTGTTACCTAAATCTAATGTAAGATTTAGTACAATGTTAAAATGTGGTGCATCTTTCAGTATTCTGACATAATAGCCCAGGAGATACCTTTTTACCAATGTCATTACACAATCTTTCCTGTTGTCTTTCATTACAGCAACATTATCTTAGAGTTTCTTTGCTGCAGACGAGTCAAGTCATTGCTTAGAATAGCACAAGAAATAGATGGGAACCTACTTGTTTGTTCTTAGTTTATTTTGACTGAGAGTTGTACAACCAGAGCAGAATTTGATTAGAGATGAAGCTCAGTTTTCCCTTTCACAACTAGTTGATTTGTTCTCATTTCCAACATTCTTTAAGGTTGCTCTTCTGTTGCAATTTCAATACAATGAAGTTTCTGAGGAACAGTCTACTTCTTCAGAAAAATTAGTATTAATTCAAAATAAAGCTGCCTTAAGGACCAGTATCATTCCAAACTATATAGTTTGTCTGCCCTTCCTTTTGTTCAGTCAGCAAGATACGGGAGGCTTGTAGAGGGCAATCCAAAGATGCATCAAATCTTCAAACAAGTGAGAAACAAAAAAGCAAAAAAAGGAAAATAGCAATTATACAGCAAGTGCACAAATCCATTGACATTTTTGAAGTTTCACATATCCAAGACATATCCCATTATCTGGAGTGACGTAAGCCTTTGTCTCCTAGATGGCAGGTATCAAAAATAAGCCAGAATTTTTCAAGAGAGGTGCTCAGGGAGGGTGAAACAGCTGTGTTTTTATACTATTCAGCAGAAGCCTATAAACCCCTTACATGACTAAACTTGAATAGTCTTACAAAGACAGGGAAAGATGGAGGCATAGCTGAGTGTAGCAGAGTTCAGAAGTTTGGACCTCAAAGCAGAGAAAGGCGGAAGTGACAGAAAGTGCACATAAGAACCCCAGAGCAGTGGGTGCCATTCAGGAATCGCTGCATTTGTTGGGCCACAATAATCTGGGAAAGAAGCACTATAAAAGAAAAGATCACGTTCTTCTGGCAGTCATCTACAGATACTCTGTAGCGGGTTTCAGTAGTGCTAAATGATAAAAGGGGAAAAAAGAAAATGCAGACTGAATGTCATTTGCTGAACTTTTGTCTCATGTCACATAATACTCTGAGAAAAAAAAAACACGTGCTTGTTTTACTGAGGTAGCAATCAATCTCCAAGTGAATCAAAGCGTTCAGCAGTTAACAGACACAGATGGTTTCCTATTCACACAATTTTATTCATGAATTCAGTTTTGGATTTGAAAACCAGTATAATTATTGGGAAGAAATGGTCAAACTTTATTCAACTAAGCTGTCAGTTGTAATGTTGCCATATATTATTGATTTCTTACCCGAAGAAGTGAATATGTACATAACAAAGTTAAATTATCAGGGCAAATATGCAGAAGTAAAGAGCTGAAATAGTTGTATATACTTAGAAGGGAGGCTGATTTCTGCTAAATGAAGACCTGGATCTAAATGATTATCAGAATCAGCTTCATGATCTCGTTAGCACGTGCACCCCTTTATCTCTATCTGTCACCTTAAAGGAAAATCTCTTGAATGTCGTACCACATATCTTTAGCAGACTCTTTATATTCATATTTAGTTTTTATGCTTTGTATAAAAACTGGAATTAAGATTATATCAAAATAAGTAAAAATAAATGGGACAGATTAGGGACAGCTTAGGGACACTTCATCAATTACTCAGTCAAAACTTCAGAGAAAGTCAGAATGTATTCTAGTAGACTGACTGAAACCCAAATTAGTTCCTTGTTATTACTACTTTTAAATATAATTAAAAATCAATGCAAGAGCAACTCAAGGATGTACTTATACTGCAGAAGGTGCTGATTATTCAATAAATAACACTGTCCAGAATCAGGACTAAATCATTATCTGGAATTGGCACTCATCAGTCAACACAATGTTATGAAAGTCATGCTGAGGGCCATGAACTTTATCTTTCAGCTCAATATTGACATAGAAGAAAATGCAACAAAACTGAGAAAATAAAGGCAATTAAATAAAGTACACTAAAGAGGTTAAGCTTGTATTATCCCAGTGGATCCAGCTTCATAATCCAACATAGCAATCGTATCCTAATCTAAGAAGTATAAATAGATCTCATGAAGGCTGTTTATTTTATTCTTAAGGTTAGATGAATTTTATTTCTGTATCCTGATGAACAGAGTAAGATAAAATGTCCCTTCAAATATGGACATTTCAGATTGATTCATTTTCACTTCTAGTTTTCTATTTTATCCAAGACAGTCTACATAAGCTCAGCATCCTAGAATGACTGACATGCTTCAGTCAGTTGGCTTCAGATATTTTATATTCTTATTACAGTTCATAACACTGAAAATGTTGCTTACTTTATAATTGAAATATATACTGAACATCATTTGTTTTTAACAAGGGGCTGCTAAGTGTTCTGACTAAATATCTAAATTGAGTTTTGTTTTCTGTTGATAAACATATAAAGACTAATGGCAAGTTACATTTGTACAGCAGTGTGGAAACCAGGCTGTCCCTACTTGTTGTGATCCAAGTTTAGTTAATAGACAACTTGGGCTATTTATTTTCTGCATCTAGGAAAGTAACATGTTGAAGCTCTGAGGTATTGCTTTATGGGCTGTAAAAAAATAATATGTTGCTATTTTGACAGTGTAATGAAGCAAGGATGAAAACTACTAATGAATCTTTGGAAGATTTATCTCAAATAAAAATCATAATGATAAAGATACAAAAACTCCATTCTTACAGAGCTTTTTGACCAATACAAGGCATTTTAAACAACCTCAATGCTTCTGTTTTAGGGAATAGAAAGATGCTATCCAGTTACAACCAATAAATACCTTCATACTCTGGCAAATTGTATAATGGAAAACAATTTCCATCAATATTTAAATGGAGAAAGCTTGAGTTTTATCCTTTAATGGCCAAAAATTTAGTTGCTTACTATTTTATAATGGCTATTGCAAAATATGTAATAAAACATGACTAGATACAGAAGGAATTTAATTTGAGAGAGGTAAAAGCATAGGAAAGATTGTTTAGTGTTTTATACAGTGACAGAAAAACTGGTAACTGAATAAGACAGCAAATCAAGTTGAAGTACATTGTGAAGTGTGTGGTTTTGTGCAGCAGGAAGGAGCTAACTACAGAAGATAAAAAGGGTGCCTATCTACAGAAAGGAAGAGTTGAACATGTTATGAAGGAAAGCTTAGTAAAGATGCCAAAAATAAAGATTATAAGAGTAAGTGACAAGATCTATACAGCCAAATTTGCCAGCTGCATGGGTGAAGACTCAATTAGTGAAGCCTGGAACAGACTACAGAAGAGAGTAAGGGAGCGCTATACAGGGAAGAGTCATCTTCGTGAGGAATTGAGTGGCATAGAAAGAACTAAACAGACTAAAAATTTAAATAAGAACCTAAAAAGATAAACAGAACTGAAGCAAGGGCTGACTTTGTGGTTAGAACTTGACAAGCATCAACAAGGGAATTCAAATTACCTGCCTGCTGCTCCTCCACATATGCTGCTACAAACACAACTTTGCAAGATGAGAAAACATTTAGAAAGTTTTACTTTATCTGTACGTTCATCCCACAGTAACACTACCTGCTGTCCTTACACACTGCTTTATTGCAAAATAGCATATTGCCATCTGAGGAAAGGTAGTTCCCACCACATCTCCATTACTGCAGTCCCCTCCCCGTGCTGTGTGTGGGCCTCGGACCGTTCGTGTCTCTGCTATGCTGAGACAGGGAGGCTTCCCTTCTGACCTCCACTGCTGAAAATGCCCCAAAAACATGACTGATACATAAGCAGAAAAAACGCGGTAACCTTGTGTCAAAATAAGGACAGCACTAGGTAAGGCTACAACATTTCTGATATTGATGGTATTCTTGCCTGAGTTCTTGCCTCAAAGCCAAGTCAGACATGCCAGGGAAAGGCTGTCCCCACTGCCCCCCCCCCCGGCCCTCCTCAAGCCCCTCACCTCACAGCTGAAATCCTACAGCACATTCTGACATCAAGTTCCCTGGTATTTCTTCATTTCGCCCAAGTCTGCTTTTCATAAAGGTTTTCCATCCCAAGGGTCTTTATCCTCCCTTATCCTAACTTCCTTCTCCTTGAGGACCTGGCTGCTTCATGCTCCCAGATCAAAACTTCTGTTTAAGACTCCCATGTTTTCTTCCCTCAGATCACCTCCTCTTAACTGTTGCTGCCCTAATACCCTTTCTGTCCATTTTTTTAATTTATCCTGCTGTACCTCCAGATCAACCCACTCTTACTGGCCACCAGTACTGACCATTGCCCTCCCCTTGGCTGCCATGTCTGGCCAAACCTATAATGCTGTTGGTCCTCTCTGGCAAAGAAATACCCTGTATTTGTTTCTGAAATGAATTTAAAAGATTTTCAAATAACCATCCTGGATAGGACACAGAAGGGGAAGGCAGCAGAAAAAGACTATCTGGAAAAGCCTCACAGCAGCCCTACCAGCATAAGACACAAACTGCTTTGTATATTCATAATTTCCCCATACATTTTTTATTTCTTTCTTTATAAAAGTAGACAAATCCACTATAACTTTTTGCGATATAAACAAAGCGGTTAAGTGTATTTTTCAAACTCCTGATCTACTGCAATAGCTGGCCCAAAACTGAAGGAATGCTGGAAGTTGTCTGCAAAGTAGAGGCCAATAGCTTCACTAATTCCTAAAACCACTGACAGCAACTGCTATAGAGCTTACCACATGTGTAAAGGTACTTTTGACAGTTCACTAACCATAAGTATAGAAAAGCGGCAATGAAATTAATTAATTAATTTTTAAAACCTTATTATATCAAAATGGTTTTGGATTCTTTCGTTGGTAATTATTTCACTGTCCTTCAGCATTCACCTTTTAAATGTTAAGCATGGAAAGAGGATACACTTTAGTCTTCTTCAGACAGCAAAGGACAACCTGCAAATACTGCAGGCTGCTACTGCCAAGAGACATTTACATTTTTTTAACTGATGCGGCTGTTTAGCACCCTCTTGCAACTGCAGAAGAAAAACAACCTGACACTATAGTCACTTGCACGCTTCAGTTGGGATATATTGCTAGCATTAAAGAAATTTTCTGGAAGCATCTTCAGCATTTGATATACTAATCTCGTATGATCCATTATTGAGGAGTGATTCTAAAGCCCATTAATTGCATCTACTTTTTATTAAAAAAACAGTCCAAAGGGAGAGGGAGTGGGAAGAAGAGAAAGTTACAGTGCAGTAGTTATTGACCAAAGGTGGTTCTTATTGTCAGTTTTTTTAATGTAGACATATTCAGCCTCATGTCTTACACCCTGAGCAGAATTTTGTGATTGTATCTCTAATGTGTTGAGTTCTAGACTTCTGAGAAGTGTTCTTGTATATCAGAACAGTCCCCTATGTATCAGCATACTTGCTCGCTGGCCTGACTGAATCAGAACAATCAGCAAGACAGGAGGTGTCCTGCTTTCCAAAGACCCCCATTTCAATTGTGTATTATCTGTATATACACGCAGAATCATGTTGTAGGATCAAAAACTACCTAAGAGGAATTTGTCCTGACACCTGAACCATGATTGAGTATTCTGGAATAACACTAAATATATATTCATACATCAAGGCACAATGTATTACAAATCTTTTCATAGAGCCATCTCACTACACAAGATAAGAACCTGAATGTCCTCACCTGTTCTTTTTGCAAACAATATACTAAATGAAAATGGAAATTGCCTCTAGTAACAAAAAAACCCCACAAACTATTTTTAATACATGGATTTTATAATCGTCTATAAAACTATTTTTATAATTGTATATTCTTCTTATGATTAGTCTTTGCAAGAATTTGTTTGTTGCAATCCATCTGTAAATTTAAAATGTGTTACAGCAGTTTGATGTGGTATGCATATATTGTACAAAAGTATATGTATTTAGCATAAAAAGATGTTAACAACCTGCACTCAGTTAAGGCTGGTGCTTGGTGCACAGCAGGAAGAGACAAACTAATTCAGATCTGCTATAAATATATATTTATAACATATTTTATTTATCTATGTTTACATAAGGTAAATAGACAAATTCAGATTGAAAATAAAATTTGGCACACCCTTAACAAATCCCTCTTTGAAGTCAGGCTTCTGCACTGTTAGTTTGATTTTCAAGAGTCCAACAGTCCCCGAAGTAACAGTAATGAGAGGAGGCTGATCTTCAACATTATAGAAAAAAATATTTAAATTGCCTCTGTGGGACAAGTGAAGGGATCTCTCTCTCTTTAGGGGATGAGGATCACTTCTTTTGGAATTACACCTATCGACGCTGATAAAATGTTTTGCTGTCGTGGCTGTCCCTCTTCAAATACAATTTAGCTTCTAGGACTTCTAAAACCGACAGCCAGGTTTTTAAGGGGATACATAATAATAAGCAGTTTTTCAAAGGCAACTGCTGGGAGTTATGTAAAATAAAAACATTAGGCCACAGGCTCAGATCTCTGCTAACAGCCTTATTCACTCCTTGCTGTAAAGCTGGTGGGGCACTGAGTGCAGCAGGCTCTGACCACCCCATCCACATACACTTCAAGATGTTTTTAACCACTGAGTTTGCTAATTCACCACCTTGCTGGTCATATTTTGGTCACTGAGACTAAAGGGCAGAATTATTTTTTTGTCCTTGGAAGAAGGCATAGGATCCTGAATCCAAACAAAAGTTTCACACACAGACAGTTCCTCCACTCAAGGTACATGACAGCAAATAACCACTTTTTCGAAAATCTATTCGTGAAAACGGAGGTATTCAAAACCTATTTGAGAATAACATACTTGTCAAACTGTACTCTCTTTGAGAGACAGAAGCCAAATTGTGTGCATCGTAGCTACTGCTAAAACAAACAGGAAAAGGTAAGTACTCAAAAATTAGTTGACCAATACCATGACAGATTGTTCCACTTGTTCTGTTTGTGAACGTAAACATATTTTAATAATCCAAGATCATCAAATTCCTTCAGGAGTTACATTTCAAATTATAACTCTCACATGTATTTTATTACAGTAATGCACCAATGATTTATAATTTTGATAGCAAAATCATCTCGGGGCTGAAATTCAGCACATGAGAAGTAAGACATAATTTAGTTTTTCCTTTATTGTTTGGAAGGGTCTTGCTTTTGGCTATGTGTGCATATTTAAAATTTCATATACATGTTCAAACAATACACTGGCATAATATTTTAAAGATGAATTTTTTCAGACAATTACCTCATAGTGTTATTTATTTCCACTTCAACATTTAGTTACGATTCCTTTCTCCAATTTTCCACTCTTCCATCCAGTCACACAAGTGTGGAACAACAGGTCCCCCACATTGCCTTACCTATAGGGCTGCTGTAAATGCATCAGCCCTCTTAGCCAAAGGTGGGGTTTCACAGGGATGCCAGTGCTCTAGGAGTTGGCAGGGAGAGGGGTAACTACTTTCTTTCCTCCCATGTACCTGGCAGGGGTCCCCTGCTGTCATCCCCTCAGGACTCTCTCCCACATCCTCTCCTGCTCCTCAGCTTGAGCCTCTAGGTGCTTTGGAGAATCAAAAAATTAGGAGGGACGGGTGAGGGATGGGACCTTCTGCACCAGTGGAAAGCAGGTGGTGGGGAGGAAGGATCACAGGAGGACAAGGTGGAGAAGCACCTGCAAACAGGTTTTCTGCTTCGAACAGCGATGCATGGAGATTCTGTGATCTGGACCAGGGGCTGCCACCTCTGTAATCCAGACTTTTCTCTGCAGAGTGTAGGGAAGCCCTTTTTGGGGTAGGGAAGATCTAGGACCCATCTCCTCAGTCACAGGCAGAGCAAGTGACCTGCAGCTCCCTGGGGCTGCCCTCACAGACATCTGCCCACTCCTGAGCTGGCTCTGATTTGCCTTGAGTTGTCAAGGAGCAGCAGACCCAGGTTTTCCTCACGGGGAAGGGAACCTCCGTGTGCCACGTTGAACTGAGAGAATAAACAGTGAAACACCAGGAAAATATTTGTACATATGTCCATGCTGAAAAGCAACCAGAAAGACACAGCTGATAGTGAGCTTTTAGACTATGTCCTTTAGTACCTCACTTGCGATTCACAAAACCCTGGAAAATCAGCTTTCCACCACTCCCCATTCCTGGTGACTTACTGCGGATTGAAGCTTACTTAAAAAATTCTACCTGCTAGGTATCTTGAGATTTTCTAAATCTCAATAACAATTTTCCTTTTACCTGTAATGAAAAAAATGGTTTAGTTGATGACAGCCAGTCCTAAATCTGACCGTAAAGACAATGGGAAATGCAAGCATTGCATAAAACAAAACAAAACAAAACAAAAACAAAACAACAACAACAAAAACAAACAAAAACCAAACAAAAACAAACAAACAACAACAAAAATAAACAAAACAACAACGAAAAACCAAACAAACCCGTGTGGTAAAGGATAAATGTATGACTGCTGCGAGAGCCCAGCTGAACCAAGTGAGTGGAGGAGGATCTCAATGATCTGAAACTGCAGTGCAGGACAAGACACCTGTCATGGAAAGAGGAGAAGAATTTTTTTCAGCTGGCAAGGTTGTAAAACGACAGACCTTTTCTTGGTGAGCTGGAAAGCTGGTAGCAATTGTCACTGGGGGTATCTGTGACAAGATCTGAATGTATGAGACACATCAGCTCAGCCTGTGGCTCTGGGAGGCACTCATGATTACAGATCTCTACCATCTCAAGGTTCTTTAGTAAATTTTTCCAAATATTATCAGTAACATTGTCAGTCATTTTTTTGTAATATTTAAGAAACAGGACAGAATTTAAAGTGATAACCATTCCCAGAAAGAATGGAATTCCAGGAATCATTTATCACATTTCACCAAATACACTTATATTCCAGTTAAATTTGCTGTATTTACTTTTATTTCCTCTACATAGGCTCATGCACTGAAGGGTTACTATAGTAAGAGACCTCTTAAAATGACCAATAAAATGTACAGAGAAATAGTGAGAAGAAGGGAACATTAGCTGAATTTCTGTCCTTGCACGAAAACAACCTCTGTTAACATCTCCTAAGCTAATAAACCAAAATGAGTAGGAGATAATTCAAGGCATAGTGGGTTTGGACAGGAGACCCTGCAGCTTTGGAAGAGGTTACTCTTCCTTTAATCCTTTTAACACGCGTACCACCTTTCTGCCAATGTGGTGCTTTACTTACATATTTCAACAAAATGACTGGTTTATTAAATAAAGTCCAATGATGCAAATGTTACAGTATTATACAGAAATAACTTTTATATTTAAAGTCATATAAGGGAAAATAATTTTCTTTTTCTTCCTGGGGAAAATATTTTATATGCCTAATTTAACTTACAGTGACCCAGATGCCCAAAAGCTGCCTGCCCATCTTTCGACCATGCAATTTATCAGTAGATGATAACATGCTTGGCGTTGCTTCTTTGCTATCACTATCTACTTGGCATAAAAATAGATACTTTGATAGCACATACTGTTTATTATGCTAAAAGCTGAAGTCATAGTAAATCCCTTTGATTTTTGACAGCTATCCTTATAATTTATGGTTCAGTTGCAGATAATGTGGCATACCACATAGAGACTGAAAATCTTTTTAGCTTCAGAAACTGGAGGGATGGCATTCACAGGTTGGGGTTGGAAGGGACCTCTGGAGATCATGTAGTCCAACCCACCTGCTTCACCCAGAGCAGATCACACAGGAATGTGTCCAGGTGGGTTTTGAATGTCTCCAGAGAAGGAGACTCCACAACCTCTCTGGGCAACCTGTTCCAGTGCTCTGGCACCCTCAAAGTAAAGAAGTTTCTTAGAAGATTCTAGTCAGAACCTCAGTCCTACTAAATCAATAGGATCTGAGAGTATTTGAGCCCTCATTTTCCAAGCTGCTGTGAATCAGAAGCTAGGGACCCTGAAAACTGAGGGTCCTTACAATCTGTAAATCAGTTACATTCCCCTGATGCCCCCTCAGTGTGTTCATACACAAAATCCTTCCCTCGTGCGGAGTATGGCATCACTCAAGCACACAATAACGTTGCACAGGCACGTCACAACTGGCATCTCTACAGTGACATGCAACGTGGGTACCCACAGTGACAAGGATATCAGTAGTTCTGTCACAGCGTGAGCTGCAGACTGCAGCTGTGGCAGCACCAGCCGGGTCACTGCCTGGGCTGTTCTGAACTGATGGACTTGCTCAGTGATGGCCTTCTCCTACTTTAGTTACTGACTTGAGCTGGCACATCGCTCTCTTCTGTTTCCATTTTGCAGAGCGTGCTAAGGTGGATGGATATCAACTTTGCATCTCTTCCGACTTTGAGCTGTTTTAGCATCTGAATGGTAGATTTGTAAGCACCAACACCATATTTATTCCACAAGTCTTCAGGAACAGAAACTATATGCTGTCAGTGTGGTTTCCTACTCTAAACATCATTTAACACTACAGATACTATGGTAGCCATTGACAGCAACCACAGGTTCTTCTGGATTGTACATTTGCAGCAGGAACCTGGTACTTTGGATGCTTGTAAGAACAGATCAAACTTCTGAAAACACTCACAGAAACATTCCAGTATAAGTCCTGTCTTGTTTTGTTTGAATCAGTTTGTAGTGTTGTTCAATTTTTCAGCTGTAATTCAGAAAGGCAGTCATGGAAAACAGACTTTTTAGATCATCAGTTGCGTATCGAGAAGTTTCCCAAGCACAGCAGAATCACAGGGGAGCTCAAGACATTTTCCTAGTAAAATATATTGGATATAGTAAAAAGTTTCTACTCTTTTGAAGTGTAGAGTAGATGCAGAGTAGTCCCTAAATCAGTTGAGAAAAATGAGAAGCTGTCCTTCAAAAAGGAGTAGTTAGAATGAGTCAAGTTACTAGTCATATTATGTCAGTATTTGCCATTTCAAGATATTTGAAGCTAAATCTTTTGTTAATGCACAAACTATTTAGATGGGGGGTACCAAATCATTTGCTGAATATTATTGAACTAATTTTTAAAACAGAAAAGTTTTCTGAAATGTAGTAGTAGAAGCACAGACAAAAAAGGCGACTATTTCATAGCTGAACTATACGATTATCCATCTGCCTGTTTGGGCCTTCTTACTGAAATAATGCTGCCAGTGATGGCTCTGCCAACCACATTTGCAATTTTCTTTCCATTTTAAATAGCAGGCAATTTTAGATCCCACTTACATTACTCATATGATTTTCTCCAACTGAAAATCCTTCTGTTACTATTTTCCAGAGAAAATATTGTTTGATATGCAATCTGTTCCTCACCTTCCAGATTTCAAATTTAAGCCCATCTCAGCAATCAGTTTGCTATTGTCTTTTATAAAACAAAACCCCATCTCGCCATTTACGGAATAGAAGCAGCACGAGAAACTAGGAGAATCTGCAGAGAGGTTTATTTCTATAGTTTGTTATTCTACATAGTTATTTGAAAAAATGAGGAGCTTAAAATACCTGGTAGTGATATAGCTGTGGCACTAAGCACAAGGTAACATATAGGCTTGCTATAACAGGCGACTTCCTCCATGTGAAGCCCTAGCCCAAAGGCACTCAGTCACCAGGGGACAGAGAGGAAGCTGGGACCCAAGAGTTGCAACTCCTTGAATAAACAAACTTTCAAATTTTCTAAACTCTGCTTTCCTAATAGGTGTTTTCCTGAGACATTTAGTTCCCCTTTAAAAGGCAGCAGAAACACAAAGAAGGCACAAGAGCATTTTGATTTATGTGCACAAATACTGTGCAAGTTACTTTCCGTCTTTTAGCCCAGCAGACTTTCAGATGCACGAAATGGATGAAACCTTCTCCAGGTGGTTTAGGATGCAGAAATCTTTCGCCCATTCCCCAACATTCTCTTTGTTCCCAGGAATAAATCAGGTCACATCAAACAAACTGGACACAGCCTACACCAAACGCTTCCAAGCTGTGAAGGACTGGAATGGTAAGAATCTATAGCTTGGTAACTTTATGCAACTAGTGAGGCAGAACACTGTTTCGCAACCTGTGTATCTAAGCATATCACCTAAACATTAAAAATAATAGCTAAGAAAAACCACAGACCATTAACATCCTCAGAAACAACCTAAAGCAGATACTGAGCTAAACTTTATGATTGTTATAATTTCCTTAATTGCAGAAGCAGCAATAGCAGAATTTGTATTTTAACTGCAACATTATATTTTTTTTTCTTTATTTCTTTCCAATAGCTTTGTGGATCACCAAGTAATATCTTATAATCTATATGTTGAGAAATTGTTGGAAGATTCATCTGCTTCAGAGTGACAAACGGGAAAGATCTATTTTGCATCCACACGTGAAGGGATGAGTGCTGATTTCTGCCGCCGAGGGTCTTGCTGCTTTTCTTAAGTTAAAAATATTACTTCTGTGAATAAAACAAAGTAATTTGAAATTTTTAACTACTCCTAAACTACTAATTTTCTCACATGGCTAGAACAGGAAACAGGTATACTCCCGGGGAAAGTTTTAATAGTCAAAGAGTTCCATCTAATCAATACCTAATAAAATGTTTGTCTAATGTAGTTGCCACTGAGAGTAACCTTTTGCAAATCTTGCTAACGGAGAAGGGTATGCTTCCTGAAAATGCCTTTTTTGTTAAATAAAAAAGAAAATGCTGAGCTACAAAAAAAGGTTTTGTACAACTTGTATAAGTTCTGTCTGTTTTTTTATATTCATAATTAACATAACATTAGTTACCCAGATGGAATATAACTTTTTCATTAAAGATGGCATCTTAAGGGGAAAAAAAAAAAACAACCAACACAACCGACCCACAGAATTTCAAAGCCACTTTGTTCACTCTTGACAGAAGAAGAGTGCTTGATTTAGGGCTGCAGGAGCTTAAAGTTCATGAGTTGCAGCTGCAATGACTGTACTTAGAGGCTACTAAGCAACACAAAATGAGGAGCTGGCATAGTCCCTACAACCTTGAGCTCTTCATTTCAAATGTTTTCACTGTGAAATATTTTTTCCTTTTTTAAAACAGAAAAATAGGGCAAATACAAGCAAAACTGTTACCTTCCATGTCCTACACACCTGCGGCTCCTTTGGCTGCTGCCCCCACCACAGCGTGCCCACCCTGGGCAGGGCAATGGGAGTGCAGGTCTTACAAAACCAGGCTGGAAATTAACTGCTGGATGCATTAGGCTGGCAATGCACTAACTGTGAGTCACCAAAGTGGCTTTGTTCATGTTAGTAACTATGGTGTTTTCATTTCTCTATTTATTAAATCAAGGTGCAGCTCAGCTTGCAGCCAGAGGAGAAATCCATGGTATTACCAAGGTGATAGGAAGCACTGAAAGGAAGTGCTCTTTTTCTCATTATACCCACCTGATGCTGCTTATCCCAACAGCAGATATAAAAAAAATAAATAAATCTCTAATAGCTATGATAGATTGAGAAGAGTAAATTTAGAGTATAAATTCACCATCCCATGCATAAAAATACTGTATATTTTAAATAAATTATAGAACAACTCTGGCCATCAGACTTAGTTTAATCTACAGAAATAACATCAAGCTGTCTTGCTAAATTTAAGAGAAACCTTTAAGACAGACATTGAATTTCAGAGACGATTTTAATATTTCAGCTTCTAGACTGCCTGGCATCATTAAATGTATCAGTAATACACAATTTAGTAAGTGTAAACGGCAATTCAGTCTGTTCACCTTTAACACAAATAGCTTAATCCTAATGAGAAAACACATTTGTTGCAGTTTCTCACAGGTACATTTGAATTACACTGGAGCTAAAGGCACAGCCTTGATTTTTGATTTCTTTATGACATCTCATTAACAATGACGCTGAATGGAAACTTGTCACAAATAAATGTAAAGGACATTGATGTGGGGAAACATGATATTTCATTAGTTGTGCACTCTTGCTACACACAGAATTAAAGAGGAGTTTGTAGTTTGTAAAAGAATAAACATATTTTAAGTTTGCAGTAAATTTAAAATTTTGTAATCTATTCTGGTTGTCCTTTACATTGACTGCAATATAAGCATCTTTTTTTACAGAAACAAATTTAATGTAACTATCCTTACTGCCAGTGCAAAATGCTTTAAAAAAAAAATATTACTTAAAAAAAGCACCTTCAGCTGGAAGTCCTAAACTTAGCATTAGGAAAATAAAGTTAACACTAAGAAACTTTCTCAAGAATATGGTAGCTGTCATTTTGGCAAAGTAAAAGGCTGTAGGGTGGCATTCTGGAAATAGATAACCCAACCAAGATTAACGATGAGGAAATTTATTCTGAATTAATGAATAAACATGTTGACTTTCAGCTTCTATTCATGGGAATAATGACTCCACATGAACACATCAACAAGCAGAGTTTCAGGTAACTGACTGCCTCCTCAAAAGTGCTGCCTCCCTCCCAACCATAAATGATCTTCAGGCAAAACTCTTGATCTTATTATGTTGTTAACTACAAAATGAGGCTTTTCATACACCAAGATTTAAGTGTATGGATGGCACAGATAAAAAGACATGCTAAGAACAAAGTTTAAAACAGCATCACCATGAACCTGGTGCGCAATGGCGGTCATTAATCAGCAGAATCAGAGGGAGCAGGTGACGAGGCACGGTACTGCACAGTTTTGAAAATTATTTTGCGTTGCGTAGCCCCTCTATTTTACTTCTGCTGATTTTTGTTACTCTTTAGAGTTTCTTGTTCCATTGTGCTTTGAATTAACTTTTATGTAAAGATCTGGAAAGGGTGAGGACAAGAAGATGGTTCTGGAAAGGGCACTAAGGAGCCATTCAGTGACAGGCCCCCGGGCTCGTCTATTCCAGGCTATGAAAAGCAAACATTACCTGAGTTTGATCAATTATAATTTCCCATCCAAAACTGGTTGCTTAACTAAGACCATATTTCAATATGTAGATTTCTACCTTCCTGTAAATCTCCCAGACAAATGTGGGAGCTTTTCTATCTCAAAATGGGCACAGACAGCACCTGCATACATCTAGAAGTGTTGATAAACAGATGCTGAAATAAAATTTTACTCTTCAGCTTTCCCTCTAGACTATTTTCTTTACAAACTGCCAGGAAATCTCTCTCAATTACTTGAATGGGCTTCAGGAGTGGGCAGAACAGACCTTTCATTATCTTACTTTAAGGACTGAGAATCCAATGCTCCTGTGGGACCGGGACTAAGAAAACAGCCTGGCCTCTCTGACTCTGATGGCCTGAGTCTCTCTGAAAAGCAACTAAAACTGAGACACATCTTAGCAAGTAGCACAGCTTATTACACTTGAATCTTCTTATGCAGTTCTCTAATTATATTACTATACAAAAATCCTGGACTAGTTTGCCGCGCAGTCATCTGTTCTTCCTACAACACCTTCAGAATAACCAAACATAAATACTACTTTTTCCCCAAGAAGGTGATGTTGTTTAAATCTGTTTAGTGCCAATGATAATGACAGAACAAAAAAAAAGCCACTTAAAAAACAAGGACGGTATATGGCCAGCACTAAGTATCATTAACTGCTAATTTGCCTTTTGTTAATCTCTTTCTCTTAGTTTGAGGTGTTTTTTCTGTACAAGATCGTCAGAGGAAAGATAAAGGGTGTGTTATGTGCTTCTCCTGAAACCTGTTTCAATTACTTCCATTGGAAGTAAGGTTAAAATCGTGGTGTTTATATTCTGGAGTGTATTTTCTGAAGTGGAAAAAGCACAGTGTACAGTATGAGCTAGAAAATAAATATATATGCAAATAAAAGTAGCAGTTCAGAGTTCTACCATTATTATGCATACCATTTACCCCAGTTAAGCATGTTTCCATTACTTAGCTTTTCTAAACAAAGGATACTTTGTTTTTTAAAAAAAAACCAAAACTACTCTGAAATTAATTTTCACACCATACCCACCCTGTTAACAAAGCATAGCTTAAAAATGACCAAAACCCAATACACTTGAAAGCTTAAAAATCAAACCCTAATACACTTAAAAGCTTAAGATTTAAATGAGAGAATGAAATGGCCAGGTGGATATAAATAAAAATGCGTTTGAAACTTCTATTTTTGAAATAGTGGTATTAGAAGTTCTGTTAACTGTAACAATAATGCTCATTGCCAGATAAGTTTTACGGAAAGAAATATTATTACCGTATGGAAAGAAAAGCTTGGCCTTTTGCATTACAGAGAGTCGTTCTCCTTTGAGAGCATGACCACAGTGGGATAATTAGTCTGACATTTAAATGTTTCTATCTTTTTAAATTGTTTATGTCCTTTAAACAAAACAGCTGATTATGAACTTGAATATTTTTTATCAGTCTCGGGAGAGTCTTAGGTTGTCAATATGTGGACTCACCAAAACAGGTCCAGTTAAATAAAACCTACTAAAATTTAAGTCCTAGTAGATCTTTTTCCCTTGACAAAGCAAGTATTTATTGCCTCAAGTCTATCTTCAACTAAATCTTGTAATGGCTAGTAGGGAACACAATCTCAGTAAACATTGAATGAAGGGTAGTTTAATAAAGCAACTTTAATTTAAATAAGTATCCTCAATTTGTATGATATGCAGGTTTTTGGCACATGTTATGGAATACCAAGTGTAAGGTAAAAAAATGTCAAAATGTCAAAAATTGAGAAATACGCTGTTTAAGGAAAATATGGGGGGGCGGAATTTATTTTTGATACTTTACTGGAAGTTGTTCTTTCACATAAAGACACACCATTAGCCACCTGTCCTCATTCAGAGGGCTCCTGTCTTGTCCTTACTGCAGGAAGCAGCATCCCCGTCACGCCGCACTCCACCAAGGAAGGGTGGAGCAGCAGGAGAAGCTACATCACAACCCAGTTTTCCTGCTCCACCTCCTCCTTCACCTGTGGGAAGACTGTGGACAACAGGCCATGGCCCTCCTCCTTGGAAAGACTGGGAGAAGGGAAAGAAAGAGAGAAAATGCAGCATCCCAGGAAGAAAACAGAATTTACTTGTAAGGACTAACAACTAACAGCAAAGACCCTCCACATGCCTTGTCCCTTTTGGATTCCCACACAGGCACCCCATAAACCTGGCAAAAAAGAAAGAAGATTGCTTAATAAATGCAGTTTCTTCTCCAGCCCTGTCCAGCTGGTCTATGAAGGCCACAGGTATTTCTAAAAGCAGCCTGCGGCAACCCTCTAGGACGTATAGAGCATCTGGCAGGGAAGCGGGTGCTTTAGTCTGACCTGCAGCAGCTGGGCAGCCGACTCATTTGGAGTCAGCACAGCTGTCAGCACATTGGAGCCAAATTCCCCGTTCTTGAGAGGCGACATTCAATGTTATTTTTTTAATGCTGACAACTTAGAAGTCAGCCACGTGCTGTTTAAACTATTCTAAATCCAGACTTTGCATACACAGAAAGCAAGAAGGGTTTCCACTGGTGATATGCTAAGGCATTTTCATCTCCAACCACGATTATTTCCATATAGCCTGAGGCTAGATTACCGCTATCCTAAGAGGTCTTGCATACTCTTAGAGCTGAAAAGTTTTCTTAACATGAATGTAATGTGAACTTGAAGAAAAAAAAAGAGCTGTCTCCTAATATTGTTTTCTTTTTATTCAGAATCAGTTGTGCAATAGGGAGGATACATACATATTTAACTAACTTTAAATAATACAAAACGGTTGTCGCCATTCAGAGAACATGTCACTGGTCTCTTCCCAGATCAGATTAGAACTACCATTAATGCCAAAAAAAACCATAATCAAAGTTATGCCTCGGTATAGAAAAGTAATTTCAGTGCCAATTTTTGATAACTCTTCCTTCCCCCATTCTTCTTTTCTTCTGCGCCCTCCTCCTCTGCAACTATTCCACAATATTTGGCAGAAGAATGGGGCACAGGTCTAGAGAAACAGACTGCATTATGGAAAACGATGACTCTAAAGTAGGTATAAGGGTCACAGTTAACAGATGCTCCTATTGAGAAGCTAGTATAAGAAAAGCACAATGCAGCTCTTGTAGGTCTTGGCAAGTGGGTCTTACTACTACTTCCTATACTGATCTGAGGACCATGTTTTGAAAGGTGGCTGAAAAGCTAGGTAGTGTGCAGAAAAAAAAAATAAAGCAGCCAGAAAACCTATCTGGAGAAAATGTCCTATGATCGGAGTTTTAATAAGCTCAATCTGTTATTACAAACAAGATTTAGTGATGACTTATTTACAGTATATAGAACTTCCAAAGGGAAGAAACAACGGGTATTAAAGAGCTTTTTGACGTACTGGAGGAAGCAAGGATAGGACAAAACAAAAAAACACAAACCAAAACAACCAAAAAACCCCAACCAACCAACCCCCAACAACACACCAAAAAAAGTCCCTTTCCATTGGCTAAAAAGAAAAGCTGGGTAGATTCCACCCAGATGTTAACAGTGGATTAACCACTAAGACAAACCAGAGGGGGTTTCTTATTCCCCAGCACATCAAAGTACAGATTGGATTCAGTTCAAGGAGACTTGTGTTAGCAAAACACAATGTATACTTTACTTAAACATCCACAACTAGGCTCCATATAGGGCTAATGTTCTGGAAAGCGTAAGAGTGCAACTGGTCAGTGTTCACAAAATGTGCCTTTAGCTCTGGCTTTCTTGCGAAGAAAAAGGAGCTACTAACCTTCCAGAAAGAGGAAAAAAATATTTCAAAAATTGATTCAGAGTAACAAACAATAGTTATATTTTCTGAATTTATTCCATTCTCCTTTCTTGGCTAACATGACCCTTTGTAAACACCACTAGATAACAACACTATAGTCCAGTCTGGCCTTAAAGGAGTGGTTCAGCCTAAAAGGCTTTAACATCCACAGTGAAGGTGGCCTTACAAACACTGACAATACAGTCAGAAATGGTTCTTGAACACGGCACTGCTCTTGCAAGTCTGAAGACAATTCATCACCCTACCCAAATTAAGAAGTACATTGCTGAAAAGTGTCTTAATTCACTAAGATATCTAAATAATTATTCATAGGGCAATTTCAGAAAAATACTGCACAAAATCTCAGTATTTTAAATTAATATTAAGAAGCACGTAGTAAGCCTCTCCCATGTTAACACTCATTTATTACTAGTCAGACATTTTTTAAAAATAGATACAGAGTTACTGAATCAAATCAGATAAATAAAATGAGAAATAAAATTTTGAAAAGTCCTTTGTCTTTTCAGGGAATGGTCATAGCATCACCCCTACAGCTACACTGGTGGAAACCCTGAAGCCACTGACATGGCGCCCTTTGGCATGGAGCATTTCTTGAGTCTGTGCTACTCACATTGGTAATAACAGATTTAAGTACCGCCATGGGAAGACCTCCTTGAACTGGTAAAATACAGTTGAATTGTGGGTTGTTATAAACACGGATACGATGAACATCTGGGAGTCACTAGGGTTAATAAGTATGTGACACAGCAAGGTGGATTGACTCACGCATCCCTTAATTAACACATCTATAAATATTCATAGGTCAGCTAGATCTTTAACTGGTCCCAAAGACTTAGAGAAGCCTAATCTTCTAATAAAACCTTACCCTTTTATCTACTAGGGTTTTTTTGACCAAACATTTAATGTCACTTAAAAAACAAACAAACAAACAAACACCAAAACAACACACAAAACCAAAACAAAAAACAAACAAAAACCCCCCTGCAAAACTATGAATTAGAGACTGCTCATTAGAATTTGGAAAACTCATTCAGTGAGAAGTTAATTGAAACAAACTGAAACATAAACAGCATGGTGCAAACAGCTGAACAAGGAACACTAATAATAATCTCTTGTTCATATTCTTCACTCTACTGTAAAGCTTGAGGCAAAAACTAAAAAAGGACTTACAGTTTTATTGTAGAGATACATGAATGTATCTCATGAGTCTACATACATATCAGTACGTGGCAAGTCTGTACATATACTGCATACAGATGAATCCATTACCCACCATTTTGTTTCCTTTCTCCACAGTGGCTTGAACACGCCATTCCTCTACTCCACAAACAATCCCAAGTCACGATGGGACCTGCCTGACCCATTACAGTGTACCAGAAAAGCACAGACCAGACTCTATTGGAGGTGCTGGTAGAGCATCCTGTCCCATAGAGTCATTTTTACCACACCTGCATTTTGCAATGCAACCAGCAGGTGGAGAGAGCAAAGACACCCAGCAGAGTCCTGCACTAAGGCAGTTGCAGCATCTCTGGCAAGTTGGTCAAGCATCCGCACTGCTCTGTGTATTTCACCACCAAAACACATAAAACCAACAAAAAACAAAAAAACTCATCTTCCTAATTTCAGCTCATGAACTGTTCAGAATCACGTCTTCATAACAACAAAGATCTCTCAACTAGACTCATATTAATCTCAAATAACTACTGAATGCCAAGAAAATAAAACCAGTAGCACTTAGAAACCTGTTACCAACCTCTTCAGGTTCCAATGTTTCCTTCTCTTTTCTGTTACAGATTTTTCTTTGGCAGCTTTGCAGCATCACAGGTGAAATATCACCTACAAGGCACCATATACGCCAGTTTTGTGAGATGAAACATCTGTAACTGCTGAAATACAAGTCCCAACAACTTCTGTTCTTGTGAGGACTGTGACTCCTAGGCATCAGTAGAGACTTTGCCCTACCTAAGAGCCATGGGATGGAGGTAGGAAGGGTAGAAAGATGCATTGGATGCATGTTGGAAGATCAGCCAGACAAGAGAATACACTGTGCAGAGGACAATTATAGACTAGCATAGGCTATTCCAGAGTATCAAAGTCTAGAAAATAGGCAAGAAATAGGTAGAAGAAAGGCAAAAATCCATAGCTGTTTCAAAAGGGTAGAAAACAACTCCCCTGTTTCTCATAGAATCAGGCAAAATAAATTTAACTAAATTGCATGTAATTTGAGCTGGAAGACACACTGCTGAACAGGAAAGGCACTTCAAAAAATCTTACAAAGACTACAGAGAATGCACTTGCAGTCAGTAGGAAGTCAGCAGGAGTGTGACTCTTGAGAGTCTCTTTCGATGATAGAGAACTCGAACACAACCCAAGAGTGAATTGTTTCTTTGCCTAGCCAAAGGCTGCATACTGGAAAAAGAAGGCAAAATGCTAAAAGACTAGTGAAAACAGTTTTATATTTCACAATGAAAACATTTGGCAAAATATAATTTGGTATTTGTGTTTATATGACTTACTGAAGAGAGAACTCACTGTAATGAGTAATCGGAAACTTTTGTATCTTCCATCTTTTAATTATGAAGACATTGAGAAGAAATTAAGTATCAACTTTGATATTGGTAAAACATCTAAAGAAAGAGATATTAAAACCCTCATCAGCATATCTGCAGCTAGTATACTACTGTTTGGGTGGTTTGCATCTCCAAATTCCTTTCCTTGAAAAGAGGGTATTTCCCATGATCCTTTTTCTTTTATTCACACCTATTTTTCCATTATATCCTGCTTCCATTCTCTCTCATAAATTTTTCCCCCTTTTCTTCAGTTCTTTCTCTTTTAATGTTCTCAAGACTATACAAAATATACGGTTGGCCTATAAGCATTTTATTACCAAAAAATGCATTCTGCTAGAACATAATCAGCTTGCTAAAAGTACCCTCGTTTGAAGACTTCAGAAATTACACTCATATAGCAATGATAGATAAATACAAAGCAATGGAGAGCAATTATATCTACAGGCATCCAATATGTAGCAATTATTCCTTTACCAAGAAGCACAATCTCACAGTGCCTATATTGAAGACTGTAAGCTATTATTGAGTGTTATGTGCCATTTTATGCACACAAACATAAATTAAATTTTGATACTGCATACAAATTCAGTTTGAACCATTTTGAAGTTCACTAAAATACTGTAAACACAATTATAATTTCAGAAACTACATCCAGCCTCACACTGCTAAGCATGCAACCTCCAAGTCAACAAATACAAAATGACACTTTCTCAGTCATGGCCATTTTCCTCATGGCAAACTGGCCATATTCCCATTACACAGCATTTGGCGTCCTGTATTTTAAAATACAATTGTTCTATTTTGATGTTGCTTCAGTTTGTAATAGCTTAGTTAATGTTAGGGCTGAGTAAATGAAATAAATCTCACCCATTGTAGTTACTCATGAAGACCTAACAGCAAACCACCACTAGAATTGCAATAAATTTTTGTTTCATAGGGAATTAGTTGGTTGGCTTAATGAAAGAGTTGAAAAGAAAATAAATATATTTGTATAGTGGGTGCTCAGGACCAAAACTCAGGACAAACTGAGGAGCTTATTTTTGACCATATGGAAGTAATTGCTCTTATTTTGGGAAATAAAATGCTGAACTGCTTTGTACATTTCATGGTGCAACTGGTATGCCTAACAGGGCTTTGGAAAATACTGATTTCCTTTCAAGAGAGGCAATATGAAAGAAGAATTAGTGAATATGAGACAAAAGACATGGTATTGTGATACAAGATGAAACAAACCTCTACAGAACAATAATGATTGATAACTACTGTACAAGGTTCACATGTAAGGAAAAGTTAAAGGAAAAAAGGAAAAAAAATTGTGATCACGAACAAGGGAAGTTAAGCAAATATGATAACACTTTAAACAAAACCGCAGGATTTCATACAGTGAATTAACATTTAGATACAGAGAAGTACAATGGCATGTCAGAAATTTTACTGCAGTTTTGTTGAAGGCTGTTGAAATGCCTTCATCAAATATAAATCAAAATTACAAAAAAAAAATACATTAACTATTGTAAATAAGTATAATGAAAACCTTTTCAGAAATACCTATAAATATTTCAGTTGAATTGTAAACATGAATAATCAAATGCTGAAGGAGTAAAACCCATGTCACCTGCAGCCAGGCTCAATTTTGCAGCAGCACTGTTTCTGGGAATAACAATCTGGAAGTGCTGGGATTCTGGAAATGGTTTTGAGGATCCCTTCACCAAACCAGGAGTTTCAAGATAAAAGTTCGTGGCTTTTGCCCTTTGACACTCAGTAGAAAGTCTTGTTTCTTGTATAAACTCTAAGTTTCAAATGTTTAGTTGCAACACACATACTGACTTTGTACTAAAATGAGACCGTTTCTAGAGTTAGTTGTTTTGCTTCAGTCATGTCTGCCAAGAAATGGGAGTTTAAAACTAAAGACAAAGTTGCAAGCATCACAAAAACATCTTCATCCCTTTCTAAGGGAGAATTGTTTGTGAGACAATTACCAAAACAAAGAAACAAAAGTGTAAGAAGAGGAAACTATTCTTTTTAACCAACAAGCAAGCGAGTTCACTACATAACAGTTCTTTGCATCAGAATTTGGTACAATTGTCAGCATTTTCCCAAAAATGACTAAGGGGCCAAGAGAGAAAAGCTGACTCAGGGAAGTGGGATGAATGAAAGATCTATATGAAAACATCATATAGTCATATCTCTTGAAACAGAGCTTGGTCTGTGATTGTGTGGAGAGCTAGCACTTGGTCCCTGATTCAAAAACAATTAGAATGGCTATGCTTAATAAATCTTTTGCTTTTAGCTTTTAACATAATGGACATCTCTACTGTGTATCTGAAAAATCAATAAGTACAGACCAACAGAAATGCAAATATCGACAATTTTTTGCCAGTACTGTCTATGCAGGGTTTTTTAAACATTGTTTCATAACATCAAGTAACTTTGGGAACCATCCTGACAAATGAAGACCAATGAATGCACTGAACAGGCAGGTAGAATTTAGTGGGTTACCACCCCTTTCCATCTTATGCTCTTTCCTAATGGTCAATATACCTTAACAGTGTTGGAGAAAAGAAATGCATGAACCCATCTTTCCTACTTCAGAACTTGCTGTTGAAGACAAAGAAAAAGCTTTCGATTCCTAACCATAATTCAGTTCTTCTGAACATAGTATTCAAAGCCCACCAATCAGATATGCCCAGAATTATCGGCGAAAAATAGGCTACAAAGGAGATAAAAAGGACATGTCATAGGCTAGTAGATACACTTCTGCAAGCAAGAAGTTACAGTATTTACTACAACCTACCAAAAAAATATTTAAAAATATTATCAAATATATACAAAACATTTCGTAGACTTCCTCAGTCATGGCATTCTTGACTGAACAGAAACCTACCAGCCATGCAACACTTTCTTATGTTTCAGATACGGCAGGAGCACAGTGAAGCACAAGCACCACTTCTGTCCAGGCCGAAAAGGCAGCTGTATGTGCTGTCTTGCTGTAGCACAGCGTATCTCCTCCTATCATTCAGCTATGCACTTTTTTTCTCCACTGGAGTTATTTTACAGTTTATATGCTAATGACATATTTTTAAAGAAGGCTGTCCAAATCAATAAGCACCTGATTTTTTTTTAGTTTTCAGTCCTTCCATACTAGTTATTGATCAACTCTAAATAATACTGTAAAACTATTTAACCATTATGAAAATCAAACAGTTCCACCCTAAAGACTGTTAATGATGATCCAGGGCTAAATTTCAAACAAATTAAGAACCCTCTATTAACTATGACAGGGGAAATCATTCAGGTACATTTCAAGTAAGGCAAGCAAAACCCCAGTGACTATTTCTGAATATTTGTTAGTGCCTTAAAAAAGAAAACCAAAAACCAAAAACTGTATCTAATTTCCCTATGCATTATTTGCACAGTGGAATATGAGTGTCACTGATAGACATCCCTCTTTTATATGTTTTACGATAAAACCTGAAATATCTGTTCTAACACTAGAAATAGTGAACACTATCTTAAATGCACGCTGTGTGATGCTGATTTAACTAAAATATTTGTTAATGTTATGAATCTATCAGCACAGTTCATATTTAATCAGTGATGTAATTGCAATCACAAGTGTAATTGATGATTATTTTTTCAAGTGCTGGAGAGATACCTTTTTGGATAAAATTTGAGACCAGAAACAAGAATATCTGGTGTCTGCTCCTAGTTTCGGGAGTTTCATTTGAACAAGCCAAGAGGAAAAGTCACTGCAGGCAGAGTTCTGAAAAGCTGTCTCTGTTTCACACTGCAATGGACACCTATTGCAAATTGTAGCCCCCAAAAGAAGCAGTCAGTAGAACAGTTTGTCTCAAAAAACCCTATGCGTGATGGGAACATAAACAGTTCTGTGAATAAGGCCCTTAACATCTCTCTATTAGGACAGAAGATATGAGTAGCAATTATGATAATTAAATGTAATTACCTTAAAAATAATTAGCACTTTAGCTATCAATTGCTGTGCACTCCACAACAATTAAAAACAGACCAAAGTTTAGTATATTTTTTTATTACTCTGTTCTTCATTCAAAACAGTAAATGGTAGAGAGTATTTTCTTTTCATGTGTGCTGTGCTCTCATTTTAGCAGGCATTATCATCATCTGAGCAGAATAAGTACTACCAGAGGTAACATAATTGTCAAAACATTACAGTTTGGACTTTTTCACAAAAGACTCAAGCAACTTATTTTAATATGTATACTTATGAGACCATGAACAAAAGATGCCTGCCATCTAACTTCATGGTTTAACAGACCTCTCATTAACGATATTTAAACACAATTAAAATGGATGATAGGATCAACTGAGTAAGCAAACTTTTGAACAGCCTTTATTACTGATTGATTATAGCATTAAAAATACTGTAGCACACCAGTATCTTGTGAGAATTCAGCTGGAGTGTTCGTACATATCACAGAATCACAGAATGTTAGGGATTGGAAGGGACCTCGAAAGATCATCTAGTCCAATCCCCCTGCTGGAGCAGGAACACCTAGATGAGGTTAATAGCAAAACACACTTTTAGCATTTATAGAATCTAGCTGTTTGGTACCAACTCAAACCAAAACAACATTATCTTTCTGGATCTATGAAATGGTCCTTTCAGCCAGTACATAACATGAGGTCTTCATAACACATAATCTTCTGAGCAAATGACCCTGGCTTGAAGTGCTCAGAGCTGGGACTGATGAGAGACCAACCAGACTCTGGGTAGAAGTGAACTTTGAATCTGCTTCATTGACGGAGGGTTTTGCCAGCCTTGCTCATGGAAAGACCTCTCCTCTCCATGTCCCATTTTTTAGGAGCAGATCCTTCTTTTCTTACATAAAATCTTGGGCTACTGAAGGTGATTCCACTCTTAAAAGAAACTAACCTTTGGTTTCCCTCACCTATCAATGGACACGAATCAACCTACTGGACCAAAACATGGACAATAGGCAGTACAAATTATTTCCTTCCCAGTTACCAGTCTTCCAAATTCAACTAATACACTCAAAATTCAAACTGAGTTCTTTCTCAAATGATGTCCTAAGAAACGAGAGCAATCCTGCTAGATACACACGGTGACATTGGACCAATTTGATTTGGTGAACACAGGAGTAATAACATAATAATGTATTCATGTACCATTTCTGATTTAGATACAATTGAATTGGAAGAAATAAATGAAAAAATATCTGGAAAAAAAGTTTCAACTGTCATCCTTAAAATTACTATGGCAATAAAAATGCAGAAATAAGAAGGGAAGTCATTCTGCTTTCACACAGCATACATTATCTCTATAAAAGGGTAATAGACACAGGATAGATTGCAAAAATTTGCAGAATTTGCCTAACAATGTAAACTCATACAAACACACCAAGTGAAACAAAATTACACCCAAAGGAATCAAGGAATAAACAGGTCTGAACCGAGCTGGGCAGTATTTACTGTTACCAAGGTACTTTTAGATATCTCATTGCCTGAACACCACTTCTAAGCCAGGTCCAAGACAGCCCTTCTCCCATCCTCTGTCTGTCTTGAGATGACAAGTACTGCAGGGCACCAAGTATTTCTGTGTGCGCATTTGTGCAGCACCCAGTACAACATGAATCCCATCTTGGTTTGACAAAGGTGTCACAATTATAAGCATGATTAATACCTACCCCTGGAAGACATTTCTGGCCAGTTCATGAGCTATTTACTATCAGCATCATGAATTCTACAAGTAATTTGAAATGTTCTCATTAATAATTAACAAGTATTTGCTAGCCTAGTCAGGCAACTAGGAATCAAATGTTTATCTGTGTTAAGAAAATCCATTATTTAAATACTGTTTAAACACCTGTGTTATTCATAAGCTTGTATCACAAAAATAACTCCTCCCACACTTGTCACTTGCATTGCTCTCCACCTCAGAAAGACCTTCTAAGGCCAAACCATTAGCTGCTCACTCTCTTCATATCCTTTAAAGACTACAGCAGTGTTAGGCATATGGCTCTTTCAAGCTGATTTACAGCATGTACTCCACTTCTAATGGAGTGCCTACAGACCTGCGCTTTTAGGGGTTGCAGCACTTAAATGCATTTTAAAGAATATTAAACTTTTATCTATCATTTCTTCTATAGCACATTCAACTTCTGCCCTCTATCCCCATAGTCTTTACAGGTCTCTAAGGGAATTCTGGTTGATTGGCATAATTAGGGTGCACACATGGGATAATGTCACTGTTCTTCCTCTCAGAAAAATACCAGAACTAGCTGGTCAAGAGAATAAATCTCATGAGGAACTGGGACTCTGGAGGATAACAGGGTGGGAAGAGAGAGAAAAGAGCAAGGGAGAGAGTATATCATTGGAGTTTGTTCAAGTCTCAGGTTTGGAAAATGTAATCTTACACTTGGTAACCTGAGATGAGCTGGGACAATACTGCTTTGGCTAATTGGCTAAGTGAAATTATTTCATTTTGAGCTGATTTCAATAGATCTTAGTTTTTCAGTATAACGACAAAAATCTTAATTCAGGTCAAATTTGCTTAAAACTTTTTTATTAGACCAGAGTTTCAAATGACACATCACTTTGAAATGAAAAGTCAATTTTACTTTTTTTCCTGTTTTCCATTTGGAACAATACTATGAACTCGACATGAATTGATGAAACATGATGGCTGCACTGAATTATACTTCTGGGGAAAAAAAAGTCTAGACCAAACCCCTTTTTTCATCAAATTTAGTCCGCTAACTTAAGTCTATCTGTATAAGACCTTCTCTCAGGAGGATGCACAACTCATTTATGCACAACTCATTTTAGACTACAACAGGCAGATGGAATTTAAATAATTTTATACAGACATGCACACACACATACATAATATCTAAACACAGAAATGCTTAAATTAAACAATAATTTGATCACATATCGTTAGCTTGCCAAGACACATTTTTACATGGCCCTTGCCTGAAGTTATTTATGAATCATATACTTTAGACTGCAGAATTAAACAAGGCCTTTACATCTCTCTCCAAAATAAACCAAACCATTAAAATCTAACTTTAATATCTTATGTACATGGGTATCTTTCAAATCCAAGTTCATTAAAAAAAAAAAAAAATGTGTCTCTGGAAAGTTATTGTTGGATTATGCTCTTTGTTGACAACTTTCATTGCACATTTGTAATTTAACTTATTCATTTGCATGTGTGATAGCTGGAAGACAACAAAGTGACAGAACTAGATTACAATAAGTTCAAAATATATAAGTCTACACCTCTAAAAGTATACAAAAACCTGAAAGGAGGTAAGAAATTAAAAAAAAAAAAAAAAAAAAAGAGGGGACTGAAAAAATAAGGGTTTTGGGTATGAAAAAGAGGGAAGAGGAGGGATAAAATAACCATTATTTTCTGTCATGATACAGAGGATGCTACCCAACAGAAGGTGTACAAAAAGAAAATCAGCAACAAAGAGAATCAAGGTAAATAACAGGGAAACCTGTTCCACTCTTACGATGACAAAAGGCCGCAACAGGAAGCTTGTCATTTCCTTCAGTGAAAGTTTTAGACATCTTAGACCAGGGGTGTCCAGCTCATTTTCACTGGGGGCCACATCAGCCTGGCGGTTGCCTTCAAAGGGCCGAACGTAATTTTAGGACTGTGTAAATGCAACTACTCCTACATTTAAACAGACCTAAAATTACGTTCGGCCCTTTGAAGGCAACCGCCAGGCTGATGTGGCCCCCAGTGAAAATGAGCTGGACACCCCTGCCTTAGACAAAACCTCTTTCAGAGTTGGTACAAGCACAGTACATTCTGCAACATTGACAGCAGCTGAATTAAATGACCTCTGAGGATCCCTCCAAGCCCCACACTTCCATGAGCACTGTGAGCTCTGCAGGTAACTCATTAGCATATGCTATTAAACCCACTTCGTGTTCTGGCTACAGCACTCCCTGCAGGGCAGGAAAAAAGGTAAATCCTGGATTTAAGCCATAGCCAACACCTGTAATACTCTTTCTTGTATAGAGCTGAAAGGTGAAAAAATGGCCACAGGAGTGTTAATTCCGTGGCCTACACCTGCATCAAAGTAACACAAACTTGAGTGATGGCATAATATCATCAGCGGTACTATCAGACACTGTATTTGTGGAATACTACACATATATTTCATGGGGCTGGCCTTCAAATGTAGAGAAATGTATATAATTTTCACCCCGAAGCCTTCAGCCTGAGACACACAGTCAATCAAGAATTTATCAGAATCGTGCTGCTCAGCGGCCATGGGAGTTTCACACATAGTTGCATATATTTACTAAGTCCTCTTTACATACCTAACACTTTGCCCTCTTCAGACTGTGCCTTTGTGAGTGGATGAGAAGCAGAACTGGCATCTTTCTGCACGTAAACATTGTGCGTATATAGCAACGTGCACATACATGCAGCAGATGTCCAAATGATCTCTAGGGCTTTATTCACACTTCAAAGTTTCACATGAACATATGTGAACTGATAGAAACGCAAGCGTACGCCAGACAAAGTAAGTATAATGCACAACACACACGCGCCACTGATTGTATATTATCCTGTTGAATTAGTGTTATTATTATTATATGTTTGGATTACAAAATATTGTATAAACAATGTCTATGTTGCTGTATTATGCATTATATATTTTTATTTTATAAGGTATCATATTGCTCTTGCTATTTTATTTTTGGAAGCACCTAAAGTTCCTGTCTCCATTTATAATTGTTATCATCTCACAAAGCAAAACCTGAACCTCTGGATTTTTGCAAGTTAGGCTGCTGACAAGCTAATGTCATGCTCCTCTAATGCAAGCCATATATCATAAGAACCACACAGTATTTTTCAGCACTCACTCACGAAGCAGCTTGCCTAAAGCAAGGTCATATTCAGTCATTTTACTAGCGAATCCTTCTGCATGAACATGTCAGCTATGTGGTGTGTCACTTTACGTTTATAGCAGCATTACTCCAAGTTTGATGCAAATTTTATGACCCAGAAGGTTATATCACTTAGGCACTCTGTCAAATATCTTCAGCCACATCAGTCAAGCTATTTTTTGACAGAAGAAAGCAAAGCCTGCACGCAGAGCGGGAAGACCGAAGGGTCTTTGCTGTTGTTCTGATGTGGTTTGCCCCCAATGGATGGAGCACTGCAGCTGGTTTGGTTAAGGGCTTGCTGGAGCAGCATGCACGGAGCACTCCGTGACCTTACTTTGGAAGTCACTTCTCAAGGTTAAACCACATCTGAAAAGCAGCGTGTCATAGAATCTGCCATCTAAAATAACATTAAATGACAAGCGTGCATCCTTTCTGCCGCATCATTTCACAAGTCAGCTGTTGGAGAAACGTGAATCATTTGTGTTGCGCTGGGAGAATGCCAGAAGCGCTGCCTTTCCAGTTCTCTCTGCCAAAGCAACGGAGAATATACATACATACATACCTACACACTCAGGCAGTTTCTCCTAGTGTACTACTGCCAAAATTAGTAAATAGGCAGATGTCAAGATAAATTCAGTACAGATTTGGGAAAAAAAGTTTACCCTACGGTTCATAACAAGTAACTGATCAAAAAGAATATTATGTTGTTATGAAAGCATGTTCACGTATCTTTTGCCTCATTTTACCTTTCCATCTTTTCATAATTGGATATTAATTCCCCACCACACCTAAATCCATAGGTTTCTAAGTCACTGACAGCCAGAAGATACATAGGTCTTACTCAGGGAATCACGTTTCCATTAGCCCCAGTTCTGTTCACACCAGCATAAACAGCAGCATGCAGGGAATTGAGCCATTAGTCTATAACACAGCACTGAAAAACAGAGTTTATAATTTTGGTAGAAACTATCTGCCGTACTGTGGAACATGCCCGACACCTGTTAGATGAAGAAGGGTTGGAAGCACTTCAAGCATAAAAGCACAGCACTGGAACAAAGTCATTATTTCTAGGTGAACTTTTGATATACGTACAGGACTGTGTGACCAACTACCCTGAAGAGCTTGCTAGTGGGTGCTAAATAAAATCAATAGTATGTGGTAGAGCTTTTGACGTGGCATGAAAAACCTCAAATAGTACTGATGATGTACTAAAATCAGAGAACAAAGATAAAAGACCACATTGCTGGGTAAAGGATTTTATCTTACAGATACCAAATGCACGACCCACTTGTCCTTAGTTCTATCTTACTTTAAATAAAATTAATAGCTAAAAAAGACAAAAGCAAAGTAAATGCTATAAATGCAGTACTGATGCAACAAGAAATTCCATAAAATAGGAGACTCTTCTTGTGAAGCAGGTTTTACTCTTTCTATGCAAGTGATCAGCCATTTTAAACAATTTTGAGACTAGATAAAACAAAACTGAGCAAAAGGACACCTAAGTTGTTTCACACTGATAACCTATTGGAAAGAAAGCCTGCATACACACAAACACAACTTTGCAACAACATAAAAAAGTGTATACTTCATTACAGGAGAACCAGTGACCATGAATGGTAAAGATGCTATAAGCTCCATCTTACTAGATAATAAAAAGCTATTTGATTCCTATGTATCAATTAAAATTCTGGGAAAACTCAAAAATCCACAGATATTTACATATAGTTATTTTTAAACAACAAAAACATCCCAGAAAAAACTTACAACTCTTCCATCTGAGTGACCACAAATTTCAAGTGGTTCAAGTTAATTTCTCTTGATAGAGAAACATTAGTATCACAGAATCACATTTATTAAACTATGTTTATTTCTATGACATATTTTTCTCTGTTATGAACACATCTCATCTGAACTTTCATGTAAAAATGCAGTTGTATGTACAAAATTTTGCAAAATTCAGTTAATCTATCTTGTTCACTGTTCTGCCCTCTTCTTCAAATGTGCCTGTCCTTGAACTATTTTCTTTCCACTTCGTGAGCAAGAAAAGTAGCAGCAGACTCAAAAATATGTTTTACTTGATACTGCTCAGCAGATTCATTTCTGTGCATATTCATATTTAATCAGGATTCTGCCATTTGCAGTATCAGTATTAAACACTGCCCTTTTCCTTTCTGAGCACAATTATGAATGATTAACAAGACTTACAGTTATTACAGACTTGTAATACAAGCTATTTTTCCAGTGATCCATTTTGTACATTCAGCATTATGCAAGGTTGGCATGACAGTTCACAGCAAAACATTATCAGTACCCTAACTTTGCTACTCTTTCAGTGTCATCAATTATTGGAACATATGGCATTGGTGAATAAATATGATTAAGTAAGAGCCTGGATGTAAAATGGAATCCAACGACCACTGTATTGTGGAAAACACAAAACAGCCTATAGCTGGTGCTAAGAGCTTTTTACCATGCAGCCTGATGTATCTGGAAGGACTAACATCACCTGGACAGTGCACAGTTCATATAATCACTGCTAGTTTCTGATGCCGTATCAGCACTTAAGGAAAAAAAACAAACCTGACAAATCCACATGAGCTCAGCTTCACCTTTCCACTTCTCTCTCAAGTAAAACAGATTTCTGAGAAATATCATAGCTCAGAGCATCGTATATTTTACGCTTCTGTAAAATTTTTGCTGTGACAGTGCCTTGAAATATTTGAAACTATTTGTGTTCTTAAAGCATTACAAATGCAATACTTTTTAAGTCTGTAGGGTAAGAAGATAGCAAAGTAGTACCTCTACATTACTTGAGGCTGAAAGCCCCTTCTTTCAAAAAAAGGTGAGTTTTGCTCAGCTTGACTGAACTGCTGTGAAGTGCGGTGCATCTTCGGTGGCTTCAGAGCAGGATATAAATATGGGATCATCTTAGCATTTGAAGAGACATCAGAAATGTGCTTGGTTCCAATTATTCCTTGTGAATTCACTAATAAGAGTAAAGAAAAATATTAATCTCCAGAGATGTGTGCAAACTTAATGCATGTGTCAGTATCTACCATGCCTTTCTTGTCATTACTAGGACATGGCAAGATCCTTATCAGGAGGCAATTGAAAAAAAGGAAATAAAAGAGTTTCACTATGAAGCACGTGTGGAAGATATGTGCCCCAAGAAGAAACATTGTCAAACCATCTCACTCAAGACACCTCAGGCCTCTAGTAGACATGTTCAATGAAGTACCTGTGGAAGAGGACTACGTCTTCTGTGTCAACAGACCCAGGAACACCTTCTAAAATGCTAATGACTTAATTGAGTAAGATAAAGATACTTCTCTGGAAATAGTGTCAAGGACTGGGAGGATGAGGCACTATATGTTGCAAGGATCCAGAAATGGGAGAGGAGAAAAATACTGCTCTTCTGTAAGGGCTTACAGGCACTCAAACCTTCCTTCAGAAACCCGTCAAGAATTCAGGACAAAGACTAGGCTTATCAAATATCACTTCACGTTTCTTTTACAAGCTCAGTTAGTAGCTATACTCCTAAGAAATGTCCAAGCTACTGTTCCCTTGTATTTATGGAGAAAGGGTGAGGTAGGGATTATACAGGCACAGCATGATTCACTCAGACACTGTCATATTCTGCTTAGAGCTACCGCTGTGTAAACAATCACTAACACTTGGGAAGAAAAAAACACATGCATCCAACCATTTCTTTTTCTATTGAAAGAGGTTTGAAATTGGGCAAAGTTACTATTAACACCAATATATGGTTCTGCAGAAGTTCAGATCCTTACAGAATTGTTTAGTAAAACACTGAAAACAAAGAAACCAAAATAACATGATAATTCGTATAAAATTAATACTTCATTTCTGGCTGATAGGATTGCCTCCTACGAGTTCTGAACAAGAGTTAGCTACTATTTTCTTACAATCAAAGAGCCTTTCTGCAAGAATTTGCTAAACATCTGCTCACATCTTCTAAATGTCTGCTAAACTGTGTGACTCCTCCACTCCCACGGTTGTTTCAGAGCTCAGTCACAGCTTTGCCAACCTGCTTCAACAGATTGCTCTGCTATAAAATGAAACTTCATGTAAACCAACAAAAGAACTTCAGGCACCAGTTATGGAGACGGGAGTAGGAACACTCAGGAGCAAGTCAGCATTTACTAAATACAGTTTTTGGCAGTGCACTATTGGACTGTCAGGGTGTCTGAGAGATTTGATGGGTTTGGCATCTAAAATGCCTATTGTTGCAGTTTTTAAGTTCTCATTTTGTTTTTTAGTACTTAGGAATTAAAGAGAGGTGAGAAAAGGGTATCAGAGAAAACACAAAATGTTTGCAGCTATCAGCTGAGCTATCAGCTCAGGTATAAGATACCCAGATACAATCCAAAATAGGACATTTTCATTGTGTCTTTTCTCTTATGCATTAATCACATCTATTTACTTACAGAATTCTTTTAGAATTGCTCCATTTATTTTTTAACTTATCAAATGCAATGATTTTTAAAAGTTAGTATTGTACTTTTTTTGACAATTCCCTTTAAATAATTGCTTTTTTAAAAGGTCTACATCCAATCTTCCAGATATAATCCACTACCACTAAACCACAAAAATATGCAGTTTAAGACCATCACCACTGAAAAAAAAGATTAAATTGCCATATTATGTTCAAAGATAGATCATCGTATATCTCATGAAAACTTCGGTTCAAGCTTTTTGGAAAATTGGGTGTTATTTAATTTGGCAAGCACTGGCTATGCAAGTTAATAAACAGTGGCACAATTTAGGTTTAGTACAGAGAACCTTGTATAGAAGCAAAAATGTATTCTGATGGGATCACTTCATAGATTCTAGCTGTAGCTGGAATTTATGTTAACCACTTATTCCATTCTCGCTTTTAGCTAAGTGGAAGCCTTACAAGTAAATACTATAATGGAGATAAGGCACTGTAAAATGGTAGAATTTCAGCATTTCTATTGTTATGTTTCATCCCTTGATGACTGTAAAAGGAATTCTCTAAGTGATATAACTTTTTGACTGAAGTTTCAATAACTGAAATTTGTTTCTCTGGAGCTAGTCTAATTTTAGGTTCCTTTGCAGTCTCATTTAGTGCTCCAAGTGACACCGGCATTTATTTATTCTTTTGTTCTCTCTGATTGCACAAACCTACAGTGTCATAGGGAGAAAAAGCTACAGAACATTTTAATAAGGTGGAAGCACTTTATTTGAAACTGTGAGATGAATTGCTAAAGATAATTTAAATTGAATTCTCTGAAACAAAATTCCAGGCAGACAGTACTGTAGGCTCAGATTAAGGCTTTAGGCTTTATAATGAGCCTGACTGAACCTGGAATATGGATCTGACTCCTCCTGAAGCATAAGACTTCTAACTCTGATCAGCTGCTTGGACATTAAGTTTTTCCTCAGGTCTGTCACAGCACTCATTCCTTGTTATACAGATGTAATTTATAGGCCTTTATTACTTTAATTTTCTACTGCCTCAGCAATTTTCAGTATCTTGAGAAGATTCTCCTCACACATCAGTGCCCTCCCAGCCAAAACCAAGTTGTTCTGCACCAGTCTTACCATCATTTGAAAACACTTACCTGTAATTTTGCTTCTATTTATTGGCACCTGATCCTGCTCTCATTGCAATGTCAGCAGCAGATTTGCCACTAGCATGAACATAAAGATATATCTTCTGTTTTTGTTTTCTCCTAATTTCTTTTCCAACAGCAGGATATTATGCCTTATTTTACTTCTAGTTTTCCTTTTAGTATTTAATGAAATTCTTTAATTTTTCCACTTTTCCACTTGCTGCCTTTTTTTTCCCAAAGTGTATATAAAGTCTAGCGAGTTTTTTTTTTTCTTCCTAGAATCTGAGAAAACATTAATTGACTCCACAGAAATGGCATCCTCCTCTTTTCCTGCTCTATTTCCCTTAACTCCTCTTTGTAGCAATTTTACACTGATCTTGTTTCTGAACACAGTGTATCAAAGAGTATGAAAATAGGAAACAGTGAGTTGCCTTCTATCCTGGTTTTGTTAAAAAACAAGTTTCTCTTTTAGTGAATTTTGCCTGCCAGCTAAAGCCTTCATATTAACTGCATTTTCCTGGAGAACCAGATACATGTTTAGGTAGACATAGCAATGGAATGGAAACTTATTGATAAGGACAGATTCACATCTCGTGAGATGGGGCAACGAGAAACTGGTGACCAAGAAACTGACCAACGATGTATAACATTCCATTCATGTGAATACTTCATATAAAAGTGGGAGATCACAAGGACTTCGTCCCTCTTCCTTATGGCCGACATTAGGGGAGGACCTTGCTAGTCGTCCCTGCAAACTGAGGCCTAGTGAGAGACTGAATCCAGCTCCGGTTGGCTGCAGAGTCTAATCCAGGACTTCGGGTGCCGGGTCTGCAGTTGCTGAGACTTTCAAGATTGGTTTTGTATATTTTGTATTATTTTCTCTATTCTTATTAGTAGCATTAGTAAAACATTTTTAATTTTTCCAACTCTTCTCTCTCTGTCCTTCTTTCCCTCCCGATCGCCTGTCCTGAGTGGGAAGGGGGGAGAGGGAGGGGCAAAAAGGGGGAAGTGGGGGGAAGGAGAGGAGGTTAACAATACATCTGCCAGGGTTTTATTGTCACCCCACAATCTAAACCCTCGACACCTTCTTACACCTCTTTTTTCACAACCAACATTATTTCCCCTATGATCATTCTTTTCAACAAAACTAAGAAATAGTAGCAGTGGCTTTCTTGTTTAGGGTTTGACTAGATGCAGATTTTTTTTTCCCGTTTCTGACTGGAGGGTTTGTTCACAATTGTCTGCGCAATTTTCTGTCACAGGTTCAATTCCTGAGACATTATACACATTTACTGCATCGTAATAAAACTTCCTTTTATGGTCTTTCGTCATTCACAGCACTAGTATTAGCATCAGAGGACCGTAAGTAGCAAAAACAACTACACCCACCAAACCATTCACACTAAAAATGTAATGAATATAACATTTTTAATATATTTTCCATCTTGTTCTACATATCCTATTATAATAAAAAATAATTATCTCCCCATTGAAAAACACGTTTTATTCACACACACAAAATTTGTTTCCTGCCTAAAAAAAATATGAAGAAAATTACCTTGCATGCTGCCATCCTCTGTGCTTCAGACAACATGGTGAAGTTCAGTGCACTGATTTTAGAAAATTTATACTCCGATTACAGTCAATATATGACAAACTCTAGATCAGTAATATTTACTAACGTAAGTTCTGACATTTGTTAGAGATGGGTGATTTTCCATTTGACCCTGGAAGGATCTTGAAACAGCTCTTAGACTAAAGAGCAATGGGCTCTCTGCGAGGGCAAAAGAAATCATCCAACTTCAATACCTTTAAAGTTGTCTCTACTAGTCAATTTTTATCATTTTTTCTAGTGCAGTAGCAAATGCACTAAGTAAACATGCTCCGCCACTGCATGTGAGAGACTGCTATGTGTTGAGTTCTTCTAGCGTATCAGGACACTTTCCATAACATTTCTGCAAGATGATTTAAAAAAACAACAAAAATCCCCCACTATTTAGTTTCCTCATGCAAGCAATCCAACTGCACTTTGTATGCATTTAGCTTTGCATTTTACAGCCTTCGCCTATTTGAAATCAATGCCTGTTACTACTTTTCTGTACCTGACAAACCAGTCTCCAGAGAACCTGCTTTTGCTCACCTAAACCGGTTACTTTTGAAATCTTTTTGACACAGGAAGTCTGGTCTCTTTAGCTTTTTTAGAAAGAAGGAGAGCAGTGCTACTTTTTCAGGTACTTTCAAGCCTGCTGCCATCTTATACTTTGGTAAGATCCAAAACACTACAAATCACACGAAACAGAATTTGTCACTTCTAGTTAATCCCAAAGGAAGTTAAAGTGTTAAATATTTTCTTCATAAACAAATTCTCGTAAAAAATTACTATGAAATTTCAAAGTAAAGTGTCTCCATGCTTTTCAAACTAATTTAATAAAATATTTTATTGCAAAGATATTTAAATTTTCATTTTGAAAATAGGTGCTACACTAGCAGGATGCCAATACTGAAATTTATTCTAAAGACAATCCAAATTACAGAAGATTAAATAGGTATCACATTTTAGGTCTATGCTAATTTAATATGAAAATCTCTCATCACCTTAGAAGAGTATTATTTAATTCTTAAAAGCACAGAAGGTGAAGGCAATAGGTGTAGGTTTATTTCATTTAATTCAAAGGGTATTATTCTCTGAACTTTTTAACTGAGTTAGCTAAAATGTTGAGTTGTCAAGATTAAAGTCTTTAAAACAAACAGTCTCCGAAGGATTATTTTACCTGAGGGGAGCTTTCTATTAGAGAAGAAGAAAACACAGAAATCTTAGTGTATCTTCCCACACCTGCGCAGCCTGGCTCATAAAATGACTGGAGGCTTATCAAAGAAATTTCGCACCAATCCCTTCACACAGTTTAATTTAGCATTTTCTCCTTTTTCTTATTCCTATAAGAACTGTTTATTGTACCTAAAACTATGAAAACCGCAATGATTTTCTACTACTATGTGTACTCAAACATTAGGAAAGCTCTTACTTTAACATCTCATTATATTATGTATTGTGCTTCTAATTCTTGATAAAGAGCAGCAAATGTAGGGTTAAGTGAAGCATAACTGAGAGTTACTTATGTGACTCTGGGAATGTGAAGGTAATATTTTCAAAGGAGGCAACAGCTTCAAAATCATTGATTTCTTGTGAAAACCTTGGTTGGATAGGGATGGAGTTTACTATCTGTGACTCTGTCACAGAACTAACAGAGAATAAATAGATGAGAATGGGCACGAGAACAGAATCAGTGACCACCGCTGTTTCCATAAGGATTTTTCAGTTGTTGAGAGCAGGAACCCCAAGGTAATATCTGCCTCAGTTCAGTACTTGAGACAACAATACAATCATCTTATCTTCTACTTCAATATACTGGAATTATGATTGCAGAAAGTGAAGTGAGGAGTCCCCTGGTAATTTAACAGTGGAATCAAATTCCTGGAATATTACAGATCTTTCTAAAACCCAATGACCCAGTCAGAAAGTCTTTCTATAAACAAGATACTTCAGTTTGTGGCTATTAATTGGTGTAGACTATCAAATTCAAATGCATTAGCTGTTTCTAAAAGCATCATCTATGCATCTACTGAAAAATCAGTAACTATTGATGTGTCTATAATGTCTTCCACATCAGCTGCAGCAGGAAATTTCTAGCAAAAGTAGAAAAAAAAAAAAAAAGCTTCTCAGCCTAACTATATTTTATTAAAATAGTTATAAAAGCTGAT
The DNA here is from genome assembly GCF_964273445.1 of Streptopelia decaocto. Taxonomy (NCBI): domain Eukaryota; kingdom Metazoa; phylum Chordata; class Aves; order Columbiformes; family Columbidae; genus Streptopelia; species Streptopelia decaocto. The sequence continues at coordinate 89,004,435 of NC_138663.1, forward strand.
GTTAACTATCTGGAAGTTGGAGAGGATGAAAAAAAAAAAAAAAAAGAGGTTTGCATTCAAATTAAGTCAGTAGGATCAATCGTATCCTACAACAGTATCCATTCTTCTTTCAGTACTACTTCTGTGAAAGTCACAGAAGCAAACTACTACAATAAGTTGAAAGATATTAATATTGCAAGAATGCAAGAGAACATTCAAGCCTGCTGTCTCAGTCAGCTTCTGATCATGGGAGAATTTCAGCAGCTTCTTTGAGCAGTGGTGGTTTTGTGAATTACAAATCCTGCTCACTGATTTCCATCTTTATAATTTAAAAAGTGCTCACAGAATACTGGCAATATCAAGAAAAAAAAAAAAAATCTTTGACTTTCAGATAAGACAGCGTAACCTAATCAGAGAGATAATACTTTTTTGACCCTAAATTCTTTGACCTCACAGCAGATTTCATCTCAATTTTTTTATTTCTTTCTTTTCAATTCTTCTCATACAGATGCTTACTTTGTTGAGGCAGCCTGTTTATCCAGAGCATATAGTTTCCATTATTATTGCTACTAGCTGTACTGCAACAGTGTCTTCTTGTCCCAGCCTCAGGCCAGGCCACACTACAAAAAGTCACACCTGCCCAGAGCTCTTCCTTTCAAAACATAATAGTCAAAATACTGCACTGGCAAATGGAGCTGTCTGGGCTGCATGCAGAGTTTGAGAGAGGGATGTGAAGGAGGAAAACGAGGAAGACCTTAGATTCTCTTGAACAGCGGCTTCCAGCTGTGGGAGGCAAGAAAAGGAAAACTCCGCAGGCATTGAGTTGAAAATGTAAGTGGACAAGGAGAGCTGGCATGGGACAGACAAAGCCACCCAACATGGTTCAAGTGAGCACAGGTGTGGTGCAGGAAGGCTCTAAAGACCTTCATAGGTGAAAGTAGTTTTTTTGGTTTTGATGTAAGATATACAAGACAAAACTAGACTGAAATGACAATACAGCCAAATAATATGAGAGTTGGCTTTGCATCATATCTTTGGGTCTCTGAACAGAGAAGACAGCCTTTGTGGTCCAAAGAGTTGTGGAGTAAATGAGTTGCAGAGACTTTGGAAGACAGTCGAATGAGGGGTTTACTTATATCCAAGTACAGAAGTGACTGCATTACAGGCATCTCATATCAAGAGAATATCCAGCATGCAGATGAGAAGTCTAAGATGATAAGAATAGTGATTAAAATATGCAAAGATGAAAAAAAAGAAAACAGCGGCTAGGCCCTGGTGCAGGAGACTTAGCAATACTGAGTTTAATTTACTGAGAAATGCCAGAAAGTAGACATTTTAATTTGATGCAGAAAGACAGAAGGGAGATTTAGCGAACACCCATGCCTGCCTTCCTGCCCTTCCCTGTTGTAAGGCAGCACTGAATTGGTACAGGTGTATCTTACAGAGAACAGTTTAAGTTTGGCAAAGTTATGAAAAGACCATCTTTATTATAAGAACTGGCAGCCAGCACTGTTTGCATTTTACTTGTCATACAACCAGAGGAAGGGAATTCAACAGAAATAGCTCCTATGAAATAATTAGGTATAAAAGCATATAACTGATAAAAAAATATACACAACTCTCAATGCCATAAGAGACTAGTATACCTTTCCCAAAGTTGTAAAGTAATACAATTTTATTGTTTGTTCCTCAGGATTATACCACCATTAGTCTTAGGCAATATAAAAATTAAACTAAAGAGATAATAAAACCTCTGCTCTCTCCTGCTGTAGTCTTACTCTGAAATAGAACTTTGGAACTGCAGTAAAGTGATGAATAAGCAATGCAATCTTAATGGCAATTTTTCAATATCTAAGGCAGCAAGTTTGTACTAAAATGTTCAGTGAAGCATCCATTTAACAAGATTTTGATAAAAAACATACTCTCATTTTTATACTGTCTCAAGGAATATGCTTGAGAATTAAAGTTTTGAAAATATTGAAGTTTCATACTTAAGGAAAAACTCAATTTTGAGGCAGAGGGTTTCTTTGCTCTTAAGTATTATCTCCTTTATGTTTTGTGAACTGGAAATTTAGAAGCTGGGAAAGTACAGAAAATTCAGAATCTGCTTGATTTCAGATATCCTTTCTTAATTTCTTCATTAGGAAGACACCTAACAAAGTTACTGACATCTATATTTTGTGAAACTAATGTTAATATGTGTTTTTAATGAAGCTGCTATAATTTTTTTCTCCCATATGCCCACTCATGGTAGGTTCTTTTCTGCTTTAAGCACGATGTGTTGTTTCTCCTGAACTCGTCTTTTACTTCAGTCCTACAGGGAATGAAATGTGGAACTGGACACTTCAGAAACAACATCTAAACTGAGAGCAGCCTACTTCTCTAGTCTCCTTGGCTACAAACTGCTAAATAAAAGGAGCGCTACCCATACCTGATCCCTAATGGCTCTTACTGGCTTTATCATGCTGCTTATACTACACAGGATTTCTTTTTGGAGCGAGCTTGCTATGGTCCAGATCTAAGTGACAGAATGAGCTGATGGTTAAGCACTATGGGCAGTCAGGAGTTCACTGTGTTCCTAATTTTCTGAGTGACATAGAGACATTTGGAATTAAGTCAGCTTGATGTTGAACACATTTTTTTTCATAAATTCTGTTGGAGATCAAGATTATATGCACAGCCTGCAAATCCTCAGCTGTGTAAAAAAATGACAAAAGCGTATGTGCTGTTGCAAAATATTTTGTCTTCAATAGCCGTAAGACAGTGTTGAAAATACTTACATAGGGTGGTGAGGAGTAATACAGCAACCAGACTGTGTTTTGGATGTTGAACAGCTAAGGGAAGGCAAGAGTTTGAAAGCTATGTTACATCCAGCTGACAAGGCGGCTGGGGACACTGCAGGCTGGTCCAACTTTACAGAGGGTTTAGTAGCAAGGGAGAGCGAAGGTTGCTTACATGTGGCTGCTTCTCTCATCAGCCAGACTGAAGATCCCCTCCAGCCTAGGGAGAGAAGAGGGTCCTGCTCTATCAGGCAAGGAGGCTTTGCTGGAGCCCTTCCAACCCACACCTTTGCTTGCAAACTGTTTGCTTCTGCATTGGTAGGCTGTGGATGCTATGGTGTACACGGTTCCTCCTTATCACCTCTGAAGTGGGATTTGCTGGAGCGCTGAGCAGCAGTGAGTGCTCCGGCTAGAGCAGGCAGGAGGCTCCCAGGTTGCGATGAATGCTGCTGCGCGTCCTGGTGCTGCCCCTGCCGGCTGCGCTTCTTAGTTGAGGTTGGCCAGATGGATACATGGATTGGATGATTGGAGCTCAAAATGAGATGAATAATGTAGACAACGTGCCTGAAAGTAGCTCATGCTGGCTAAAGAAAAATTGCTAGCATTTGGATTCCTTAAATATATGACACATCAATATGAGGTATTTCCTGGGCCATTCTCTCAGAATTTTGAGCTTTACGTATGAAAACACTGTCCCTAGCGCTCTTTTCCGTAATACAGTGGGAAATCAAGTGATATAAAGATCAGCTGATATACATTTCACATTTTGAGCAGGAAGCACTGTGAAACAGTAAAATAAAATTGGGGTGGTTTTTTTTAAGCTAAAAAATTGTTTCCTTCAGATATGAAACTCTATTTAGCAAGCAAAAGCAGCATTTTAACTGCATAATATTTTTACGTGGGTGGATTGCAACCATTTAATGAACTATGGATTTGAAACACACAGCGTACGTTGTGTTCAGGGGATACCAGAAAGTGAAGAAAGATGAGAAATATTTTTGACATTTTGTCATAGTTCTGGAAGACCCATGCCGGTCTATCCTATGAAGTACAATAATATCCTAAAGCTACAGAAAGGTAACAGAACTTACCTTACATTTATATTACAATGAAATCAAGTCTTTCAGTGAACAAAGTTCACAAAAATGAAATAGACAATAAGCAACACTGTCAAAAGCATGTTTCCCATGTTTTAAAGCAAGCGATGTTAACAGTCAGAAGAAACCCAAATATAATAATAAAAAAATACTGCACATATCATAAAACTTGAGAGTAATAAAACCTCTGGAATACATCTGATAAAACCCCACTGATGTAAAATTTTTTATTCTAGTATAATAAAATTATATCAAGCCTAGGACAGAAGTAATGACTATCCCATCAAATATAAATCTTTTAAACTGTTCTCTGGTTGAATTAAGTATTTCTTCCCATGAAAACAGGAACAATGCATGTGTGAGTATACGCATGAAAGTGCACGTTTTTATATATAAATATAGGCATAGGTATAGACAGACATGTATCTACACATTTAAAAAATACTAGCATTCTTAATTATGAAGATTCCTTTTCACTCAGAATGCCCGTATTGAAAATGAGTCATTAAATTATCATAAGTGAATGAGGACTAATAAAAACTTTGGCATATCATTATATATTACACTATATATAACCTTAGCACTACAATGATCATGCTGTTTGGTCTTATAAATTACTGAAATTCATGAGTCAAGATGATTCTGTAGCCCTAACCATGCAATGCCCTGGCTGTTACAGATTTCTGTCCTGGAGGATTCATGTGTAAAATTTTTCTGGCATTGTTCTGGCATTTTTGCAGCAGTTCCTCCCTCTTGGGGATCAGTACCAGACAATGTAAATAAGAACTTGTTTTAATGGCCTGTACATTTTTTTAGGCATTACCATAACTCTAAATATTCTCTAAGCAGTTTTGATGGTTTTAGCAATAGTATTTTCACACTTCTCCATTAAATTAAAGGTCTATACTTTTAACCTTCATTTTAAAGTAGTTTTTAGTGTACATTTTCTAATAACTTTTTAAGAACTAATTAATTTACACAGGAATATTACAAAACTTTGTAAAAAAAGTAATTGAAAACTAGGAAAGAATTTAGAGGCATCATCGGTACCCACAAACAGCAACCACAGCACAATAACTAAGCAAGCTGGGTTCACAGCTGCTCTCTTGTCATCAAAGGAACACTAAATAACTTAAGTACACTGATAAATACAGGACTTCGTTTATAATCATCTAATTGGTCTGTATCATTTAGCTATTTTGGAGTAGGAGGAGGGTTGGAAACTAGGCCAACACAGCTTCATTCTTGAACCTCAACATCTCTTTTCACTGATAAAAAGCTAAGTCAATGCAAGCCAACCTCAGTCAGTTGCCAAGTACATATGTAGCTAAATCTTCCACTTAATATTTCTTCATATCATACTGGCAGTTTAGGAAACAATCCCATAGCAACTGATACAATTTTAACAATTAAAATTGTTTAATGAATGAAAAACATAGTACAATGGATGTGACTAGCTCAACAGTTAAAGAGTTAGGAGGCACATGGATAACGTGAGGCCAACACAGCAAAATAATATAAATACATCTTCTCAACTCTGTATAAAGTAGAGGTATAATAGAATCAAAAGAGCCTAGCACATTTTAAATCTGAGTGTATCTGTCTGGTTAGCAGAAGTTTTATTTGTTTTTCCCCTATTTTAACCCTAATCATCTCTCATTTAGCCTAATAGAATACAGATAGGAATGTTTGAAAGTGTAACACTAGTGAAAGACAAAACATTTGCAAGATGTTCAACAGCAGTTAATTCATTTACACTTTCTTGGTCTTCATGGTAAACAATCACATGGTAAAAAATCACATCATTCTTCTAGTATTAGGTGAAAAAGTATGATATTGACAAATACAATTAGAACTAAATTATTCTCACTCCAGTGACCACTCAACAGACATAACTGTGTATTTTGATCACTACAAACAGGTTAAAATCAATTAGAATTGATTGGTGATAATATAATTTTCAAAATTATCAAAGAAAAAAACTGCAGTATCTACAAGGTTCTGTCTAGCCCATCTGATCCTAGGAATCCAAATCACTAGTTATCTCATTAATTTACTCTTTGATTTCACTATATCGCTTTTTGTTTATCAAATTTTGTACCAGTCAGGATTTTCCACACAATACTTCAATTAATGTATATTTAGATGACTATTTTTCAAAAGTGTTACTCAAATTAAGATTCAAATTAGTTATAGATTTTGTGCTTAGTTTGAAATATCAGTGCCATAAGCTCCATTCATCAGATCCCAAAGGAACCCTTAGCATCTTATTTGATACTGGGGTCAGTACTGAGTCAGATTATTGCATGGGAAACACAGAAATTGTGTGCCTCCAAACATGCACTCCTTTCCCAAGAGTCCTGTGAGGACATGTCACAGCACCCTTCTGATTATGAAGTCTGTCACTCCAGAAGCCCCTTCCTTTTCTCTCTCTCCACTTTTCCTGGTGATCCCCTATTCCTTTTCAGATTATTTCTCCTGTAAAATACTTCAAAAGTGCAACACTAATATTCTTAGGCTTGGTGTTGGCTGTATCTAGCATTTAACTTCCACTTCTTCACTTCAGACTAGGTGCACAAAGATAACCTTTGGTAAAGGTAATCTCAGTGTTCCTGTAGCATTTTAAGTACAAGATAGGTGGGATGGAGTTCTCCAGAACATGTCACTTTAATCTTCCAAGTGTTAAAGGGACTAGATGATGTGCAGCGTTTAGAGAGCCAATATCTTCAGTCAAGATGTGAATGTACAGTTTTTTGAGTACACTGAGGTCCCCTTAAATAATTTAGTTCACAACACTAAGTTAAGGATTTTCTGCTTTGATTTTCTGCTCTGTTTTGGATGTCAAGTGTTTGTTTACAAAAGGACAATATGAAAAAAATTCAAGTAAGGCAAGTTTATAGGTTTATGCAAACTCCAAACATTTTTCTATATCATGCAGATTCACGGTTAGGCAAACATAGGAATCAAACCAGTTGAGATAGTTCAGTGATAAATCCAAGATGAATCCTACTCTTATTTTACATGCATGGAAGTGACAATTCTTCACCACCAGAGCTTGTTAGCTGCTAACCACATACTTTTGATCAACACTGTAAGAACCAAAATAGGTGCCTAAATGCATAGCTAAAGGCCTTGTGATTTTGCTCACGAAGGGAAGAGCCTCGCTTCTTTCCTTGCTCAGAAGGCAAAAAAGACAAATTTCCAAGTTATATAAAAGTTGGAAAATGGACAGATTGTTTGAAGGAACCGCGGTCTCTTCTTTGAGACATGTGAGCATCCTCAGATGGAGTGTGACCAAAGATGAATTTGGATCCACCCATGACCTGCAGCTAGCACAACCTGACTACAGAGCACAGAGCTGCTGGAGTTATTTTTTACCATCTCTTTGACCAGGATGCTGCCACTGGCTTGTGATTGTTCTGTGTACAAATCAAAAGCTTTGTCACCGCTCTGCAAACCCACAGTAGAAACATTCCTGTCGCCTGTGCTGCCACCACGAGCAGGAGGCCAGCACCAGGTGAGACAGCCCTGCACAGGCCTTGTCCGGCTGCTGTGGGGACATGGGCAGCCCTGTTCCCCTTTAGGCTTAGAGCGTGATGGGAGAGGAAGCCCAAGGAACTTCAGAGCCCTGAACAGGCTGAACAGAAGAGATAAGTGAACAGACACAGAAATAAGGAAAAATAGAAAAAAACAGAGAGGTAAGAACAGAGAACAGCCCTGGATACTGCCTCAGGAGCTTGTAATATTTATAGACATATTATGGACTGCATGGATGGACCTGAGAGGAGGGCAAGTGACCAAAGATGTGTTTGCTGCTGCACAAACTGAAGCAAAATTCTGGCAGACTCAGCCTTTTTCAGTCTGTACTGAGGAAACACCAAGTGCGGATGCTGAAAAATACTTCTCTTGGTTGATGCACTGGATTGATTTTGATAAACTTTGATAGCCAGTGGAAAAAATTGAGAAGGTGCCAGTATTTATACTCTGACTTATTTATGTTAGTATCACCAATAGTTTAGGTAAGCTCAGGAGGACCAAAGGTTGCAATTTAATACATATTGTCATAAAACCAAAGGAAGATTCTGTGTGACCTGCTCTCCCCTTCATACTTGTGCTGGCAACAAGTCATTTTGGTGAAGATAACAGATAAAAATGAAAGTTTTCTGAACTATTCCATTTCCATTAACATCACCAGGAATGTCTTTATGTTACAAGTTAAAAGTAGAAAGTGCTGAGACTGATCAGTAACAGTACAAAATAGCTCTTCTCTCTATAGTATTGTGTATGGTATCAGTCATTACCATCTTCACACACTGATCTTTTAAAATTTGCACTGTTTTCCTTGTATTTTTGCAAAGACTCGGGACTTCTTTTTATAAAATAAGTGCTGGTGACTAGACAGAGGCTAAGAAATGCTGTACAAACTCTCTTACATGGTTCACCAGTGTTCCCTCAAGGGATTAAGTTTCTGTCATCACAGGTTGTCCTGAGAAAAACAAAGGGAGCATGTAGAAATCCTCTGTTGAAAAGGACTCCATGTGTGCTTTTTTAGGTCCCAGTATCATTAGCAGTGATGTGAGACGAAAGGTTTCATTTCATTTCAGTGGGATGTAGACTGCACACCCAAGAAACAACACAGCAGGGTGATCCAGTCTCAGAATATACAAAACAAAATTCACTGCATCACAGATCGCTGTTGTACAGAGGCAGGATGAAAAATTAATGCCTTAGGTCAAAAAAGGAAACTCTACCACAGCATAGAGCATTCCAGGAACAACTTTCATACTGAGATTTAAATTCAACCAGTAACAAGACATTTTTGGAAAATGCAGATAGAAGCATGCTACAAAACAAATTCACACCCCTGAAAGTGTGCACCTTATTCCTGGAAAAATGTATCATCTCAAAGTAAAGGCTAAGTGTTACACAGTAAAATTGATATGGGAAATGGCATTTTCTCGCTCACAGATCTTTAAGTAACATTTGTGAGTGTTGTGCTCTTAATACCAATAAGATTTGTGTAGAAAAAGGGCTTTACCTTGTACTGTGAAAAAATCAAAACCTTATTTTTTGGAAATAAATCTTCCTAGGTAGACATATGTAGAATTTCAATCAAAATAATAAAAACATATACACTAAATGCAGGATTTTAAAATACGGAGTGTTTCAAAAAGATGGACCCAATTTCAAAGATATAGTGATTTCAAATTGGTTCCATCTTTTTTAAACACCCTGTACAATAACTTTTAGTGAAGTAATTGAATAAATTTCCCTTTCAGACTTAATTCAAAGCTGCATGAAAGTAACTGGAAGTTTTATATGGACAAAGAGTGACAAGTTAAATTTGAATAAGTTAAAAAAACTGACACTACAAAAATGTTTAAAATACTTCTACAATTTAGTAGACATTTGTCAAAATGAACAGTCTGAGCTTAAGACAAAATGACAATACTGAAGTTATTTGGAAAATATTGGGGACTACAAGCATGTGTTATGAGAGCACTAAACAATAAGAATGCTTTGGCAGAAGTTTCACAAATATTTGAAAATACAGTTTTGCAAAAAAAGCCCCCAAAACACAAGCCTCAGTCTCAAAATCATGTCTGTTCTTACTTGATCCATCTAAATCACGCAGTATCCCCTGTGAAATGGAACCCAATCTCTTTATCTAATTGCTATGATAATTATTCTCTGATATTGTAAGAACAAGAATGGTCCATCTGTGAAGGAATTCATTACTGCATAACATAAAAGTAATTTTGGGAAAAAAAAAAAAGAATAGGCTCAGTATGAGGGAGAGTGTCCATATGTGTATAACTACCTCTGTATGGGTAATTGTTTTTAATATACTCTCAGAGGATCAAAATACCCATAAGTATGCCTCTAAATAAGAGAAAATATCAAAAAATGACATACTGTCAAGAGTTTCCATAGTGTATAGTAAAATAAACAAGTAAAACAAAGGACTACTAGCCAGCAAAGAAAAGCATAAAAAAATTAATCCTTCTTTGGAGTCATATTCAGACAAACTTAAATATACCACTTTAATGATACACAATATTTCGAAGGCTATAAGTCCGTCTTCTTTTTTTGAACTATTGTTCTTACATAAAGTGTTCTATATATTAAAAATTTTCCTTTTTGCTACTTAATCCTATTAAGTTAAAAAAAAATAATAAAAAAAAAATCACCATTTTTAGGATGATCTAAGGAAGGATTTTTTGATAAGTAGGCCTAAGGCCACTAAGTGTTCCTTTCTATTTCGATCAACTTAGTACAAACACACCTTTATGCATGTTCTTCCTACCCACTTTTGTGATAGATTAAGTGATCAGGCTATTACCCAGTTCCTGCCTTCCCCCCTCACCGAGACAGATGTGCCTGTTTTTTCCTATTACATCCCCAAGACATCTGTACATTTAAGTTCATTTATTAAGAATGAATTACTGTAGCTCTTCCTTTCTGTCCTTGACAACACAATTTACTCTGCTCATGCCTGTTCGAATACTAGTGCAAAGATTACCTCTGCATGCTTTTGCATCCCATCTTTCTTCTCCTTCTTCCCTCTTTTCTTCCCTTTTTACAATATCAGGTGTAAGAACCTTGTCTTCATGAGGGCTGCTTGTGGTCTACCCAAGGTCACTTATCTCAGCCTGCTACCAGCTCTGCTATCTCTAGGTGTCTTTGGATACCAACCCTCATTACAACCCTGACACTTTTCCAGTTGGGCACTTTTGTGCTTACCTGATTCATCAGTACCTGAAGAATAATTTCATTATTCCTGCTGAGAAGCTCCCTCATTTTCCATCAAGTCTGCAAATTCTTCTAAAAGCTATTTCCCAGCTAAGACTGTAGACACCACACTGCCCAACAATACTTCATTGATTTCTTGCATTCACTTGTATTTTTGCACCCAGAGCGTAACTCTATTTTCAGGAAAGTTCTTGTGGCAAATTTTATGCAGCACCTAGAAAAGCAAGTTTTCTGTTCTATCATTGGAGCACTTGGTTAATGTAAGTAACACAATGAGAAAATACGGTAAGGGGTGTTACATTTTATCATATATTTTCTTAGTGTTGATGTATGTCTAAAGAACATTGCTATTTTTTTCCCTGATGAACACAAACCACCTGGCTTCTCACTTTGGTTCTGATTACTCCACCATGCTACACAAGCCATAATTCCCTCTAGCAGTGATCAATTTGTATTATTTTCTCTCTTCTTTCAAACAAATTTCCTGTTAAATTTGAAAATCTCAATCCTCTTTTCCTTCAGTTGCTGGCTAAATCAATACTGTAATTGATGTACTCTCCTCACTTTTGACACTGCAAATGGCTGATCAAATGCAGGCAGCTTGGGTCCGTTCTCATCAAGCCCAATTCTACAACACTGTTGACCTTGTAAAGCCCCAGATTTCTGGAGCTATTGTATGATCTTCCAGCATTAACCTCCAGGCTAACAATTTATGTTAAGATAAATTCAACCCTGATGGATAAGATCAGTTTGAGCTGTTTCATTGTTTGAATAATTCAGACAGATCCTTTATACTTACTGCTACAATCTCAATGTCTTTGGAGGGGGTAAGACTGCTAAAGACTTTTTAATGCAAAACATATGCAACTCCTCTAATTAAGATTACAGTGTTGGCAGAGATTGTGGGGTACCCTGCTGACATACAGAGGTGTGTAAAGAAATATTTGTGCAAAATCTTACCTTGCAACTTAAAACTAGCAACATTGTGATTTCATCTAATCCACATGAAATTCAAAAGACAAAAAAAGTTGGTGTTTCCATTATCAACAAGGCCTTTGATAAAATTAACTTAAAGTTCAGGAAATATACAAAAGACAACCCATTCTTCTGGCTCAGAGCTGCTTTTTAAATCTGCCAATCACGTTGGATACTATTTATAAGCCATTATATTTGACTGGAATCTGTTAGATTTTTCACAGTTCTGAAGTTACTTTACAACAGAGACTAAAAGAAATCATTAGTGACGTAGCATTTAAAACCAGTTCAGCAGCAGTAGGAATAAATGAAGGATATTGGTACTCAAGACAATGTCTCTATGTTTGCATAATGTTTCTTGGCTTTGCTGCCACCTGCAGCAAAACACAGGATAAATCTCAGTTTCGATATTTCTGTTGTTTGCATTATTGCTTTCCAGTTCCTCTTAACTGAATGTACTGATTTTTGAAGCTTATGAGAAACTAATACAAAAGGCTGGCTTCTAAACTAACAAAGACCTTTACAAATATATATATATATATTTTTTTTTTTATATATATATTTTAAATGAGAAAAGTATTAGAAAACTGATATGCACATTTATTTCACTAGATCAAAAAGTGACTTGAAATCATGTGGAAATGAAACATGCGCACTTATTTTGGTGCCTGTGGTGTTTTTTAGTTTTTGAGGTTGGTTAGTACTTTGGTTTGTGGTTTTCTTGTGTTTTGATTTTGCTTTTTACAATAACAAATATAAATTTGCCATCATTATCTTTCAGTATTTCATTCAGCATTCAAAATAAATGCTTAATTTAATTACTTATTCAAATGCTGCTAAATAGAATATAATAGTTCAGTTGGATGGCACCTACAACAATAATCCAGTTCAGTTGCCAAATACATACTTTTGAAAAATACCTGTGATACATGTACATCTTCTTAATGCTGAAATAACAGGTAAAAAAAAAAATCTTTCCAATGTTATGTTTTTTTAACATAAGTCCCATCAGAACAAAAATGATTAACACTACAAAGGAAAAGTCGATGGTCCAGCATGAGGGTGGCTTCACTCATTCTTCTCAGCGATTGGAAGTTTTCACATACTTCCTTTTTCTCAAAGACCATCATTTGTGACTTCTAAAGTGAAAAGCAACCAGCTCAAGTAAAACAAAAAGCAACATATAAGCAAGTTATCACTGAAAGGAACAACCACCTTGAAGTACTAGCCAAGATTTCTGTCTACCTTTGTCAAAATTCTTCTAAATCTGTTTGTCATGATAAAAATACAGAGTCATCTTGGAGATTTTCTTTCCCCACTTGAATAACCATTTGGTTTTCCAAGTCGTCTTCTTTTATCTCCTGCTTCTTAGGAAACTTTCCTGAGAGATGAAAAGTTGGTTGTAAATCACCCAATAAGTAGTCAACCTTCACTGTAGGTCACTGGAATTCACCATATCTGAATATTAATACAACATTGTAATGTATAAGCTGTGGTTAGTAGGAAGTGTACCTACCTTTTCATGCTTGAGGTCACACTGATAACATCAGTCCCATACTTCATATCCTCTATCAAGTTCTAGTAAGAACTGAATGCCACTTTACATCCCTGTGCTAATTTATAAAGCAACCTATATGAAGCAATCTTCATGTTGGGTCACACATGTCACCTTCAAGCAATTCAGAGGACAAAGATCAAGTTATGGCACCCAAGACCAAAAAGTCCAGGCGTGGAACAAGTTTCTTCATTAGGAAATACAGCAATCTACTCATCTAACAACCATTCTGTTTCAAACTCTTACTTTGAACAGGTCCACCAGAATAAAGCCTAAGAAAATAAATGCCAGAAATTGCACACATTCCACTGATCATTTCAGTATTGCTGTTGATTTGGTATGAGAAGTGCCAAGCAAAATGAAAAAGGAAAGCAGCAAAATGTCCTAAGATACACAGGTGTTCTTTGTGTGCATTCTGCTGTATTAGTGACCTATTTATGGCATATTTGTCATAGCACTTAAAAAAAGAGAGAGATAACGTCTAAAGAAGAGCTTGCTGGATTGCATCCCTACCCAGATGACAAAAGATAATTTAGTTCAGCAGCTTCAGACTGGACACAAAATTTGATTGATGACAATTAGTTGAATATTTTTCTTCCACACCAACCTCTGTCAAAGAGACAGCTTCAAAAGACAACAGAGTGAGGCCTTTGACTGCATCCAGCATTCTGATCTGCTGGGCAGATGTCTTAGAAGCTTGTAGCTTTAAAACACTGCTTAGAGACTCCAGCTGAGGTTGTGACCCTAGTGGACTCAGTACTGTACAAGTATAAATGAAAATGTGAGAACCCCGCTCCAAAGAGTTTGTGAGCTCATCCTCTCTATCAAAATAAATTAACTCTTTGACAGTGAATCTAGATTTGGTTTCAAACTAAAATAAAAAGAAATCTCAGCTGATCTTCTGTTTGGTCTAACACAAAGAGCTTCTGCCTACTTACAAACAGCAGAGCTTTAGAAATAATAGAAAGGGAAAGGAGAGCAGAAAACAAGCACTGAATCTGGATTTTCATCCTGCAAATCATATGACGCAAGCTGAAAGGGAGGAAATGTTGCTTCCACGGAAACACATACCAAGCTGGGAGAGAGTAGAGGACAAGTAGTATTTTCCCTGCTGAACCTGTGGAGACCATCACAGAAGTACTAAATAACTAGAGGAACTGTTGTTCCCTGGAGATCCTCCTGTAGCTGCTGCTCAGCCCAGTGAGACCTTCCTAGTGCCAAACTTGTTTACACTGGGCTCACCTAAATGGTCCCTAAACGAGTAAGTTCAGCTTTCAAAATAAACATGAATGCACACACCGAGAATAGTGGCAATTCAATTTCTCCTGGCAATCTCCAATACATTCTTCATACCAGATTTTGGACAATTTAATTCCTTGAAATTACAAAGAAAAATTTATATTGGAAACTAATGCAAAAGAAGTGAGAAATGAAAACAAAAACTGTTGTAATTTCAGTAGACACCAAGGCATTATGCCCGCTTTAGAAATGAGTATTAAGGAATATAAAGACATACAGAATTGAGCTTTTAATGGAGAAAGACTGAGGACATTCTGAAGATTTTGTTTTTATTCTTTTTTGAAATATTACAAAATATAGAGTTAAGAAATGAAAAAGGAAGGTGTTCTGTTTTTTCTCAGAAGTACCACTTCCTCAAAGATTACTGCTTTTATTTTTAGGATAGCTTCAATCAAAAGACCTTAATAGAAAGAAACACAGCTATAGAAAACCGTATCTAGGCATCCTTCATAATTCAAAGCAAAATGGTATAGAATTAAAGGACAAAGAATAAACCCCTTGCTTGCTACACTGTTCTTATTTTCTGTCTCAATGGGAAGAGAATGACAGATGGAAGTATAAAGTATGTTTACTCATATCAGGCCTTTGATATGCAAATGCGTGTTCTGAAAGAATGAGAAATTCACTGACCAGCAGACATCCCCTTAGAAGAGGAGCATCACAACCTGAGGGAGAAGAGAGATAAACACTCCTTCGCAGATGCATTATGAATACTGACTACACCAAGTTCTCCCATAACACTTTCCTGAGGGAGGTATTATGTTTTGAAACGTAACATCTTGACAACATTTAAATGCAAAGAGTGAAAGCAGAGTGAAATATCTCAGGGACATCACTAATAAATAAAATACATTCACTCGTGCCTTTTTTTTTTTAATTTCAATGCACTGGTAATTCTGTTATATAACTCCTAAGACAACATAGACAAGAGCTAACTTCAGCCTCATAAGGTTTGCCATGAGAACCTTTTTCTCAGGCCATAGAAAGAGAACAGTTGATTCAAAGGAGATGTCAGTGCATTATGTTTGACACCTGCTCCAAATCACTGGCTGGTGAGTCCAAACTGCCTCCATTAACTGTGCAGAGAATCAGAGGAGATCGGCCTCTCACATCTTCCCTTATTGTGCATTTCTGACAATGATGCTATAAACATTAACATTAGCTTAAAACCTCATCCAAATGGTTTCAAAGTTTGCGACCTGAAGCAGCAAGGTACCATTTTAGAACCAATTAAAAAATTAGTTTAAGAAATGTAGCAAGGATTAAGCAATACCATTTTTAGCTGATTATTTTGATGGGGTATTAAGGAAAATCACTTGATTTCAGATGGTAAAGCCCAAAACAATACCACTAAATTCCCTTATATTTAACGCAATAAACTGCACAGTGTACGGATTTTTTTTAAGGATTCATTACCACTCCAGCCATCATTAGTACTGAAGTGTAACAGAGAAGACGCTTAAAGATTTTTCTCAAGTTATCCCTTTTTCAAGGTACCTGCCACATCTAATTGTTCACAGTGGAATTGAGGTCATGCATGCATTTATCTGAGTTAAACTCTTTTTTGACAAAAGGAGATACCAATTGTTATTTTAATAGCTTCATTACGGAGTTTTCTCAGTTATGACAGCTATTGTAACCATCAGTTTGTTCCTCAGAACGCCCGTGTTTTACATAACTGCTGTAGTCCTCATGAAAAACAAAACAAAAGAACACCTAAGAAAAGCCCACAAACAAACAAACAAAAAAACCCACCAAAACCCAAACAAACCAACCCACAAAGCAGAACACCCCACCCTTCAGAAACGGAAAACAAAATACCTGCAGAAAGACCTCAGATAATATGAGTAGAAAAGTAAAAGTTAAAAGTTAAACCAAGCTAAACACTACATGAATATCTTTAATATTACTACTACTAATTTCTGAAATAACAGAAAAGTTTCATTGTGCTCTTGTCCTTGAGCTGCAGGTTGAATTGCTCTGCTGACGCTATTAACATTTAGGTAAAGAGGGATAAGGTATAAAGAGCCAATCAAATACCAATTGCTTACATTGCTTCGCTAGTAAATACACTGTAGGGTTTTTTTTAGATGCAGGCAACTGTAAAAATCACCAAAGACAGAGATTTAGTCAAAAATCAATAGGTTGCTTTATAGCTACTGCACCTTCATTTCTTTCAGGTTTACCTGATTTATTCCTAAGAAGTAGGAAAGTCCATAAATCAGAAACAAAGGTAACAGTTTTACAGGTTTCTCTTGAAAGAAAATGCCCTTTTTTTAATTACTACACACAATTCCTTTTCTGCTAACTGTAAATACTTCTGTCCAGTAGATTCCACCATTGCTTGCTATTCATTACAAATTATATTATTTTTTACAGATACAAGACTGGATACTACTTCAGAGAAGAAAAAATAAAGAAAAAAGAAAAAAGGTAAAAAAATCCCCACAAACAAAGAAAACTTTAAACATTTTAAATTAGAGCTTACATGCTGTGAATAAAACACTTCTTTTAATCACGAAATGACAGCTTTCAACATATGTTTACAATGCAGCATTTTCTAGCTATGGAGAAGCAACTTCATGCAAAAGAGCTAGTACCACAGTTGATAATCTCTGCTACAAGGATTTCAGGACCAGACATGCTAACTGGTCATGTCTGACAGAAAACAACAGCAAAGACTGCAGGTGCTGAAGCACTTGCGGACCTTGCCAGGACACTCCAGCACTGCTAAAAAGAGGTGACGGGTAAAAAGACTGATGAATGAATCAATAGCATGTTGACACTGTAAAGTAACTTAGTTCTCCATCTCAATTCTAGGTCCTTGGCCATTCCTGTCACACACGCCAGGTCCCTCCATGTCTTTCCAAGAGGAAACCTTGGTCTGACTCCAACAAAGGAGGGTTTCTTGCTGGGGCTGCTCCCAAGCAGCAGGGAGCCCATGCCAGCCCCCTTCTGTGGGAACTGCCTCCATTAGAGCAAGGAATGGAGGAATAACTGAGGCAAATAAGTTGATTCCCATTGAAAACCCAGACAAGACCCCACTTTCCAACAGAGGGCATCTCCCAGCAGCCAGCCCTGGTCCCCACTGCCTGCCTCTGTACACACAGAGGGATGGAGACCTGTCTGCTGCATGGTGGATATGGGTTTGTCAAACATACTACCAGGAGACACGTACAAAACTAGCACCACCCAGGCACTGGTACAAGAGTGGTACAGTACAAAAAAATATTTCTTCAGATCTTTCTCCCTTACAATACTGTCACACAGAAATTTATTATAATTCGGTACTCATGGGGTAAGAGCAATCTCAATACTGCCTTTTAAAATGATGTGGTTAGTTTTGGACCATTAGACTAGGCAATATATTTCAGGAAGGCTTATTTTATCTGTAGACAGCTTGCAAGCAACATTTTCACGTTTACTGGGGGGAGAGGGGGCGGGGAGAAAGATTATTTCTCTCTGTAGGCTATGGTGATTAGCATAACCTATATTTTTAATGCAACAGAATACGTCCCCCGAGAGCAATCCCACAATTATTTGTAGAATTTTGATTTATTGTGATTACTACTTCTGCTACAACTATGTGGGACATGAGTGAGTTGTTTTAGAATTCAGTCTCATTTAGTCAGGCCACCTCTTCCTTTAAAGGAAAAAAGAAAAACAAAAAAAACCAAACACCACCACGAAACAAACAAACAAACAAACCCAACCAACCAACCAACAAAACCAAAAACAAAAAAAAACCACCCTCAAAAAACCCGCATGAAGAACTGCTGCATAAGTATTAAATCACACTAATGGAAAACTATGAAGGCCATTGTGCCTGCTGATCCCTGTAAGTGTTGTCTTCCCTCGGATCTGAGCCTGTACAAGTATTTAACAGTCATGAAGCTGATGACTAGAATATTTTGTGATTGTATGATTGTATTACTACACGTAATTACATAGTTGATACTTAGTCAACCACTGACTTGATACTGATTTGCATAACCTCAGTGGAAATTAGCCACTACTTTCCTTTTGAAACTACAAATATTTCACTCGCCATCCCCAAATTGCGTCATCACGCCACCACCAAAACAATTACAAGAACACCCTGTTGGGTTCATAACCCAGAGCCGCTAACAATGAAATGGTCTGATACTGAAAATTCTGAGTTTAGCCTGTAGTATTTTTATGCATACACATCAGTACTGTAGGATCCAAACCACAGCCCTAAACTCTAATATAAATGGTAAAGAACAAGTGGCGTGTTTTAAAAGTTCAAGTAGTAAAGGACCTGGACAAATGATGTTGGCTTATCCTTAGGTTCATCCTAATTACCGTTTTGGAAAACCAGCTCCAGCAACAGAAGACAACAAACCAAAGCCTGCTAGCCTGATCAGTGAGAAGAATTCAGGCACACAACTCTCATTCTCTGCAAACAAACAAAAAAAACCCCAACTCTCTAAAATACATATTTGTTAAAGGTAGCACGCACATGATTCAGTATCTGGGTTTGTTCTTGAGTACATGTATATTGGTGCGTCCTTGCCATAGCAAACATGACTAATCCTACAGTTTGAAGAGTCTAGTGCCTATTAATTTCAGCTATAAAGTCACATGGTATTTCGTAGCTTTCCCAGTTTGAACCATCTACCGAACAGGCTCCATCTTATAATGACTGTTCAAAAGAAGCATTTCAGAAAAACTCTGGGAGATGTAATTGGCCTTGTTTTCAGTTTATCACTGAAATTTCTAAACCACCCTTTAAATCTATAGATCAGAATAAGTATACTTTAATAACTTCTTTGCAAGTCTATGTCTTGTCTATCTTGAAATACATATTCAGTTTCCTTCGTATGGCCCTATACCATTTCATTCCTGCTATCAGATTAAAGCCTGGGTTTCAGAGCTACTAAAACATCAATAACCAATTTCTGCACTATAATTATTTACTGTAGAAAGCTCCAGAAGTTCACAGTTTACCAATCATAACTACACAAAGTAGAGCAGAGAGAAAACATTTTCTCTATCAGACTATCTTTCAATGTATTTCTTTAATACCTTATCCCACTTCTTTAATACCTTATCCCATTATTCCATTCCACCATTACCACTATTGTTTACCTTATTCTGTTATAACGTAACTGATAGTGATGTAGCTGTAGGAGGGGGGGTTGCATTCTTTCAACTGTTTTAGTGTTCTCTGCTGCAGTTTGCTGAAACACCTGCAGCTATCCAAAATAAATAAGGATAGCAAACTTCTCTTTCCCTGCTTTCAAAATTTCTGAACCAAATTTCTTAGGCTATGGTTGGGACTTTTTTCCTAGGTAGGGCAGCTAGACCTCACTCAGGGTGAAAACCCTTTACCCAAGAGGAAGGTTTTGCAGACTTCTCTGAAGCTCAGGCTCATCTGAAACAATCATTTGGCTATAAAACTTGTGTGAAGTTTCTTCCCCACATCTTGTGGCTTTTATTCCACA
The DNA here is from genome assembly GCF_964273445.1 of Streptopelia decaocto. Lineage (NCBI taxonomy): Eukaryota > Metazoa > Chordata > Aves > Columbiformes > Columbidae > Streptopelia > Streptopelia decaocto. Next base: position 89,024,341 of record NC_138663.1, read on the forward strand.
ACTGGTAGTACCAGCTGACAGACATGAGTGTAGAATTTGGTGGAGGTTAACTGACTGGGACAACAACAGCTAATAAATCACTGATACGTTAGTCGCATAGAAGAGGAGAAGGAGGAGAAAGTCAGTAATTCTGAGACTGCTGGCTTTGCTTCCACTCCAACATACTTGCCAGGATCTATAACATACATAATACACCAATCTGCATTTTGCACTAGCATTATAGCACAGTATTCACATTCACTATATATATGTATATTAACTCATGACAACTTTTCTTCAGCTAATCTGAGCCACTAAAAAACAAAGGCTGAGAACGCGTAGCAAGAGGAGCCCAGCCAGTCTCCCACAGACTGACCAGGAGACACCCAGAGACCTCAACCACTTCAGAGCACCATTTCCTTATGAACATTAAGATGTGAACAGGTTTCTTCTCCTGTCCCTATTTGTTTTTCAGTTAGAAACAGTTGTTTCTTATTTGACTTTTCACTAAAACTTTGGGATTTCAGCAAGCACTAAGAACTTTCACATAGGGAATTTAAATTCAAAATTTTAGTCATCTGATCAATTTACAAAAACAATATAGCTCACACAAATCAAGTCAATATAAGAAAAGGAAAACAATGTATGTTTGTTTTTAAAAAGAACAATCCCTCAAAAACATATTAATCACTTGTCTTTAGAAGATGATTTTTCTGATAAAAGTGGAATATTTTACATGGTTCTGGTAAAATAATTTTAAAAGGAAAAAAAAAAAATCCAACAATGTCCAGATATCCACAAGCCACTCAAAACTCAAAAGACAGTTTTGAATTTTATATACTGTAGTCACAATCCATTTTTTTTTAAATTTTGCATCACCAGTATACTAAAGTTGTCTTAAGGAATGCATCTTAAAATACAAAATATGGAAGGAAAAACATAATCTTCTCATCAATCTAAATTCCCCCCTAGAATTTTCCTTTGAAGATAATCCAGATTTTTATTAAGAACTGGAAAAGATATTTTGCAAACTCAAATTCCTTCACAACACACAATTCCTCTTACTAACATGGTTTGTTGTGACCTGGTAATTGTATGCATAATTTTAAAAACTGAGATAAATATGCAAAATTATAACAATGCATAGTAGTTTACAAAGAAAAGTACATGCAGAGGTAATCAAATGTATTATTGATTTACTGTGAGTCAAAGTACCCCTGATTTTGAAAAGAAAATGTGTATATATATATATATATATATATATATCTCCTCCTATTCTGGGATTTGCCTTTATTGGCATCCTAAATGACACAAACCAACCATGTCCTCCAGCATTTCCCCAGGTTTCTCCTCAGTGTGACTTCATGGCTTCTTTTATGTTTTCTGTTAAATGTGGTGGAAAATTTATTTCAAGTTACGAATAAAAAACTGCTTTTACATCTTTAACTATTATTCTAGCATCTGATATCCCAACAGTTCAACACTAAAATTCTCACCACCCGTATGAAGGCATCTTGAAAGTACACATGTATAAGGCTTCTCCATAATGCAATATTTAATATTAATATTGAAGTATGTTACATTAAAAATGTGTTTTCTCAAATATTGTTTTAAAATAATTGCAACAAGCAAATATGACCGTTGAGAACATATTCATAACGTGAAATAAATATTTCAGGACTGGCATACTCATTAAGTTTGGGAGATGTTTCTTTCCCCCAGTTTCTTGCCTAAATTGCCAATAAACATATATACTGGTATGTGACATACTGCATATATTCGAATGACTTTTGAATACAAATTTTCAGAGCTTTTCTATCTTGACTACTCCGTTTTTCCTTGAAGATTGTTTTACAGTAAAACTGAAATCTAAAGTTTGACTCTGCATGGAAGATATATTGCTATTAAACTTACTGTTCCACAGGGAGTTTATTAGGGCTGCTACTGAACTGCGCATCATTTTAATTAGAATTAACACTTTCATCTTGTTTATGAATATATGTAAGATAAGCTTTGAAATATTTAACATCTGGGAATACTGTCAAGCTGTCACTGCAAAATTAAGACATTTCACTTGCATAACTATTATTATATAATAGCCAGATACCAAATAACTAAACATTCATTGTTAGCATTTGGAGTATAATCTCTGTATGCATACATTTCCATGTCTTTTGGGAATGTATTCACACTTTGATCATTATCCCTTTGAAGCAATGCTTCTTTAAAGAGAGACATCTCAAGTGCAGTCCTTGACTCGGTTAGATGTCTCACTGGTAGGTATGAGACCTATTTTACATAATTTATTCTACTGTTAGCAGACATATCCCTAGCAGAGCACAAGCTTACTGCAGTGGGTTGGTTCCCAAGGATCACCTTCCTTTGCCAAGATATTTACTTTGCAGGAGAGAAAGATTCACAGACATTACTGTTCAAAAGACCACCATCACCAGGTCAGCTACCTCTCATGAACTCAAGATTCTTCCCTGCAGAGTATTCTCCTGTGGCTTGATGGGACTCCTGAAAGGAAAATTAAGGTGGAAGAAAGGGGAGGGGGAAAGAGCCAAACCAACCTAACAAAAACCAGATGCCCCTCCATTGCTCCCCACCCCCCCTCCAAAAAAAAAAAAATCAAACAAAACAAAACTACGACACTGCAAAACCCTTCAAGAAACAGACTTTCAGCACATCAACTAATTCAACAGGTGACTGCATTTTGGAGACGCGTCAGGCAGTAAGCCTTTGTTAATTCAGCCTTCGAGATTTACTTCAATCACCAAAACCTACGCATTGCCACTTTTGGACTATGACAACTCTTAAACATGATGGACATGTGCCAGGTGAGGTTCAGGTGACAGGTAACAGCCTGGAGATCAGGTCTGAGGCAGAGCCTCTGTGAGCTGCTGGTGGGGGAATGCAGGGAGCAGGGACCAGCTGCTGGTGCCTCAGAGAAGGCACAAGACGTGGGAGACCACCAGCAACAGAGAAGGGCTTCTGTGGGAGGAATGCTGTGAGCTCCACAGGTAACTCAGCCACTTCCCCCTGCAGCTGTCAGGATATAGTAATTCCAATGATTGTTAAGAAGCTGCTGTGAACCATCATCTGTAAGAGCGTTATATAAAATCTGTATTAGAACAAAATATCAACTGCATAAACCTGCAGGGAAAAGGTAGCATACAACAATCAATATGAATTACCTTTAAATTCTATAGGCTATGTTTTCTTCCATACCTTTGCAGTAGGCACTAAACACCTAATAAACACCCAAGTTCCTCTAAAACCCCACAGAACTAACTACCTTGTGCAGTTGGACATCAGCATTCAGCACAGGAACGTACCATCTGGATGTTGAAACAAGAGAATTTGTGAATTATATTTGGAATTTTTTGTTCTTTACTCCTACCAATATAATAGCCAAGTCTCATTCTGATAAGTCAAACAATTTTTACATTTATAAAACATTTTTATCTTAGAAGTATGTAAGAGAATAAAGAAACATGTGTACTCCTCAAGCAATAAGAAATAAATTATTCCCCTTTTACAAACTGAACTTCTTGGCACACTATAAATAGTACAGAACATTAAAGGACTAATTTTTTTTTTTACATAAAAGCAAGTGGAAAATGAAGTATGAGTAGGAAAAAAAGGTTATAAGAAAAAAAAAAAACACCACATAAAGAGGGATACACAAACAACAGTAGGAAAAATTGCAGAGAAATGCACTCAATCAAATGTAATCTTTTTGCTTGAAAGAGCCTTGGATGCATCCACTACTTAGAGTAGAATGATGCAGGAGAAATGGAACATAAATACATTCCAGCTTTCCGAAAATTTTTGTCTAAACAACTAGATACCTGTTCAACACGTATTCTGAAAATACTGTTTGCACATATAAAACATATTCACTGTATTCAGTTCAACTCTTTAAACGCTACAGTCAAGCTTAGCCACTAATCAGCATGAGAACTATTTCATTTGTTCTATTTATCTTTAGAAGTATTTATGTTTTAATCAACAAAACATTGAAAACCTTACTAGAAAATTTTCTGCCAGTGATTTACCTAAAGGGAGAATTAAAGTAAGACTTTTGGGATATACACATGTAGACCCGTCACCAGAACCTCCCAAAGATTTCCAAACAAACAAGCAGTTTGGGGTTTTTGTTTGTTTTTAAATGTTTGCAACATTGCATAGAACTGTACAAAATGCCTTCTGTGTGTCTTTTGCATATCTACATAACATTATTTGAAGAAATCTAAGTTATGTGAGATGAGAGCAGAGATAGACATGAAGATCTGAAAGACACAAACTCCAAAATATTTACATAAACACCAGCAAGACTGATACTGAAAGAGCAGTAAACATCAAAAAAGCAAACTAAAAGTAACGGTAGAATCATGACCATACTTGTTCAGAGCACACAGATATGGGAACTGAGATGCTTAGCAAGCAGGGATATTCTAAAAAGTAGATCATGAAATAACAAATGGTTCTGCAAGCGAACACTTGATGCTGCCTGCCCAGCACAGTACCCAGTACAGGCCTCCCAGCTCTCCACAAAAGACTGTAAAGCACTGAAAACACTAAAGCATTATGGCACTACAGAGACAAAAGAATCAGAGTTTCCTTTTCAGAATTTGGCATCCAAAGGTAATACAGCAGATGATCCAGTTACTGATCCTCTCCTCTTGCCAGTAGACCTGCAAGAGTCTTCAGACAGCACTGTGGTTCCAAAGGCATCCATCTTCATTGCTTCTCGTGAAATGTGCAGACGAGAGCTACAAGTCACAGCAGAGAACTGTCATTTGCAACTCCACCAAGCTGAAGGCGCTGAGCTTTCCCTGCACAACAGAGGTCAGGGAGCAACGTGCAGCCCTCGTTCTCTGACCCTGCAGCAGCTCCAGGACATGTTGCGCTCGAGCAGTGGCGTGAGGCGACAAGCTGCAGGGGTTGTGGTTTTGCTTAGAGAGTAGCTGTGATAGCAGCCAAACATCTGCCCCCTCAAGAAGCACCGTGCTGTGAACCCTGATCTAAACTATTAAGGACAGAGACATATCTGTAGCTGGCATCTCAACTTTCAGGGGAGTTTTCCTTCCTCTCCATTTTCTCTTATACAAACGTGCCAGTCATAAATTCAATCATAAATATTGAAGTTAGTAGAATTGCATTTGCCAGCTTTTTTTTTTTTTTTTTCATTTGGCAAGAGCTTAAGCTTATGAGTAACTTCCCAACTACTTTGGTCAAATGATGCCTCAGCATCATACAAGTTCTGGGAGGCAGGAGGAGGGGGGAGAGGGGAAGAGGTGGGAATGATTGCTGAGAATCTTTTAAATACTATTGGCCTTGAAATTTAAGTTAATCCATGACACAGAATCAATCTTGCTATGTAAAACGGTTACTTTTGACATTATTTTTCACCTTAAGTTTCAGGTAGGAAGGGCTAAGACAGTTGGTCAAAGCAAATCTCATTTCACTTGCATTCTTACTGAGATTAACAAAACAAAAATGCAGTTCAAATTTTTAAACACTCATACATGTTCTTTATATTCAAGACAATCTTTCTGTCATAAATGGTCTGTGAGCAGTTACTTGACTCCTGCTTGCAATTCCCAGGCTACACCATGCAAAGGGAAATCCTTTATTGACTGCTTTTGGAATTACATTTCTCAGCATAAATGCTTTAATAATTGACTGAATAAAATGATGGGTAACCTCTGTGGGAACAGTTCCGTTACGGAATGTGTTTTATGGCTTATTTGTGAATGTTTTACTCATTAATAACCTGCCTCAGAGGAAGTACAGGTGATTATCTCCAGATTTTGGAGATCAACTTTATGAGTTCTCACAGGGACATCATCTATATAATAATAATTATATTCTAAAGTGTTTCCATTTTTTCAGACTATGAAGTCAAGTGCTCATGCACAGCAACATCATGAGAAAACTGAGTTTTTTTTTAAAAAAGTGGATTAATTCCTGAATTCCAAAAATCTGAACCAGAATTACCTCTGAACATATAAAGTATACATATCTACTTGAAGTGGTAAGAGTTAAGTGAAATTTATTATCATTATTAAAAAAAAAAATAATCATTGACAGCCTACTGTAGTGTAAGAACTTGGAAACTTTCACTGAGCACCCTGACTACTATTTTTTTTCTTAGCTTATATTTATTGTTACTATTCAGGGCTCCACAACAAAAAGTCAATGATGAGCAAACATTCTAGAAAGTGAATTTCCGTAAAGACAAATATAATGAACACTTACTAAGCCAGAATTGTTACCTGTTACCTCACTGCAACAAATACCTCTGGACGTCCAAGACATTATTTTTACATCATCGTGCTGTACACACAAAGTGTTCCTTTGTTCAATTAGTGGAAAAGTTTGTAAATAACAGTTTCCTCATAAAGTAATTCCTTTTCACAACTTTCAATTTATTCAGTGCCTGCATTTTGTATCAAACAAATGTTAATAGGTCTTTATACATGAACCATCATGACTTTAGTTTCCTTCATCTGCTAGTCACAAAAGATGGCTTCAGAACTCAAAGATGTGCATTTTTCAGCATCTTGAGAAAACCTACACACTAAAGAGAATATTCTTGACCATAAGAAAATCCTGAACTTCTCTTCCAGCTGGAAGAAAACCTCCTACAGCTGTAACAAGCAACCAACACTGAACTTTTACATCCATTAAATACAGCAGGCCCCAGATTTCACTCAAGCAAAACTCACCTACATTCAATATATTTGATTGTTGAAACAGTTAAGGCTGATCATGTGTAAAGCGCAATGAACATTTACCAAGTCTAATTAATCAAAAACAACTGAGCTCAAGCTTTATCTCCTGACTTCCAGAACAAGGAATGAAAATGTGGCAAGCAGGAAAAAGCTGTAGTACCCAAAAACTAGAAGGTGCTATTTCTGCTTGTCTCTCTAGGATGCAACATGTTTTGAGGCCAAAACCCATCATAGTGAGAAACACAAGACAGGAACACAGGGTTAGTGCCTCCCTTCTTCATCTCTTGCCATACTGTCAGTCTTTCCATTATTCCCATTTTTACTAATATGAGAGGAACTTACAAATTAGCATGCATCTCTCTATTTCTGACAGATAAACCTCTTTGAATTTGTTAATGCCAGATTTTCAAAAGTCTATTTTGGAACAGGCAAGCCAAACATAAGGCTTGACCAAGAATTCAATTATGACTAGACTGTTATCCTTGGAAGACAGCATCTTATCATATATAGGGAAACCCATCTGCACATAGAGTTACGAAAGATTTGCGAATGAGAACTACAGACACTGTCCTCGCTTCCCACTCCGGCTCCTCTGCGACTCACATTTAGAACAGCACAAGAGCCCCTCGCAAGCTCCCAGTCTATATGCATCAGCCCCTTCACACCTATAGCCTGTGAGTCTGGGGTCAAAACTGTCACTATCTCCTGTATCACAATCCCAGGACACAGCCCCACTGCAAAACCGACAGTGGGGAGATGTGCCACATATGAGCCTAATGCACAGGGACAGAGGAAAGACATCGCAGTCGCTGAGAAATCTGCAGAGCAGGTTAGAAAACAGTAACAAATTAAACAGCAATTTTAAAGTGTGTTCATTCTATACACAGTTGAATACATATGATACACAAATACACTTGTATTTATATGTACATTTTATAAAACTTAATACTACTGGCAACATCTTGTTTTAAAAGTTTTGCATGTGATCATCACTGGAGTGTACTTCTTTCAGCAAAGAACAAATAATTATAATTTACTATGGGCTGCTGCAAACATCAAATCATGCAGCTACATTACCGAGTCATACACAACAACAACAAAATCCATCACTGCAGTCCCTTTGACAATTTTTGTCTACTGTTTATTAAGGAGAGCTGGTAGGATCAATATCCAGCAGTATACACTAACATGAAACCTGAGGCAAGACTTATCTCAGTAATCAGTGTGTTTTTGCTTCTGAAACTTCATGTTTATCTGTACAAACAGAAAACAGTAACAGTTTTTCAGTTTGAAACGAGCTATTTAATCTAAACTGGCTTCCTTGTTTCACCAAAGTAGTTTTCACATTAAATACTGTAATTCAACGCACATTTCAGAATCAAAGTGAAAAACTGTAATTTCCTAGGATTAATTCAGTTTGCAAATAATAATTTTCCCATATATGCATACTTTATTCAGATACGGTTAGGAAAAAAAAAAAAACCTAAAAATCAAGATGTTTAATTTTTGCCATTAAATATACTGGAAACCAGGTTATGGTGGTTATTATCAGGTTCTTTATTGCCCAAGATAAGGAAGTATGATGTGACAAGAACATGCAACTTGTGTTCATTCAGTATCAGAGTAGCTTCCTTGCTACATAAAAATAAAATCAGAAGGGGTTTTTGCCCTTTTTTTCTTCTACATCCTTCCTTCTGAAGCAGCACCCCTTTCCAGCTGTTTCACCAAGTTTGTTGTGTTACATTTATCTGGCAGAACAAATCTGCAGATGTCTGTAGGTTAAGTAAAAAGGGCTGGGTCTGTAACAAAACATGATTTTGTATGGCATTGACATTTTTCTGGCTGCTAACCAGTCACCGGCAGTCATCAAAAACAGGTGCCCTTAGGTAGTTATTTAATTCCTAACATTTTGCTGCAGTAAAAAAAAAAAAAAAAAAAAAAAATAAAAAAAAATCCTTTCAGTAACAAACTTTGGAAAAATCCTCAGTTTCAAGACACTGAAAAAAAGATGATATGACACTATGATTAAAAAGAACCAAAAGCAGACACACACACACACAAATTCTTATCTTTGAACGCTTGCAGGTGCTAGCCTAGGAACCAGTGTATTAGAAAAAGTACGAACATAAAACTTAAAAGAAATGCAAAAGCCAGGGAAGTAACTTAAAAACATTGAGAAAAAGGCTGAGTGATTAAATACAGCAAAGTCAGATCTCTTCAGCCTGGTCCAACTCACAAAAAGTTCATCTTTCTGATAGTAAATAATATCCCATTGATTTCACATGGTCCACTACACATTCGCTTCCTCCTCCATCAGCTAGGCAACAATTTCTAATCCACACTAATTGCAAGCATTAGGGACAAAGGAGTTCTCCATGTGCAAGTGGAAAAAGTACAGTAGAAATGAAAGAGAGATACATTGTGAAATTGCTTGGCATATGACCTGACATTTTAGGAATTAAAAACAATATGTATGAACATAAAAGTGGTAGCAGTACTGTTGGTAATATCCCCTTCCCCACAGATAATCACTTAAATTGTAATCTATTGTAAATACACACTCTTTTTTTTTCTAATGTATACAGTTTTTGAGTTCAGATCAAGTCCAATTTTTGCAGTATGTTAGCAGCTGTGATTAAGTCTATTCAGATGCTTTGAATGAGTCATTATCAATTGCTTTTCTATACTGTTACCTACAGAGTTGTGATTATTCACAATTCCCAGTTTTTCCATGCATGTTCTTGAATTGTACTAAAACCTCTATTTGGTGGTTCACCCTAAAAACTGAATTTGGAAATGTCTAACCACAATGCCACTTCATCCATATTCAGAATTCACATTAACATATGCAGTGAGTTTTCACAGATGCGTAGCCTTACATAGGCTAAAGAGTAGATTTTTCAATTGAAAATACATATCACTAATAATCACAAAGGTCTTAAGTACTTCCATTGAAAACACAAATCCAAAGCTCTTTGAACTCACATAAATTAAGTAAACCATCGTTTCTTAAGTGCAGTAAAAATGCACAAATCCCTTCCAGAGCACTTGCATTTTCAGTAACTTGCTACAAATTCCGATTAATTATATGGTTGTTTACTTTAAAGTACTAATGCAACCATTAAATAATTTTTTTAATTGGACAGCAAATCACATATACTATTATAAAAACAACAAAAACATTTAAATTCTCTCCAGTGGTAATCAGTGCAGAAGAGAAAAGTGATATACAGCATGGTGCAGAGGAAACAAAGGATAATGAAGAATAGCCACTGAGTTGATACTGACAGGTACATCGTCATGCCTGACCACTCTCTCTAACCTTCTTCATGTCACCTCTGGTGTCACCTCTACACATGCTACCACCTACCTCCCCTTCCTGCTCCTTCACAAATTGACACTGGCTTTCTTCACAACATTGCTGCCTGTGCACACTGCAATGACATTCAACTTTGAGGCAGGCTCACTGTGAGGTTTCACTTGAAAGGAGGAAATTGAAATCAAAAGGAGGAAAAGGAAAGGCTTCAGTTTCAGGGGGAAAATGAGGGTTCAATTAGGATTTGGTTTTTATTTGAACTTGCCTTATTCTTCCTACTTGTCTGCCCTAAATTTTGAAAGGAAGGAGGTACTTAAGGGTGTTGAAGCAAGTTCTGTCTGCAAGAAAGTCACCTACAGTGGTCTAGGAGATGGACTGCACCAACTAATTCAGCCACGTAGCTGCAGAAAGGCCCCAGGACCTTCTGCACCTGCCCCATTTCACAAAAGAGAAAGAACAGCCAGTGGATCATCTCAGTCCTCCGCTCATTCAGCCTCCCTCACAAATTCCTGTCTCTGGCTATCTGATATAAGTTGGGGAATGACCTATTAGAGAGCAGTGTAGGGGAAAGGGACCTGGGGGTCCTGGACAGCAGGATGACCATGAGCCAACACTGTGCCCTTGTGGCCAGGAAGGCCAATGGCATCCTGGGGTGTATTAGAAGGGGGGTGGTTAGTAGGTCGAGAGAGGTTCTCCTTCCCCTCTACTCTGCCATGGTGAGACCACATCTGGAATATTGTGTCCAGTTCTGGGCCCCTCAGTTCAAGAAGGACAGGGAACTGCTGGAGAGAGTCCAGCACAGGGCAACAAAGACAATTAAGGGAGTGAAGCATCTCCCTTATGAGGAAAGGCTGAGGGAGCTGGGTCTCTTTAGCTTGGAGAAGAGGAGACTGAGGGGTGACTCATTAAATGCTTACAGATATATCAAGGGTGAGTGTCACGAGGATGGAGCCAGGCTCTTCTCGGTGACAACCAATGATAGGACAAGGGGTAATGGGTTCAAACTGGAACACAAGAGGTTCCACTTAAATTTGAGAAGAAACTACTTCTCAGCAAGGGTGACAGACAGTGGAACAGGCTGCCCAGGGAGGTTGTGGAGTCTCCTTCTCTGGAGACATTCAAAACCCGCCTGGACGCCTTCCTGTGTAGCCTCATCTAGGTGTTCCTGCTCTGGCAGGTGGATTGGACTAGATGATCTTTTGAGGTCCCTTCCGATCCCAAACATTCTGTGATTCTGTGTGAAAAGAGTTGGCAGGGAATTGCACCCTTTGTCATAGGGACCTACTCCAGCACAAGAGAACTGTTCCAGTTCTGCTGCAGAGTTTCTCTCTGAGGTGCAAAGTTTGCCTTTTAAAAAGATAATTTGCAGTCTTCCCAATTAAAATTTCATCCTGTTTCCCTCCCCTTTTATTTTTTGTGGTGGTCCAAATCTTCCCAAATCTTTCCAAATCTTTTCCTTTACAGATCTTCCTCCAGTGCCAATGGGCTTGTAGAGAGTAGATCTCATGAGTAAATAAATACCTGGGTGAAAAACCAAAAGCAACCATAGACAATACTGAATTTCTGTAACTATCAGAAAACTTGCCATTTCAATATACATATTTTTTTCCTTTTCCTATTTTTTTGCCAGCAGACAGGTTACTAAACAGCATGACTGTATTATTAACTTCTTGGCTTCCCTGTACCAAAGACACGCTAGAAGTACGTATACAAGGACAAAGATCATATTTGCAAAAGGAAAATATTTCCTAGTTGAATCAGATGAAATAGCTGAAGATAGGTTGCCAACGTAGAAATCCTAACACCGAAATATTACCACAAATTTGAGTAATGAATAACAGAAAAAAAAAAAAAAATTTGTTCAATTAAACAAATTCTCAAAGCGTTCCAGCATTACTATCCCTAGGAAGAGTGGTTCAGTCAACTCAAGTTCAAAGAATTGAACTTGACATTCCCACTTCTCATTGCATTTGTTTTAATTAAAATAAACAAGGTGAATTTGTCAATACATATTGTTTTACATTTTACATGTTTCTTCAACCATAGCACATGATATCCTTTGGGAGGCAGAGGGTCCCCGAGAATATTCTTCAAGAACAATCAACTTTCCAAAGTTAAAATACATTCCTACATTGTGTATGATCGATTAAGACTCTAAAATAAATTCTGAAATTACTGTCTTAGTATTTTTTACATATATAATAGATTTTTTTTCTCTGCAATTAATTGCTAACCTAGAGTAATTCAGATAACTTTTGGTAAATCTTTAAATAATTAGAATTCTGTTAACAGTCACCCAATTATTACTGTATAACTCCTAAACAAAACTGTACAATTGTATTATCGTAATTAAGTTTATAAAGTGTTCCTTATCATGATTTTTTCTATGTTTAAAAAAAACACACACACACACAAATAAAAACAAACAACAACAACAAATACCCAAAACACCACAATCAAACGCACGCACACACACAGAAAAACACCCAAAGCCCTGATATAGCCTGTATATATTATACATCTGTTAAATTTAGTACAACTCTTGTCTTGGACTGAAATTCAGAGAAGACAGACATTGAACCTGCTCCTTTTAATTGAAGTTTATTAGAATCCTGTGCAGCATCTCCTCCTTCTACGCTGACTTGTGAATGTGGCTGGTACCACTGATTTAGCAAAGCAAGCACTTCATCTTAGAGCCATGCATGATTAGCATTGCCAAATTATTGGTACCAGCTCATTTCCTAATGCATAAAGAAACAGAATATGTGAACACTGCCACTATTTCAGGATTTTGAGAAAAAAACCCCTTGAATGTAGACTCGATTCCAAGAGTTCTAGATTGTTTACACAAACAATTCAGAGAATATGGTATTTTGGCAGTTACGCCATTCAGAAATACATGACACTCAAAATAACTGAACCTCTTGCAATCAATGTGACTTTTTTCACCCCGGGCTTCAGAAAAGCAAGACAATCTCAAAATTATTTAAAAAGTCTCTATCAATGTGTCTCTGAACTATTCTAGACATATTGGGCCACATATTAAATAAGCATGGATATTTTAATCTGATTGTGAATTCTTCTCATACGCTTTCACTCTGAAATGATGCTTTTAAAAATAAACCCAATGAATAGGTAATACTGATAAATTCACAGACTGAGATACACATAAAACTGACATATATTGAAATAACTGAAATGTTGCCAGTTAGATTACTTTTAACTAACAAAATCTACTTTACTTGCTTCCCTAGGATTTTAACAGCAGTTCAAATGATCAAAGACTTTTTTTATTCCCATTCTTGCTGCTTTGTGAAACTCATCAATGACAAAGGCAGAATATTATTCCTTATGACATTTAGTACTTCCTGAATAAAGAGCACTTATCTCCACAAATATCAAAACAGAAATTTACTTTTTAAATCCTATGGCAAATAAACCAGACTTATCCTGAAGAGCTTATTATGCCTCTCTGAACCACATGCTGGTGTATAATTTAAAGTTTGACAACATTTGCAAGTATGAAAAATATCCAAGTACTAGCAAGTATTGCCCACCACCCAATTACTTGTCAGAAAAGATTTCTAAATACAAAATAATTATTTTGAAAGTTATATTCATGCAGAAGACAAAAAACAGTTATGAGTTTTGAGTATGTCACGGAGTATGCCTTTGAGAAGCACTGACAGAATGGCATCAAATACTTCCAAGACACAGATTTGTAACTCCAGCAGTGGAATGAGAGCCATGAAAAGGCTTTATGCTGGGATTTGAGGAAGGGACCTAGAAGACTTGAAGATTGTATAAATACATCTCGGGTCTTCTTAGCAGGCTGAGATGTAGGGGGTTGCTCCTTTCCCCACATCCCACTTCTACAAAAACAAGCTACATGTAAATTTTACCATTTTTCCCTTAGAAAGTTAGCAATGTTCCGGTATTTAACAATTTCATGGGTATGAAAGAGTTCAGGATGTATTGACAAGTTAAATATCTTTTAAACTCTGAATTTCTGATTTGTGCCCCAGCCAAGAAGCAAAGTCTCAAAATAGGACATTATGTCTGTCTGAACAGTTGCCGTCAACATACGTAGTGATCTCAGCTCAGCTCACAATGCTCCATCAGTAACGTTGTAAAAACGCATTCCCAGCTGCCCAAAGATGCATCTACACCAGCAGCTTTGGCACAAAGGGAAATGTGGTCACTCCGGCAATAACCCTTGTAAATCACAGTCTAAGCGCAAGAGCTGGAGAATGGGCATTAGTGAAATTAAATTGCTGCTCTTTAGTTTTGAACATATCTTCGGCCTTGCCTTTCGTGTAGCGTTTATTAAGGAATACATGACAAACATAATGCAAGAAGCTGTCAGAAAATTAGCACTAATATTACAATACGCTGAAGATTACTACTAAATGGACAGCATCAGACATCTACAAAAACGATTTCAAAACACATATGGAAGCTCTATTAGATTATAATTTTCTAAAACAGTAATCTGTTACCCTTGGGGCAAATAGATAAGAATATGCAAGCACTCATAGCTTCAGGTATTCCATTTCATTTAGGAGTTACTTGTTCAGCAGCAGCCTGGACTGCCAATTGAATAAATGAGCAGAGTCAATGCACAGCAGAAAAGTTTCCTGACATTTTTTTGTGGTCTTTGGTTGCTGGTTGCATTGCTCATATACAGTTCTAGTGTATGACTCACATAATGTGCAGAAATTCATTAAATGTTAATGTCTTGAAGAAAATCCCTATCCCATTAAGAAAGAAACATTTTGACCTTACATGGAAAATTACACTTGCTTCCAGTAACAGCAATGTCAAGTTGTATCTTTGCAATGAGTATCTTTTGGTAATTAACACCAGGAAGATCAGACAAAGTAAGTGATTTTAATTTTCTGATCACAATGCCTAGTGTGCTTTTAATGCTCTATATTAACCAAGGTTGCTTGGAAGTTTGCCTAATACCATCAGCTCTGAGGAGCTCTTCAGCAAAATATTTGGACAACAGCAATGTCACTTGTGTAATTTATGGATATGGAACTCTTTCTCTTTTTTTTGCTACAAAACAAGTGCTCAATCAAAGCAGGCTGGTATCTCAGTGGCTACTGAGACTTTCCTTAGAATCCATTACTGCAGGAAAGAGTACCTTATTCTCAAGTCATTGTGAAACTGTTACATACAGTAGAAAAAGAACTTACAATGTCCACGTCCTTCAGTAACTCTGAAGCTGACAAAAAAACTAGTTACCAAGAAACTCTGCAGTATGAAAAAAACACGTCTTTTATGAATACGTGTCACCTGTCCAGTAGTGCTGATATTCACATTGTCCATGGATATTAGTCTCAAATCAAATCCACAAAAACTCAGAGGCTTGGGCTATACACAAATATACTATGGCATTCACAAACTTTTAGCAATGTATTCATGTTATAAACAGCACAAGAGTCGTAGTCATGTAAATTTTTCCCATTTGTGCACGTAATCCAGTTATCACAAAATTCAGTAAATGCAATCACTCTTTCAAAATGGCAGAAAGAGGCTTAATGAGCCACAACAACACTTGGAATCTGCAGAACATGCTTTCTGCTCATGAATGTATTCACTGACCTACCTATGAAAGCGAGGGCCTGATAAGGGAAGAAAATGAATTTTCCCTTTGTATTCAACTCCAAGTTGCTACCTGGATTTGCAACATCTTTAATTCCCTGTAATGCTGACAAGGTGCAGTGCTGTGTTTTCCTACATACACCAGCACAGAGTGCAGTCTCTGCAAGATTCTTGAAAAGAAATCACCAAGTACAGCTATCCTCAGATAGAATTCTTAAGATACAAAAAAGTGGCAAACATTCAGTAACTAACTGGTGTACTGACATTCACTTCATAAACAATCTGTCTTACTACAGCCGCACAAAAATCTTTGAATAAACAGCACTAGATATATAGCATTACTTAAAAGTGCTCAAAATGGTTTCAGCACAATATATGATTTTAACCTTTTGCATTAATTCTGGATAGGGACTCAAACTTCGCTAATTGAACTTGATACCTAATGAATTTCTACCACCTTAACATGCACTTTTATTTAAGGAGGCATTTAAAACCCCTTGTTTTACAGAAGCGTGGATAATGATGTTACCTCTTCAGGTGAATTAATCTCCTTTACCTTTATGTGCCTACAGGAAAGACCTGCATCGGAGTTAATTGACTGGCTTACCTGTTTAGGGATACAGAGGAAAAAGACTTTTTTTCCTTCCAGTCACTGCTCATCTCATCCCAAGACAGATGCCTAAAACATGGTAGAGGAATCTTGTTCCAAAGCATGCACTTATCTCCACTAACTACTGGAGTCAAGGTGACAAGCTGATCTATATGCATGTGCATTTTAGACACCTAGTTAGGCAAAATGGAGGTTATCTTTAGTAACTGTATGTTGTCTTAGAAACCCACAATATCATGCCTTTAAATAACTTGGCTTATTTCTGGGCAAGAGGCATTCCTTGAAAATGTGATGCAGTATTTCCAATATACAATGAGATATCTCCTATGCATATAACATCATAAGACTTTTTAAAAATAAATATAATAATCAAACAATGTTTTCTTACCATGGCAGGAGCCATCCACTTCTTCATATCCTACACTACAGATGCATCGTCCTAGAGGCACAAGCCAATCCCCATCTGCTCCGCAATACAATTTTGGAGTATCACGTTCCTCAGCGCTTTTCACGCAGGAGCCCCGTACTTCCACCAAAGAGGAAGAGTCAACCCTTGGAATAGTATCAGGAAACATAGCCAAGTTACGGACTGTGAAAGGACACTTTTTGTAATAAACACGGACTGAAACCAAAGCAATGCATGCTCCAATGTCCTGAAAAGCAAGATAAAATCCTTTCTTGTTTATTGGCCCAACCTCACGAACTTCTGTGTTGAGTTTAAGAATGCGGTCACCCAAGTCCATCTGGGTAAAGCTCTCATCAGCTGCAATAGTATCAATTTTAGTGTACTGGTTTGGCTTGAATTTTACTCCATGAGACTCATCTGACTCCATGTAGTAAAGATTGAAGGTTTCCTTGCAGGTTCCTAGTACCCATGGAATACTGTTGCAGTCCCTCAGGGTAAACTTCATTTCCACATAAATTTTCTGTGCAGCATCACGGGAGATCCAGTTTGTTCGAAGCCAGTTGTTTTGGTTGGGTTCCATCACATTACACACCTGGTAAGTATGAATGGGATGATTGTGTTCATCCATTTCAGTTATGGCATCCCACTGAAAAGAAAATAAAATTGATTGAAAACTAAGAAAAATACGTATTATGCATATACACAGAGCCCATGTATACACACACAGAACTGCTCCAGGTATGTGCACTTATGGCTTAACTAAGAATAATTCTTTACTTAAAGTTTAGTGGAAAGACAGTAATTAAAAGCAGATATCAGCTAGAGAATGGTACAAGTTTTACTTCAGAAACTCTATGGTAAATTTAATAAAAACATTTAAAAATCAGTATGGTTCAGGAGAAGAGGGAAATAACAGCCATGTTTATGCTCGCAAATTTAATAAGTCTGAGAACATTCTTGAGCATATCATTCAATAATTTATGCCATTTATTGCTAGAACAGTCCTGTATCCTCCAAGTGATTCCACAGCTCAGGCACATGGCACCATCCAGTCACTGGTAGCACTCAGCAGCTGGGATGTAGCCACTCTGTTCTGGTGCATCTGAGATGTTTGGTGTAGGTTATCCTGGTTTACAGAATTGCCCCAGAAACATTTAACAGTATATACAGAGACATTCCATTTCTGGTTCCATAGGGTCTGTATAACATCTTTTTATACTAAAAAACAAACAAACAAAAAACAAACAAAAAAAATATCCAATCTGTCACAGACACCATGCCATTGTTGTTGCCTCTATCAGTCCTATTTCTTACACTTCAGAGGTACATATTGTGTGAAGTTCCTCTCCCCCTCTTGCCCTTCCCCCCACCTCCAAGCTTTGCCATTTTTATACAATTAAAAAATAAATATATAATCACCGTTTAGAAGCTCTGTAAAAAGAAAGACTTCATTGTTCGTCTTCTTCAGTCGAAGAGGAAGATATTATTTAAGTTAGGTCATCCTAGCCCTAAGGTCCAGAACCTGTGGCCCCATTAGCCTGAAAACTGATTATAAATGGTGGTTGGAATTCATGTGGAAAAGAAAAAATTTCAAGTGATTAAGGGAGTGGAGCACCTCCCTGATGAAGAAAGGCTGAGGGAGCTGGGTCTCTTTAGTTTGGAGAAGAGGAGACTGAGGGGTGACCTTATTGTTTATAAATATATAAAGGGTGAGTGCCATGAGGATGGAGCCAGGCTCTTCTCAGTGGCAAACAATGATAGGACAAGGGGTAACGGGATCAAGCTGGAACACAAGAGGTTCCACTTAAATTTGAGAAAAAACTTCTTCTCAGTAAGGGTGACAGAGCACTGGAACAGGCTGCCCATGGAGGTTGTGGAGTCTCCTTCTCTGGAGACATTCAAAACCCGCCTGGACATGTTCCTGTGTGACCTCACCTAGGTGTTCCTGCTCCAGCGGGGGGATTGGACTAGATGATCTTCTGAGGTCCCTTCCAATCCCAAACATACTGTGATACTGTGAAGTGCTGCCAGATGTGATCAGCACATTGAGATTCCTGGTCTCTGTGGGGTGCACTTGTGAGCTATGCAGAAAAACAGGGCACGTGAACGCTTTTACAGACCATCACTTTTGGGCTTTCTTCCTATCACAGCACGAGGGATAACCTCACCTGAAGGTCCTGTCCTAAGAACCACAAAACATACCACTTACATGACAGTGGCAAATACTTGGCAAACAATTTGCTGACTGTTAAGAGATTCTTATATAACCAAGGGCTTCCAGCCTCTACGACATTCCGAAAGGGCAAAGCTGCTACTCCAGCGTTCATGGCAAAACCAGAACAAATTCAGATGGCGTCAAAACTGTATGATGAAGGACTAGTTAGCATAAGGCTTCTTGTGCCATTGCCCCCAAATTGTTTTTTGAACTATGATTAAAGCATCCCCTGTAGCAAGCAATAGAATGCCACAAACAGATCTTAGCTTTGGGAAAGGAAAAGGTGACTTCCATGCTCTGGTGGGTCAGGGTTCTTCCCTTTTGCCAAGCATGAACCCACACAGCTTGAACTGATTCAAAATTCCACATTCATGGAGGACTCAAAAAAAAAAAAAAAAAAAAAAAAACACACACAAAAAAAAAACAAAAAAAAAAACCACCCCAAAAAACAGGGTGGGGGGAAGTGGAGAGGGAGAAAATGCTTTATTAAAATCCATAGCTGCGAGTCTTAAAACCTCACCAGAAGTTCTTTAAAAATAAAACTGAAATTTCTCAGCTGCTGATCTATATTTTGACTATCTGTTATATGAGCCAGGGACATAACAGCGTTTTCTTCATATATAAAACATGCACTATAAAGTTTAAGCATTATTCTGCAAATTCATGTTATAAGCAAATATTACCACAATATAGACTAGGAAAAAATAAACAGAAGTGCAAATGTTTTCTGCACTGTGTGTATCAAACCAGATTTAAAGGAGGATGTACTATAAGCTCCAGAGAGGTCTCTTACAAAAAACCAAACCAAACCCAAACTCAATCCAGACAAAACAAAAACCCAAACAAACAAAAAAATAAAACACAAAAATATGATAGTAAAGATAGTAGTAGGTGGGATGACAATGTAGTTCTTGAAATACCATGCAGTCTTCAGAACTGGAATAAACAAGCTTAAAGCAAAAAAGCTTCACCACACTACTGCCTCTTCCAAATATTAACAAAACAAAACAAACAAACAAATCTACCTAACACATCCTCCCCCTACCATGAGGTTCTCTTCAGAAATATATACGTATTCACTGTGAATCAATATCTCAATTTAAACTTAGAAGTTAAAGCCCTGAAGTTCACTGCTAATCGTATAGTTAATAATATAACTCTGTTACTTCTTTAGGAAAGTATATGCTCAGCACCTCAATAATCATTTTAAAAGAAAGAAAGAAAGATGGATTCATCAAACGTGGACAGTAATTTTGTTCCTTCAAAGGAGACCTTGTATGCTTCATGCCTGTGCCTTTCATTGTGCTCCCAGATAGCCTGCTCCGCACTTCCAACTTGTAAAATTCATACATTGGCCAAGAGAAGCACTTAAAAGGCATTTGCAAAGATATTTAATGAAACAGAACACTTTCAAAAATGGTAAACATCTAATGTTTCAACATAACCATTACACTGAGATGTACTCTATAAGGTATGCTTACAAATACAGCTGTGAGTTTGACAGCATGCATTCTTAATTACCAGTTCTTGATATTGAAGTGTAAATGAGGTGAATTCCACCACCCTAAATGTCAATGTAATTTGCTGAAAAGTCTGATGGAACTCCATCTGTGATAATCTCTGACAAGGACACATTCTTCCTGGGTGAAATACAATCTGCTTTTAATTTTACGCAAGTGCTGCATTTTTCTTCTGATTAAAAACAAACAAGCAAACAAAAAAAAATGCAAAACAAACTGAAAAATACGACACAAGAATTAAATTAAGTGCAGAGAACAGAAAACAAATGTATCAAGTACACACCAGTTTTCTTTTGGATGTATTTCATATTACAGCTCCCAGTTAATCAAGTGAAAAGTATTTATAAACGTTTTAGTTGTGCAAAACCATTCTTCACTTAAAGCTTAGAAGCAAATAAAAAGAAGCATTTCATCAGTGATGTTTGCATGAGAATATGGTAGGTCCCCCAAGAATACCAAACTCGACATGTGTGTTGGCTTGCAGAAGCTGCCTGGTCTAGACAAGCTGACAGTTCATACTGCCTCAAACTGAGCCTCTTGGCATCCCAATGCACTGCATTACTTTCCAAATTTTTGATGGCTTTCCTTTCAAATGAAGCAAACCTCTGATAATTTTGATGGAAGCAGCAGTGTCACGGAGGCACCCCGAGGTTAATTTAAGGGACAACAGAGTCCAAAACAACTTTTATTAAACCGGTGAGAAACAGGGTTTTAGCACTCCAAAAGTGACTTAAATAAAGGTTCAGATATCAGTTGAGGAAAATTATTAAGGGGCAGGAACTAATACAACAGGCGGTCCACAGTGTGCATGCACATGGCTTCACTCAAAACAATGCCAGTGCCACCCGAGTCCCGGAGAAGTACACACTTGCCTAAACACGGCGTGGGATTATTTTTAAAGAGATACACGTACTCGTAGTGAGTAAGGGAAGTGTACACTCGCGATTCCTGCAAGGGTAAATTTATAATACACTCGCAATCCTGCGAGGGTTAATTTACTTACATGTGCAAATGTGCACGGAATATTACACGTGCTTATGTGGAAGCACAGGAGGAAAATACACTCGCGATTGTGCGAGGGGCTCTCGGCGGCCACTCGCGATTGTGCGAGGAAATAATTTATACACGTGCTCGTATTGAGCACGGAAAGTACGTGTGCAAATGTGCACGGAAAGTTACGCGTGCATATATGCACAGAAGGAAAATACACCCGCGATTCTGCGAGGATTAATTTTACACGTGCTAATATTGAGCACGGAAAGTTACACGTGCATATGTGCACGGAAAGTATAAATATACTCGCAATCCTGCGAGAAGTTTTACTCACACCCGTGGCAGCGAGGCAAGCGCAGTCTCCATCCCGGGGAGGGCGGCTCTCAGCGGCAGCATCTCGCTCGTGCTCCGAGAGACCCACGACAATGGGCGGAGTCTCGACGAGAATCCCGTTTTTATATGATCAGATCTGACTGTAGGCATTCTAGAAGCTTCTCTGCACCCCCACACTGGCTGTGGATGCCCCTGAAGCCTCCAAACATCCCCCACACTGGCCGCAGGCGCCCAGCAGCTCACTGGCACCTCGGCACTCCCTTCTCCTAATGGCCCTGGCCAGGGTGCTCTGGGGCCAAACAAAAGAAGCTGTTAGCCTCAAGTACCAGAGAAAGAGGGAGATGTGCCTACTCCTTCCATACTGAAGGAGGGAGGGGGAGAGATGGGGGTTTGCATTCTGCCACAAGCAGTATAAAGCCAATTTTTACAGCTAGAGTTCCAGGACTTATGATGACAAAAGGTCAAAAACACAGTTTGAAGGAAAGACTTCAAAACTCTATTTTAACATTGTAATCAACAGCAGTGCTGATTAGAGTTTACATTTTACTTTCACATGTGGTATAAACCAGGAGTAAGTGTCACTAAAATAGAAGAACATGGAATTTGAAGATTGGTAAAGAGAGGATTTTAAGATTACTTGTCACATTCAAGTACAAGATACGAGGTTAGGCTACAAACCACGCTAAGATTTTAGTCAGATAAAATCTCAGCTGTTTTCACATCTCTGCAAGCTACTTTACAACCTGTTTCATTTTTAGAACTTCACTAATATTTAACAGCTGTACAGAGAAAAGTATAAAGAGCAAACTACCTATTTTCAATCTTGTACTAGCTATATATAATTCTGAAATCTGTTTTTAGTGTTCCCCACTTTTTTGTTACTCTTATTTTGAACTAAACACTACAGATTTACAAAATCAGCAGAAGCTATTTATTACAATTCAGTAGGTTGTATCACAAAAGGTTGTATCAACATTACAAAACCAGAGATTGCATTTCACGTATTTTATGGTTTTTTTTAAACACAGTACTGTCTGATAAGAAAATGTCTTAGTGATACCATTCAAAAGAGAAGTAAACACAGTGGACCAGTTTCAGTCTGATGGAAGCAGTCAACTTCCCTGAAGACACCAGAGTTATTTCAACAAGTTCTGAGTCTTGACTATTATATTTAAATCACTATCGCCCTTTGAGGTGAGGGCTTATCGAGGTTAGATTGTGCTGCACTAGACACATATAGCATTGGATTTACGGGGGGAAACACAGAACAGAAAGGGCTGAGAGGACATTCATTAGCTCACCCTGTTGTCAACTCCCAGCCCTCTGTGGTGGCATCATAAAGTTGCACGTTCTTTAACCCTATGGCTCCTCTTTGACTTCCAGTCCTGGTTGCCGCAGGCCAGCAGCAGAGAGCAGCCATGGCACGGCACCAGCATCAGGGCACCTTTCCCTTCTGAAGACCTGCACCACAGGCTCTTCTCCACCACATCGCCAATCTGGGTTGTGCCACTTGCTTTGAGACAAGGCAAGCAGACTCTTCAATTTTTAGCAGCAGCCCTATTTGCACTTGAATAATTTATTACAATATTTTATTTGTATGGCAAACTTTGCTATAAGAAGCTTTTCCAGTTAATAGAGGTAGTTATATGAAACAGACATTTTAAACAGCTGGATAATGAGCTGATATTTAGATAACTTCACATGTAATGAAAGACATTTTTCCCACAAGTCGTCACAGGGATTCACAATAATAGTGGGTTCTTAATGTCAGATAATTATTCAGACACCGATGCCAGCAGCATTTGGTAATCTAGGACAGCAGCTTTCGCATCCTGCATAGCTCAAGATTATTTTTGTTGACATTTTACTTCATTTAAAGGAAAAGGTAGGAATACTGGTTACTTAGGCCCACACCCTTACTCAGCGGTTTAAGGGATGGAAAAGACCATCTGCCCTTACAAATTTTGCTACATTTGTACCCTAAACTAGCAAGTTCCCTCACCTTTCTCCTTATTCTTTCAATCAAAGGATAATTCTCTAAAAATGGAAGATTCTACACTTAAACATACCTACCCAGTGTACCTTAGCTCATTCCTGAATAAGAAAACATTGTGGCAGACTTAGCATTTGGATATTAAGCACAAAACGGGAACTTTGGGTAAATCACTCTGCTGTTAAGTACCATCTTTCCACGGAGAGAACTGGAGGAAAAAACTGTCTCAACAGAACACAGGACAGGAGATTGGGAAGTGAAACCTGTTGACTTCAGCCACTCTGCATTTGACAATCTCCTAAGAAAACACATCTGTTAAAGGCAAGTTCTCAACAGTAATAAGTCTTACTACTTACCTTGCAACAGAAGAAAGATTTCCTTTTAAATCAAGGAAGAAAATATGTAAAGTTCACACTATCGAGAGATCTGGTTTACTGGTTTCAGAGAGCTCGGTAATTTCAGAAACACAGCTGTCAACTGCTTCTTACAGAAAAACATAAGCTAGCATTTGAACCTGTAGAAATAAAATTTACTGATGTATAACCCCCCTTGGCCACAGATCTCCACTTGGAACAAGTCAAATGCCTAGCACTGGAAGGGATAGATTATGTTTGTTATATAAGCCAGCTGCTGTTAAAATAAATAAATAAATAAATAAACAGTCTGAAGAAAGTTACAAGTGTGTCCATGCAACCCACATACTCAAAGTTAAGTCAGCATTTCCATATTTATGTCATCCAATGAGGACAAAAAGAAAATATATAGTATTTTTATAACATTTTAATTGGTTCTTCTATATTTTCATTTTTGTAAATAGTTTATTGCTCATTTTGGTCACCTGTATTTGCAGTTTTCAGCTGGGACTCATCTAATGAAACCTACAGGTGAATCCTCACTTTCAACTGTCAGCTACTGACAACCTTTTAGATCTCATTTCCATGGAAACAAGCTGAATGGCAAAAATGAAGAGATTTTTTAAAAGTTTTTAAAATTCCCTTATACTATCTCCAGTGAGATGATCTCCATAGAAATGAGATCTAAGCTAGGAAACAATACAGAAGGACCTGCACTTGGCCTGCACACGTGCTGGCTGCCACCTGCAACTGCAGATTTAAGCATTTACCTGCTATACTGACATTCAAGCAAAACCAGCTATACTAGGTAACAGAACTGCAGGGGAAAAAAAAAACCCTTCTCTCCAATTAACATGATTAGAAAATGAGCTTTTGAAAACACAGTTGGCATTTAAAACACGACACTGAAAGCAGCAAGACTAAAGCATATAAAAAATTACTACAGAATTACTGTAAATTAAAGGTAGTAAGTTAATATTTTTCCCTGGTGCCCTTAACTAATTTTTTCTTCACCTCCACCTTTTTTCAAGATCTACAACTCTGTATGTGCCAACAGATACTCAGACCTTCAAAGCTCAAGATGACAAGTGATAATACTGACTTGCAAAATGTGCCTATTAAAAAAAAAAAAAATAAAATAAAAAAAGGCAGACAAAAATCCACAGCTACCATGTATTTCCTAGCAAGTGCAAGGTGGCAAAATAAAAGTATCTAGCAAAATAAAACAGCAATTAAACTACTTACAGTCTGACATTTAAATCAAGCTGATTTAAAGTTGCTTAGGGAATGCATATAAATACATAGCATGCATTAGATTAGCTCTGTAGAACTGTAAGTGAAATTGCAACACAAGTTCAGAAGAAAATCCAACGTCTGTTTTCTACATAGACAGCAGCATACAGGCACAGACTAAGTCAATGGCAAACCCCTCATAAAGTCTGTAGAAGTAATTAAAAGGGAAGAACAAAACCAGAATTTTTTAAAAAAAGGAAAGAAAAAGAAAGAATAACTAGGGAAATATAAACAAGAGATTATAGGAAAGAAAATGGCAGATTATTTAGCCTGTTGTGTTCTCCAAATGCAAGCATTAATAGGTCGCAGGCTGTGGAACAGCAGCTCTATGAAGTGGCCAGGATGATTCAAAAAGCTGTTAACGTGCTCAATATTTAAAATCTAAAACAAGTCACTTTTCTGTTGGTTTGGTTTGGAGTTTTTTTTTCTGTTTGATTGGTTGCTTGCTTGTGTTTTTTTGGTTGTTTTGTGTGTGTGGTGGGTGGGGTTTTTTTGTTTGTCATGGTTTGTTGTTGTTGTTTTACATGAAGCACTGAATACTGAACAACCATGAGAATGAGCTGCTCCAGATGATGCAACTTTCCTCTGTGCTGGAAACTGTTCTGGTACATATGAATGTTCTCTTCAGGCTAGCAAGACAGGGATCTGTTGGGATTTGGGAGATGAACCCAGGAATCCCAGTGAGATCAACTTCAGACATGGGAAACAATCAACTGTCACTTGTGGATTAGCGTAGGACTTTGGGATCAGAAGGTAAAACAGGACAACCCCGCCCTAGCTTTGCAGAGTGCATTGTGGCTGTTCCAGAAAAAAAAAAGGGAGTCATAGGTCCTGAACATGGACCTTTATGCACATACTAGAAAAGATCAAGATGCCGAGAAACACTGATGTTTCAAAACGTCTGGTCTGATGTAGGGCTCAAACAACTGTGGCTGTCAATCCACTCGACTGACCAGCATCTAGACAGAGTATCACAATGCATCAATGAAAGTTACGCATGGAATAATGCTTCTGCTGTCTGGATATGGCAGAGAAAGTATAAAACAGGAGCCAGAAATAATAATACACCATTCCTTCCAATCTAGATCAACAGAAGGCAAAGCACGTTCAGAAAAGTGATCCCCAGAAAAATGGAAAGAAAAATGAAAAAATAATTCACATATATATGCGTACACATGACGGCTGTTTATAACAAACTGATTTATAATTGAAGCTAACCACTAACACATGAAATGCCATTCTCCTCAGTACTCTGGAACACGACCACTGTTTTCCTGAATGCGTTATGGGTTATAAAAGACTCAATGACTTGCATCAAGGATCCGCAAGCATAGCATGCCAGACTATAATTTTCTTCTTAAACGAGACACACTGCTAAAACCTCAGCAGGTGGATAGAGATACCACAATTCAGTAGTGAAAAGTTCCCCTAATCACCTTTCCAGGGGCACCTTATCCCAATGCAGAGCAACATTTCTGATGTATTGAAAACTGAATGGATAGTGAGAGCAGAAAATCTACACCTTTTCCAGATACTGTGGCTCTAAGCACTCAAGCCTGCTGCACGCCCTTCAAAATCTGCCTGTGCGCCATCTCTGGGACCTGCACCACAGCTTGCTGACCTCTGTTTTACAGAGGAAAATAATAGTAATAATATAAAATGGTAGTTTACAGGTATCTGCTGCTAAAACAAAGCTGGATCTAGCTGATGATAAGGGTTGTGTGCTACAATTAACAGCCAGGCTGCCAGCAGCTACAGCGTCCCTGTGCTAAGATAGAACACAGAATCACGCTGATGCTGGCAGGCTAATGAAAACAAAGAGGCTAGCAACCCTCTATTGGCTGAATAAGACTTGGGAGAGTAAGAATACATGCCGAATGCAATAGCTCTGAACAGCGACACTTCTGTCATGAAATAAACAGGTCTGCTGTGAAATAACTGATGTGCGTACTTAAGATGTAAGTTTCATCACCAGTTTGTAAAACACAGATATCATGACTTAAAATACAGAAATGTAAATATTTATACTTCCTTATAATTCAAATATAACAAGGACTGAGAAAAAATTGCAACTAAAAAAAAAAAAATAATAATCCAACTGTAGGCATAGTTCAGTCAGGCTCTAATAGCTGTTTAATAGTGGAAAACTAATTTCCTGCTGTGTTGCCTTATTTCCTGAATATGGGGAACTTGGGCAATCCTGGCTGTGCCCCTCCCAGCAGCCAGTGAGATCAGCCTAACTGGAGCAGGAATGTTACAATACTGTTCAGTGAAGCCACTGCGGTAGGTACTTCAGTAATGCTGCTGTACTGGGTGCAGTGGCAATGCTGCACAATCACAGAATCACAGAATGTTCGGGATCGGAAAGGACCTCGAAAGATCATCTAGTCCAATCCCCCTGCTGGAGCAGGAACATCTAGATGAGGTTACACAGGAATGTATCCAGGCGGGTTTTGAATGTCTCCAGAGAAGGAGACTCCACAACCTCCCTTGGCAGCCTGTTCCAGTGTCTGTCACCCTCACTGTGGAGAAGTTTCTTCTCAAATTTAAGTGGAACCTCTTGTGTTCCAGTTTGAACCCATTACCCCTTGTCCTACTGGTGGTTGTCACCAAGAAGAGCCTGGCTCTATCCTCGTGACACTCACTCCTTATATATTTATGAACATTAATGAGGTCACCCCTCAGTCTCCTCCAAGCTGAAGAGACCCAGCTCCCTCAGCCTTTCTTCATAAGGGAGATGTCCCACTCCCTTCATCATCTCTGTTGCCCTGTGCTGGACTCTCTCCAGCAGTTCCCTGTCCTTCCTGAACTGAGGGGCCCAGAACTGGACACAATATTCCAATAGCTGCCTGCATCAGCTATGTAGCCTGGGGGAACTTGCCAGATCTCCAAAACAGCAGAGATAATGTTATGGTAAAGGTTTCTGTGTCCAGAGATATTTAGAAACACAGACTTGAACGATCTCTCTCTCAAAAAAAAAAACCCAAAAAACAAAAAACACCCACAAACTAACAACCTCTATTCTTCTAGTTCAGAAATTTCTACAATTTCAGAGGTCACCTAGGTCACCTATTAATCTTACTCAGCTGTTTGTGACCAGCTCTGTGTACCTCAACCCTGCAAATTGGTCTGGCCTGCTGAGGAGCCAGAATAATGTCAGGGCAGGGAGAGACACTTAGAAGAAGATATTCTCAGGTCTCAGACTGAGAGCTGACCTTGTCTGTTTTATGATTTAATGCACACAGTACTATGAGTCAAATGACCAATAGCTTTAACCATTTAACCCCTTCAAAAATTGTGTATTGCATCAATTCACAAATTTGACTTAAATGCACAAATTTCCAAATATTAGCTCTCTTTTACTTTTTTTCTGGGCTTTGAATGTTCAGTTCTAATATCTGAAAATCCCCTTCGGCAGCAGCTTGCCTTTACCACTCCAAGAAGCAGAGCTTTAAGCAAATACCACGGAATCAGAACACAACAGCAGTCCTGGCTATGCGCACCCAGAAACCAGGCTATGACTCAGAGTTTCCTGACTAATTGCTCAGAGAAAAAGCATTTCAGTACCAGTGATGGCAGAAAATGCGTAAATACTCTCTAAGCTCAAAATTTTCCCACAGAAATGTGGAAGATCTGAGGGTATGGTTTTATGTGGACATTGGCATATTTAAATTACTGCAATTAGCAAGTTGTCAATGAGGTTAATATGGATGAAGTAAAACCCATAATAATATCTATCCATTGCTTCTTCCTATCTCTCCCCTTTTCTAAAGTCTCCGGTTTTTAAAAAGAAGGAAAAAAAAATCCTGCCATTTCTACTTCTTATTGAATTAGTACTAGTCAATTAGTGGTTTTAATTGAAACTATACCAAATGGAAACAATTAAAAATAATTATACAAAGCAGCTATACAATAATTCATCTTTGGTGGGCTTCACAAACACTAACACATTAATTCAAACTCAGACATAAAACTAAAGAAGCAAAACTAAAGATAATGTGAGAGGAAGGTTAAGTGACAGATCACTGATTTTTACCAACACAGACTGCAAGTTACATTAATGAGGAGCTTGCTCTGTCAGTGTGGATGCCTTTTTCTAGCATGACACAGACACACACAAACTTAAGTGATGCCACTTCAAAACTTTACTGCAACACAACAATATTGCTTTAAGCATGCTACTAATAGGCTCCTTCAGAACTGCCCTTCATTCCTCTCCAACTGCTGTGCTACTGGGCAAAATAGAGCCCACTCCTGTAGCACACACCTGCCCAAAATCCCTGCTACCAAACTGCTGATGAACAACTGAAGACCTGCATCTTTCACCATCATCCTAACAAGTGTTATCGCTACGTACCAATAATGTGATTCATAACTTCATTTTATTTCCAGATTACTTATCCCTTCTGAGCAATCATAGTTATCAAAAGGGGGAAACCAAGATTGGAGCTATGGGAAGTATTTACGGTAAAAAACTTACATTTATTGGCTTGCAAGGGATCATGTTGATACACTCAAGTAAAAGCCAAAAGCAACAGCCTCACATCCTGCCATTTAACTGGCCCCAAACAAAAGTTCTGGAAATGAAATCTGAGAGGTGAACAGAAGAACCAATTATTGGAAGAGAAGCAAGCTGAATAACTTAAGTAGCAGCTCAATTTATTTGCATATAAGTTCCTAAGTTTATTTGCATACTCTAGCTACATGCATTGCAACTTTACTCATTTCCCAGGGTTAATCAGCGTGGTGCATAAAAATTCTTCAGAATCACTTCCATTACAGGTTGGAAATATATTTAACAAACTGTTGAAAATATGTATAGAAATAAATACATAAAAATCAGAAGTCTGCCTTTTTTTATTAAAAAAAAAATGCTATCCCTATCAACCTTATGCATATAGTCTCTGAACTCCAAAGCACAAGCAAGGGAGGAGAAAGGAAAATAGAACAATAACCAATGTTTTCCAGCAAATCAGTTTGTCCATGCTTCCCAAGTAATTGCTTATTTACTGAGAGCTTGTGAAGCAGCACTGTCTCCCGGGGAGCCCAGGCTCAACCATACTTGTTAAAATGTACTGGAAGAAAACAACCTGCTACCCTTCCCCAGTGCTCCTTCTTTTCATCCCATTTCTGAGCACACAAATGGAGAAAGTCTCAAGCTTTTAATTATCCTACCATACAGAGAAGCTGGTATTCAAAACACTCCATTCACTAGAGTTGAATACAGTATCATCAGTGCAACCTCTAAGACATCTCCTCTTTTCTACATTGTGCAGCATCCTTCAGATATGTATAAGATATGAACTACGATAATTAATAATTCATTATATTCTTTCAGCCACCCCCATCCCATTACCTATACCTTCCATTAAATAAAAAACAAAAATACTTTCTAAATCAACTTTTGGCAAAGGTAATGATAGTGAAAGAGAAAATTTCATTTTTTTCAATCTTGGTTTATTCTGGTAGACAGAATATAATTTCTTAACATTTCATAAACTCTGTGTAAAGTGGATTCTCTCTGTTGTTTGTGTTGCATCCCCAACTTTGAAACACGTAGGTACATAATTAGCAGTGTTTTGCTCATGTCTGTATATTGGGCAGAGTAGGCCAGGCTATCTTCTTATGTATGTTTGCAATCTCTTTCAGTTCACGCAAATTAGAAAACAGCTAGAAGGTGTTAGTTCTGTGAAGAACTTCCTGTGATGAGACACATACAAATCTTCAGTAAATATATTTTTCTGTAGGTCTGGTGTTCAGATTTCTGAAGGAAAAAGCCCTAGAGAGCGAGTTGGAGAGATTTATCTATTTATTTGCTCTATTCTTAGTTCACCGAGCACTGTTTTCTTAGAACACATAATTCCCCCTAAGATACATAGAACAAACTTTGGCTTTCCTAAAGGACCTTCTTTGTAACATGAGGCATCATGTGGGCACTTTGTGTTAGGCGAGTGCCCTGATCAAGTCAGCTGCCTTTTCCAGGAAACCATTTTGCACTGATGGATAAAGGATGTTTATGTCTCCATCTTTTATCCCTGACAAGTGACGGGTTGAAAATAGAACTAAAAATAAAAGCTAGAAGTATCTCACCATATCAAATGATTTACCTCAATTGACTGTGACACCTAATGAAACCATCCTCACTGCACTCTTACTATTCTGTGGCTAAGATTTCGAAGCTTCTTCAGAGACTTATGGTGCCATCAAAATTATCCCTTTCTGGTTGAAATAACATTAAATGTCCTAGCCCTTCAACTAGTGAGCATTTGTTTCAGCTTTGTTGTATCAAAATAAACCCAGAACTTAAAATATTTCTAGCTGTCTAGTGTCAGTGTTGACAAGTCAAGTCGGCAACATGCGACCACCTTGCAATTCAGCCCACAGGATGATTTAGGACTTTTTTGTGAGCATAGACAACACCGTTTGTGTCATGTGTCTGTCTGGTACAAAATTATCAATAGAATTTATAAGGCTGAAAATTGCAAGTCAAAGGGAAGATAGTAAGAAAAAGCATGTAGCAGTAACAAACTCTTTTAAACATCCTACAAACTACTAGGCAATTCAGTAAAATTCTGAGTACTCGAGGTCAAGAGCAACTCCGTATTTGAAACAGGATAACAAGCTTGAGCCACAATTTTCATTTTAAAAGCAAACAATCTAGGGTAAAGATACTTAAATTTGACATATTTTTATTTGCTTTTAACTCTAGGACATACTTAAGCATGTGCTTATTTTTTTATCTTGATTTTTTTCTACCTTTCAGAATTTATAATAATTATCCTTATGTTTTCCAGATTCTGCAATTACAAGGGTATCAGCTGACTTTGTTATCTTAAGTACAATAAGAGTTTTTCACCTAACTGAAACCTGGAGCCACACTTGTACCCCAGTGTAGAAAACTTGGTTTGCAAACATTTGGAGCAGCCACAAGCTAATGACAAATCACTGCAGCTATGGGTAGTCACAGAATGTCAATTACAGGTCAAATTAAACATCAGGTTCTTTTATGATCTACCAAAAGAACGATTACACTTTGCATGGTTTTCTTCTTCTTTCTCTTTTAGTTGTCACAATGAATTGCCCCCTAAAAGAATGATACTTTATTACATTATAATTGAACATAATTGTTGACATGCTAGTCCATTGTCCCTACTTAATATATTGCCTGCCAGCAGGATGTCCTTTTAACAGGAAAATAAAAGCCCTCCATGTATTTTCTGAGCAGCAAAAAGAAGGAACATGGGTTTTGGCATATATATTCACAGGGGCTTTTTTTTTGTTGAAGGACAGTAGCAAGACTTAGATTTTTATTTAGAATTTATAAGTCAGTGCAGGTCTTCACATATCATCTATTTAAAATACAGAGTGTTTCAAAAAGAAGGACCAAATTTCATGATGGCAACATGTTACACAAAAATTTACAAACAGTTTAATGAGTTATCAAATTTTAGTAACCTTTTAATAAATGCTCTATGTTCCCTCCATGTTCTGTTGTACGGACAACAGAAACGATAGCTGAATTCGCCCCAAACACCTCTCAATTTGGTCCGCCTTTTTGAAACACCCTGTAGTTCTATGGCTATTTAGTCTAACTAAGAAACATTGAAGACAGCTTTCATA
Organism: Streptopelia decaocto; assembly: GCF_964273445.1. Taxonomy (NCBI): domain Eukaryota; kingdom Metazoa; phylum Chordata; class Aves; order Columbiformes; family Columbidae; genus Streptopelia; species Streptopelia decaocto. The sequence goes on from NC_138663.1 coordinate 89,057,325, forward strand.
AAAGTTAAATTAATGGAAAAATTAATTTAAAAAAAAGTTAAATTAATGGAAAAATTAATTTAAAAAAAAGTTAAATTAATGGAAAGAACGCACACCAAAAGTAGAGAATCTTTATAAAATATTATTAAAAATCTTCAACTGCTTTAGCGTAAACTGAGCTCAATATTTGCTGTGAAACAACTATTTCGTAGGGGTTTTTTTGTTATTTAGATTATGCTTTTAACAGATGTTCCACTTTTCTAGAACCTAACTGTTGGAGTGCTCATGTGGTCAGGGAGAAGAATGAAGTACGACTCAGCTTTGAGAGTTAGGAAGAGAAATTCCATCCCGTTGAATTAAAAGCTCTGCAAGAACTGAAAGTCCAGGGAAAGGAAGGCAAAGACAACTTCATGTTCATTTCTTCTCTTCCTGATCTGCTCTTACTCCAGCAACTGCCCTAGGGACCACAGCAATTACTTCATCTGTATTCCGGTATATGATGTGACTACTCTCCTAGCACACTATTTAGGCCAAGAAAGGCTCTTCAGGAAGTTGCCTAAAGTCTGTTACTCGATTGCTTATTTAAATAGAGGATTGTCTCATTATTAAAGTATTTGACAACGTGAAACTGTAGGACTCTCTACCATTTTTGTAGAGGCAAAATATCTATCACACTGTTGAGTATATAAACTATTATCATCAAATGATTGAACATATGAAAATTGTTCAGTAATTTTCTGACGTTCATACGTTATTGTTTACTTTTTGTTATTGTAGAACAATAACCACAGCGAAACACAACACTCCCAGTTCCTTAAAAATGTACTTATCAGCCTATGATCAAATTGGAAAGTTGAGTTCTACAATCCTTCGTAGCAACAAAATGCAAAAGACACAACGAACAACATTTCTCCCTTTTGACAGACATGACCTCGCAGACTTTAGAAATTCCTGACTCTGACCCTTCTGCATTTGGGACAAGACCTGGAAACACACCATCTCCCTACAAACCCTAATTATTATGGGAGCCTCTAAGAAAGGAAGAAGCTGCAGGATGCAAGTTTCCTCAAGTAAAGGAGCAAGGGACTGAGACTACCTAAGAATGAAAACACAACCCAGACAAGGTAGAAAAGAAACATCTAGCCACAGATGATCTAGCCATCTAGCTATCAGAGATCAATCTGTCATTCCTTCATCACACTTTTCTTCCCTTCATCAATCACAACCATGTAGATGAAGTAGACAGACAATGATCATGTATGATTAATTGAAACAGACTGTTCCTATTAACTTCACATAAAAAGTTACATTATTTTTGCTGCATTTTGTTATATAGAGCCACCTAAACTGCACATTTTTCTTCTGTACCCCATCTTCAATCTTGTTCTCATGAGAACACCTATCTCAAGATTTATGCCCTGTTTTATCAGATGTAAGAGGCTCACATATGCAATGTAGGTACAAAAATAATTGAGATATATCATCTGCTAATCATAGTCTCATAATCACTTCTGTTGAAATTATATGCTTACAAAAATAAGTACTTCCTTAGAGCAAAGTATTCAAGTCCTTCCCCACCCCTTACTGCCCCTCAAAACATGGTACAAGTCTTCTGTAATTCTTCCTATCCTGCTCTTCTGCTGAAGCAAGAGATGGAGGATAGCCAAAAGGAAAAATGTTTTTGTAAATGGAATATTCACCTGCAATCCCTTCTCAAATTTGCAGAATCCTTTCTTGATGCAGATATGTAAAAACAAGTGAGCATACTTTTGTGTCTATATCTGTTTTCTAATGAGATCTGATATCATAATAAGTGTGCAGCAAGCTGGGGTATTTTAATATACTTCCCTCCTCGTTTCTATGCAACTTTATAAAAGTTTCATTAATCTTTGCCATCAACCACAGGAAAGCAATAAAATATGTATAACAAAGTAAATAACAGCACTTAATAACAGTCTGCACCTTCATTTCAGCTCCAGTCTTAAATATCAGTTTCTGAAAATAAAAAGGCTACTTTCCAGAAAGGCTAATTAGCTGGTTAGTCAGACTGTTCAGGTAAGCTAGGGGAGTACACCACAAGCCTTTTATAGTTGCTGGAGATGAAAAGTATCAGATAAAATTTTTGGAACAACATGGGAATTTGATGTGAGATGAAGAAACACCACAGTTTTCAGTATTCACTTTTTTTCATGCTCTGATGAGCCATTGTTCATTGAGCTCATTGTTCTGGCCACAGCTAGAAAACTTGATCTTAGCATTGTAAATAAAAAAACAGTAGATGATTAACCAAAGCAGAAGACACGCACAGAATGAACTGGAAGGTTGGATGTAACACCTGTGGTATGGAAATAGAAAAAAGAAAATTGTACTAAAGCCTCAAGCTCACAAAACCACAATAAATACACACAAATGAATTAAAAACTCCTCAAGTGTAGGGTTATTTTTTTCTGTTCAGAGTTAAAATAAAATTAATCTTTTTTTCCCCATGAAATGGGATTTCTGCATCCAACTTTATATAGAAGATACTTATTTAAAATGTTATACAAATACCTACTATAACTTTATAGATTCCTAAATCTTTAGCCTGCACATGTATTCCTACATAAACTTTGTAGGAGCAAAAGAAGCACTTGGACCCAAGATTAGGAAGGTAAAGGAAAAACAAACAAACAAACAAAAACACTAAATAATTTCAGATGAAAGTCACTTCAAGCAGCCTCTATCTGATAGGCAAAAACCATTTACTATAAAGACTGAATTATAAATCTTACCCAAACATTCTTCTACAAAGAGGAAAACCATGGTAGCCTACAGAAAGTTCACACTGGGTCTAGGAAGTGCTGCAAGATTTCTGTATCAACTCAAGAGCTCTTACGAGTTCGTAGGTCCTCTCTATATCCTAATTCCTTCATATAGTGTATCATTAATGCTTACTCTGACATTTGATAGCTACCTCTCTTTTCACTCCACTGTCCCCAAATATGTTACAGAACACTTGTCAGCACTGCCTACAAACATAGCTCTATCATATTTGCCAGCCCTAGAGCGACAGAGGACCCTAAATGTATGTCTGTCTTGGCTTCCACTTGCCCCTTCCTTGCTTCCTAGTATCTACACAGTCTTACAAAAGAGAGTTTTATTTACAGATATGGCCAGGCTTTTTGAGATTAAAAAAAAACAAATTATAAGAACTAAAAGGTATAAAACAATCCTGGTCCAAATACTAGATAACTGACATCATACTATGAGGTCCCAAGACTGATCAGAAGTACTAGGGCCAGGGACTCAGGCTGTATAGCTACTCCATACTTTCCCAGTGTTCTCTCTTATTCTGAGCCACTATCATCTCCACATCCCACCACTTAGGCAGTAGAATAGGTTAGGTTTGATTCGTTTCAGATCCGCAGGCTGTGGTCAAGGGGCAGCTTATGGTGCTGGTAGTGTCCACACCTGCACAAAGAGTCCATCATGGTAGGGTCTGGTTTTGGTTGTGCTTAACAACCTCAATACCACATAGCAGGAGTGTTACTTGCTGATCCATCACCAGACAAAGCAGCTTGTTACTGGGACCACTGCATGTGTTATCAATGTATCTGGTGAAGTTTCTGTGGAAAACTGTCAGGGACGTAAGTAGATTTTCTGGCATGGGCAGGAAGCCAGAATGCTGGGCAGAAAAAGTACTAAGTCCTGCTTTCTTATTTATCATACAATGATGTCACTTTGATTATGATTTGTCCTAATTTTTCTATATCTTTGAAATCAAGGACTTAAGTAATCTCAAAAACTCCAGTGTACAGAAACTGGGCCTTGTTTGGTTGACTTGCCTTGCTGAAATCAGCGGGTACTTAGAACTGAATGATGAAACTACGTAACATATTTTAAATAGTACGATCAAAGTTTTGTTGGAGACAGAACTGAGCACACTGTATAGGTTCTTGCTTTTTTTACCAGCATTTTTTTTTAACTTTTATTTCCCCACAGAATATTTGGCCTTCTTGCTTTCTGTAATTGCTTTGCAACCTGTACAGGTGAAACAAGACTATACTATTTGGGGTAAATACCATTGAGCTCTTTAGTGATATCTAGTGCAGTGGAATTGCTTGTGTTCAAGATTTTTCAAATTCTGTTTCTAGCCCTGCCACAAACACAAGCAGAGTGTAACACCTCCTGGTGCACTGCAGTTCATCACAGTTCACTTGTTCTGGGCTGAAACAATTGCTGTGTTGGGGAGTACACCACAAGCCAAATGACTTTTAAAATATCGGCCATTCCTTTTTGAGTGCATTCCCATTACATTAGAGTTATTTTTTCAGTCATCTCACCCATATGATACACAGTAAACTGTAACAGCATGATTGAGAGAAAGGAAAGAATGGAGAGTGGTGTGGCAGAAGCAGCTTGAGGCATAAACTTTGCACATCTTTACTGCCAAGGTATCAAGAAAACCCTGAGTAAGCAGTAAGAGCTCACTCCCCCTTTCTTTTTCATGTACTGTTACCAGTGTGTATGAACTACGCACCTAACATCTCTTTAGCACTGAACATCTGGAGTCCTGACTCCACACTGTTTTCTTTATAGAGAATGCTTCATTAATTCGATGTTATACAAGATATCTATTTATACTGTATGTATAAGTAGTCATATTCAGTATAAATTTACACACAGATCTTCCGATCACGAAGGTGTATAATCAACGGGTGCTTTCTCACAACCACTACTACCTCAGCCCATTGGTACTGAGCACTTAAAACAGTTGTCCTTTTTGTGGATTTTCAGCAGGTGGGAGAACGACAGGCAGAATGACAAGATAACAGTCAATCTAGTGAATGCAATGGTAAAACAAAAACAAGTCTCTGGTACATAACAGCTCTTCAGTCAGCTCAGGTGATTCAAAGGCTCTGTTGGGAAGGTGAAATAAATGCAGGGCTAAAAAAGTGGGTAAAAAAAAAAAAAACTTAATTAGGAACTGCACATTTGGAATCTTTGATAACATTGATATCACAGGCTTCCCCAAATAAAGTCTTAAGAAAAAATCACAGGAGCACTAAAAAGACAATTCTAGGCAGCTCCTCAATTTTTAACCTTTTTCATCAGTACGCTTATGCCATTTAATTTTTTCTACTCTAAAATGTATTACACAATTGTGTTTTAATAATAGTTTGAGGTATTTTATTCTGAGAATTTTAATCTTAATAGCAGTTTACAAGGGAACTGTTAATGGAAGGAAGATTGATGCCCACAAGAACAAAGATGAAAAACCATAAGTAAATGAATACTAACTCTCAAAATATGGGTTATAACACAAGTTCTTGTTATGAGTACATTCCTCATCCCAGCAGGAACACAATAGCTTATGCTAGTATACATCACAAACCCTACAAATTCTGTCACAAACAAAAACTTTGGTATGCAGAAATAGTTTGGAAAATATTGCACTAGATTTAAAATCACCCTATGTTAACTAAAATATTTTGCAGGAGAAAATAACCAGTGAACACAGGAAACAAAATATTAAATGTGTGCTAGAGTGTAATCATTCAAAACTTGAAAAATTACAAGGGCTGATTTTTTTAAGTACGCACTCCAAAGAGTCACTCAGATATTTCTTAAGAAACTGTCATCTGTCAGATGACTTCAGCATGATAGTATCTGCTTACAAATAGTAACTTTCCAACTACATATATTTCAACCACTTATTTCCCAGTTTGCATAGTACTATATCAGGTTTGGTTTTGTTTTTTTTTTAATTAGGCATGACTTCTTTATCATTTGTCACAGTCTTAATGTAACTATTAGACTTTCCCAGAGCTTCTTGATTTGGACCTACCTCTTGAGAGGTACTTTCAGAGAAGACATAACCTGCCAAATAACCCATATGAAAGCCTCCTGTATCAAGTATTGAAGTTTTAATATACATGTCAATACAGACACTACAGCTACTTACTCATTTTAGTTCCCAGAGACCAACTACTCCAAGCTCTCTGGTTCACTGTTACTTTTTGAGAGAAAACTGCAGTGCCAAAGAACCTGTAGGTGTCAAAAGATATCAAAATACACACAAAATCATAAAATATTGCCACACTCATTCTTGAACCAGATTCCTGAACTTTCTTAAGCATTTTCCATGACAGATGATCTGTCTAAAATGACAATATTCCCTTCCCACAGGTTACCTCTCATTTACAGATGAGTCCTTTCATCCACTGAGCACATTTTACTAACTTTAAAACAAACAGAAACAAACCCACATATATCCCAAAAACCAAGTCACCCAGAGGTGTTTACCAGCTTCAGAGAAGTTTAATGGGAAGAAGTCTTAAATTACTATAATGGGTATTTTTAATATTGGATACTTATTTATTTAAGAGTTGGTACGCCTAAGATTTCTATCACAAAAGCTTTGTAAGGAAAGGGGGTTGAGGGGTAATGACACCTCAAAAAAACTCCCTGAAACTTGAGCCAACACTGTCAGTATTACAGGAAGACAGAATTAATCACAGTTTTAAACACTACAGAGCAAGAAGAAACCAGTAAAATAACTGGGAATGGGGGTGAGGCAGGATGCAGGGAAAAAGGTAGAATGGCTTGTAGTTACAGTGCAAAGCCACAGCTGCTTCAGCATCCTACCCCTGTAAACAGCAGATTCACAGAGAAATTTAAGAACGGGGTAAACAACCAGTGTCTTCATAAGTTTTTTCCAGGGCTCCCCAATCAAACCAAAATTACAATCTGAAGCTACAGTAAAGAGCGAGAGGAAGAAAAAACAACAAAAATGACAGACAACAGAATACAAGAGCCTTGATTTAGCTGGATGGGATAAATAGTTAATTGCATAGTTGAATCTCATGGTTTTCCAAGTCTGCCCTTATCTACGTGGCTAAGCAAAGATGAATAGTACTGTAGGCATGTCCCAAGACCAGCTTTGCCACGTTTCTTTCAATTCACATTAAAGTCTGTGTATCTCCGTGCTATAGTTTCAGTGAAAGTATCTCTATAAAATAGCAAATGCAACAAAAAATTGATGTTCTAAGTCAGAGAGTTGCTTCCCAGAAATACTTGGAAGTAAAAGAAAGTCTGATCTATTGTCTTTATTCTTCTGAACAAAAGAATTCATACTCCACCATATTTTTGTCTCATAATATTCTTATATGAGAGTTTCTAGGTAGATGTGGCTTTAAAAAGCACGTAAGGCATATACAACTAAAATATTTTCAGACAAGTGTAACTGTTGCTTTTCCTTTCCATTTCTGTAAATTATTTTGTACCACGCAGCCTTATCCTTAACATTCTGCATATGTGTTGCAGATAACTTTTCACAGAGATAAGATTAAGTTTCTTGGTTTCTGTGTACACACAACATCAAGAGAATAGCTACATTAAAAGATCAATGGTATTTTCAGTGGCATTTCATTTTTCATGAGGCTGATAATAGTTGGCATGCATTTGTACGCACAAGCACAGTTTGTGTGAACAAACATTTTGACGAGAATTTTCAATGTGCATGGGTTATAATACAGCACTTTTTCAAGCAATAAATACTTGCTCATTTGCTCATTTAGTTCTGAAAAGTTCAGGAATTATCTCCTTAAGAGCCTTCATCCAGTAATTGATATTATCTCCCCCCAAAAAATATAAAGAGTGAAGTGCTTCCTTACATAAAGAAATGACTGTTCAGCTGCACAGGCTGTGTGTGCGTGCACAGGTAGCACCCGCAGATGCTAAACACCAGCATTCCCTTGTGTTGAGCCAGGAGGATACCTGGTGTTTTTAATTAAAATGCAGTCAGCTGAAAATCATTAATATTGCCTGAGAAAGAAAAACAACCTTTACTCTACAGGGCACGGGTAATAAAGTCTTGGATTTTTAACTTGCCGAGCTCCATCTGTGAAGGTTAAGATGAAGGTTAGCTCAGAGAGGACTGCAGCTCTATTTTGTAGACCCTATGGTTGCATATCATTCAACACGTACCAAAAGCATGTAGCTCTTGGAGGTACCAAAAGCTGAATCACAGATTTTTATTGAAAGATTACATCTCTATTTTTCTTAGAAATTAACATTACTTACTCTCTGTAGTAACAGAAATGTAAATTTAAGGCAGGCCATCTAAATAGAGCATGCTTAACTTCAGCATACTAGGCAAGACTATTGTAGACGTCTGATACTTTAAATTCTGACAACATAAGAAAACTGCAATTGATACTCTGCATAATGGAACTAAACTGAAACATCAGTATTCTGATGGAGACCGGAAAAAGGTAAAGATACTTTTATTTAAAAGTTATGTTTTCCAGTTTAAAATATTTTCATTTTGTGAAAATTCCTGTTTATTCATTTGTTAAACATACTGAGAAAAAAAAATTAAGAATCAGTATCTACCACTCTTATTTGTCAGGGATTTGCCTGGGACACGGGGTTGTCAGTGCACACCTACAACTTTTAACCTCAGTAAGGTGAATGTCTCTCAAAACTGAACGCACAGAAGCCTTCTTTAATGTTCAATACTCACAGAGTTTACCTGGATTTTCATCTAAACTTTTTCCCTAAAGATACATTATACTCCTCACTCCAACAATATAAAGATTATAACTAGTATTTGCAAAAAGTGTTTGAAATGCAAGACACATACAAATGTTAGTGCTCATGACACTCTTACAGTGCAAGCTTTTTCACTACTTAAGGAAACACACACACACACACAACCAACCAAGAAACCCCCACACAAACAAACAAACAAACAACATTTACTCAAGTTTCGTTAAACTAGAAGAGAAAGATGGAGTCCACCCATGATGTCTTCCTATGTGAGGGTTTCAAGTAACAGAAATTCAAAGACATTATACTAAAAGACAGATTCTGCATCATATCCTCACATTCTCTATTTAGGTGATGTAGCAACAGGAAAACAGCAGTACAGCAATCTGCTGAAAGCTGGAAGAATCATTTGGGATCAAATGGCTCAGCTACTGTTTAGGAAATAAGGACAGTACCACTTGTGCTGCCAAATTTCTCTGGAGCAACTGGGCAATATATTTAACCCCTTTGTGCTCTAATTCTCCGTTTAGTAAAACTGGAATGCTTCATGTCATCAGTCTGCAAGTATAGAGATGTATTATTTGAGCCATAAAACTACACCGTATGATAGAAAATTACAAGTACAACAGTAACAGGAAAAGTGAGAAAAATCCAAGCAATTATATATTCAGTTGAGCTTTTCAAAGAAATAGTAGAATGTTTAGGAATTTCAGATATCTACCCAATATCTAATAGAGTTTATTTTTTCTTAAACAAAGTTATTACAAAAATAAACAACAAATCTAAGAATGTGAGGATAATTGTTCTGACTGCAGTACTTACATTTAATCACTATAGATACACTTGTGCTTCTGCACCTATGGATCTCCAGTCTCCGTCCACAGATTTCCTGTTACAGCACACACATCTCCCCGCCTACAACCTCAAAGCCAAGACCATCTCAGTTTGCCTTTCATTTGTGAAAGTCTGTTCTCCCTTTATTTTCTTCAAGAAAGGAAAACTTCATTAGTCTTTTCCTTATGTTAACTTATTTCCAATTCAAACTGTTGTTCCTATTTTATTGCCCTTGGTGAAGAATATTCTGCATTTTTCACAACTGCAAGGATAAGGCTGCTTTGTAGAACTGACTAATATCCTACAATCTGAAAATTCAATTAATTTAGAATGTCTCTTAGTGATTAATAAAACCTTTTACAGAATTGGGTGTTTCATCTGTATTCATAACCTGACACTAATTACTTTCTTAATTCAGCAAGTTATGCAGCACAGACTATAAAACATTTATGCTAAGATATTGTAAATTTAATTATTAAAATCCGATAATATTATCAAAGTTTGTCTCATATTCTAGTCTAGCTTTATAATTAAATGCTACACATCTACAGGCTAAATGAACTGGGCAAGAGAAGTAGACAAAGTTTAGTAGATTCTTGCCCCTGCAGAGAAATTGAGGTATTTTGTTAGGGAATGACAGACTTGATAGGACACTGATGGAACAGTTGTGGCAGCAGTCAACATCAAAACATGCAGCATGTGATGTAAAGAAACCATGACTTTTGAGGGCATATATTTTTTCAAAATATGCATTTGTATGCATTTTTGTAATTTTATGAAAAAAAAAATCACATCAGTGTTTTGGATTGACATATTAGCATGGTCTGCTATTTGTACTCACAGAGAAGTGCTCGGAAGAGTCTGAGCAAAGTGCTCGAAAGGGCTGTGAAGCTCAACTCAAAACTGAGAGGAATTTGCACAAAGACATCCCAATTTCCACTGCAAACTAAGCCCTTGCTTGTTTAATAACATGAGAAAAAATTCTACTTTTCAGTATTTTTTTTTCCTCCAAATTAAAACCAAAAGAAAACCCATATTCAAATGAGCTTTGTGATAGCTGTAACATGCTGACTGGATAAAAACCACTAAAGTGGAAAAGCAAAAAACAAACCAGAACTTTCTTCAAAGAGTGACAGTTATCTACTGTTCACCAAGTGACACTTGTCCCACAATTTTATCTTTAATCACATACAGCACATATATCACTGCCTTCAATAAAAACATATTCTTCTATTAGTTTTGTTATAATCTTGACAAAAAAACGTGGTCAGCTCATGCCCAGTTTCCAGATTCAGTACTCATACACAGCCATCACAGATTCCAATGCTTAAAGAAAACTCTTTGGTTTTTAAATCATGCTTATTTTTCATCTTTTGTAGAGATACAGTTCACAACCACACCTTGCACTTCAAAATTGTATTTATTCAAAAATAAACATTTTATTTCACTTGCTGATCAAAGTCTGTCTCTTCCCTCCTACAGCAGTGCTGCAAGTAAAATAGCCTCCGATATTAGAAGTATATTTGTTCCAGTAAAAGTGCATATTGTTCATTTTTAACAGAAATAAAGATGTCAGCGACTTATCTATTTCTAGTTCATTCAAATGGTACTTTCCAGTGGCAACACGCAAATACCACTTCCAAGGTACATTTAATGCAGGTTTTATGTTACAATGCACGACATAAACCACAGCCTTGCAGAATGACTAAGCGTCCATAGCACTCCTTTATTTGAAATAAGTGTTTCTGAAAAGAACCTAGAAGACAAAATGAGCCACAACCAGCATTCCTCAATGGCTGTTTGAATTTCCCTGCACCATTTCACAGCTCTGTACTTCCCAGTGATCATCTTCAGATGATGCTGCTGGCAGAGTTACCAGTGCTGGATCAACTTCCTCCAATTATGGAAATTGTACGAGCAATGAAAATCAAAATACATCTTTAGCAATGAAAGTCAAATAGTAAAGTGGTAAAATCTATCATTTTGTGTTGGTTTGACTGAAAATGGGTACATTTTCTTTGTGCAGTTAGAAACCTTTCTTTTTCATAGCTAGCGCATTCATTATTTGGACTTAGTTTGAGAACAAGCAGATAACACCCCAGCACAGAGCTAATGTTTTTAATTGCTCTGGTCTGAGAGCCAAGGGCATTCTGAGCACCCTGCCCACAGGTGTGAGGCGTTGAGGAAGGAGGGCAGAGATGGGGCAGAGCTTGACTGACATCCAGATCAACAAGGGTATTCCATCCCGTTAGAGTCATGCTAGTTATTTAAGAATGTCAGGGTGTTCCAGTTGGCTCTCTCTTGTTCTTCCACTTCCTCTTGCTATAAAGCTGGGGGAGTGCAGCCAGGACATTTAGTCCAGTCTTTTGCCATCCTGCAGACACCTCTGGGCTTTTCTGCCTTTTTCCTTTCTTTTTCTCTCTCTGGGATCAACCTTAGGACCAGGCATGGCTCGCTGGGATTGGCTGCTCAGTTGTGGACAGAGTTAATGAGAAATTGCCTTGAGTATATTTTATTTCTATTTTATATATATTTAATAGTAGTGTATTAGTATTTTGTTATTTTATTAAACTGTGTTTATCCCAATCCAAGTTTCTCCCTTCCCTTTTGATTCTCTCCCCTATTGGGAGGGGTGCCCTAGTTTTGTTAAAAACAAGACCAGTTTCTCTTTTAGTGAATTTACCTTTCAGCCAAGTTCTTCTTAGTAACTGCACTATTCTGAAGTTGGATACATGTTTTGGTAGACATAGCAATGGAATGCAAGGTCACTGATAACGATGCATGTCCTGTAAGTGAGAGGAGCAAGGAGGAGCGAACTGAACAGGTGACTAAAACTGACCAACTAAGTATTCCATCCCAACCACATCATAACACCATATAAAAGTGGGCGATCACGAGGGTCTTGCTCCTCCTTTAACTATAGCCGACATCTGGGAAGGACCCTGCCTGCCATCCCTGCAAATCTGAGACCTCTTGACAGACCCTGCATCCTTGAATCCAGTTCCACTTTGCTGCAGAATCCAACCCAGGACTTCCGGGTGTCAGCTCTGCAGCTGCCAGAGCACCGGGTGCTGAGCTGAGCTGGGAATTTCAAGATTGGTTTTGTATATTTTGTATTGTTTTCTCTATACTATTAGTAGCATTAGTAAAACATTTTTAATTTCTTCCAGCTTGCAAGTTCTCTCTCTCTTTGCCCTCCTATTGCCTTTCCTTAGGGGGCAGGGGTTAACAAAGCATCTGCCAAGGTTTATTGTCACTCTGCAATCAAACTTTGCCGGGGGGAAAAGGGGAAGGGGAGGGGTGGGGAGGGGCGTGAGCCAGTGGCTATTGTGGTTGTATTCCTAGCTCAGGTTAAACCACAACACATTTGCATTTCTTATTTCTCAGTATAGACAAATCTACAGTAGAAAGGAGACCCTAAGGAAATAAAACTAGGATAGTTTCCTCTTAGTTAAATCTTACTTCAAGAGTTTTCATTACCATTATGAGTCAATAATCATTTATCTGTGTAGAAAGAATAACGTTACACAAAACTACTGCAAGTGTTAAGAACATTTTATGTGTTGGAAGTAATCCGGGATAGGAATTAACATGTGAGATATACTTTTAATCCAAAGACCTGCTACGTCACACGCGTGCTGCAAGTGTCAGGGTATCCCACACAAAAGTGCTTTTTAGAAGCATATGCTCTTCGGAGTCTTCTGTATTCTTCAGTACGGAATCTGGTTACTGCTCAGAATTAAACAATGGTTTATTCTGGTAGCATCTTAAAAGCCAGCATACTTGTGATAAAACAGAACACTGAAGTTCATGATTTAAAAGCATACCTGCTCAAAACAAGTTAAAAACAAAACAAGTCCGCTACCTTCTGCTTGCTTGGCACTGAAGAACTGAATGGGAAAATAGCTGACTAACTTGACTAAAGACACTTCCCTGAAGAAAAAAAGCATGGCTTGTGTTACATGTGATAGGATTTCATAGAAATCTGAATTTGGCTTTAACAATTTTATTTTCAATGAGTTACAGAAGGTACTTCAAGATGCACTTTGTAAGTGTAATAAAACAGAAAAATGAAAAATTATTACTAATACTGCCTTATGATTTTTTCTTTCTTTCCCCTAAAAGAACAATAACCATAAGGAGTGGTGAAGCACTGTAGTCACAGCTATAAATACTTCTCCATCATTCTAAGATTCTAGATGCATCATTACTCAAAATCCAGAATTAGTGCCCCAAAACAAGAAGTTTGCACGTGGTGTTTATTATTTAAATTTTCATATTTTAAAGCACTATGAGCCAGCTCTGCATACATGTGTCTTCAGTCCAGCATGGAGCATATATAACACTAAAATAGACTTACTAAACAAGAGTTCAGCAAGTCAGCTGGTTACATATCACACAAAACAGTGCTTTTTACTACAATCCAGTTAGCCCGCCTCTCTACAACCCACCAGTAGCACACTGAGTAAGTTCTCCCTACTCTTCTTAAAAAGTTCGCGATGCTGCAGAACAGTAGTGGTGGACTGCATGACCACGGGGGAAGGGAGGGATAAATAAATAAATGAATACTTGAACAGGCATCTGGAGGTCATCTACTCCCACCTCTTCTACCCAGCAGGGCAAACAGCAGATATAGATGAGGGTGCATGGGATCTTGCTCAGCTCATCGGCTCAGCTGGTCCCTCACATTTTCTGTACACATCTGAACACAATTTCCAGAGTTAAAAATCAAACCTTTCCACATGCTATTTTTAATATGCAGTTTGCACACAGTGACCCTCTTCTGGAAGCTAACAGACTCCAAAATAGCTGCAAGTTATTCCAATGAACATCCGCAAGCATGTTTGATTTACTGCTACTGATGTCTCCTGTGCTTCCATTACATTATCTTAGGGACTTAACCAAAGACCACACTTATCTCTCTTTGGTTAATATTAAAAAAAAAAAAAAAAAAAAAAAAAGAAGAAGAAGAAGAAAAATTACACACTCATAGCTGATTTTTTGTGATAAGCAAGAATAAAAATGCTCCTCTTCTGTCATCAATTGTGTAACACCCATATTGACTCATATCTATATTCAGTTAAATTACATCAAGCAAGAGCAGGGAATCATACTAAGAGTCACTTGGTGTCACTTTTGCCCTTTGCCATATATTCTTGGGAATGTACTTCCACTGCACAGACAACTGTTGATCCTCAATACATCCTGCAGTAATAACAAACTGTAATTGTTTTGCAAACTTTACAGGGAAAATAAGACTGTACTAAGACCGGTGGTAAATATATAGCACATTTAGTAAACACACAGGAAAATGCAGTTAGACAACAGAAGATACCAGTTAAACACACTATTTCCAAATTGTGTGTTGGAAGATCACGTCTCTTTTTAAAGTTTCATCATGAGAAACTTAAAAATGCAAATACTATGAAACAAATGAAGTGTATTTAAAAATACATCCAAGAGAACTTTTAGATGCTACTTTTTCCTCATTAATGCCTACCTATGACTTCTATGAGCAATACAGAAATTTTCCAGTTCCCTGGGAAAAATAAACTCTCTAGCTGAGACTTCATTCAGTACTGTAATTTTTCATAGAAATGTTAAATCTAAAATATCTTTTAACATTACTTTACCGAAGAGCTACAGTTAAAATTCTCACATCAAGATATCTAACACTGAAACACTCTCCTTACAGTCCACAAGTTTAAGAGGAAGAAAATCTTCACAAATAAAAGATTCAAGTAGGATTTTTTTAATCCCTTTGCAGTTATTATGCTGCTGAATATTGATTAAGCTGTACTTTTATGTTAAAGCTTTATTTTTCCTGAAACATGTGTACTAATAATTAAAGTGCAATTAGTAATTAGTGCTTTAGCACGTGTTGCTTTAGCAACAAGTTCATACAGTATTTTGTTTCTTTATGTTAAATAGCAACTCTATCTACAGGATTGTTTTCATTTTACCTAAGACAGGCGTGCATTTAGAATCAAAACACCTGAGAACTAATTAACAGTAAGTGCTGTCCTATAAGTCTATTTCCATTTTAATTATTTTTCAATAAACTGTTTAAAATCAAAGTTTAAAGTCAAATAAGACATATAAGGAAGGCTACTGCTGGTGTTTAAAAAAGTTCTTCAAAGTTAATCTCATTCTCACATTAGCATTCTCCTTTTACAATACAGTCCACTATTTTCCTAATACCAGATTTTAGAACTCTTTTGAACATTGACATAATTGTCAAAATACTTTGCCTTAATTAAAAAAAAGAAAAAAATGAAAGAAAAACTAAAACAATGCAACAAGAAATATAGTTGTATGTGTTAGCTCATTTGGGAAAAACAAAATTATGATAGAACATAAGCTAGGAAGTCAATTCCGTATTTTAAATACAACTGGAAAGCTGTCTAACACCCACGTAGTATCCCAAAAGACAAAGAGGTATGCTTAACAGATATACAAAAAGGAGTTGAAAAATACTTCATACATGAAATAGACCTATTTGTGGTAACCACCAGTGTTTGGACTCAGTTTCTGTTCCTCTCCAAGAAATCACTGAGAATGCAGTTTAGGGAGGTTTAAAGCTGTGGTGGTTTGAACCTGGCTGGATGTCAGGTGCTCACCAAAGCTGCTCTACCACTCCCCCTCCTCAGTTGGAGAGGGGAGAGAAAATACAATTAAAGGCTCATGAGTCGAGATAAGGACCAGGAGATCACTCAGCAATTGCTGTTATGGGCAAGACAGATTCAACTCAGGAAAATTAGTTTAATTTAGTACCAATCAAATCAGAATTGGATAATGAGAAATAAAACCAAATCATAAACCACCTTCTCCTGATCCCTCCCTTCTGTCCAGGCATAACTTCACTCTCAATTTTCTCTGCCTCCTCCCCAAGTGGCACAAGAGGATGGGGAATGGGGGCTGTGGTCAGTTCACCACATCTTTCTGCCACTCCTTCCTCCCAGGGTGATACTCCTCACGCTCATCTCCTGCTCCAGCATGGATCCAACTGTGCAGCCCTTCAGGAACAGACTGCTCCATGGAGCCACAGGTCCTGACAGGAGCCTGCTCCAGCATGGGCTTCCCACGGGGTCACAAGTTTCTTTGGGCATCCACCTGCTCCAGCATGAGGACCTCTATGGGTTGCAGGTGGATCTCTGCTTCACCGTGGACCTCCATGAGCTGCAGAGGGACAGCCAGCTTCACCATGGTCCACACCATGGGCTGCAGGGGAGTCTCTGCTCCAGCACCTGGAGCACCTCCTCCTCCCCCTCCTTCACTGACCTTGCTGTCTGCAGAGTTGTTCCTCTCATATTCTCACTCCTCTCTCTGGCTGCAGTTGCCCTTGCACAGTTTTTTCCCCTGCTTCTTAACTATGTTATCCCAGAGGCACTACCACCATCACCAACGGGCTTGGACTTGGCCAATGATGGGTCTGTCTTGGAGCCAGATGACATCACCTCTATCTGATATGGGGGAAGCTTCCAGCAGCCTCTCATAGAAGCCACCCGTGTAGCACCCCCTACACTACTAAAACAAACACACACAAACAAACTTGCCATGCAAACGAAATATAAAAGCAATATATGAATGCTGCTGTCTTTAACAGATATCCATTCTTTCAACTTTTTTATACTCAATCATTTTCTATTTAACATTTCTTTTTTAAGAATTTATTTCTCTACAAACAGCATGATTGTTAACTTTTCAAACAAGACTCTGGTTTTGTCTTTATATGTACAAGATTGCCATTTTGTGGTGTGCTGAGGGCACAGCCATTGCCAAAATAAACAGCTACCAGTTGTGTCATCTGAGACAACATTTGTGCTTTCAGCTGTACTGAAAGATGGCTTACTCTGATGGACAAAAAAGTCCTAAATGAACCATTCTAGATGAACCCTTTGAGACTGCACCTCAAACCCTAACACAATATTTCATAAATGTCCTTAGAACATGAAGGATGCTTTGATATTGGCTTGCTGGGAGCAAGGGATTGTTGTTTTGAGCCTATCTTCCCCATTTTATTACTTCTTTTCTACAGCAGTCCCCCAAAGGAGCTTAACAGTTCTTCAGGTGTCTTTAGAAATCACTGTGCATAGTGAACTGATA
Source organism: Streptopelia decaocto (assembly GCF_964273445.1). Taxonomy (NCBI): domain Eukaryota; kingdom Metazoa; phylum Chordata; class Aves; order Columbiformes; family Columbidae; genus Streptopelia; species Streptopelia decaocto. The sequence goes on from NC_138663.1 coordinate 89,074,776, forward strand.
TTTGTAGGTATTAAATAGATGTACCAAATAAAATGGTTAATGACCAATATGACAAAAAAACTACACAGAAAGGTTTGAATCCCTTAAGGAAATACCTGTCTTTTAAGCAGCACAGTTGCACTGATATTCTAAATATTGATCATTTGCAGACAAAACAACAGAAAAGCAAATTAAAGTTTATCAGGTGGTGAGAAACTGACATTCTGAATCAATGAATCACTCTGTTACATTTAATCCCAATTGATTTGAGTAGTTCAGTACATCTTCCAAGCTTGTCTTTATGCCATATCGTAAAGCGTAAGGCAAATGGAAATTTATTAAGCTATGAATCCTTTATTATTAAATTCAATATGCTCTAAATGGCAGCTCAAGTTCTCCACGTTTAAATTTTTTAATACAATAAAAAGCTCTAGCTGAATTGACACGGTGGTCTAGCGGCAGCGTGATGTACTGCAGTAACGGCAACCAAAGCGTAAATCACTGCTTGTAGCTCCAAGCAGAGTAGCAAGGCCATAAGGAGTGTAGGCACAACCCAACAGAGTCCGATTGTTATCCCTGAGATCTTTAAGCAAAAGATGAAGCTGGCAGACAGAGAGAGAACAACGTCCTCCCAGCAGAATTAAAATCTCTAAGATACCATATAAAGATGAATTTATATATAATTTCCTGGTGAGGAAGCAGCCAATCGCTAATTACTGTTTTGTTACCTAGATGGACCCAAATGATAGAGACTGCAGAATTAGATGCTAGAAAATGACCTAATCAAAGAAATGAATAAAATCTTGCTATCCAACATACTTCCCATCCCCTCCAAATTACTGCTTATACAACTGGTAAGTATCAAGCAAGACTAACTTGAGTAACAGCATTGAGTATAATAAAACATGTAATAAGGATGCCTTCTTTCATCCAGATCAGTTCTCACAGGTAGTGTTGTCCTAATGAAGAACAGCAGATGCAGCTGCTGCCAGTTTTGTCACCTTCTCTGGTAATCTCAGCAATAGAGGCTGGACTGTCAGGAGGTCATGACCACCAGAGCATGCAAGCCTCACTGAAATGGAACAAGGGTTGGTGCCTAATGCCTACCAGCTGCTGCAGAAACCCTCATCACAACCATTAGCTAATGAAGAGGTGAAATCCTTATGATTAGACAGGATAGCCGTAGCTGGTGATACAAGAAATAAACAACAGAAGCTCTTCAAGAGGTAGTAAGAGACGACCAAAATGCACATCGGGAACACTTACATTCTGCACTGAACTGTTACAGCTGATAAACAAGCACCACTTTCCATTTAGCTCCTGTACAAAGACAACTTAGCTCTTGCAACTCACTCAAATGAAAACAAAGCAATGTAAGAAGCCAATTTTGAAACTAATTGCCTTTTGGATCCAGTTCTAAATTAATTTTCATATTCACAGCACCTAATAAGCAATATTGAAGCCCAACACGGAATAAGTTGTAATACTTGGAAACACCGCTGGTGTAATTCTGAAGTAAAATAATGTAAAACACTGCATGAAGAAATAGTCTTAACAGCATATTTGGAGGGGGTTGGAACCAACCAAACAACACATCACACCTAAACAATGACCCCCCCTCAAACACCACATTTTCTACTTCTTGGAAACATATCCAAACAGACTCAACTGGAGTAGCAGCATGGATATCCATAGTAGAAGCAGGGTCTGATGTGGAAATTCTTCTCAAGGTCATCTTCATTTTCCCTCGCTTTTGAGCAGTATAGAAAACAGGTCTGGAAAACCACAGAAAGCTGTATCAAATATATATATATATATATATATTTGATATTTAATGGGGCTTATTTGGTGGGTTTTGCAACTTTGCACAGAGCAGTAAGAATGCTGCATGGCACCATGTTGGCATGGTCACCAATGGTCCTTCTGTGCCACATCATCTACTTTTTCACATTACTTAAACAGCTTACTACACAGTGACTGATATAGGAAGATGAGGTAATGAATACATAGTACAGGAATTTAACTTTTCGTATGTGCTAAATGCCAAATAAATTACTGAATGTTTTCTAGTGCTTGGGTATATAGTCACAGTACCAATATTAAGTGTATGTCAGAAAAAATATGCCTGGAAAGACTCAGTTTTCAACTAAATGCTGAGCTAATTTTCACTGTCAGAAACATCTGGGAACTGATTAATTTTGTTATTAGCCTGATATTAAATCCATCTGTTGATGTTTATTTGTAATACAACTTATCATGATACTGTAATAGAGTGCAGTTCTCTAAAATTCTAGATGAAATAACACATTGTTATCCCAATGAAGTAAATGCAAATTTTGTCATAAATTCAGTAGCATAAAATATTGCCCAAAATATGCTATTCAGAATGGACTTGCTAAGCCTTCATAGAAACATGCTTAAAATAGACCAAATGTGAAATTCTAGACCAGCAAGTCTGTGAAGCTTTTAGACAATTTCTTCAAGAATACCTTCAGGGAGTACATAAGCTATTGCCCTTTTTGCCAACAAAAGCAGTCTTCACTTATTATTACGACAATGCACCTTAAAGCCAATTATTCTGTCATTTAGTGACCACATGAGGAAGAAAACTGGTTTGGGATAAAATAAGAAATTTTATCTCTGTTGGCAAAATAATATAAAAATATATACACAGATGCTTTTGTCAAGTGACACAAGAATATTCTTTTCACTCTGAAATGAACAGTGGATTAAAACAACCCATCCTATTTTTCCTTTCACTTTTTGCAAACTAGATCTCTTATAAATTATATATACTAAAAACAAAACAGCATTGTTTAGAACATACAAAAGCAAAATATCCATATTTTCAAAATTAAGTCATTATGCCATGCTTTTTCTGGCCAAGAGCATTTGCTAAACTGAGCAAGATAGTTCAAAGTTTGAGTCATTCCCTTTAAAAACCTATGCTTAGCAAAACCTTTAAACAAGAAATAAAACTGCTGCATTTTCTGTATTAAGAGAGTCTTGTCCTATTTAAGGTATCTTCTTTTTAAAGCTGGATCCCACTTGCTGTATTCATTTTCTGCCAGGAATCTACATTCAGTTAAGTTTTACAGCAAATACAAATGAACTGTTTTGACTTCTGCTTTGCACACTAACATTTGCCTTGAACTGTGTCTTTAATCCAGAGTTTTCTTCCTGGCTTGAAGCAGCCGAAAACTAAAATACTTACACTTGGATTGTTCCATAGGTCTCATTTGACATTCAATAAAAAGAAAGGAAGAAGAGTTTGTTGGAAGGGATATTTACTATCAGTAATATCAAGATTCAAGTGTGTTAAAGAGTAAATGCTTTAGAGTATTCAATACAGAGTCCCCTTGAACTTAAAGAGTTTTGAAGGTTCCTCCCCCCAACTTCTTTATACTTTTTATACTTTTCACCTAGAGAAAGTTTGCCAAATCCTAGTCTGTATGCATAAAAATAATAAATGGTTACTCAGTTCCAAATAAAATAAATATGTTGATATTGAAAAAAAAACGCCTTAAGTAGTACTACTTCACTGAAATGCCAAATGTCACTGTAACATATGGGAAGAGAACTTCGGTCTGAGATTTATTATATATTTAAATCTAAAGACAACAAACAAAAAACAGCCTTTGAGATCAATATGGTGCTATGTACAGAAGGCACAGAACTACATTTCAGGTGAATAATGCCTCCCAGCTTCAGTATACTACGTTTTTAAATCTTATTCTCTCTTATAAAGAAATAAGGGATATATAAACTGAAATGTATTTCCGAGTGCATGGATATGTAATGATCCTTTATCAAATTATAGCCTTCTCTTCTAAAATGTCAGAGGAACTGCTAACCTAGAAAATGTGCAAGAGATTAATGAAAGCGAACCTAGAAATAAATACTGCTATAGGATATACTGCTAACACTGTACATAACTTAATATTGTTAAAACAGAAATGTTATTCTATTCCACTTCAAGCTCTCTGAACATGAATGAAATGTTCGATGCTGTGGGAATATTTGTATTTTATGATTCATTTAAGACTATAATTAATCAAAATTACATTCAAGACAGACTCCTCTTCCTGTGGTTTACGCACAACATTATTTCTTAGGAGCATGCATACGACTAAATATATTGGTGTTCAGATATCTTTCCATCTTCCATATATTGACTCCTAATTTTAAAGTCAATCCAAGGCTTTTCTTCTACCTTTTGCACAGTCCTCATCATCAGCCTTTTTATCACTCAGGAACATGAATCTGGACACTGTTTAAGCTTTGACTGCTAAATCCTTATATCCAGATACACTTACTGTGTCTGTTTATGAACACATTTCACCTTGCTGACTTATTGCTAACTTTGACCTTTTTTTTTGTTTGTTCTCATCATCTTTTTGTTTTCTCCTTAGTTTGTAAACACTAGGATAGTGATTATCATCTTTCTTATCTTTATACCACACAAAGCACATTCAGACCTGATCTGTAACTAGCACCTCTCTTGCAATATAGGAACATGAGCACAAAAAGTACCATGGGTCATTTTCACGGTCATGCTCTTACAGGAACAATCCTGGTACAGCCTGACCAGTTCATAAGCAATCCTGAGGGAAAAATAAAACAAACAGCCATCCCTCCCCCCCCTCCCCCCCCATATATATATATATATATATATATATACAGCACTATATACTAAATTATAAACTGAAGCTATACGTGTCTTCTGAGTCATCCACAGGAATGTAAAAAACAAATATGACTTCAAAGAACCCAAAACCTCTGCTTAAAGTGTAAGAAAAGTGCAGATATAGGCAAAGAGAGATAACTCTGATGCCCCCTTACTTTTCTACCATTTAGTAAGCAGAGTGGTTTGGGGTTTTTTGTGTGTGTGTGTTGGTTTTTTTATTACTATTATTTTTATTGGTTTGTTTTTGGTTTTTAATGCCTTCAAGTTTTACATATAAACATACTGAATATCGATCAGGATGCTGCCAGAAGGAACTAGTGATACTGTATGTGTTAAAACAAGGATAGAAACTGGACAAAACTCTTAACATAAAGCATTACTTCCAGAAGATATTAAACTCAAACCCACTTCTTTAGGTTGATGCTGACAGAATTAAGTCAGAAAAATATTAAGAATAATTTTAATTTGGAAATGTTTTTTCCAATATGGAAAATTATGTTAATATGCAGGATCACTTAAATATTTAAAATACTTAATAAGGAAAGAGGTTTTGCTCCTAGTTTTTAGCTACACATTTCTGGAAACTTTTCAATTTTTGAAAATATTCATTGCTTTGCCTTTTCATCCTTTCTAGGATTTTAATATGCTTTGTAGCTTAAATATTCAGATTTCCCACAGGTCATAAATTGTACTTTTTAAACATCTCTACTGGCAGAGTTCAAGACTAGAATGAGATTTAGATTACTTGCATCACTTTCTGACAATTATCCACCTATTGCTTATTCACTTGAGTTATCCAAGTGTTATAGCAATACATTAATACTTTCTACATGAGTTGATATGCACCATTTTTCAGTTGCCACTGTGACAAATAACTGTATCATAACTTCTGTAAAAACTTTTTAATCAGTATATCTCACAGGTCTTTATAAGAGGGAAAACACTCGGCATTTACCATAGCTTTAGCAATTCATTACTTTTTCACAAAGAATCAGCTTGTGGAAACAAATTGTTCAGAAAACAATTTCTGATTTCATTTTCCTGATTTCCCAGTCTGGCGCTCTTAAGGATGGTGGGAAGAGAGGTTGCTATGGGATTTTTTTTTTTTTTAAATAATTTACTCTTTTGGCACGTTAAAATTTTGCTAATATTCTAAAGTTCAGAAAGTTTTCAGAAAACAAACAAAAAACCCCTAAGGGAAATGTTCTGACAGAGCAAATTTCTTTCATGTTTTGCTCTGTAAATAAAAAATATGAGATTTTATTTTTCTTTCTGGTATGAAAGATTTATCTTAGTGTTCCTCCTGGTATGTGAATGCAGCATGCCCTCTATTACCAGTAAGCACCTCAGCCTCGTGTTGTAGATGAAAGAACAGAGACACAGAGACCCCTAGAGTAAAAGCAGAACAGAGAGAGCAGAGACCTGGTGTTCCATCTCTGCCAGGCTACACCACCTCCTGTGGAGGTACACATTTACAGAAATACATAAATGAACTCTTGCAGGTTGCATTTTCACATTAACAGAAGACAGTCATGCACCCAATAAAACCTGCAGTGCAGTTACATTAAGTGCCTTAAAAGAAAGACTACCCTACAGTTGCTCTCTTTTCTACCCATCTTTCTTGAGAAGTTATGCTATGAACTTCTCCTACTCTGGACAGACACTTCAGATAAGCCTTGAGATCCAACACCTGCAGGTGTTCTGAATGCACACCTCACTCCCAAGTGTTCCACACACAAAAATATAGCATTCCTACCGCTTCCCTCTAAAAAAAGTCAAATGCCTTACCTCAATCAGCTCTTTAAAGAGGATATTTTAATAACAGATTGTTAAGAGTACTCATTCACAACACAGCAGTAAGCTTCTGGAGGAAATTTTTTGAGAGGTGAAAGAAGCGTACATAGGTGCTTTTACAAAGCTTTTTTGTATATTAAAGTCTACCAGCATTGTTGTGCAGAAAGGAGTTGATAAGTTGCACCCCTACACCTCAAAACACACGGAAAAACTAGGTAGTGTATTATGGCTTAAACGGCAACAACAAAACTTACTTCACTTACAAAATCAAAAGGTAGGATAAGGTGGAGCGCAGAGCTGCAGGAAATGAAAATAGCTGTTATATCACTGCTGAAGACAGCAGAACCAATATAAATAGGACAAAAAGAGCAAGAACAATTTTGCTGAAGTTTTCAGTCCAGCTAAAAGCCTTTTGATAATAGTTAAGAGAGAAAGCCTAGCCAGGAAAAGCAAGTTACACAGGCAAAACTGTCAAAGGGCACCAATTAAAGAGGGATATTAACATCATTTCAGGAACTTCAGAAGCAGATGTGTTGCCTTATTGTATTCACACAGGTAGATCAATTACTCCTACCTGAACTTCACAGTCTACTAGCCAAAGCAATTGCTTCAGGAATTCAGCCTTTCACCTCAGTAAAGGTTAGTTCCCAGCTATTAAGTGACTGAGAAAAAACTTCCTCTGTGAAGGCAGGTGACAAGTATCATGCTAGAACTATATTATAAACTCTTTGAAGCAAGGACTGAACCTTACTATGAGTTTATTCTGGACAGATCCAGACTCTGTTAGATACTGAACTGCAGCATATAGGCACTGCTGCAATCTTAATAAAAATAACAGGAAGGATTTATAATAGGTGCTAATATATCTTCACAGGACATAAAAACATGAACACATAAATTCTGAAGGAAACTGACCTTCAGCTAGACTTTAACAGCAAAACATTCGAGTGACTTACAAATAGGTCATGTAGCTAAACTGAGATTAAAATTCATATAAGCATCTTGAAAAAAAAAAAAGAGGGGGAGGGGAAAAAAACAAACAAACAAGCTACTTACTCAAGAATCAAAGCACAGAACTAAACCTATGGAAAAAATCACTACAAACACAACCCTCTCTTTACAACACTCATTAAACTTACCTACATGGAGGAAACTCTCTAAGAATATAAGTTTGACGTTGTGTCTTATAAAATTACATTCTAAACCTACCCCTCAATACATCAAAAAACTTCTCCCTGAATTCAGCATGCATCTTCAGTCACCTTTGTTCCCATCCTTCCCGCCTGGCCAGCTGCAGGCAATGCTGCTGCTCGGGCAACCCCCAGCTATACCTGGGCCAGCCAATCAGACCTAATAATCAGGGAGTTACACTGCAGCTGTACCCCTGCCACTTAGAACTTGCCTTTCTCACCCCCCCTGCAACCCTCAGTTTTCAGGAGGCATGTGGGAATTGGAGGTCCTTGAGATTTTTCTTGTCTTGACATTGGAAATTAGCTCTTTATCTTTCTATGTGCTTTTGTTTGTCTCCTCACAGTAGTAAAACTGACATGGTGCTAAAACTAAAACAAGCAGAAAGGAATTAAGAGAAATCTCTTCTCCCCAATTCAGTATTAAGAAGCTGTAGATTACCAGCTGGATGATGCTGCATTGACAAAAATACATGCTTACAGCCTTCAAAGGTCAAAAGGTGAAAACATTAGCCAATCACTTGTACTTCTCCTAGAAAAGCTACTTGCTAGTTTTCTGTAACAGCAGAGCTGGCATTGCCTTCGCCTTCTGAAAGAGGGCCAAGAAATACAAGGTAGCCATCCCTGGTGAGTTTACTTGAACTCAGACAAAATAGGGGTGAGGGTGCTCACAGTGAAAGGAAAAACAAATTATCAAAATACTAACAGAGTATTAAACAGTGATCTCTGAAAAACATCAAAAATTTAAACTAAGACGTTCAGAAGTGAAAGAGTAAATAGAACTTGCATTGATTCACTCTCTAAAAGCAGAAATGAATAAGTACTTTTAGAAATCTGATGTGTGCAATGAATATTGAATGTCAAAAATGTAAAGTTACATTCTTGCAATCCCATCAGCTTAAGGCAGTAAATGACATTTCTGATTTATTTTCTGGCAGAATTGGTGACAAAGTTCCCTTCGAAAGAGCCTTGAGTTATCTGTCTGACCAATTTTCTCCAAAAAGAAAGCTGTATGTAAAATGTTTTTCTTTGGGGAAATACAAGAAGAATCTGATGAGGCACTCACCAACATTCATGACAGGTTATGACACATATGAGTTTGTTGAAATCTTGACAAAAGTAGTATGATCTTTCCATCAACCAAGCTTTGAAGACTAATTTGTATCAAACCACGCTGGATAATAGGGCTCTTTTGAGCTACAAGACTGGCCAAGTAATGCTATCTAAGAACGGAAAACAAATATTATTCTACATGTCCATAAACCTGTAGCTCTGGAAAACCTTGTCTCGTAGTAAGCTGTTACTACACTTAAAGAGTGGGCAGATACTTCCCCTGAAATATGATCAACACTTACAAATCACTACAACAAATCCAATCAGAAAATACAAAATGAAGTCTCATGGTAACAAGCCACTCTCCCAATGATCACACTCAAACACTAGCTAAGGAGAGAAATTACGTTTGGAAAATATATGAGCAAGTGTAAGTAGACCAAGCCGGTCAGACAGGAAAACCACACATTTGACATGTGACAGAAAGCAAAGCTCATCTAGGTGCTTAGCGAATGCATTTACAACATTGTATTAGAAAATAAGGAATTTTCAGGGCTCACTGACAGTAGTATGCAGATTATATATGCCCAAATTAAGTCAAACTAATATTGCTGCATGAAGCAGCAAAATGAAGAAAACTGAAAGCAAAACAAAGACAGCTAATAAACATGAAAAAACAGAATCAAGAAGTTTTGCACTGTTGGGCTGCGAGAGGTACACATTAAGAATCAGAAGACCGCTCCTTTCTCTCTGCTCTAGGAAGACTTAAAGGATTATATACTCCATCAGGATACAGTAATATGAATAAACTGTGCTGATTCTGGGTTACCGAAAAAATCAGGGTTACAAGGAACTTCATTCTTGTTTGTTTGGTTATTTCATTTTTGGGGACCCTTTAGCCAACTTTGTGCTAGATTTTCAGGCAGGAATGACACAAGGCCATTGTGTTTGTTATATGAAAGGACTTAGACGCCCTCTCCCACCACTGTGCACTCCTCGGACATCTGCAGAACAAGGCTGAGGCTTCTCTCTCTTCGTTCCTTTACCAAGCTGCATGATGACTCAGAAGACAAATCAGTTTGGCAAGCACCAAATTACACACTCACATGGAAAACTGAAGCATATTGATCTGGTGAAATCTCAAAGATAACCCATTTTGCCAATGCACAACTGGACGGTGTCATGTAATTGTGAACGTGTGTGTTGGAGGGAAATAAAGACCCTAGTGTAGTAACTTGAATGCCATCTTAAGAGTTGTTGTGTAATTAAAATTAATTCCCTGACATGACATTTGCAACGTGACAGGTTGAAAAACAGGGAAATATATTTAATTCACAGTATGAATAAGAAAAGTCCATTCATTATTTCATACATACTGTATGCTAACTTGTCTAAATGATACATTGGTAAGTTTGATTGCATATCTGTTAATCCTTGAAAAATAATGGCACTAAAAAATTCGGTTTGTATCAAGTACATGATGTTGACTGAGCTTTCATAGTACACAGGCTCTAGGTACAGAGTCACCGTAGGCTATCAAACTCTCCAAGTGTGTAGAGTTTTCATACTTCAAGTCTGAAAAGAAAAATCCAGAGAGATTCCAAAAAAGCAGTATTTTCAGAAGACTTGTAATAAAAAATGTTGAAAGTTCATGTTTCCTTTTCTACACCAGTTCTTTAAGACTTTAATATACTTTGCATATCTGCCTTTATCAGAAATACTGGCCATAAGTTTAACAAATGACATATCTGAGTCCTGAGAAAATACTACCATCAAATGGAAGTTCTAAACATAAAATAATTCAGTGACTAGCAATAAGCTTTGCATGTATGAACAATAAAGGAGGACTGTGGGTTACTAATTTTCTTAAGGCAAAATAGGATTTCTCTGTGTGAAAGTAAGTATACATGTACCTCCCTTTACTAACAAAAATAATATTTATGAGTACAGTCAATATGGGTGATTTCAATACTCCTTCCTAAAGAATAACAAAATGAATGCAGGTCCATGTTACAAATTCAGAACTACTTCATGGCTTTGTTATGTTTACTACCAAATAAATCTAGCCACATGATCTACAGAATAGGTACGAAAATATTTAATGTGGATATCTCAGTTCAGGCAGTGCTGTTCAACAGTGTCAGTTGCTTACAGTCATCCAAAGCCTTGTTTACACTCTTCAAAATCTCTTTTTCCTAGAGTAAACACATAGGGAATACAAGACAAATCGATTTCACTGCAACTCAAATCAAAAACAGTCAACCATAAGCCAAGTGTGAAGTATGCCACATTAATAAAACTGGCATGTGTTTTTACCTTGAGATAATTGTGCATGTTATAAAGCCATGCATGAACTAGTGGTAAACCACCCCCTCTTTAGTCAGTGAAAACAAGGAATTTGTTACAGGGGCTCTTGCTGCAGCAGCTGTTAATTAAATTCGTACACCTGATGAGTATAACACCCTCCCTGCCTCACTGGCAAAAATGGCTTATACAAGTGCCCCCAACCATTTCTATTGTGCTTATTTTTCCTTCATAATTTACTTTGAAATCAGACAGAAATTCTAACTAACATGAGAGGTGCTCACCCCTTCCACTGACAATTTGAGCCTTAGCTTCAGCACTAGTGATTAAATTAGCTAGCAGAACAAAGTCAATGTGGGAGGAGGAACCAGAGATCTTTGCTGGACCTTCTATTCCAAACTATCTATGCCACATTTTGTTTTTAAAACACTAAATGTATTGGTCTAAACAATCCCTTTGACATTGTTTTCACGAATAAGTAATTTCACCTATGGACATTTTTCACAGAGCCTAATCGGCTAACATAATGAAGGGAACAATTTGGGGGGGGCACACAAACAAACATCAGTAACTTCCAGACACTGGCAATGTGCCTGTTCTTTACAAACCCAATCTGTCCTTTGTTTATTAAGATGGACAAAACATTCCCTACTTGTTCAGCCAAAGACATTGGCAAAACAAGGGCATTTATTTTAACAACATTTAATTCAAGGGCAATCCAAAGAGAAAGGAGCAGGAGAACAAACTGCTTCATAGAACATTACAAAATCCATCATACTGACAGAGCTCTCTTCTCCAAGGAGCCAAGAAAAAAATTCCAAGACAAGGTACTGAAGACAAGCCTACTCCCAGCTATTTGCATCACTTAGAACTGGACAACAAAAGAGATTTTGCATTTACTTAACTATACATTTCATTGATCCCTGTGTTCATTTAGACAGTTCTTAGTTGGCTTTAAGTAGTTATCTGGTTTGCTTTGTGAAAAGGCAGTAGCTGGACTATGTTCTCTTATCTTAATTACAACTATTGTTATCATTTATGTCAAGGCACTTTGTGTCTTCATTTTCACTTTTCATTGATAAACTTCCTTATTTTCTTAGTCACAAGAGAAGCATAATCAAACAAGTCACAGTTAAGGAAGAATATATTTTAAAGTAACTGTAGTTTCTAGTGTCGAATGCAAACTTTTTTGTTTTTCTCTAGAAAATCACAACTTTTGCAGTAGAGAAACAGTTATTTCCTTGGACCTTAACATCCACCAATTTCTGGTCTTTTTGCAGAGTCATCACAGTCCTTTCCAACTGCTTTCTATTTCAGCAAATTTGGCAGCGCTGGTTTCTTCAAACCTGAGAAAAGCTCCCTTTAGGTGAACATCCATTTTTGAGTTAAGCATGCCTACTGATAGCAACAAAGCTACTCTTACTGTTCAATAAACTATCCTGCATTATCTTCTCTGGAACAGATCTGCATCTTCAGCCTATATTTCACAGGTCTACACTAACCAAATAAAGCATCAGTTGAGGTATTAATAACTGTGGTGACTCAGGGTTTTAGTGAATTAAATTACTGTAGAATCTTATATACAAGATTTGTCAAAAAATAAAATATTATATTTATAATTACCTGCTTAAAGAAAAAAAAAAAGTACATTTACCTACATTTCCCTTCAACATTTAGTTTCAGTGGAAGGACTTCACGAACTTGAGTAGCAAAATTCTTCATTGCAGGAAGCAGAAAAAGATGACCAAAACTTTTGTCCTCAAGGGCCCATCACATTTTCAATAGAGTAACTTTTAACAGTAGAGCTATACAGCTCAGCCCATTGGGTATTTGTGCTGAACCATTTCCTCTTAAATAAATGATTTTTTCATTTAATAACGGCAGTACAACATTGCCCATTGGCAGTGATAACTACTCAGCCTAAGTTCAAGGTTACTGAAGCAAAGCTACTGATTTAAATAGAAAGATTGTAGAGTTAAAATTATTTTTATTTAAGGCAGTTACATTTTAGATATTTAATAAGCATAAAAACATTAAGCCATGCTGTACATTTTAGCCTGGCTACTAAACCAAAAGGAAAGAATTGTACAAACAGTATGAAAAAAATTAAAAGCTAAATTTTCCTTGAGTAAAAGGGAAAAAAATCATAGAAGCTACAGCAGCTCCAGCTTGAAACCTCGGTCATGCAGACAGATATAGTCACCAAAAGTTTTTATCCTCTTCCACTGAAGGGGTAACATCAAAATATGTAATAGCTGTATACAGAACACAGTTTACATAGTTTGTATAATAGAAAAGCTTTATTAAAAGTACTGTGTGATGGATTACTTAGGCTAAAAGCAGCAGGCAACCAAGTTGGAATAGAAAAATGAACAGAACTAGTTAAAGAAAAGAAAATGGAGAGTATAAGCAAAAGAAGATCTATATCTACCAAAGGGAAAACACTTAGAGGAGTCCTACTGTACATTGTAGCATTATGGCAAGAACAGCATTTCTGAAGATAAAAAAAAAAGAGTGAACCAGACATACCCAAGGATTAAAAAGCAGAAATGTGGACAGGTGAAGAAAAAAAACCTTCATCAAATTAGCAGAAAAGACAGTTGTAAGGGAATGGGCTGGAAGCAGGTAAAAGTACAGAAAATGTATACTGCATCACTTTGACTTCCATTTTAAAGAGATGAAATAATATAAAAAGATATTGAAGAAAAATACAGTCAAGACTTCAACAAGACAATTTATGAATTAAAAATGCATATGGAAGCTTCCATGTAAGATACAGAATCTGAAAAAGAAGAGAACAATACTTCATCCTTTTTGCATCAAGCACTACGACAGTTTACAGAAGGAGAGCTACTAGCCACTATAAATCAACACTGTAATGCACTTTAATGCAAATTTTCCCTTTACATGTACCTCATGCGAATGTTGGTAGGATAAGAACAGAGGTTGGTTATGGGGTGCAAAACATGTATTTTATCACTATGTTTGTTTGTTTAAGGGAACAGTGGAATTTCTGTAAATAGAACTTTGCCCATATTCACCAGGAAAGCACGAAAGATTTTGCTTTGTTACCTGAAACAGCATGTTTCCCTAAAGCAACAGATTACCTCAAACAGCAGTCTTTTAAAACTGCTTGATTGTCACCCTGGGAAAAGAAAGACTTCAGGGATGCTTAACACCAGCTACATTGTTGCTTTAAGTAGTTTATTGTCACTATATCTGATCTCGGTGAAAAGACCTATACTTAGCCCAACTAGATGTTTTCACCAAGTGTATCTGATATAACACACAGATTGAAACAAACCAGAAAGGTGAGTCATGAGGGTACTTCATCCTCAAATATGGAGAAGGAGGTGGGAAGGGATCAGCCCTACCTGTGTGAGGAACTCCTCAACAAACCATCAGGTACCACTGATGTCTTAGGAGGAGGCGCTTGCAGCTACAAAGGAATGAAATGCTGCTTGGTGTGGGTAGAGGAGTGCTAAAACTGAGGAGTGCTACCTTTGGAATAAATTCAAATTAAATATGTTTCAAGAGGAAGGATTGCTTCTGACCGCATCTCCTAAAGGATACTGGAAAGAAGGTAAGCCATGAAGGTTTGCATATTACACTGATATATAGCACTTCTTGGCAAATACAGTTGATGCAGGAAGATAAAATCCCTATAAGGATGTATTTCAGGATAGGATCAACAGCAAGTTAGCGGAGCGTTTATCTGGGACACTATTCTGGCTTAATCCAGTATAAATACACGAAGTATTTACAAATACAGAAAGTATTCTTCCAGTTCTTTATTTATGTCTATTATTAAAAAACAAAACAAAACAAAACAAGGTTGTAGCTCTGCTGTTCAGATTGGATATTGAAGATAAATACTTCTCAGGGTATTTTATCTAAACGTGAACTTGAGTCCATGGTGAAAAAGTGGCTAACTGGCTAAAAGCAAGGTATTCTTATCCTGAAGTCTGCACTGCAGGGTGCTAGAACATGTCTCAGAGGCTCAACTGAGAGCTGGTACATCCACAGTGAGGAGTAGGAGGATGGGTGCCCCTGTGAGATGACACGGAGATGGATCTGCAAAGCAGCACTGTAGCAGAAGCTTGTCTGACTCTCTGTCTAAGGATACTGTTATAATCTCCTTTGGTTTTCATTTGGAATCACAGGAACTTTACTGAGACACTGGCAGTAAAAAAATCCTAGCTACTATTTGCTAATTGCTTTGGGGCTGCTGGAGCAGAAGAGGGAGCACTAGCATCCCCTGTGCTCCCACCCAGAGAGCAACAGAATTACCACAAAATGACCCATCAGTTCAAAATGTATCTTCTTTACTATATTTAGTTTAATTCCCTTATGTAATATTATGTGGCAGATACCATAAGAAGAAAATTAAAACAATAACAACAGCATATATAGCTGTGTAAACTTAAAATACCAGAAACTGCTATTTTGTGATTCTTTATTTAAATAAGGCGCATATAACCTCATCACCATGACCAATAACTTAATATGATGCATGATGACATTTCCTAGCACGATACACACTACAATATCAGTATTTACTGTGAGGAGACAATGCCTGAAATAAAATCTTCCCCACTCAACTTTTCCAACAGGATGAATTGGATTACCTTCTAGTACAATAATTCTTAATCCATTCTCTCTGGTGCAGTCTAGTTGGAATGCTTGGTGGAAGTTCAGTGTTTTATATGGAGTGCTTTACAGTGTACCACACCAATTATCCTGTAGGGGCTTTTTGTATTATGCTTCTAAGGATAACATGTCTGAAAACCTTTTCATAAGACTAAGTTAAATGTACTGCTCGTAAGATAATTTGACAGAAAATTGTACATATTTAACACAACTTTTAAACTAATCTGTTCCCTGCATCGAATTAATTGATCTAATCTAATTGATCTTATTTTTTTCTAAAACTTATTTATCAACAAGTAGTTTATGAAAAAACCTACGACGATCCCTCTCTGAGGCATGACTGAGTGAAAACATTCTCTTAAACATTCCCACCTACCAAGCTGTATTTTGATTTTCATTGGACTTGTCACAGATGTTAAGGTTACAGAAAAAAGGAAACTCCATGATATCAAGGAGTTCCTAGTAATTTACATATGGCAAACTACTAGAAGCAATTGCTGTTTAAAAAAGATGTTGTGATTGCTATTTCTAATTAAAGCTTTTGAAAACAGATTACCATTTGTCTAACCTTCTTTAAAGTATATATTTGAAGATAAACTGACAATACACAACAAAACTAATTGAAGAAGATGGATTCTTTTAAATGTAATGCAAATGCTACCTATTGAAAACACTACAATAAAAGAAACCAATACTGGCTCCTCCAACTTGGTACATTCTGTGAAATTATTGGTAGAGGAAATACAATGGTCTGAGGATAAACTGTTTCAAGATGCTGAGCAGTCTAAGATAATTTGTCTGAGATACAAAGGATCATCAATATGGAATAGATGATAATCTATTCCAAAGAACAGATTAAATGATCATATGCTGAGAGAGGTGAACAGACTTTCAGGATTGGATATCACTTACTGCAGATAAAGCAAAAAATTCATCTAGCTAGGGAGAGATGCAGACCTATTATGTATTACATTGTTGAAATATGCATTTACAGTTTTACTTCATTTACTTTCATGCCTTCTTTACAAATCACAGAAAAAATATTAAAATAAATTCCATATGATTTCACCTAAATATCTGGAGGGAGGGCTCAATATTTACCCCCACTCCTACTTGTGCTACACTGTCACTTGAACCTTTTTTTCCCAGTACTTTCATAATTTTTTTATTCCTTACTGTCCAAAGCCACCTTCAGGACTCAGTACCTGTGTTCCATTACACTGTGTGCAACTGACTTTATTGATAGCTCTGCCACCTCACATCAGCACTTTACAGGCACTGAAATGACTTTGACTGAACTTCTGCAATAGTATTTTAACTGTAGTGTCTCATCCACCTTTTACTGAAAATAAAAGAATGGGAGACTTTAAACTAAGAACAGAAGAAGATTTCAACCCACTAATATGTGGAAGAAGACAGCAAACCTCCTAAAGAAATAAGGTTTCCGTGACTGCTGCCCACCTGTCCATAATTCCTTCCATTAATATCTGTTGAACCTCTGGGCTTTGCTTACAGAGAATCTCCGTGCTACACCATCTCTAAATACTTTCTGAGAATCTGAGCACGAAAATAATGACCCAAATGAAGGAAAGCTCAGAGTGCACCCCTGCTCTTTAGTCTCTCCTGCATGCCGGCTGGCATGTGTCACTGGCACCGGCTACAGCACATCTTGTTTCTTGCCTTTCCTGTGCTGGTAACTCCGGCACAAAACTTGTGCTGCAGAGCATGGGCAGTGGGATGAAGTTGTGGGACACAGACCTACAGACAACGTGGTTTTGCTGCTAATGTGTCTCATAGATCAACTTACTCTAAACCAGGTACTTTTTAATAATTCCTCTCTTCCTTTAGGTATGTAAGATATTTTATAATATACTAAAAAAAACCTAACAGGCATAAGTGACTGCATTAACCACACCACACAGAAAGCACTACATTAGAATGTATGCTTGAAGTCTCCACTAATGAACCACACACCTCAAGAAGCTGAAGACATGTTGAGAGGCACCCAAAGCTCAAGTTATTAATTCTGTAAACTGTGCTTTATATTTGGTTATACACTTTATTTTTCCTATTTGCTGGAAAGCAAGATGCAGATATCCCTTTTATACATCTCTGTACTGAAAGAATTTGCTTTCTGGCAAGCTTATGCTGGAAACTATTCCTCTCAACTTTTAGTCAAAAATCTTAGCATCTAAGAGAAAAAAATCAAAGATCTTTTTGCTGTACACAGAATTAACACATTAATCCTCATTTAGGAAATAAATGCATATTCATCATCACTGACTTCAATTTCTCTAGAATCTAGTTCTGTGAAAAAATATCTGAGTTAGGTAATTTTGCTGAGATTTATAAATGTGCCATTTAAGCCTGTGGATAATGAAACTGTCAAGGAACTGAGTATGAACACACAACCTCACACTTAATTTTTCATGCTTAATGTTAAAAAGCCATGAACATACAAGAAAGGAAAGCCAGTAAATTGCTAAGAAAAATTCCTTTCAGCTAACTCATGAGATTTTCTGAAGAAATATTTCCCTCTGTTAGGTAAAATGTCTTATCTGAGATGATCTTATGTATACAGATGTGTATATATTACTCTTTTTCCGAAAACTCCCAGTCAATACCAGACAGGCACTGCCTGCCCACATTGCAAACTGCACTCCAGTTCCAGCCTTCAGTTTCTAAGTGAGTTAGAAGCCTTTTTATCACTGTAAAAATGTTTTCAGTACACTTCTATGGGACTGAGCTGCTACAATGGATCATACCTAGTTGATCTTTTCCCACCGTCTTGTGGTTCACCTCCTACAATAAAGATACTGCAACAGGGAAATTAAGTAACTTGTGTAAACAGCAATCTATCCTAGCCCGCTTCCCTAGAACAGCTGCTGAGATGGTGGTATTTCAGACCCAACCTGCAATCTGTCATTTCCCCTCATGACAAAGGTAAATAGCAGCACCTCGTATTTCTTCTGACATTTACTCATCTGAACAAAGACAATATCAACAGTGGTTACAAGCCACCTGTCTTAGAAAGAAGAGGCCTCTGTAAAGACAGTGTCCATCTTCTATGTGAAATGGCACATTGCCATAGCACACAACACTAAGGTATGTCAGTTAAGATACCATTTATCATAAAGTCCCTTGACACTCTATCAACATATTTAACCATTTTCAATGCATTAACATTTTGAAAACCAGGCATGGTACCCCAACTATCGGGACAAGATCTCAAAAGGAAAAATGTGGATTTGAACCAAAGCAGTACGAATTCATATTATCTTCTTGTCTGCTTTGCTGTGCTGCTGACAATAAATAAAATTCTTCAAAATATTTTCTGCCTTTTAGGAGTCAAAACAGAATAGATGTTCCGAAGTTATCAGACAAAGAAATAAATAGTGTGTGCAGCTACTGGCTGAGTATTGGACTAAATACAAATCCTAGGGGCTTGTCCTACCACATTCTATTCTCCAGGGATACACAGCATTGCAATATACAAAAATCACTTTTCTGTCCTTGCAACACTTACTTCAGTCTTATCTACCACTATGCACTAAAAGTCTTAAGCCAGTAAAATCACAGGCTTAATGTGCAGTAACAGAAGTAAATTATATGTATGTCTTTTCCTAATATTTGCTGGTCCTTGCCCTGTGATTGATTACAAGTAGAATGCCTGTTTATTTACAGAGATTAAATAGTTCTCTGCATGTACTGGCCTCAAACCTGTTCTATTTTTCTTGCTGACTTAAATAGGAGCAGGATTAAATCTCTGATGGAAACTGTACTACATAGGAAGCATTGATTTGAGAGATCAGCAACACACTGTTGTGGCAAAAGATATTCTTCATCACAGCTAAGGAAGAAAAGGTTACAAGACAGTCTGTTGACATGCCTTATGTGTTTTCATCAGCCTGTGTAATTTTTTTCCAAAGTATACTTGATTACCTAGCCTCATTTTATCAGTAAACTGGAACGGCATTAAGTAAGTAATTTGTTTGTGCCATGGAGTATTCCAAGGACAAGTAAGAAAGATATTTTTTCCTTATTTGTAAAAGAAGACAATATTGTTAAAGCTGCATACTCCTGATTTAGTGTATGCCATGACACAAATGTAACACTGACGTGAAGAAAACTCAATCCCAGCTTCAGGGTTCCACTGTTAAGCACTTACCTGGAGTGCCGTTCCAGTTAGATTGAGGTATTAGATAGAAGGATGCTGTCAGGAATTTCACATTCCTTTTTGGCAGTGACTTGCAAAGAAATGCTGTGGCTACACATGGATAAACTTTTGTCAAATAAATGGGCCGGTATGTTTTGCACTAAGCTGACTATGTATTGTAGCAAATCAATCTTTTTTTCAAAAACTATACTGAATTTTAGGAATACAGAGACCAAACGTTCTATTCTTTGCATGTACATCTTTTCATATATGCTATTCTGAAGATACATTTCCCTCGTAATAACTACTAAGGGGGGTACTGAGATCATTCTAGAAAGCACTTGCAGTGGGCACAGATGTGCAGGAGAGGACACATTTTTTTTTACCTCTTCCTATTGATTTTCATCAGAAATCAGAATCAGACTGCTGCAGTCTTTGCTAGGATGGTCAGAGACATTTACAGTGATAAAACTGAGCCACAAAAGTACGCATTTTTAAGTAAACAGTTCCTAAATGTAAGAAAACAACTGAAGTGGAACGATATGACTGGAAACACCAAAGGTTCCCGAATTTTCACAAAATCACTGTGCTACATATCTACAGAATGGTTTAAGATATTTTAATTTTACTTTATCATATGGATTAAAGCACTAGACTCACCCTACATGTCAGAGATACCTAACTTTTGTGATACATTTGTGATCACAGAGATGTCTAAGGACCATCCCCTGCATTGATATGAGCAGTATTAGTAAAACATAAGAGAAATACTTGTATAAGCAGCATACAAATTTGAATGAAACTTTGCTCCTTATTAGGGCTGTCCACACACTTTTCAAAAATAGTTTGCTTTAATCTGTCCAGCTCCTTCCTCAGTTCTTTTTAATCTGTGTCTGTTTAGGGACTACATAAATAATTTCACTGGGCCCACATACACATGTGTTGAATTATATCTAATCAGCTTTTTCTTCTAAGCTATCTTAATAAAACAGGACAGTTGTTCAAAAACTTTTTTATATGTGGTCCTCGTGTTCCCACAACCAGCATATTTCATGGTCTCAGTTTTCACTGAATTGAATGGAAATGTGAAGGAGCCTTAAGTTATACAGAATCTGGGCTTCTGATGCCTGGTTACATCTCAAAGGGGTGCAGATCTGTGGAGTAGCTTGAGTTGTTTAATATGAATGAGCAATTACTCATAGCCTACACATTGAGCCACACTCCAGTGAGCTTGTCTCTCTACTTCTGTGTCAAACTCAGCTTTTTCTAAAAATGTATGATCTTTTTTAAGCCTTTATACTGCAAATAGTTAAGAATTCACTAAAATGTGTAGTTAGTTCTATAAAACCTTGATATATTTAAATGAACTTAGGTTAAAGATTTAATTACTTACAATGTAGCACAAGTTACTCCCACAGAGCTCTAGATTTTTATTATAAATGTGTATTTTATGCCAACTACATCTCATTATACATATTGAAACTTACAGTTTTATTTAGTCCCACCAAAGTATGCAAATTTGAAAGATTTTTATTAAATTGAGAAAAATAATACTATTGGAACCAATATTCCAAATGCACTCTTAATTACCCAGTGCTTAACTAATTCCTGTAGACAAATAATATTTAGTAGATTTTAGTATAGATTTTACTAGACTAATTGATATCACGGAAAAAGGAGACAAATTTTCTATTCTGTCTAAAGCACAGCAGAAGAAAGGCTTTCATGCATGCAAGAGCAGTCTACTTCAGCATGCTGAAGTAGTCTAATGAATTAAATTGCCTCCACCTACAAACTTTGTTGAATTTATGTCCACGTACCACCATCACTTTAATAACAGTACTACTTACACTTTATATGTAGTGATAACGCATCTCTTATCAGTTGCTTAACCTCCATCACTGTCCCGATAGCCATCCTATACTCTCAGTCTCAAAAATCCGACAGGAAAATTCCATAATTAGAGATAACACCTGGAAGCAGAAACTGCCCCACTAAGGCCTGTGGTTTGCCTTGCAGTGGGGAGGTTTTCAGCAAACTCTGTATTTTGAGTGAGTGAGGTTTTTTATGCTCCACTTGTAACATTTGTGCAAATTATACCTTCTGGGATCGAATTCTTCAGATTTGTTCTGTGTTCAACTAACTATATTACACTGCCGAAGACATGACACATCAAATCATCATGAAAAAAAAAAGGTCATTATTTCACCTGCAGTTGAGTAAGGAGCTTTCAGCTTTTAATACAACACTTACAGCACATTAATGCTGATGTTTCTCTCAATATCGTAAAACTCTCATTCTGTAAGTGACCAAATCCAGCAGTATGCCTCAGTTTAATAGGACAGGTAATAGCAACATCAAATACAGCACAGATGCTCGGGTATGCACTTTAAGCTGTGACAGAGCTTTAGTAATCTTCAGCCTCTTAGGGACCTTTGACCTTTTTGAACTTTATTTCCCACAACTCACTAGAAAGCCTAACTTGAGAAGATTTGGCCCATCATCTATTAAAAAGAAAAGTTTTAAATGCTGTTCTTTGCAGAATAGTAAACTTCTAATAAAGCCATTTTTCCATTTATATGTATATCTAATTTCTCATTCTTTTACAAAATCTGGGGGGTGAAAAGGAAATAAAATTAAAAGATTAAAATATTACAAAACATTTCTAATCCATCTATTCCACCCAAAAGCATTAAATCAGCTAAAATAAATTCCTACATAGCCACATTGGAGCGCCATTTCTTACAGACTTTAATATTTTCATTGCAATTCTAGGAAGCAAGTTGAAATCTATATTTCTCTATATGGGCCAAACTACTTTCACATTTTATTTGTCAGAAATATTCACGTGACACATTTGTTTTGAAAAGGAACACTGGAAAACAATCACATTTCACTCATATTCCTGTGTTAAATATATGTGGACTTGCAAGTACATCTCATATCAGATAGAGAGGGAAAGTCTTTATCTAAATGAATTCAAATTAATTCAGAACCTTTCACTGGCAATGCCTGTTTCTTTGTCAGTATAGATGTGACTGCTGTTTACTGTGGCTGAAGAAAATCTGAAAGCAGCTGTTGTAATGTAGAGCTCCTGCGATACACGTTTCACTATTGACACCATATTTCTAAAAGTCTTCATCCAAATTCTACAGTTCTGAGCTACAGGTGACGTGATCTTTGCAACCCACCTGAGAATACCCACGGTCACTCTTGGCACCCATTTGCAGATCTTCCTTCAGTTTCCCTCGGCATCATCGAGCCTCTGATGAAACAACATGGTTGCTGATAGTTGTCTGACACACTATGTTGAGCTTTGTACTTGAAAGTATGCTTCAAATGAAGCAGGGGGAAAAAAATCACTTTTGTGATCCTGTGAAACAGAAACTGTTCATGTGCCATGGATCAAAAGGACTAAGTTACACTGAGAAAAGGCTCTATTATAATAGATTAGATGTTTTGACTAAATTTTCTAACCTCTTGCAGTACAATCAGTTTTGCCCTAAACCTAGTGTTGTTCTTTAAATAAATGCTCTCCACGTAAGTTCTCACTGCAATAAATACTGGTTTTAAAATGTCTAATTAGAACCCCGAGTCTGCTACCAGTAACTGTAAAAAGTGACTTATTGTAGAGAGGCAGATCATTGTCTAGAGTGTAATGATGTGAGAATGGGAGAGAAAGGAAAAGCTTTCTTAAGCGTTAAGAGCTTCTTAATTCCAAACGTGGTTCCAGTACTGGCTGACCCTGAGGTAGCTTGAGATAAGCCACTTTTTTTCCCCTGCATTTCCCAACTATGATTTGATCTTTTTCATGGGAAGAATTTGGCATTATTTCATCAGCGTTATCTTGATCTCAGCAAGTCTAAAAGGTTAAAACCTGTTTGCTTTACAGAAATATCAGGTATACGGAACTCTTTGGAGTGACAGAGTGGACATCCATGGAACTGTCGGCTCCGCTCCTGTGAACGCAGCACATGCTGCGAGGGTTCAGCACTACGAGGACGCACGGCTGGCTGTCCACCAGGACGGCAAGTCCCGCTCAGCAAAGCTGCGAGCCAAGCCATCAGTACTCAGCTTGTGCCATTGCAAGGGATTACTCCCTTCTAGCCACAGAACTTCGCTTTTGTCCTTCTTCAAGCTCCTGTTAGCACATTTCTCTACCTTGCCTAGGTCCCTCTGCATGGCAGTCTTACTCTCAAGAATTTTGACTGCACCCTCCAGTTTGGTGTCATCCACAGCCAGGTCCTCCTCCAGGTCATTGATAAAGACATTTAAAAGGATAGATCCCAGGATAGACCCCCAAGAAACTTTCCTTATAAGCACCTTCGAGGTAGATTTTAAACCGCTATCTAGTGTTCTTTGAGGCCAATAGTTCAGCTAGTTTTTCACCCATATGGTAGTACAGCCCTCTACACTATAATGTCCAAGCTGGATATAAGAACACTGTGGGGATACCATACCAACAGAGAATTTAAAAAATCAAAATCTCATTTTCTCAGAGTAATCAGAAATGAACATTCATTAATACCATTTTTTTTCTCTCTCTGATAGACCTCCAGGTAATGTAATTCAAATCATATAATAACTCAGTATTTACTATGAAAAATCAGTTTTCTAAAAGATTACACATCTTCATTTAACATTATATTTCAATGAATTATTTATTTGGGAACCAGTCAGCAAGTACAAAAAATACTTCATGTAGAAGAAAGCAAAGTTTTGGTTTACATAATCTAGAGTTTCTGCATTTTGTACGACAGCCTTAGATCCTACCTCTAGCAATAATTTAAAACAGTTAATAATTATCTGTATAAACAGTTCTTAATGGCAGCATATTTTTAACAGAGCAAACAGTTCAAAATTTAATTTCCTGGTAGAAAGCATAGTAGGTTAATACAGATAGTTAATTACTTCTTTGATGAAGTCACATTTCTTCTCAAAAGACAAAAAAGTACACTGTTTCTTTGGATGAGGGTATCAATTAAGAAACAGAACATACTGCCTTTCTTCTAAAGCACCCAGCATTCACCCAAAAATAACCTTCTACTTTTTTTCAAGACCATGTTTCTAGTGCACCTGGGAATACCTTAATATGCTTGCTATCATCTTTCTTAAGCTGTTTTACATAGTTATGTTGTTTTTTGGCTTTTTTTTCCAATATTAAGGTTCAGGGGTGTTTGTTTCATTTGTTGATTCCCTCTTTTGCAGCCTCTCACAGAATAATTCTCAAAGAGGTTCCTTATCTTCTTGTTCCTTACAAGCACACTGGTGGAGTGTGACTGGTTTGATAAATACTACTATCATTCCAGTTTCATGGTTTCTAATGACTGTCTTAGGAGAACCAGAGTAGTTACAATCAAATCACATGAGTAAACTTGAGTCATAACGCAGAACACAGTATTTTATAGATTAAAATAAATCTTTTATTTCCATTTCTTCATTTAGTTCAGTTACTAGCTGATGTTGAATGTACTGCTCTTTTCATCTCTTGGAATCCACATGCAGTCAAGAAGATGTAAGATTCTCATTAAATATAAAGATGATAAAGATATTAAATGAAAGGTATGTCAAAATAGCTTTAGACTTGTGGCAGAATCAGGGTAAAAACAAAAAAAAAGACACATGTCACATAATGACCACAAAATCCATTATGCTTAAACAATATATTCAAATAGTGCATTTTGCAATAATAATAAAAAATACAATAATTTTGCCTTCTATGAGCTAAACATAACTAAAATCACAAATACCAAAAATCCAATCAAAATATCTAAAACCTAGCAAAAACTGCAAAACCAGTTTCAAAACCTTAATAAATTTAATCAACATAGGCAAGATCCCATATCTACAAAGGGCCTCTAGTTACAAGTGAGTTGGAATAAGCTTTGTAAGGTTTTTCTTTTACAGAAATATAAATAAATGTTACCATCATTGCAATAATTCATATTTATATATTTATAGTAACTAAATATATTATTTTTCATAAATATTTGGTTTCTTACTTGCTTGAATAACACTACTAGCAACAATCATAACACTGATAATATAGTTCACTTGTTAACAATATTAGGATGAAACTCTATTTTAGAGACCTCATAAGCGTTCTAGTACTTGGAAATACGATTTTCATAGGCTTTGACATGAAGGAAATGCATCTTTTGTTCACGGACTTGAGTGAAATTTCGGGGCAGGTCTTCTGATTTCCAAATTTCTATGCCTACAGTTTCACCTGTTGCTATTAACACATTGTTACTTATAGTTTTAGTATCAAAACATACATTATTGGGCCAAAGCTAAAAGCATAGAATTTAATTGACCTCTTGGTAAATTACTGATATACCTGCAACACTTATTTAGAAAACTTGAAGATCCTTGTTTGTGCATTGTTAAATCTGTTGATATATTACCAGAGAAATAGCTAACAAAATTCTCTGAAGCAAAGAAAGGAATTATTTATATTAGGAAGCTCACACTTCCCTGTCAAGGTGTCTGATTTCTAATACATGATTTAGACAGTCTCTGAGACTGGAGTATTTAGTGGGGTTTCTGTACTACTACCTTCTTCCCTGTGAATTCATACTTGTCTGAAGTGTAATCTTAAAGAAAAAGGATAAGGGGATAACATTTGAACTCCTGCATGCCTGAGAAGGAAAGTAGGAAGGTCTAATTATGTCAATATCTTTTCCAGTAGCTCTTATAAAATCACACAATAAAATTTCATATGGGTAATTCCATCACAATGGCATACTCCTAGTTTCATATCTACATATATGTATGCATGTGTTCATATTGCCACATAATCTTAAAATCATAAGAATACTGTAAAAAAAACCCACAGTCTTTAACATTGAGAGGAAGTGACAAAGAAGATTCTATCAGTCTGAAAATATTTCTCTTTTGCAACCTCTGAGCAAGAAATTCAGCTGCAGCTGAATACAGGAAGTGGGATCTGCTTTTTCTGTGATCAAAATTATGCACTGCATTGCCTTCAGTGATTTTTGTGAGAAGCTGTAACAACAACAACAACAACAACAACAACAACAACGACTACTTTTGTGTTCTTTCCCTGTTAAGCTGGAGGTCTACTTAACTTCTAAAGGTGTATTAATTTTATACTGCATTTCCTTTTCCTCTATCATAGCTAATGAGCATGAAAACTTGTCTGTTCGGGATATTGGTATAGGTAAAATTAATTTGTTACAATTTTTTTTCAACCAAGGACTTGTACAAAAATTCTAATCATTTAATGTTTTCAGATAAGATATAGGAAAAGTGCTTAGCTTTTCTCAGCTTACTCCTCTAGGCAAAATATTTTTCATTCATCTTTACATGACTCAAATCTGCCCTGGTATTCTAGACTGGTCTCCAATATCTGGTTTATTGACCTTTTAGCAGGGGAATGGCCTGTTGCAATGCACAAGAAGCCAAGCAGGTATGGCAGAAGGTCAACGTGCAAATGGGGAACTCCTGACTGAACTCATGCACAAAAAGGAAGTGTATGGAAAATGAAAACAGGATCGAGCCATCCTGGGAGGAATACAGAAATGGTATGTAGGAATAGAATTAGTAAATCTAAAGCCCAGAAGAACCTGGAGTGGGATGTAAAGGTTGACAGCAAAGGCTCCTATAGGTACACTGGCAATAAAACAAGTGAACGTGGGCTTACTGCTCAATGAAGCAGACGACTTGAGGACAAATGGCATAAAAAATGTTAAGGTACTCACTAAATTTTTTGCCTCAGTCTTTACTGGTCTGAGCTCAGAATGAAAAAGAACAAAAAGCAAATGTCTCACTCATCTTCAAAGGGCATAAAGGAAGATTTTGAGAACTACAGCCTGATCAGCCTAACTTCAGTCCCTGTGAGGATTATGGAGCAAACCTTTCTCAAAAGAAGGCTCATGAAGGAAAAGAATGTGGCTGAGAACAGCTAACACAGTTTTACGAAGGGAAAATTTTAACCAAACCACCTGATCGACTTCTACGATGAGATGAGTAGCTGTGTAGCTAATGGGATAGCACTGGTTGTTGTTGACCTTGACTTTAACAAGGCTTTTGGCATGGCCTGTGATTTTATCTGTAGATAGACAGCTAGTTTGCATATGACACTTGGGTAGAGGAAGAGGATGATTTTATGGAGCGCAGAGCTGTCATTCAAAGGGATTTTGAGAAATGGGCCAACAGAAATCTCTAAAAGTTCAACAAAGGGAAGTCACAGCCAGACTCTGCTGTGCACACAGTGAAAGAACACAAGGGAACTGTCTCTCACGTCGCCACAATGAGAGGTCTGGTCAGATATGAAGGAAAAAAAAGTGTTCACACTGAAGACAGCCGAGCACTGAACTAGGCTGCCCAGAGACTGAAGAATCTCCATCCATGGAAATATTTAAAAATTGCCTGAAAGCCCTAAGCTACCTGTTCTAACTTTGAAATTAGCTTTGCTTGAGCAAGGGGTTGGACTCCCGAAGGTCCTTTCCAACCTAAATTATTCTGTGGTTTTATAATTTTATGAGTTTTCTTTCTTGACTTACAGGCATTGCCTTGACCAATCTTAGCATTATCAAAATATAATATGCCATTTACTTTTAACAGTGACAGGATCTGTCACTCAAGTGTCATCTGACTGCATTCAAATATCGATCGCTTCCTTAAAGATCATGGGCACAATCCCTTGTCTTCTGAACTTTGGAACTCATCTCTTAGAAGGCAATATTCTCACTGGTACAAGCCCATTTCAGTCTATGCCTTCTTTTAATTGCCTGTTGCTTTGAGCCTGTCACCCCCTGCTGAACATCTTTACTGGCTTTCTATTTTGTTTAAATCATATCAGAACTCTGCACCTCCTTCTCTATTAGTGTGTCTAGTGTCGTGTGCCTACCCAAATAACTAAGCTGTTTGGCCTTTAAACCATTTCTCATGACTCATTTTTGCCATTCCACTTGTAAAAGATTAAGTGACTAATAATAGCTAGAGGGACAATAGGAAAAATGGGTTAACCATAACTATGAAACTAAATAAAGCCTTTGTTGCAGCTTAGCTTACTGCACACTTACATCTCTTCAGCACAGGGAATTAATTTTTCTGTGTGATGGCAGGGACCTAACATCAAGTGGGAAACATGAACAAAAACAAATTCTAGTGCTCTAACAAAGACCAATTATCTCTATATCGCAACTCTTCACAGTTATAAGAGACTCAGACTAATGTATGCTTCCAAGTTTTCCTTAGGTGTCTAGCCTCAAAAGGTCCATATCAATAAAAGCAGAGATAACACATGGATATGACCTTTCTGGTCATATTTCTGTCAATGTTAATCTGACAAGGTCAAATTTCTGATTTTGGCCACTGGAGCTGCCTCTCACTACAACAGCTATTTATAAACATACACTTTTTGCAAGACAGATTTCTGTTCTCTTGTAGCAAAAAGCATACAGCTAGTATAATCACATGCTGTAACAAAAACCACTACGGTGTTTTTATTTGTTTACAGTAAGTGTCCACTCATCACATTATATTATAGCTTTTCCTGATCTCCATAAAACACTTACAGTAAAACTGGTGTATTTCATCTGTTGTAGGCACTGTGTAAGGCAGTGGTGAAGCAGTGAGAGCAAATTCTCCCAAAGGTGAAAGCAGAGCTAATCTGAACATTGGGAACTTCTAGCAGCTTTTAAATTAGGTACAGTATAGCATACAGTGATTGCGTATGATTTCTTTTGTTTTGTGACTGTGCATAACAGCATGAGAATCATTTGCAGGCTGAATGTAAACAACTTATTCATTTTCCATGGGACAGAGAGAGATTGCAAATTAAATGAACCCTCTGCAAAATGTATAAATTCTGTAATAGAATATTTATATTTCAAGAATATATATGTTTATAGACAGTGGAGACATAATGCATACTACTAAGCATCACAACTGTAGTTTGAAGGTGGAAAAATTTCTGTGATGATGTATTACCACATATGTAGCATTTTATCTCATTTGTTTTTAAAAAATCTCAGATAATTCTTCAGTTTGATCTTCTTCAAGTTTGATCTTCAAGATCCTGTTTTCCAAGGTACCTCCAACCTGCCAAACTGATCTTTTGCAAACTTAGTAGTCTTTTCTATCATATCACTCATCATGGGAATATTGGCTAGATTTTCTTGGTAGGAGAAAAAAATACATAAATTTGCATTTACAACATTTGTTCTAATAATTCTATAATCTCATAGTCTTCATAAATTTATGAATGGACCCAACTCCTAAATTGTTCCTGTGTTGTGCCAAAATCAATTGGAGATACCTGTCAAATGATCTGCTCTACTGATCTGAAATATTTCTACAGTCTATTTTATCACCTAGTCTATCTAAAGAAATACCTTATCATCACTCTTTACTAATTTTTTGATGCAATTAGTCTCCCAAATAGCAACTGGTCTGTCAAATTTATATTAAAAACATATGCTACACCTAAGCTTTATTGAAATTCATACTGTACCGAAGCATCAATGTATGCTTTTCAGACCAGTATATTCCACTGCAAGCTAATACACTATGACATTCTGAAATAGTGCTAAAAGTAATGTCTAATCTATATTGCATCAAGTTTACCAATTGTCCTATGTCACTTTCATGCACTCTCAGACTACTTACACTGATTACCTTTACTCACTTTTCTGGCAATTTAGTTATATTATAGATGCAGTTTTTCGGAAGCACTTCAGACATCTGGTAAACATTTGACATTATGTGTTTTATCTGATTTTACGCATCAGCCTGAATAAAAACTAGAATTCTAATGCATGTCTGTATTTGGTAATAAAGTTGTACATAACACAAAAAAGTAACAGCAATATTTACCAAGATGAGATGATCTCATCATTCACCAACTTTAAAGATGTGATCATGTTCTCATCTGTTGGAAAAAATTTCTTATGTTACGCATTTTTTTTTCTCCCTTCAAATGGTGGCATCTTCAAAATCCCTGTATTGTCTCTTTCTTTCAGTGTGGATTTCATAATTTAAACTAGAGCAGCACTAGCCTAGTTGACAAAATCTCTAGTTACTTATTCTCAGTCCTTAAATAACTGACCAAAACCAGTGGTTCTTAATGACTCCTGAATGCGACACATGAAATATTAGCTGGTTGACATGACTTAAAAACAGATGCACTCTCTTACTAATACCTGTTTCTTAAAGCAGTTACTGTAATGAACATTTCTAGCACATATTTCATTCAAAAGGCCTTCCTAATGAACAACCTGAGCACATATTTTATTCAAAAATTTTCAAGGGAGCATTTTAGTATTAATTTGCTGACATATTAACACAAATGCATAGTTGTTAGAAAGAAGCGTTTAGGATTCTAAAAGTAGATACTATCATATAGTATCACTATGCTAATTAGATAAACATGTCTCTGTTTCCAAATTCCAAACAAGCATATTTGGTTTTGATAAATAGTTATACAGAGAAAGGCCGAAGGTTTATGTTTGGGGGGTATTGGTCAGTTTGTTATTGTTCTGAAAGGACCTTTTTAAAAAATTTTGAAGTATCTACAATGCTTTGAAGATTAACTGATATATATTTTAGAAGTTGAAGATTTAGAGGTTATGCTCATGATATGAACATAATAAAGAAAAATAATTCCAATGCTCAGAATTGCAATGATACTTTAATACTGTAGTAAGATGACATGCTGATGACAGGATATTCTCAGCTGACATGCAAATCTCAAACCACAATCAATGGATATAGCAATATGAAAATATGTGGGCACTAAAAAACCTTCAAGTTAACCTAACTTAGATGATGTGGACGTGGGAGACTGGAGCAAACCCTCACTCAAGTGTTTGGTAACTGGGATCCTGACATCTCAAAGGCGAGCTGTAGTTTTGGATATTTTACAGATAGTGGTGAAAGTTTAAAGATGAAGACTACTCATTTGAGTTACGAGGTATTAGCATTTTCTAAAAAGCAAAATTTCACTCTTGTCTCAGAAAATTCAATCATAACACTGTTGCCATAAATGAAGTACTTTATTATTAAATTATCCTATCTATGATTTGTCATTTTTGGTTTAAGTACATTAAACTAATACCATAATTCCTTAGTCGTCCCATTTTCCAGCTGACCAACTGTCAGTTACTATTTCTAGACACAATTACAGATTCAGCACAGAATGTGGCAAAGTGAATGCAGAGCAGATTGAACACTGAGGGGAATCTAACCGATGCAGCTAGCAGAAATGAAAATGTTGCAAGCCTGCTGACAGATTGGAAAGGAGTGGAAGGAAGCCAAATGAACTGACAAATGCAGCCAGAAAACTTGTGAGACGGCAGGGTACAAAAAAGCCAGACTTACAACAATTGTGATATTGCGGTAAATTCTGAAGTGCAGCGCATCACAAGACATACATGATAATAGAGAACTACCTATAGATAGTAATAAATTACCATCACTGCTATTAACAAGTCAGCAAGTACTTAATTAAACAAATGCTCTCTGCATTTAACACAGTATTTTTATTAATTTAAACTGAAAGCATGAAAACTTAAAATAGTGACAGTTACCTTAAACACACTGAGTTTTCTGCTCGAAAATTTATTTAATTATATGTCTACAAAGAAAATCAAAGTTAAAACGTGCCATGCGTTGTTCACTCCTTTATTCTTGACTAATTCCAGGATTCACACAGCAAAATTCATTCAGTACTTTTGTGTAGTTGTATTTTTTATCTTAGGTACCAGAAGTCTAAACCTTTCAACAAATCTTTAACAAGATAAGATACCAGATATAAAAAATACGTTGCCACATATCTTGAAGACTGTTACCATTGTGTTTGAGACAGCAAAGAATGCACAATATTTTTACAGGGGACAAGAAGACACCTTTTAGAATTCTCAAATTAGAATCGGATTACGAGAAAATAAAATCTTATTATTTATGTCATGTGTCTATAGGGTATTTAAAATTAGATTGAGCTTCCTTTTTATAAGATATGCCAATTTATCAATTCACTTAAGAAGAAAATCCTCTTCTAATTTTATTAAGAAATTTTATGGTCGTGAAAATTCATTTTCAGCTTAAGCTTTTTATTTAATTCCCTTGTCCTTAAACGTCAGTCCTTCCAGTTGCACGCTGAGCAACACTGTTGTACACTGGTTGAGATTTCTGGCAAAATGTCCTTTGGCTGTGTAGTCTCCATTCAAGGCAAATGAAAAGTTAGATCCACAGATGCATACTGTAAACCTTGGGAGCATTTAAAGAGCCATATTTGAAGTTAAAGTTTCTGATTGTTTTTACACGTATACAACTCCTGTTCTGGCATCCTTCCATCTCTGATAGAAAATGGAGTAAGTACCTTGTCAAATTAAGCTAAATGCCCAGTGTAGTCCCAGGTAAGCATGTATTTATTCCATAAACAGGCCCAAATATTTGCGGCCCACTTCCAGAAGCAGTTAACTGTAATACTTTCTTTGCTTTTGTTCATATTCACTGTCCTGCTTTCGTTGTCACTTTAGGTAGAAGATTTTACTTTTGGTAAGACATACTTTAAATATGCCACTTTTATACGCCAGCGGTTCTAAGATTTTTGTTATTGCAGTTTCTGTAGGGTTTCACACATTTTGGAGGCATATACTGTCCGTATCACCTATGTTTGTGACTTTAACAGGTACAAAAGACATAGTCATGAAACTATATTGCATATGTTTTTTGGTCGAGGAGAGGAGAGAAATCCATGAATGGTAAGAATTTTACATTTGCCTTTGACTTAAGGTCTTAAAATGTACTCTGCTCTTAAAAAGGATTTTTAAAAATCCTGGGATTAAGAAAGTTGCTGTCTCAAATATCATGTCAGTCAGTATTAGCTGTGGCATTACTTTAGACAAACTAAGACTTTGAATAAAAGTATTATTCTTCTAATGTCATATTCCCAAGAGCAATGAAAGTAATTACAAACTGTATCACACAAGGCTATGACCTTTACAGGGCTGTGTTTCCTTTGCTATATGAACCACATCACATCTAAAAATTGTAGAATTCCATTCCCAAGGAAACCACGTGTGATGTAGTTGATGTAGAACTTCTTTTATGACACTGCTCAACACTATTTAAATGTCCTATGCCAAGGAACTACAAGAATTTTTAAAATTTAAACAACGCAGCTTTGACATATTGGTGCAAATGCAAGCAGATTAAAAATGTGTAAGAAACGTTCAACTCCAGTAATGAAGTGCGATCTGAAGAAGTCAAAACATAGGAAAGAAATAATCAAAAATGCTTCTACTCAAAGTAACTGAAAGACTATATAAAATTACCCATAGAATTGCACAGACACAAATTTTTGCTAATCTTCAGAAACATTTTTGGTATCTTTGATATCTTTGACCTTATTCATAAATCAAAACTTAGTAGCTAATCCATTTCATTTTCAGTACAATCACAGAAAATAGTAGCTTGAGCAAAGTACGTTGCTTTTTAACAAGTAGTTTAACACTTAACTGCACCTTTCTTTGACAATATTTAATTTCTTCTACATAGTACATACGATAGTAGAATTTATAATTACAGCTCTAAAAAAGGAATCAGAAATGTTCTTCCAAATGCAACCATTTATTTTAGCTAAAATTTAGAATCTTTCCAAAAGCATCCCCTGACTTTCAGCTCTTATAAAGATAATCATAACAATGTTTTTTCTTAATATTACAAGAAGATAAATTAAAAAATCACACCTAGGCAGCATATGTAATTAAATATTTTGAACTTCTATGCATCCTGTGAGTCAGGAGAATGTAGGTTAAATTTGTACACAATTATAAGGTTTCCTTCAAGTGTTCACAGAACATCAAAAAGCTAAGAAATTTCAGACTACAGCTCGTAAAATTAAACCATGCTAGTATTGCTCTCAAAAACTGTCAAGTCTCTACTTCAAATTTGTGTTGTAAAACTTCCCAAGAGTTGGTGGTAAGTGAACTATGGCGACCACAACAAGGTTGTAGGTTTTTTTTCCTTACTGGCATCATATCACCAATACTTAATTGATTTACTTTGTAAAGAGAAGAAAAAAGAGGGATATTGAAAAGAAAAAACTTAATTTCAACGGAGCAGTTTAAAAGAACATTTTGGCTGGAAGCCAAAAAACCTTTCTAGACTGCTTTCCTCTGTATAATGTAATGCAGTTGACTACAATCATGTATTATAGTTACTGCTATTATCCTATTTTTTGACATTTTGTTAAAAAAAACCCCTGCAATTCATTATTCTTAGTAAATGTTCCTATGTCTAAATTTGTTGTCCCTGAAGTTCTGTCTTTTCTCTGACTACCCTAATTCTGTGTGCACAAAACATACGTGATGAAAATTTTAAAAAGCTGTACTATGTACAGCAGTACTATGCAAAAGGCATAAATCTGACAGCAGTGAAAAACCTGTCTCAATACTCCATAAAGATTCAAGCTTTACTTTGAGACAAAATTTATCCCATTGCTTGTAGTTAATTTGCCATCCCTAGTACCATATTTTATTGTATATTCACAACTTCAAAATACAGGCAAGAAATTACATTACTCTAAGAGAGTCAACAAATAAAAAATTTCATAATCTCTAGCTCAGGCAACCAGGTTGTAGGTGCATGATGATTCCCATGAGGAAGGAATATTCAGATTAAAGCCATTGCAGTAACCTGTTATCCTGGCTCTTACATAGCAGTCAAAGAAGGAAATCCTTCACCCTTAGAAACTGTCAAAAGTATATAAATCAAGTTAATTATGAAGAACAAAACATTTTCCCTCAGGAAATTTCCTGCATGGGCCCAAATCGGCAGAAAAAAAAGAAAAAATCTTAGTTGTTTTCCTCTTCACCCTAGTGTCATCTTATATTGTGGGTAAAATAGCCGAGCTTCGGTTAAAGCCAAATTTGCCATACTACTGCTACCTCAAACACATTACAGAGAATTTGATATTTTACTGAGGTGGTTTGCTCTGTGTGTGTGTCTTAACATGCTACTGTCTATTCCACAAAAGGCTCAATATGTACAGTATTTGGCAGGTTAGTGTTTTTGGAAGAACTTCTTCATTTCATTCTTCTTTTTCTCTTCAGAAATGTGCAAATTTCCATAAAAATCACCTTTACTTTCTAATTGTTTTGTTGCGTTTTATTTTTAGGGAAAGATATCACAGCAAAAGACCCTCAGAAATTTAAAGCTGACTTAGGGCACTGAAGGGACAAATTCCAACATTGAAATCTCCTGAGCTGCACAAAGTGAGAAAGAAATTCCAGAATGTGCTGTGATCTCAAAACAGGTAATTGTACAACTCAGGGCACCAAATCTGAGCACATACAGTCCTAGAGGAGCATATGTCTATTTGCACATCTCTCATGTTCTTATACAACCGTGACTGTACATAGAAGACTGATGTTGCCGCACAAATAACAGAAATAACCAGCTTTTGAGCTGACAGCTAATAACAGCAGCAGGTACCTGCTGGAATAGTTCTGCTGTATCCCCTTGTGGAGGACCAAAACTGGAAAACAGCATGTGTTTTTGCAAGTATGCTCTTAAGAATGCTGTCCCCTAAGGCTCTGTGTGTACTAGTACAGTAGATGGGGGTAGGGCAGTAGTCTTGAACACTGATGCACCATCATCCGTACTGCTTATTTGCTGGCTGAGCCTCCAGTGTGGCCTTGGTCTTTGCCAAGCAGCACTGCCCTAGACATTTTCTGGGCCTGGTGCATCTGGATAGCACACATCGAGTAGGGATTGCTTCCAGCAAGTAGTACGGAGGAGGCCTGTAGTGAGCTGATGGCTATTAAGCCAAAAGCCAGCATCTGTTTTATTCTGATTGTTTATATATATATGCATTCTGATGCAATATGGATGCACGAGGCCAGCTCTTCACAGTATATAAGCATATTCTTAACTTTAGGCACACCAGTTAAAAAGAAATACCCATACCTTTAAAGACAGACATATGTTGAAGAGCTTTGGTAAGCAAAAACCTATTTTTTCAAGCTTTTCACTGCCACTACGGAAAATAAAAAACAATTTAAAAGATGTAAAAATAGAATGTCGAAGAAAGATGCTCATTAGTTTCTGTATTTATAGACTAACAACTGCTTATCCCCTAGACAGAGACTCAGATAAGAGCAAGTATTTAAAAATGGCTTTTTGGAGACATCTGCCTTCAAAGCCAGAGCACAGATCCTGGTTTACTTAACAGCACAGGAATACATTAATTAGCTGTACATGAAGTACTTGTTTTGAATTTACATATAGACATCCCATTTGCTTTGAAGAGATTTGAAAATATTAATTTGTGCTAGCTGCACAATACAATTTAGTACAAAGACCTCAGAGCTTTTTCTACTGGAACTGGTCTAGTCACAGAAGCAACTCTGCAGAAGCACAAGGAGAGTTTCTGAGAGCACTCAAGTCCAGGGTCTTGCTCCCTACCTAACAAAACCTGCCCTTCCAGAGTGCCTGTTGGCTTGGATTTGGTGCCACACTGAAATGGCTCTATTATCATAAAATCAAAGAATCATAGAATCATTTTGGTTGGAAGAGACCCTCCAGATCATTGAGTTCAACCATTAACCTAAGTTACTTGTGGCTCAGGTGATACTGTCACTGGACTTGACCAAGAATCTCTGCAGTTTTGCTCCAACAAGCAGTGTAAATAGTATTCTGAGTCCTTCATCTGCAGCTGAAGCTCATGGTCATATTCATTGCCAGAAATCAAATACTGCATTAGATAGACTAGCAGTGTGATTGATTATGGAGACTCCTACACTTGATTTTATCCAAAGAAATACTAATGTTTTGAGTTTCAATGAGGAAGAGAACAAAAACACATGGAATTTCATTACTTCTCATTGATTTCCCCTAAGGGATAAAAAGTTCAGTGTGGGCCATGGGCCGTCTAATTGCAGGGCAGAATACTTGAAGTAAAATGACTTTGGGCAGTAAGAATACAGGAAAAGAAAACTGAAACAAGAACAGAAAAGGCAAGAAAAATCGCAACCACATGGGCAGCGAAAGCAATTGCCCTTAGTTATTGTGTCACAGAATGAAAAGCTAAAGCTAATCCCCTTAGCTTTCCCACGTGAAAGTGGAATCCAAAACTAATCCTTTTACAGTAGCTATACCACATGAAATGGGGTGTTTAAACAAATCCCCTTAATCATCATTACAAGAATCAAGGAGCTAAAGTCAATCCCCTTAGCTATCCTACATGAAACAGGGAACCAAAGCAATCTCCTTAGTTATGCTAGTGTTAATAATGAACTCTATCAGCCTATTTTGATATAAAATTATTAGTAGCATTCTTCTGACATACGAAGACCCAATGCAAGTATGGAGTAACATCTATCGTACAGTAACGTGAACATTACTAGACAAATTTTATGGTGTAAATTACAGGTCTAATGTTCACCACTTCATGAGTTACTAGTCAAAGGCATAATGCAAGATAATCTGTGCATCTATTAGCTGAGAGGCAAAAGAAAATGTTTGACCTCTTCTGTAAGAAAAAATAAGAAACTGGAAGTATTCTTCAGAGTATGGAAAGCTGACAAAAAGTACTAACAGACATGCAGAGAAATCACTGAACAAGGCCGTATGAAGCACATCATCACATTATTTAGTTGTTTTTCCTGCTAACTTAAACTTTGTTACTTGTTTTTTATTCACTCTCCAGTATGCCCAGTTCTTAGCACTAGTCAAATTACAAAGAAACATTAATAGACTTCTTAAAATAACTTTCTAGTTGAATTAATATATATTTGTTCCATTTAATGATGGCTTTGTTCGGGAGTCTTTTGGTTTGCCTTTTTTTTTTTTTTTTAAACAGGTCTGGTTGGTAAGATCCTTCCCCAACATTAAGATACCCAGAGGCTGCTTCACCCCCATCTTAATCTTGTCTTGGTGCGTCCACTGGAAAACTTTTCATTGTTTCTAAAACAAAACACAGGATAGTCAAGCCTCCAGAAATACAAAATGAAATCTGTACCTTTTTCACAAATGAGACCATCCATTTCTGTTCATTTCAAGGTTACATGGTTGTCTTAATGAAACAAAACATCAGCTAGAACATCTACCTTCTACATCTCAATAGCACCTGTGATCTTTCAATTTACTTATCCAAGTCATGTATTATGTTTTAAACCCTTAGGAAGGGATTCTTTCGATTAAATACAACAAAGGAGGATTACCCTCTTAAATCTGATATATAGTTGTAATTGTTATCCATAAAGGTCTGGCTTTTCTACTGGATTTCTATTTTGTTCTCCACAGAATTGTGACGATTAAAAATAATTTGGTTTCCTTGCTAGCAGTCAATAAACATATCTATAAACTATATATTTTCCATGTTTTGAAGTAGCTTACTAGGATTACATGAAGAGTTTCCAATTCTGCTATGACAGCTTATATATATACATAATCCATGTAGCAAAGGCCTCTGTACTTGCTTGGATCCCTTGCAGGGCATGCACATTAAATCATGTGTGCAAATTACTGTGTAAAGTGTCTCTTCTTAAATCTGAAGTTTTCAGTTCTTTGTATTTTGGAATTGTAATTGCTGCACACTTGAAATGTTAACTGTTCCTCAGAAAAGTTTTCAAGCTCAAGAGTGTACTAGAGGTTGAAAGACGGACATCTACTGGAAGAGAGAGCAAAGCAGAGAAGAATTTCCTCAACACTATGTTTCAGTCCAGCTGGAGTAATTTTTTCAGTAGTCTCAGGCCTAGTTTTACTACTCCAATGTTTATAAGAGGGTCAGGATCTCATCTCAGCCCTGCGTTCATGGAAGACTTGTCTTGGAGACAGCAAGTGGCATCACTTCCAAGCAGCTAGGAGGAGGAAAACAGGCAAGGAGTGTGCACAATCCAACACTACTCCACTAACTACTGCTTCTTGGCCATCTTGTAGCTAGCAATAGAATCCCAGCGTATACATGTTGTCAAGTTTTTAGCAGGAATCCATGGACAAGGAAGGACATGTTACTGCAGAAGCTGGTAAAACAGGGACCTTTTGACAGAAGATAAAATACAGACAAAGGAAAAGAAACAGAGCAAGGAAAAGCAAAGAGAAAATGGTACAAGGAAGAAAACCAAATGCAACAGGCCCTTGAGGACTGCAACTAAGATTGCATATAATGTCAAAATGGTAGTGACAGTCCTTTATGTCCCACACTTTTTCAAACAGAAATGGAAAATCTCTACAAGGGAAAAAATTCTGGGAAATCGAGTGGTATTTAATTGTGCCCCATACTGTTTCTAATTGCTGTACCAAAACACACTTGGTGAGGATTCTAGCAGAGCAGAACAACTATTTGTGTACAATCTTTCCATCCTTACAACTGTTGGTACCCACATTACGTCTCATAAGTTAAAGCACCATCAGAACATAAACCTTAGAATCATAGGAGAATCATAGGATGTCCGGAGTTGAAGGGACCCACAAGGATCATCGAGTCCAAATCCTCTCCCTGCATATGACAACCCCACAGTTCACACCATAATTTACTGCAATATGGAAAGGGGACTATGTGTGTGCTGAAGTATTTAAAAGGGGCTGAGAGAATGCTTCAAGCTTGCAGATTTCTTGATAACTTGGTTACTTTTCTGTAAATTCATTCCATATATGTAAACATCTGTGAAAGAAATATATTTTTTAAAACCTTCCTGCTACTTCTAAGTAAAGGCTTCCAATAGAAGGTCAGGCTACCATTAATACTACATTAATTCTTTTGTTTTTATTTTACACAGAAGATCCATTTTTGGAAATTAAATTATTCCTGTTACTAAAAATAATAAAGAGAAAGCAGCAGTTTGCCTAGTTTTCCTCAATTAGGAAAACTGAGCAGCATCTGAGTAAAGAGAAGTAACTGGTCCTGAGACAGAGAACCATATTTTGCTGCTGCCACTTTTAACTTTTTCTCAGCGAAAAAAAATCTTCCGTGGCTTTTTAAAAATCCAGAGAGATTTCCTTTCAGAATGCCTAGATATTTATCAACTACTTAAGCATTTATGAGACCACTCCCTAAGCAAACAGGAATTCCATGGGGTATTTCCCATGAGTTCAGTATAGTGGTTCTTAGTCTCTAAAAATACAACGGTTTTTAGTAAAAATACAATAGTGTTTAGTATGCACCTGGTATTTCCATAAATATTGCTTTTCTTTCACTTTCCTGTTATCCTTTCTTTTCCGTGATTTTGTAATGAAACTAACATTCAATTTGATGTTCTTTATAGCTCCGTGTGTGTACAGTGAATGCTGAATTACATCAGAACAATATTATATTTAACTGAGAATGGATACAACTGAGTTTTTTAATTTCACAGTATTTACCTGTTGTCAGAAACCATAAAGATTTTGCAATTCAATGCTGCTGAAAATATATCTCAGACAATTTAAATGAACCATTACACTTCTGAATGCAAGACATTAATATGAAACTTACAAAGAGTTAAAAGCTACTTTTCATGCACTGAGTATAAACATGTGCAACCCATGTATGGTACTGTGATTTATTTTAACTTCCAACCAATGTATTTTTGAAAATACAAAGCTGGATTTAGCATACGTTTTGCGGAGCTACACAACTGAAAATGTAAATGTTTACCGTGCTCCACTACTTACGGTGTTTCTCATAGCTACAATGAGAAACATTACAGAAAATATAATTACTGCTACTGCCACTACTGTGCCCTCTTTTGCTATATAATATATATAACATACACCGACAAATAATCAATTTTCTCTGTGCATTATAACTAAAGGACATGCGTTAAACACGATACATTAAAAATCAGTATCTTAAGAAAATGAAGTAAATAGTTCTACATTTGCTATTTGGCAGTTTCTGGGTATTAAGTGCATGAACTGGTTCTAACCAAAGTATAAACAAACTTTTTTACGGAAAATAAGGTTGGTATTTTAAATAGCACTTCTCTGCATCAAGAATTACAAGACTGTCTGCTTTGTTTCCTTTTTATTTATTATGCTCCTGATGCTACTCAAAGTACTTTAAAAAAAACCCAACAACCACACACACACAAAACCAACAGAGTTTGTAATGATCATGACACAGTCAAGCAAGAAAGCGAAGAGTATTTGGTGTGAGAAGAGAATCAAGGAAGTTTGATCTTGGGCAAGAGCCAAACTCATCAAGGGTTGTACTGTTTCATTATTAAGTCAATACACTTGAATTTCACCTGTGTGGCTTCAACATGGATCCCCCCGCCCCCCCTTGGTATGTTTTATGTTAGATATTTGAATAGTCATGGAGGATGAAATAGAGATTACAAGCTCCTAGCTTGATATCCCAGTAAGAGGTTATCCTACTAGAAAACTAGTAAGAAAAATGCTTCTGCTTTGCAGATGGCCCATAGTTCCAGCTATATACAAGAGATTTTACCTTTATTACAAGTATATTTGTATACAACACCATCTACATTTAACAGGAATGGAAAAATAGTGCCAAAATTACATGCAACATTACTATCATGAAGTTCAGACTTACTACATAATACGTTAAAAATATAAGAGATTGCTTTTGCTTGAGTAGTTAAGAGACTACCTCTACTGCTTTACTGTTACAGATTAATATTTAAGTATACAGCTGTTCTGTACTGCACCACTCAAATATGTTTATGATCCTCCATTATATCTGCTTTTCTACAAACATTTAGGTGTTTTTGTTTTCTTTGTTTGTTTGTTTAATTTACAGTAAATTGTGTCTCATTGCTTAGGCTATGAATTCTTTAGCTCTGTGACTGCACAGTGGCAAGGACAAATGGGCCCAAATGTGTTTGCAATATCCAAATAAGAACACAACGGTCTACTTTGCCAATAGCTGTCCTCTGTGGAATCTGTCATTAGGCATTTCACACAAAATCAAATGAAAAATAATCAGGATATTGCCTAAATGTATGTACAGGAAAAAAAAAGGATGACAAATAGTATCTCTTCTTCACAGTGCCTGGCACATCGTGTGAATTTAACCATTTCAGATGGAACATGCTCTGTTGTTAACTCTACAACAGATACTCAATTTGCCAGCACAGTCACAACTAATTCTGTAGCCAGGGTTTTCAGGTTACATATGCAGACATACAATTTCCAAGAAAACCTTTTATGTTCTAAGAGATGCTCCTACAAGAAACATGGAAACTTGACTCCCCAAGGCAAGTCATCTCATAGGAGCAACAGAAATTCCTCTAGAAAAGCTCTCCTAGACAATTAACTAGATCTTGAATATGCCTAAATGTTTAATCCCTGAAGATGCAATTTAACCTCAAAAAATATCCCTCAATTTACCTTCTTCCTCATGCAACATGTCTTGACCATCAAAAAGGATTCTACATATGGCATTGCAGAGCACGGTGTCTGATTATGTCCAAATTACAGCTCAAATACGTGACTTCAAATATTTTTCTTAATGCCATCTCTGTAAATTTCCCATGTTGTGTGAAAATCTAATTAGCTTCTTTCTTTTTCCTTCCACCCTGTTAAATGCTCTGACAGCTAAATCCCTACCTTCTATTAAATTCGTTATTAAAACTACAGCCTCTGTGACTCCTCTAAAATCCTGCTGGTGAGCTTTCATAAATGCAACTACGTATCTTTATTGCAGTTGAACTGCAGTAATAGAGGGAAGAATTTAAGACTTTTGGATGCATTTTTTCCTCAGTTCTTAGTGAGAACTTTGCTTACTACTTCTGCAACACCTATCCA
This sequence comes from Streptopelia decaocto, assembly GCF_964273445.1. Taxonomy (NCBI): domain Eukaryota; kingdom Metazoa; phylum Chordata; class Aves; order Columbiformes; family Columbidae; genus Streptopelia; species Streptopelia decaocto. The sequence continues at coordinate 89,118,310 of NC_138663.1, forward strand.
CATGGATGCAATTTTCTGTTCCACAGACCATTCAGAGCTATTTCCTTGGAATAAAAGTGAAACACCTGCAGATACAAGTCTTTTACTGGTATTGACATTTTTTCCTGTTGGCTTTCACACAACTTTAATTTTAAACATGTTTTCTGGCTTTGGCTGGGACAGAGTTAATTTCCTTCATAGTTGTCTGTATGGTGCTGTGTTTCAGACTGGTGACCACAACAATGCTGATAACACAGCGGTGTTCTAGCTGCTGCTGAAAAGTGCTTGCACAGTGTCAAGGCTGCTTTGCTTTGCCTTCCCAAGGGGTAGGCTAAGGGTGGGCAAGAGGTGGTGACAGCTGACACAAACTGACGAAAGGAATATATTCCAGCCCATATAATGTCTTGCTGGGGGTATAATGAGGTAGTTTTTTCAAAGTAGCTATTGCGTCGAGACTGGCTGGGTATCAGTCTTCTGGTAGGAGACCTTTGTCTTGACCCACAAGTTTTTGCCCTTCTGATCCTCTCCCCCATCCTGTTGGGTGGGAAACAAGAAACTGGGTGGAGGCTTAACTGCTGGCTGGGGCAAACTCACTACAATATGCCATAAAGCAGCAGAGGATGCCTTTGAACTATGATGCCTTGCTCACAGAGTCAAAGTTCTCCAAGCACAGAGCAGACTAGGAACTGATAAATACAATTAGATTTCTTAACTCTCGTTTTAAATGCCCTATAGTATCTTATTCACCTCACAACGTCTGACCTTAAGCTGTGTTTCTAAAGATGGTTTAGTGAACCTAACATGCTGTGACCCTTTTCAGCCATTAGACCGGGTATCACGTGATGCATGAATAAAAGTAGTTTACAATGTTCAAGCAGAGATTACAGAGTCTAGGAACTACTATCAATCAGCCGTATTATAGAATAAATATCATGTACTAGCTATCAAAAGGAAACACTGAAAGTTTTTTATAATCAGACTTTTCAAATATAAGTTTTTCGGTAATATTTAGAACACAAAAGTCACACAGGATGATATAATTTTTTTTCAGGAACACTTATTGGAGGATGATGCATATTACATATGTAGGAGAGGGAATACCACTTTTGCCTAACAAATAGATTACTATGTGTGTGGCAGAATGCAAACCCCCCTCTCTCCCCCTCCCTCCTTCAGTATGGAAGGAGTAGGCACATCTCCCTCTCTCTCTGCTACTTGAGGCTAACAGCTTCTTTTGTTTGGCCCCAGAGCACCCTGGCCAGGGCCATTAGGAGAAGGGAGTGCCAAGGCGCCACTGAGCCGCTGGGCGCCTGCGGCCAGTGTGGGGGATGTTTGGAGGCTTCAGGGGCACCCACAGCCAGTGTGGGGGTGCAGAGAAGCTTCTAGAGTGCCTACAGTCAGATCTGATCAGGCATTATAAAAACGGGACTCTCGTCGAGACTCTGCCCATTGTCGTGGGTCTCTCGGAGCACGAGCGAGATGCTGCCACTGAGAGCCCCCCTCCCCGGGATGGAGACTGCGCTTGCCTTGCCGCCACGGGTGTGAGTAAAACTTCTCGCAGGATTGCGAGTATATTTATACTTTTCGTGCACATTTGCACGTGTACTTTAAATTATTTCCTCGCACAATTGCGAGTGTATTTTCCTTCCGTGCACATTTGCACGTGTAACTTTCCGTGCACATGTGCACGCGTAACTTTCCATGCTTAATACAAGCACGTGTACTTTCCGTGCACATTTGCATGCGTAACTTTACGTGCCCAATACGAGCACGTGTATAAATTATTTCCTCGCACAATCACGAGCGGCCGCCGAGAGCCCCTCGCACAATCGCGAGTGTATTTTCCTCCCGTGCTTCCACATAAGCACGTGCAATATTCCGTGCATATATGCACGTGTAAGTAAATTAACCCTCGCAGGATTGCGAGTGTATTATAAATTTACCCTCGCGGAATTGCGAGTGTACACTTCCCGTACTCACTACGACTACGTGTATCTCTTTAAAAATAATCCCGCACCGTGTTTAGGCAAGTGTGTACTTCTCCGGGACTCAGGGACGGCTCCAGCATTGTTTTGAGTGAAGCCATGTGCATGCACACTGTGGACCGCCTGTTGTATTAGTTGCTGCCCCTTAATAATTTTCCTCAACTGATACCCGAACCTTTATTTAAGTCACTTTTGGAGTGCTAAAACCCTGTTTCTCACCGGTTTAATAAAAGTTGTTTTGGACTCTGTTGTCCCTTTAATTAACCTCGGAGTGCCTCCGTGACAATATGGTATAAAACTGCAGTTCTAGAAGACAATTATGAGTCACAGTGAGAATCAAACACGAGCTCCCAATATTATTACTGTAGTGAGAAAGTCTAGTGAGATCTCTTTGATGGTTAAACAGGAAAAGAGTAAAGAAAAGTGGCACGATGATTTGTAACTGTAAATAATACTGAAATTTACTGTAAATACTACATACTTGTACCCATATTTTCAAAAAATAAGAGGTGCACAATGATTCAAACTTCAGAGACACAGGAGGAGAACCAACAAAGGACTTCATCAACTTTGTTTCAGTATGAGGCTGAGAAAGAACAATCTCACAGTAGGAACTCTTTTCTAAACAGTGATGTAACTAATTAAGGCACCAAATTACCAAGGGAAAGCATGGTTTCTCATGTCTTTTAAAAACATATACTTCAGTGAAACACTTATTACTGAGTAAATGCAATAGCAAGGCTTGAAATCTGACAGTCTCCGATATGAGAGCCACCTGATGAATTGTTCCTTCTGGTCATAAATAATTTATGTATTGAATTCTAATAGTTACAGTACTAGAGGTGAAGATTAGGAGTACTGGTAATATCGTAATTCACACTGCTACACGGAATGTTCAAATCACAGTCATCCATAAAATTAATACTGACGTGGCGATGTGGATATGTGAATTTATATGTTTAGAAATACACATAACTTATCTGGTTTCTATTTCATAGACAAATCCAAATGACTGGGAACTAGAGTTCAGAGGATTTACATTTCTTTCATGCTATAATCTGTACTATTTATTTTTGTCTTTTGTAAAATGTAGCTCTCTGCTTGTAGATAACAAGATAATATGAAATACAGAACTAAATTGTGGACACCAAGTATCACCATAAACTCTTGATCTTTTTCTTATGATGCCATACTGCTATCTGAGCAGGTTTAATGCACTAACCTAATCTTCTGTTTGTGGTTTCTCTATGCACACCTTAATCTTCTATCTCAGATACTTGCTTATGTTTTACTTGCTTATCTTGCCATCTTTTACAAATTTCACATTACTTGCTCTGTTCTCTTATTTATCATTTCCCCACCTCATATTCCTTACTATACTGTGTGTGTGTTGTGCCTAAAGGTGAACCTGATACTTGCATTATCATATCAGACAGTGAGATTGTACTGCCTTTCTTTCTTTGTTCTTCTCTTTAAGTCAACTTTCTTAGCTAGCTTCTTATGCTATTTTCTACTCTCTATGCATCCAATGACTTTGTATTGGAGAGTGCCGATTTTTTTTTGCTAATTGCTTTGTTTATTGGTAGTTTAATAAAGGAATGGGCCTAAGCTTCTCCCTCTCTAAGTGTTTTGGTTTTTAGTGACTCCAAAGAAAACCAGAAGAATTCTAAAAAATAATCAATCCACTTAAGAAAATTAATAGCTAAAAAAATTAAGTACGGTATAAGAATGTTCCAAGACATATTGGTTAAACCACCTCCAGAGATATCACTTAAAAATGAATGTGTAGATGGATGCAGCTACACTGAAAGAAATGTTTACAGGTTGACCCTGGAAAACCTCAGTATCATCTCTGACTGAAACATAAAAAGGATTAGTAGGTGACTACTGGTGACAAACACTACTAAGCCATTTAAAAATCTGTTACCGTAAACTATAGAAATGTCTTCTAATTAGGTAAGAAGGAGCTAAAAAGTGAATTGTTGACTGATGTGCGTGCTGTAAAACAAGTATTTTAACAGAAAGGATAAAAAAATCAGTGCCGTGACAAGTTCAGTCTCAACAAATTCATAGCAGAAAAGAAACATACAACCATATACTAGTGAGTTTTAAAAATCTTAAAAGATCCCCCAAAGACAGAAGATATTTAAAACATAATTACTTCTGTGGATAAACCAACAAGAAAAATACCAATTAACAAGGCAGCTGTTCAAATAGGTGCTGGAACCCGTTTAAAATAGTTTCATCACTCACACAGCTATCAAGTAATTTAGATGACTTCTAGTAGGCTTTTTACTGCTGATGCTATATATTTTGCCTACCAAGACAAGTCAAGGTAGCTTGTATAAGCCACTTCCACGTGTAAATGATTTCTTAGAGCCTTCCGTTATGAGTCACCTTCCCCTTCTATGATGGCAATTTTTAAAGATTTCTGGAGTTTATGAAGTGGCTAAACACAAGTTAAAATTTAGACTAACATTAGAAACAGAATATTTTTTTCATTATTTATTTTCTTCTCCAAATAAGAACAGTACTCCAAATTAAGTGTTGCAAAGTTGATTCAGCTCACGCAAAATAAGGTATTGTTAGGGTTAAGTAGGAGTACTTACGGTAGAAGTTTATCAGGAACAGACAGGCCCTTATCACAGTAGTCTCCAAACCATAGCTCATGAGCAAACTTTGCTCACAAACAAACAAAAACACAAACAAACGACCTACAAAACATGGTTACGTTGAAGTTAGAAGAAAAAAACCCAACAACTGGACAACAAGGCACATAATTGTATTGATATTACTGCTAATGGAGATGTGAAGGTTGTGGATCACTATGTTTCAGTTAGGCTTTTAGTTTTTTTTCTTTCCTCCCTAATTTTCAAAAATTTATTAGCCATTTAAACAGTGCTTAATTCCCTAGAAAAAAAGCTGCCCTTCTAACAGTCACACCACCAGAGGCTGTAGTAAGAAAACCCGAGAAAAATAACCCTGTCCCCAAGATCAGCAAATTGACTTTAGCTGGAACCCTGGATAATTGTTAACACACTCACTTGCTCACCAGCTCACATTCACAGCCTCTTTTGAAGCCTGAGGGCGTTCCCTTCTCATTTTTGTACCAAAAAAAAAAAAAAACCTTGTTCTGTATTTTCAAGGTTATGGAGTGACAGTTTGTTGAGTAAAGTTCTACCTTCATTCCACAGCACATGCTTTTTCATAAATCAATCAGTCATTTTGAACTATAGCCCAAGGAACAGAGGAAGTATCAGATGTGTCCATTATCAAAGAAGAAATTTTAGACAGCCCATCACTGAGAAGCTAAATTGGAACCCAATCAACAAAAGCTGATTCTATCGAGCCCAAAGATATTAATGTTTTACACTGTATTTTTGTAGCTCCAAGCACTTAATTTATTACCTGTTCAAAATACAAGGAAATAATTTGACAAGCAAATAAAGAAAACACATTTGTAAGAAAAAAAAATTGTATTCTCATGCTTCAGGAAGGTTGTACAAATAACTGGGAAGAAAATGGAAAAATAAAATAACATATTATATTACCAAGGAACGGATAACACAGTTGTGCATGACTCATCTTTGCAGCTAAATGATGGGATTGCATACAAATGCCACATACAAAGCTACTGTGTTGTATCTTTCTTTGCTTGGGTAGGTACCTCTAAAGGTCATCAAAACTGCTGAAAGCTTGCAAACATTACGTTATGAATCTACTATAAATAAAAAGACTGGGAGGTGAAGGTTAAGGTTCTGCAAATTCTAAAAGAATACCTCCTAATTTTTTATCCCACTTCACCCTAGGTTTTAGTTTAAAATCTCTGAGGCATACTCAATATTACCCAAATCCCAAGCATTAATAATTCAGCTGCTATTTAATTTACTGGAAACATTCTTTGTGACTGAGTATGCCAGTAAATTAATGACTTCTGTTAATGCCACAGTCTCAAGAAAACCTAAAATCTTCTCCTAACCTCAAAAATGTTCCTCAGAGCAGTAACTATATGTCAATGACATTTTTCTTACACACATAAACACTGCACATACAGTTATTTTGGAAAGAAAGAAAAAACAAGTTTGATTAAAGTAACACGTAAGATGCATGCAGTATCTGAACAGAAGTCTCTATCAAAAGCACAAACAAACCAAAACCTGTCACTCTCCTCCAGGAAAAGAGAAAGTGCTCATGTGCCCATCATAGGGCAAAACAGTTTCTTATTTCTGCAGTTATAATCTCAATCGCACCAATAATTAGGACATTATGAATTATATTAGGACAGAGAAGTAACTCAGATTAGATAGCACTGTGGACATAAACAACATATTTGAACACTGGCCTTTTGTTTCAGAGGCTGCATACAAAAGTGACATGAAGAATCATACAAATGTCATATTCTTTTAATTACATGAGCACTTTTAAGCTCAATTTTCTTCTTACCTTTGCATAAGTTACAGGATCCCAGAATAATATAAATATAGTAGAAACAGTTTAGAAATACTTTCCAGTTTAGTTCTTAACTTTAGTATCTTTAATATTCTATAAGCCGAAGTAATGTATCTTTCATACTTTAATACCTTTGTGCAATTCTTTAACATGATCAAATATCTGAAGTAAAATATACATTGGGTATATTTTAATGAATTTTGTTAGAATGAGACTAACTCTGAAAAATCAGCAAACACCAAGTTTAATCAGCAGTTCTGCATAACTCTCAGTGGGAGAAGTAACTCTCATTTCATGTAAGTCATTCATCTCCACTACTTATTTTGGAGTTTTTTCTTTGTTCCTTCTTTCTCCAGTGTTTCAGGGGTGCAGCATTGCCTCTAGGTCCTACTGCTCATAGCAACCTTTACTGGAATGGTGACTTAAGTAATTTTCCTTCCTTTCACCCTGAGAAATGGAGAATCTTGTTTGTCAACATGTCCAGTCATGTGCTGCTGTATATGACCACTGTCTTAGAGTCTCTTTCTTAAATGGATCATGCTTCTCCAAATCATATATTCTCCCTGTACAACTTCCACAAAAGTTTTTTCAAAAACTTCTTTGCTGTAGTGCACATGAACCTTTTTCCAGTTTACAGCTCAGATTAATTCATCGACAGTTCAGACATATTTTCCTCCTTAGTTAAGAATACATGCACACTTCTCTTAACTACCTCTCCATACTTCATTTATCCAGTTCCTCTCCCCTTACAATTTTCACTCTAGCGTCTTCCGTCTAATTTCGTGTCCCAGGAAGCCTTACTCCATACATCTTCCTGATATTATGAACTGCTCTTCTCCCACATATTTACGCTGGTTACTTAAAAAAAAAAAAAAAAAAAAAAAAAAAATTACTTATTTGGGAAATTCTCTAACAATTAAATCCCAAGTACTGACTCAAACGTACACTCCTTGCATTCTAGTAAGTGCTGCCAATTCTTTGCTGTGTCCTAAGACACCTGAAAACCTCAATATGCTGCAAAACTAATGTTAAGGGTATGTATGAACAACCAAAATAGATTTGTTATAGATATGTTTTAAATAAACTCTGAGTGTGGGTCTTCTTGTGATTGTATATTGAAGCTATCATTATTCAAATATCTGAAGTTTTTAAGAATTTACAGAATAACTGAAATTATATCTTGTGTGCTCTCACATGCCAGCCTCCTTGCTCAATTAAATGGAGCTCATCACAAGGCTAGAGCACAAAATTCCTTGCTGTATTTTCTCATCATGGTATATAAGAGTATTTGCTTTGTCTAGGAGTTTTGAAGGAAATAAAACTTTCAGAATTATAACTCAAATTGCATGAAACTGCATACAAAATGTAAAACACAGAAGTATCTCTAACAGACTGAAACTATTTCTAGGAATATAAAGAACTGGAAAACCCTAAAAAAGAGTAACTCGTAAAGTTGAAAATAGCCTAAGATTAAGAAATGTCACATTGCTTGAAATCTCTGAGGGCAGAGACACCAAAGGCACTTTATAAGAACATTATTAAGGTGCTGAGGATATACAATTTCTACTTCCTTCTGGTACAGATCACAAGAAATAAAATAACTAAAACCAAAACTGTTTTCTAAGCTCATTTCAGAGAAGCAAGTAATTAAGAGATAATGCCAGCTAATATATAAACAAGCGATAAACAAAGAAGAGCTGTATGTACAATGACAATAGAACTAGAAGCTGATACAATAGCTGTTAAACGGTCCAGTATACTGTACCTGAATTTAAAAGTTAAACTACAAGTGCCTCTTTGTTACATGCATTAGCTGGGTGGATAGTAAAGGCAGGTTTTGGAAGTGTGGCCAGTGGCAAAGCACTGATGGTTGAACTTCTAAGAGTAAAAATATTGTCTGACCACAAAATCTCCCAGTACACCAGACACCTGTAACACTCTGGAGCCCCGTACACAATGTCAAGTGCCTCCTGTCAATCTATACTAAAAGATCAGTGAACCTGTGTAAGACATAAATCTAGAATAGTGAAGTTTAGGCTAGAATAGTCAGTGCAGCAAGAGAAGGATATAACAATGCGCACTCATGTTATTTTTGCATCCGTTATTCCTATTCACAACACAGGCTGCTCCAGTCCTGAGATCAACTAAAATCTTTCTTACAAGTCTATATTGCAAGAATATCCACTGAGGTATAATAGCCATCCACTTCCAGAGTGTCAGAATGCCAAAATCAAGACAATAAAACCAAAATGGTGACTTACCCCATTTAAAGGAAATGTTTTCCATCCTAGTTCTCCGATGGCAGCTGTAGTATCAAGTAACACAACTGAAAATGGAAAAAGAAATGGTATGTTTGCGGAATTGCTTGGATTAGACATATACAAGATAGTAGAGCGTAAAGCTGGTAAGAACTGAACTAGCCATGTTAACCAGGTACATCCGCTTAAAGCTATTAAAGCAATTAAAATGTTAAGAGTATGAATCAAAACAGAATCTAAACATTTAGGCTTTCATAGCTTACATATCTTTACCAAATGCCTCGGAAGATACCACTCATAAAAAAATAAATCTTTTGCAGAAGTCATTGTCAAATCACAATATGCTACCAATGCTTAATCATTAAAAGGTAACTGAACAAGCACGCACAAGTCTGCAATCCCTTGCCTGGAAATCTAGAAAGTCTGCTCATGGACTTAAGCATTACAGCTAATAAAATAAAGAAAAACAGAGCTTCAAATGAATAGGGGGGGAGGAAAGGGGGAGGGAGAAAGGAAGGGAAAATAAAAGAAAGCTAACCATACCAAACCAACCAACCAACCAACTAAAAAAAAAACCAACCAAACAAAAAAACACAAACAAACAAGCACATAAACTTCCCACAAATAAAGTTGTACAATGCAAAATTGTATAACGCATAACTTCAGAGTTGATACTTTATCTGGAATATCATAGTGCTGAAAGTTGCTACATATATTTCCCATCATTTCTGCCATATTCATTTTGTCTTTCTAATATACGACAGGATGTGCATTATTGTACTTGTATATTATAATACAGAGTGTTTCTGCATTATTTTAATATGTTACGTTACATTAGTGTAATTTTTCTCTTCCTTCCACTAATAATGCAAAAATTACACATAACGTAGCTCATAGTAATAAGGAAACTGACTGTAAACTAAATATTTATTACATGAGACATTGTACATACATGTACTACTGCCCTCTAATGGATTTTTTCATCTGGCCCTCTCATTTAAGAAATCTAAATTAGAATTTAAACATAAAATTAGGCATTGTATAGGGTAGGTATTTTAATTACCAAGCTAGTGTGTTCTGAATGCTCAGTTCCTCCTTACAGCCCACAAATTCCATTTTTTTCTTTGGATGGTTAAATGATGGAGAAAAAACAAAGCTATTGGTTTGGAACATGACACCACTATCCATACACTTGGGGGTTTTATGCTTTTGCACACTACCTTCTACCTCTTATCTGTCCAAACAATCAATGTACAGCTATATATAATGTGTTTCTATAAAGCAATACAGCAGCAGCAGCAACAGCTAGGTCATGGTATTTTGCCTTAAGGAAAAGACACATTGGCATAGAAACTGTGTGAACTCGCCAGCTGATTAGAGGAAACTTGACCTAGCATCTTCCTTCATCTCCTACATTAGTGACAATTAGAGTACCTCTATATTTGAATGAGTGTTGACTTTTAACCTGAAACCAAAATAGTCTGATCAGCAAATTTACAGTAAGGTAACAAGCTCAGCACTAACCAAATAAAAGTTTAATTATTTATTTGAAGAAACTAATGACATTTTAAAAATGAAGCCTTGTGAATAACTTGAGGATAAATTAAACATTTATTTACAAGCCCTGTTTTACTTCCAAAAATCTGGAATCACCGGTCCCCCTGAGACTACTGCTGTCTTCCGATTACTTACAAAACTGTGATTTACAGCTGTCATAGTATTTTCTATTTGCATCATGCTACCATATTCTTGTTGAAGAGTCAGAAAAGCATCTTCCCATTTGGCCTGTGATGCAGCAGTTTCCTCTGTAAACCTTCAAGTTTTAATGTACTGGAGATCTGTCAATTCCAAAACAATTAAACCATTGTGTTTAGATATGTCCTCTTCATTGAGATGACCAAATGCTCAGCTGGCTTCTGAGAATATTTCAGTTCATTTTAGGAGTTGGTTTTCTTCTCTCCATCTCTCCTCCCCTCCTCTCTCCACCCAGCAAATATGAACTATTTGTAAAGATACTTGGTTTTCAGCTGAGGCTTTACATTGCTACATATCAAGTGCTATTCTGATATTTTAATTCTTTAATACAGAGTTAAATAAATAATCAAATGAAAATCACTATGTGTTACTGCCAAACCTATGGATCTGCAGGCAGAAATGAACTCTTTCAACAACAGCATCAGAGCTTGAGCATCATTTTCAGTTTTACAATTTTTGTGGTAGCAGGACCACGATTTAATAAACATCACCCAGGTATTCAAAACTAATACTTCCAAGGAACAAGTCCCAAAATACAGGAAGGAAAATTAATTCATTTCTTCAGTGGAGCCTAAATGAATTAATTCCTTACCTGAATTAATCAAATCCTACTTGCAAGCTCAAAGCTCTACATTAAAAAAATTAAAAACTAGAGTAAATCCATCACTGAAAGTACATTAAGTTTAAATTTAGTTGAACCACAATCTAATAATATTTCTTCTATACACCTACCAAATGATCCCCATCAAACAACTGAGTTTTGTTAAATAAAATGCAATTTTTGGCACATTTTACATATCAGGCATCTTGTATGCTTACACATGCTCACCTATAGCCACCTGTTAGAACCTCAAACTGGAGAATTCAAACAATCAAACAACTACTAATGAGAATTAGAATGCTATCCCCTTCAGAGTCAGAAATGAAAATCATAAAAATTAAAAGACTATCTTTCCAACAGTACTTGGTGTTTTAAGACATAAAATAATTATAAATCAAAAATGAGCAAATACTGGTAGATCTAGTAAACATTATGTTTATGGCACAGAAATACAAACCCCAGCAAAGCAGTGAAATCAACAGGGCTGGCTATACAAATGAGGACACAGATAAAGTAATAAAATCCTTACACACTTCAGTGATTTGGAGATATCTACATGATAGACTTCAGTGTGGGACAGAGATACCCAAGCTGTCTTTAAATGAGGTAATTAAGAAGCAGTCTATCCCCAGCAGCACAGACCTGATGGCAGACAAATTTGCACTGCCAAGAAGCTTCCAACTTGCAGCTCCTTGGTGGAATATTCACCCTGCCAAAAAATCCAGCCTAAGAGGAATGTCCACATATATACATCTGAATTACATACAGCAATAAGTGCTTCTCCTCTGACTGGAGAATAGTGAAAGTTTTGAAAGAATGGGAAATTCACAAGCAAAGAGACTAAAAAGAGATGATGGACACTACACATACGATGTTTAAAATGAGAAAATTCCCTAAAAAGTTAATGGAACCATGAAGCTATATCTAGTGAGCTTTGTTCCTGCATTTACTTATTTATCCTCCTTTATATATCATAAAAAGCCCCATTCCTCTCAAATGAGATTTCACACAAAGTGGCCATTATGGACAAGCCATTAGCTGCCAGCATAACCAAAAGTGTTTGTCTGGAACTACAGTAGTTATGCAAAAAAGCTATAAATAAATTGGTTGCAGCTAGGAAATGTTATGGACATTTCTGACATGCAACCTCCACTTACAGCAGTCAGGTTTTTGAGGTGATGTAGAGTATAAAACTTGCAGAGTGATCAATGAGAGTGTTGGTCTGCCATAACAAACTCATGTCACAATTTAAAAGGAACTCAAAGAACCTTTTAAAAAATCTCCTTGGATACAAAGAACCTGGATTTAGCACTTGCCTGTCCTTCCTTAAATAACTGAGCTTGGAATTCTGTCACTTGCCCAACAATAATACATAGACTTAAACATACAGCTGTAAACCTATTGTTTTAGTTAACTGCACAGTTCCTACTTAGAATTTGAAAGTGTTTAGCTTTGTTTCCCAGTACGTACTTGAACAGACATTACATTATTATAACTCATTATGCCATATTGAGCTTCAGATTCCTTTTTTTTTTTTTTGACATATCTTACACTGCTATTATTAGGCTTTACAATTGAAATTAATCTTTTCAGAAATTTTGCCCGGTCCTGAGGGAACTGTTTTATTTAAAATTATGATGAGCAGAGCTCCAAGGACTGACAGTGTGGAATTTTAATTCTAATTCCAAAATACTGTTCTGAAAATGAACTCTACAATCTTGTCTGTACAATCAAGGAAAAAAGCCTTCCAAATATTAATTTCATTAGTTTCTTTTCTCCTTTCTTTACACATCTCTAACAGTCTGACCTAGCAGTTTTAAATGAAAAAAGGATTTTGGCCAACTTCATGGAATCATAGTCTGACATCAGATCACTCAGCTTGATCTACTGCTCATTGTGGACTAATTTCACTGTTACCTCTATAGAGGGTAAGGCAAAAATTTGCAAGGAAAATGGAACAACAGACATTAATTTCTTAAGACAACACTAGTAACCCAGGGAGCTGCAGAAAAATACCAGTGTGGGGAAAAAAAAAAAATCAAGAAAAAATGCTGTAACTCAGAAGAAGACAACTTGGCAGGACTGCAGACCAGCTCACTTCACCCCATCCCCCCCAGTTCATATTTGTAAGACAAACACACTCAGCTGCTCAAATCTCTCACTTCCAGCCCCCAAGAGAGTTTTGGCTCTCTTCTGAAGTGTCTGCACTTTTTTCCAGGTTTTACGCTCTTTTTCATAAAAAAAAAATAGTACCACCTGCAGTACAATGAAATCATTCCTTCTAACAATACACATTAAGATAAAGAACCCTGCCTACTTTTATATCCTGTTTATATACCCAAGGTCACATTAGCCTATTAACTGCTGCAGCATTGCTCTCATAGGCAGTTATCAGTCCATCAAGATCACTGTTCTTAATAGAATCACTCCTTTCCATCATTATTCTTCAGTTTGGGTTGCATTTTTGCACAATTTTTGTACAATGACCCATTTGTTTATATCAAAACAAGTTTTCACTTTTGAGGGGCTGACCTTTATTAAGTTATAAAGGCTGTTGCCTGTCTGCACATCCTCCTTATCTACTCACTACTCTGTTGTCAGCTACTCATTTTGTATTTATTTCCATGTTACTAATGAAAAACATTGACCAGTCAGAATTTTGAATGGTATATAAGGAATATCTAAAATTCTGCGATTTAACAGTCACTGAAAACTACTTTAAGGTTCCTTAGACCTCATTTTTTCAAAATCCATTTACTAAAAAAATTGGTAAGCTTTTTACTGTCAGAACACTTTGTGATATTTTGTCATATTTACAAAATGTAAACGTGTTAGTTCTATGGCTTGTCTGCTTGGGGAAGACAGGAAGAAGAGTGAGATTTGCAACAAGTTACCTTTGGCAATTAATGTGTAATCAACTGGGAAAAAATTATTTAAATGCTTAGGGGTTTTGACCAGGCCTGTTTTCCATAAAACAAATGAAATGGCATTCATTATATACGTATCAATTGAATCCTTTTCCAGCATTTCCATTATTTTGCATGCAACAGCTATCTGGTTTAGGCAAGATTAACGAGCTGCAGTAATAAAGGATGAGGAGCACCTGTCTAGATAGCAATTCTGCTGGGAAAGTATATAGGAGTCATGGCAAATCATAGAGTAAACAAAGTATTGACAATGCTGTTTGACTGAGATAAACAAACAGGATTATAGCCAGTAAAATATATAGAGTAATCCTTCACCTCTCTGCAGCATTTATAAGGCTTTAGTGGCAGTGCTGTGTCTAGTTTTCAGTGCCTTACTTCAAAGGATGCCTGGATCAGTTGCAAAGACACCAGAAGTGAGCAGCAGGAATGATGAGGTCCCTAGAAAGGCTCTGGAAGGTCTGAGAGCACTGGAGTCGTTTACCTCGGGGGTTACATTAGAAGGACCAGCCACTAACAATCTCCTAGGGTGTAAAGGCTGTTTAAGGCACAAGAGAGTAATTTGTTCACTACGTTAATGTCCAAAAAGGAAGGAGGAACTTAATTTAAAGTGAAAAGAGTTTTATGTTGGACTTCAGGAAAATCCTTGCTACTCCTACAGTTGTAAAGAAGAGGGATAGTTGTGACTAATTGGGAAGCTGGGGAATCTCCACTATAGGAGGCTTTTAAAGCACCTTAAACTCTGTCAGACCTGGTTTCTACATCAGCTCACGTTGCCTTGGGGCAGAACAGGGGAGCTAAATGACTTCTCGAATCCTCTCCAATGCTGTGATTTTTATAAAAATCTAGTTACCTGGTTAATGGTGCTTTGCTTTTCTGTTCAAACCAGTACTAACACCTATGCTCTTCCAATATTCTTGAATTCCCTGAGTCCCCAAACTCATTAAATTTACCATCAGTAGCCCAGAGATCTCCTCAGCCAATTCTTTCAGGACTCCTGGAGAGAACTATTTATGCCAGATGGGGAGTACTTCATATTCTTCATGTTATGTGAATAAATTACTAATTTCTAATTTGCTCAATTCTGAACACCTTATTTTCTGCACCTTTCTAAAAATAGTTCAGTACCATTCACACAAACATTTTTATTCATAATACAATAGGGAAACTCTCATTATCCTGAGTACTGTGAGACCTGAGCTTTTTCCTAAGTCACTTAGCTCCTATTTTCAATTTTCTACACTTCATATTTTCTAACATGTATTGATTTCCACATGTATCCTCTCTTTTCCATTAATTATTACAAGTGTTTGTATTTCTAGTTTCTTTTTTTCATGTTAACTCTAATGTAGGTTGAGCTGTTATCCAGAACTGGCCTTTTTTTATTGATCAATGATTTTGATCAAGAATTTTTAAAAGGAATTTTCACTTTCACCTTTTTCATCTCACATTTGCGCACTCATAGAAACTTACGATTAGAATTCTCCTCGAATGAATGAGAACTGGTCAGAATAGTTTTTCATGTACAAAACCCAACATGTCATTCATGATAAATTCACCTTCTCAGTCCTATGAAGTTTGCAACATTATTAGATTGAGTGCAATATTTTTAATGTTGGATAACTGTCTGCCTAGCTTGGTGGTGTTCTATTCTCAGTTATATGAGATGCTCCAGTGAGCATCTTCAAAAACTAATTCCCCGACAGCACTGTTTTTCTTTCCATATATTACATATAGATGCTTAAGGAATAACTTGCCCTATTTTCTAACTTTATTCAGTTATCTGTTTCAGTCTTACTGTTCCCTACTACGTGGGCAAATATAATTTCAAATCCTGTTACCCCAAGCTAACAAGATCAAAACAAACTGCTTCTTTCGCATAAAATGCCACTACCCACTTTTTTTATTTAACCTTTTTTTCCCTAGAGAACCTTTTTACTTATTTCTTAGCAAGATCATTTTTAAAAATAAATTAAAATTTATGCTCTTTGTTATGTCATTTTATGCTTTCCTACACTTTCATAGTGCTCCTGCTACTTTAGAGCCAACATCCTTTCCATACCTTACGTGCAAACACGCATAATCTCCGATGAGTGGAAGTCTGCTGTAATCCTACTGCTCCATCTTTCACTATCATAGAATGTAAGCTAACATTTTCCTACCAAAAGCTTCAGTTTTACATTATCCTTTTTCACATTGCCCTTCTCCCATTCTCACTTGAAAAATCAACGTGAATCCCTTTATTCCCATGCCGCACTATTATCAGCATTGTCAACCACTGCAGAGCCCTCAGTTACAAGAGTAACTTCACCAGATTAAGTGTTAAATAGAAAAAGTGAAATTAAGCCCTGATTTACTTTACATTACTTAGAACAAGTCATGAACATTATATGTGATTATATCTGTAGAAAGGGGAGTTATATGAACATCCACTCAACTTATATTTGCATGAACAAAAATCCAGTTTTACAATTATTTCCAAATAACAAGGCATATAGCCACGGTAGGATGAAAAAATACTCTGATTCTAAACAAATAATCTAATGTGTGTTTCAGAACCTCCAAAGTCTCTATTAAAAAAATGTAAATTTTAATTAAATCCAGTGATACTTGATACTCAAAATTCTACAAGCAGGCATAACTAATTTTATTACTTCTACAGCACCACGGGATTAAGGTATTTGTCTTTTACCAGCATCTTCTAAGACTTTGTAAATGGTTTACTTCACGTCTAAATTCTCTTTATCTAGAAATGATTGTTGAAATCATCACTGTAAATTTTGATGGATTGCCATAAAAATCTGCTCTTCTGTAGAAAGCCTTTGGCTTTCATATGCAGAGAACTACAGACGACAGTTAGGTGTTATTTCAACAATAAAAAGACCATAACTAGAACATATAGTCAGCTAGTAACCTATTACATTTACTGTGGCTTGTTTTTAGTATTTTAACATGTACCTTTCTGAAGGCAGGACAGTGGATTTTGAAAAAGTGGTGGGTCTGTGGCTGCAGTCTGCCAAGCTTTACATTAAGTTTAGGCTTTAAAGTATCCAACCACAAACATTTCTTATTTTAACAAGAGCATTTTTACTTCCTTCCTAATGCCACTTTATTGTAAAATATGCCATCATAGTACTTTAAACACTTGTCAAAATGCTCTGATAAGCAATTATTGTCATTTACACTTTATAACTGTACACAGCCCATTGAACACACCTGCATCCTGTCTTACGTCTACTTCTAATTGTATGATTGATACCTACAATTTTTTAATTTTAGGATCAGGAAATGTTTGAAATACTGGACAAATTAAAATATCTATAAAGTTGGAGCTTAAGACACAGCAAGATTAAAAAAAACCCCAAAACTGAGATGGACAGACTTATTTTCAGGAAATGAGAATCCTTACACTCAAAAGAAATAATAGTAAAATTTTATGTTCAGTTTTTGCCATTGTTTTGTAGCCTGTTTTTAATAGCATTAAAATTACTTAGAATAGTGCTAAAATACTCATTAAAAACAAACCAAACAAACCACAAGCTCCACGCCAATGCAACCATCTATGCTTTAATGGTTTCTCTGCACATGCAGATATGATCACTTTGATAGCAAATGTCTCTCTAAAGTAACTTATGAAGGGCAAAAGTCTTTAAAAGGATATTCTACTAGGATAACACATTGACTGTCTTTTTTCAATATCAAAGTGCTGTCTTGTCATACAACTGTTTAGAATATACACAAATATTCCAAAGAAAGAGGAGAAGTTACATTATTTATCAGTCACTGGCACATAACACCAGTCAGTAAAAGATACGGTCTTGCCCAGTAAGGCAGGTTCCACGTTTCATTTCATGAATACAAAGTGGAGCCTTAGGAATCATCCAGATACATTCAGTGGCACCAAATGAACCAAGCATATAGAAAATGTATCTGTCAGTGCAGAAATACATGACAATTTCTGCACTGAAATCTTTCTGGGATAATAGATACAATCTCAAATTGTACACATTTAGATCTTAACTACATATTCTGCCCCTTTGCAAGTTTTTTGCCCTAAGACAACTGTAAACATTATGTATTTTGGGGCCTAAAATAAGTGCTTGCTTCTCCAACGTGAGTCTTACTCACAAGCATGAGAAAAAATTACTGAGGTAAAGAGAAAGCATAATCAGATCTAAAAGAAATAGGAATACTTCAGAAATAGAAAAACCACCAGTTTTCCTCAGGTAACTGTGGAATGGAGAGTGAATAGGCAATACCCTACATCTCCTAGTCTGTAATACTTTTTTCTTCCCCCAGGAGCAGCGCCAAAGTGATTTCAAAGTGATTTAGTTGAACACTGCACTTCCAAAGAGGAGGTAAAACAAGAGGAGGTTCTCAAATCCAAAGATCAGCCAGAAGGGATTAATTCCTACATTTGTAATGCATCAGAAGGGGCTGAGGGCGCAAAGCCAGCCCTGCAGGCAGGCAGCAAACACAGTACTGAAGAATAAGTCTGGATAGGTAGAAGCAGACTGCTCAACTTTAGTGGACTCCTCAAAGAGAATGATGGGAAAAAAGCAGAACAATCTGTTCTCAACCAGTGACTCAGCTTTCGTTTCTAAAATGTTCCTTTTCAGCAGGGATTCCTGTTAAAATGAAGTGAGATAAATTAATGTTGTTCACAGGTCGAGAAAATAACACCAGAGTGTGTTTATGCCACATAGCTGTATTATTTTCCTAAGCTTGTGGTTTCACATGTGAGATACATGGAAGTCACGAGCTAACCCTGATAAAAATGGGAGTCACAAAATTATGATAGGAGCTCAGCTGCCCTATGTAATAATTTTCATTCTGACTTGAAAAAGCTAATAGATACTCAATTCAGCATCATGTTCATGTCAACAGTAGAGTTTTGGGTAGATTTTTCTAAATGAACATGAATACCTGACAGTTTTGCCAGTTCTGTTTATTAACCTGAGTACATCTTCATTAGGGAAATCAGAAACAAGTGAAATTCAGACAAATGGATTTATCTTTCCTAGCACTAGTAAAGTACAAATGACTTGTGTGTTGAAGTCAATCCTGTTAGATTGCACTTGGTTTTGGAATCATGATGCTAGACTTAAAATTCTCCACTTTGCTGTTAACCTTTCATTTTCTGCATTCTTACAAGGATTTGCTTTTATGCCTTTTTTTTTTTTTGAGTGGTGATAAAATGAACAGCTTACATGAAAAGCACCCATAAGTGAAAAAAACATACAAAAGCTTTTAGAAAAGTATAACACCTATACATATCTGGCCGTCAGACTAATTACTTAGCTAATAGTTCCATATTTACTGCTCCTATACTCTGCATTTCTCAGGATTTCCTCTTCCAGGGGGGCAGAAACTTCCCACAGGAGTCCATGGGGATCGTCAAACCCACCCTGCGCACCCATTCCTTCCTGTACTGCACCGATCCAAAGACCCAGCCTCTCTATTAGTAAAGTGTGAAATGGTATTGCAAGGGTTTGTTGCCGTTGCTTCACACACAACTGAGAAGGCTGGTACAGAGGCACCTTCGACCAGGTCATCTGTCTCTTTCCAAGTAGAATGAGAACCAGAATCAATACAGACCATTTCCACAACAGTCCTTTTAAAGAAAGAAGTTTTGAAGAGAACAGCTGATAAAGTGACAAATAGGGGCTGGGAAGACAGATGGCCACTGCTTACTCAAGTAGTTACTTAATAACCATAATGAAAAATTAGCTGTTTAGTGACTCTAAGGAACAGAATAGACAGATGTTAGGAGAGGTACAAAGGCTGAAGCAACTAAAGAGAGTTTGTGCTTGACTGGAGCACAGCCCCATGAAGAGCTGTTTGAGAATCTCTAGCTCAAGAACTGAGGCAAGGGACCAGTTGAGGCTCCCTGGCAAGGCCTTTGAGGGTGCACGTTCTCGGAGGTGCAGTCAGAGCTGCAGAGCGTGCTGCTTTCAGACAGGCTGAAAGCAAGAATTAGGAGGCTGAAACTCTGACATACAGGCCAGTCAGATGTGGGAACAACAGTCAGTGAAGTCTCAGGCATGAAACGTGAAGGTATGCACTTCTGTGGTGGCACAGACCTGTCCACTGAAGCCAAAGACTCTGTACTACTCTCTCTCTTTTCTGCTGGTTCTGCAGTTCAGCATAACTTCTTAACTCCAGGCAACTAAGTAAGGGTTTACCCACTGTGCTGGTTTGACTGAAAGTGAGTTAATTTTCTTCATGCAGTTACAAACCTTTCTTTTTCATAGCTAGCATGGTGGTTGTTTGAATTTAGTTTGAGAACCAAAATATAACACCCTGGGACAGAGTTAATTATTTTTAGTTGTTGTCTGGGGGCCAAGAATGTTTTGACCGCTCTGCCCACAGGTGTGAGGCAGCTAGTAAGGGGGGCATAGATGGGGCAGACCTTGACTGACATCCAGACTGATCAGTAAGAACATTCCATGCCATTAGCATCGTGCTTCATGTTTAAGGAGAGTCGGGATTTTCCGGCTAGGGAGAGAGGAGACAGAGACCCATTCTGGTTTCTGCTCCGTTTTGGTGGAGTTTTGTTTGGGAGTTCTTTCAGTTCAGCCTTTTGCCATCCAGCCATTTGCAGAGGCCTCTCGGCCTTTCTACCTTTTTCGCTCTTCTCTGTCTCTGGGGTCAGCTTTTTGGGACCAGGTGCTGCTTCCTGGGACTGGCTGCTCAGTGTGGACGGAGTTCATGAGGAACTGCATTGTGTATCTTTTATTTTATATTCTATTTTCCAGTATATATGTGGTAGTATTAGTAGCAGGATATTAATATTCTTTTATTAAACTGTGTTTATCTCAATCTACAAGTTTCTCCCTTCCCTTTTAATTCTGTCCCCTATTTAGGGGTGGAGGGAGGGAACTGAGCAAGCGACAACCTTGGTTTTGAATTGCTAGCATGGGTTAAACCATCACACCCACACTCAGTCCATATTTTTACATCACAAAATGAAAGGCAGTCATTCCCATTTTGCAGTCAGAAAAGCTACAGTATAGAAAGCACAGAGTTCATATAGCCCATAAATGACAGATCTTGACTACCCTCATTTCCCAAGCTAACAATAATGCTGACAATGTCTCTAGGAAGTGGTACAGAGGATGGAAAAGCACAGCTGTTCATTCTGTTACATTGTTGCACTGTTGCAGTCTGAACTACCACCCAGAATTTATCCACAAGTCATATAAATGAGCCTCCAGAAGTGACAGGACATTATTATTATTATTATTATCATCCACTGCAGATCTGCCATATAGACAGGATGAAGTTAGTATTTCATACTCAAATAAAAGGGCCTGCTTCCTGACCTCCCTAATGACCTAACAATGCAAGTGGCATACAAAGGATAGGGGAGGGCTATCAAGGCTACAGTTATATTTTTTCTGCTTGTTAAAGGTGATGTGGTTAGTCATGATTTTAGCTGCCAGCAGTTAAGGGAAGTCATCTGTAGAGCCATAAGTTGTAGGCGTATCAATGCACAAGCAGTCATAACTTTCAAAGGCGTCAATGCTCTCAAGCAAAATGATCAGTGTTTCTCCTTCAATTTAAGTGGAGTCTCATTTGCTTGATAAGTTATCTACTTTAGAAGGGAAATATAGTTTGCCTTACTTCTGTAGTCTGAAAGTGATCATGATGTATCAAAAAAGAGTTTAGCAGAATTCATATTAAAAAAAACCTTCCAGGAAGGAACACAAAGGCAACTCAGAAAACATGAGGTTAACATTTGGCTATATTAAATGCTTTTTTTAGTGCAGAGTCTCAAAAAAATATACCAAAGTAAATGCAAGTAAATGCTTATTAGAAAGAAGAGTTGTTCCACTCATGACAAATACTCGCAGAGATATCCCCAGTTTATATTCATGATGATAAAAAAAGTCTTATCTCCTTTGATTAAATATCCACACAGCCAATCACTTTAATGTTTTTCAGCTTTGTAACTCTGTATTTCACTGAGAGTCAGTCTGTCACTTTTTCCACTAGCTCTTCATTTATAATTTGTGGTGTCAAGTACCAAGCTTTCCCAGCATGAACATTTTACAGGTGCTAGGTCAGGCTGTCAAGCTAAAGTACATGCTAATAATTGGTAGCTTTGAACGTCTCGGCCTCTTTACCTACAGTGGAACATCAACATGAAGGCTCTATTGTTTTTACAAAATAATCAGCTTTCCACTACTTTTAACGTTATCAACAAATAAATATACAACATCCTGTCATCCCTTGACAGGAAATAAGTTTTGACTATCTAACCAAAGATCAAATTGCTTTAAAAGATTGGACAGCACAGAGTACTCTCTTTGGCTATGTAGAGACTTTGAGCTTTGAATGATATACTTTTAATGCACATATACGGAGATTAAAATTTCAAAGATAACTGAAGAGCATAAAACAGATCTAAGAATGCCATCATTCATGTAGTAAACAGTTATTCCTGGTCTGCTGAATCACTGGTCTCATATTCAATGGTATATAGTTACCCACTTTTTTTCTTTTGTGACTATATGATAATCTAATCAGAGAAAACAAACTTTTTTTTTTTTTTCTGATTTCACACCGAGAAACTAAAAAGACTGCTTTTCCTATTATTTTATTATTTTTTTTCAAATTTTCTAGAGTGCAAGTGATGATTTGGATGTGATACAGGAAACATTTTTCAATCTATCTCTTCCTCGTCCATAGCTCCTTAGACGCCAGCAAAAGAAAAAAGTGGATGGAAATAAGAGCATTGTACTAATACTTTTTTTTTTTTTAATAATTAAAGGAAAAAAAATTCTGGTAAAACAGAGTAAAAACATTCACTTCTGATATGACTGAAAATAGCGCTTTTGGTAACAAGGGGTTGTCAAGTGTAACACACATGAATGTGGAAAGCATTTGTGAGACTTCCACTGACATGAAATGAACACATCTTGGGCACAATGATTTGGCAGGTGCAGCACTGCATCACTACTGCTGGAAATGCAGTAGCACTCAGTGCCTGACTTAGTTCAAAGCACTGCTTCAAAGGGCTACTTGAAACTCAAGTGCCTGTTATACAACCCAGTGATGCAAGGGGAATGTCACCGATGATCACTGAAGCACTGCCAAGGGACTCTGAATGCAATGCCAAATACAGACTACACAATACTACATCCGCAATGTCACTGCAGTATACGGCAACCTTTGTATTTGAATGATTATCGCCAAGTTAATGTTTGAATTAAAATCTGCTTTATACCATTTTTCTTCAAGACTTTTTTACCCTCTTTTGCCATTCCGTCTGAAATGTCTGAGCCCAGAGAATGTGAGAAGGGGACAAATAGCACCATGACTGTGGAGAAGAATTACTCTATTCAAGGGAAAAAAAGGGAATAATTTTTTTTTTTTTTTTTGCTCCTATCTGAAGATGACAATATAGTGAAAATGCTCAATCTGTCCAGGAAGGCTATCTAGTATATCATAGAATTATAGAACTATAGAATGGTTTGGGTTGGAAAGGACCTCTACAGATTATCTAGTCCAACACACAGGCTGGGACATCTTTCACTAGATCAGGCTGCTTAATGCCCTGTCCAGTCTAGCCTTGAACACTTCCAATAATGGGACATTCCCAGCTTCTCTGGGCAATCTGTTTCAGTGTCTCACTACTCTCATCATATCCAATCTAAATCTACTTTCTTTCAATTTAAACCATTGCCCCTTGTCCTGTCACTACAGGCCTTGGTAGAAAGTCTGCCCCCATCTCTCTTACAAGCTCCCTTTTTATAATGAAAGGCTACTATAAGGTCTCCCTGGAGCCTTCTCTTCTCCAGGTTAAAATGAAATACTTTAGGATTAAAATTAAGTATACAATTACATCCCTAGTTTAAAAAAGCAATGATAATTGGAAATAACAATTAAAATGGAATACAAATTTATTACACATTTCATAAATGTATGTTGGCCTATAGCCTCTTTTCTTACAAGAGCTATGACCATGCCTGAGCCATTCAAAAAACTGTGCTTGTTACTCTCACTTTCCCAGCTGTTCAAAATCTCAGTTCTCAGACTATTAATATAATACTATCTCATGGCAGGTTACTCTACCCTCTACATGAATGCAACCAAATATTATTTAACATTGTCTGCTACAAACAATAATGCATGCCTTGATCAGAATCTCGATGTGGTTTTTTGATTGTCCAGAGTCTCTTCATTTCCAGTGCTTGCTCTCAATCAGAACAAGTGATTCAAATCTCATATTTAATTTAAAACAGATGAAGGGGGAATTTAAGATGTTTCATTCATGTAAATGCCAAATTTATAGCAATGAATATTATCTTTTGTATTGCTATACAGCTTAATTTATTTCATCTAAAAGCAATAAAACAGAGTAAGTACTAAGCGATCCTAATAGCCAAGCAGAATCAAAATATGGAAGAAAAAGCTGAAATGTGAATTATAATGCATTAAGGTAAAATTACAGCTGAATTTGAGGACAATTTAATTCCATTTGACTTTGAGAATGCATTACTTTTTCAGCCTTATTTCAGTATTATATAAACTGAAAAGTGTTTTGACTCTGCAAAAATTATGAAATATAATTTGTGTTTTTATAGTAAAGATATCATTAAATTACTGTTTGTGTGGCAACACCATATTGGTAGTGAACATTATAGCTTATCATGTACATTTTGTTGTACAAATATCCGAAATAAATCTGGGTTAGGAAACTGAAACGAGTTGTAAAAGTTTTTAGCTGCTTTAAATAGAGAGCAAAAGAGGTGAGGAAGTGCATAAAAGGCATGCTTTTGAGAGAGACAGTATTTAACTGTGCAATTCATAGTGCATTTCTTCAAATGTCAGTCATGACACTGATCTTATTTAAGTAATGTCCTTGGACAAAGTAGGTTTGTTCTAATGAGATTATTTTCCTGGGAAAGCTGGGAGGCGTTGACAACAAAACTGAAGGATGGAACTCTATGTGGGGGGCTATGGGGAGAGAAGAAATGATTCTTCATATCTCAGATAATAAAGAAGAGAGGACATTAAACACAAATTATAAGACAATCCAAAGGGAGCTAAGGAGAACTTCATTTATGAAGTGCAAGCCTAGCAGCAAACAGAGAAGCTAAGACATGCACGTATTAGCTGATGACAAGCCAACCAAGGACCAAGCAAACAATGTGGGAATGAAGGAGACACATGTCATCATAGAAAGTGTCACATATTTCTCACAAAAATACTACTATTGCACAAAGTACCTGTAAAATATCACCAGCAAAACTCCACGTGCTTCTGGCCACCTTTTTTTAATAAAGAATAAATTAAAAAGGCATGAAGGACAGACAAAGGCACCTGTAACTGCCACCATGATCAGATATCTCTTGAATGAGATGTGAAAACAGTATGCCAAAACCCAAAAGAACAGACATGATTCTTCCTACAATAATGTAGCTATTATAGATAAAAATTGACAATGGAAAGATGTTCTTATGCTTTGGTACAACACCAATGCAAGTATAAATGAATAAGCACTGTCCACTAATAAATGCAGCTTATAAATGCAATTTAATTTCATAGGACTGAAGTTCAGAACAACCTTCCAATGGGGGTTAGTAAGGGAACATCACTAACTAGATCTAAGATGAAAACTAATCACCATTTTGAACAGCACCATAATAGGCATTTGATTGTGGTAACAAGAGCTCTTTCCCAAACCCGTGTTCCAGTTACAATCAAGAGAACCACTGTGTGAACAGTCTTAGCATGTACCACAAATGCAAATACTATTTTTTCTGTCAAGAACAATTAAAAAAAACTTTCAATGCCAGTAATGCTACAGTAAAATATTTTCTTCACCTCAAAGGAAATTAAGTAACTTGCTGAATGATAAACTGGCTCTTCTGTTGTCAGTTTCCTTTCCTGCCTTTGAGGTCAATATTAACTTCTACCCTCCATTCTACTTCCTTTTGGAGCAGAGTAACAAGTATTTAAATACTTCTTGAACTCTCTTAACAGAACTACAATATAGATCTTCCTGAACTGCTGCATTTATCTTTAACATAAGTCTCCAAAGGACATAACCCACATTATGGACTAACAGCCTGTAAAACTGAATTTTATGAACTGCAGCAGTTTGAGCAATAAAAATTGAATCAATGGACTCAAGTTGATGGCAATTCTTCCCTACTCTATGGAGGAATTAATTTATTTTTCATATTTTTTTAAAAAACAATGTACTTTTCAAAAGTGTTAGAACCTGCTTGGAGTCTAAAAACATGTATGCTTACACACACAGATGACATGTTATTGAACAAGTGATTTTTTTTTTTCAAAAAAATTTTGTAAATTAGAGTATTCACGTAAGAGAGAGTCAGAAGAACTTGACTTTTAATCTTATCTTCCTTCTTCCTCTTTTATTCTCGCCTCTCTTATAAAAATGTACTGTTCCGTCTTATTACCTGAAAAAAGGGGATATCCCACCACTATTTTAGGAGCTTTAGTCATAAATTGTATGACTTTACTGCAATGAAAATCACACTTATGTTCCTTAAAGCGGCATAAATATGTTTACCTCTGCTCAAAGAATACTACCTCCATGAATCTCACCAAGAATCTTATTTTATTAATAAAGCATTTAATATCAAGTTTATGTCTTAATTTCTTTTCATATTTTTCTCTTAATTTTAACCAAATAAAAAAAATCTTTTGACATATGTTCTATGCAGTAAAGACCCCAAAACCCAAACATTCAAAGTAACTTTTTTGCATGCTGAGTAACTGTGAAGTCAACCTGAGCCAGTATCTGGCAGCTCAAATAATCAAGTCAATTGGACAGTTTATTCACTGAATCATTGAGTTTTATGTAATCACAACTCATTTGGACATAAGAACACCGGATATCAGAAAAGAAAAAATTCCTCAGATCAGAATCAAGCATCCACATCACAGTTGAAAGTTTAAATACATTAGTGCAAAAGAATGAACTCTTTACACACCTTAAATACCAACTCACTAACTTTTTCCTTTCCCAAGCACACTATAAGAAAGAGGACCCTTAACTAAACATATGCTTAACTGAAAGGTATTATGAAGAACCTGTCAATAGCAGGACTTTATTTTTATTTCTTTTAAGACAGAAGTCCTTATGAACCTAATAAGTATTATTACATGCTACAGCGAAGGAAAAAATCTCCAACCACAAACGGGTTTGGCAGTCTCATCTGACCTGGAAAGACAGAAAATTCTCATCTGCTCACATGGTGGCAATCGGTCTTACTCTGACAATATGAGCAAGACACACAAACCTACAACCTGTGAAGAGATTTCTCCTTCTACAGCATGTAAAACACTTCACTCAACCACAGTATTCATTTAAATTAATTTTTAGTGTTTCAAAGGCAAAATAAAATTCCTAAAACAGAAAGGGGAAAAGTTGTAACAAGCTTCTGCTTAACAGCAATAACCCAGACAATTCTGCTTCTCTGCCTTTCTCTTCCATTCCTAGCCTTTGATATTGCTTTGATAGACTTTGGTATTGGTAACATTCACACCCCATACCATCAGCACGGTCTGGTAAACGTCTGGTACTTAGATATGAGTTCTGTGATGCAGCACCTCCAGTTTTACCCATTCCCTTTATGCCTTTTTAGAGAAAACAAACATGGCACCTTTGAATCACAGTGTATCTTTAATTTTATTTCAATAACTGAGTGCAGCTCTGGATGACTCACTTCAGCCATCCTTGATTGCAAATGGACATATACTATGTTATTTTTCTGCTGTGATAGAATATTGCTACTTGGGGATTTTTTCATTCATTCTAACTTCTGGAATTTCAGGTTAATTAATGGGACCTTCCAACTTCATAGGGTGAGTCCTTTACATAAACGAAATAATCTGATTCCATCAACACTGACATGCATAGTTATTAAACTCACTGGGAGCTGATAAGGAGCTATACAGAACACTAGTGTAAATTTTCTGCTAACAGAGCATGTTGTCAACTCCTGTTCTGAGCTATGTGTGGAGGTAAAGAAGACACATAGGCCAGACATCTCAACAGGGTCTCAAAATGACCTTTTTTCTCAAAAGGCTACATCTCACTTTTATTCAAGTAACATGGAAATAATACCAGCACTGAAGGAGAGAAAACAAAGAAAATGACCATAATCTATATTAAAGCAACCAAGTCCCAAGATATGACTTAGTTTTTCAAAACTCAGCATTTGTAGTGGGCTATTACCCGAGAACCTTGGGTTTTTTTCTCTCCAGCTAGATGGAAAAGTTTGAAACTATCTACCACATTTTGCAAGACAGAAGAAATAAAAATAACTCTATTTCTGGCTCTGCTTCTGATTCTACCTCACAATATTTGGAAGTTTGGGTTTATTAGAATCCACTGGTATGTACAATTGACTTCTATCACCAACTTTGGCTTGGCATCATTCTAGTACAGTGGATGTTAAAAAATTCCCATTCTCTATGGTGTGCCTTATGATACCTTCTTGAGTCACAGATGATCTAGAAGTCATTGTGTTTCTCTGGGGCATTGCCTTCCAGGAAAAAAAAAAAAAATCTATCTATCTATCTATCTATCTATCTATCTATCTATCTATCTATATCTTGTATATTCATTATGTGACTATTATCTCTCCAGCTTTGGTCTTGTTTTTCTCCTCTGACACCCAAATGGTCCAGCTGTCCTTTCCTACACCTTCCTTTAAGAAAGTCACAGTGCCCTTCAATGACACACAAGCTTGTTTCTCTCAAATCCAAATACTTCATCAGTGCGTAGTACAATTATGTCCTAACTGGTTCCTCTTGAGTTGATCCTACAGAACATGCCATAATGCAGAAGTATCTGGGAGAACACTGATTAGTCACAGTTTCACTTTCACCAAAGCAGATTTTGATGCTGTAATTATTTATCAATTCAAAATGGCACACATCAGCCTATGCCAGTCCACACAGAAGGATGAAGAGAACAAAACAGATTAAAAACTACAAACATATTATTACTTAGGAGTTTTTTGTTGTTTTGTTGTTGGTTGGTTTTGTTTGTTGGGGGGGCGGGTGTTTGGTTTTGGTTGTGTTTTTTAAATATCATTACAGAGTTACAATTCAAAGAAAAAGGATTAACTCACTTATTTCTAATCAACTTTCTTCCTCCATAGATGTTCTTTCACTGTCCAAGGCCTTTACTTAAATGCAGTGAAAAGCTTAGAATTCACTCATCTGGAGTGAAGAAACAAGCAAGAGACAAGTCTGAGTGAAACAGAAACATTCATAGCTAAAATTCCTATTGCTTAGTGATATGCTTTGCTGATTCACAAAATGGCTGAAGTTCGAAGGGACCTTTGGAGGTCATCTTGTCCAATCCTCCCTGCTCAAGCAGGACCACCTACAGCAGGTTGCCCAGCATCCTGTCTAGACAGTTTCTGAATATCTCCAATGTGAGAGACTCCAAAACCTTCCTGGACAACATGTGCCAATGCTCAAGCACGCTCACAGTGTGGTGTTCTCAAAAGCCAAAACCACCACAGTGTGGCTGAGAAACACCACAGTGTAGTGTTTCTCAAAACACAAAAAAGTGTTTTCTGATGTTCAGACGGTGCCTCCTGTGTTTCAGTTTGTGCCCACTGCCACTGCTCCTGTCACTGAGCACCACTGAAAGGAGCCTGGCTCTGTCTTCTTTGCACCCTCCTTTTGGGTATTTATACACATGGACAACATCGCCCCCAAGCCTTTTCTTCTCTAGGCTGAAGAGCCTCAGCTCTCTCAGCCTCTCCTCACAGGAGAGATGCTCCAGTCCCTTTATCATCTTTGTGGCCCTATGCTGGACTCCAGCATGTCCCTGTCTCTCTTGTAGTGCGGAGCCCAAAATTGGCCACAGAACTCCATGTGTGGCCTCACCAGCACTGAGTAGAGGGGAAGGATCTCTTCCCTCAACCTGCTGCATACTTTGCCTAATGCAGCCCAGGATATTCTTTGCCTTGGTGTCCTCACCAAGGTCCTTTTCTGCCAGCTGCTTTGCCACTGGGTGGTCCTTAGCATGCACTGGTGCATGGGCTGGTTCTTCTCCAGGTAGAGAACCTGGCACCTCCTTGTTGAACTTCATAAGGTGTCCGTCAGTCCATTTTTCCAGCTTGTCAAGGTTCCTCTGGATGGCAGCACAAGCCTCTGGCATATCAGCCATTCAGTTTTATGTCATCAGCATCCTTGCTGAGCATGCACTCTGCTGATAAGGAAGTGATCCCCTCAAACTCCAAAAGTGGGGTTTAAATCAAAAATATAAAAAAGTGCACATACCAAAAGAATCTTCAGTTCTTGATCAGTAGCAATAACACGTGGTTATTATTTGTTAGAAAAAAAGTATTTATTGGAATTGAAAGGGAGAGAGGCAGGGTTAACAAACCTCTTGGGACTTTTCAGTCACGTTTAGTTATGAACTGGAAGAGGCTTAAATTTTTGCAAAGGCTGATCAGGAGAAAAGATCAATTTGGTAATCCTGTTGAGGGAGATAAAAGTACTGTTCTGTATTAAAAACTAACTAAGAAGAAATATGAAACAGGAATAAATAGCCAGATATTGCTGACAAAAAACTACATGGCAAATGAAAGAATGCTCTATATTAGGATCACTGTTTGATGTATTTATTAAATCGAAAGGAAGCAACTAAAGACCATGATCCTCACTCTCTGCTCTTAGAAGGAACATGTCAGGCACAACTATGCTTAAACTGTAGCAGAGTAAAAACAAGTGTATGGAGGAGAGCAGGACAGAAAATTAGTTCATAAATTACTTTGGACTAATCTAAACATTCAAGCAATTCAGAATTTCATATAACAAAAAAAAATTAAACAAATTAGGTTACACATAAGACAAACTAGATTATAAAATATTCAGTCCTCCAGGCTAAAGCCTGAACAATCAGATGAGCTATATGGTAATTTGTTCATTAACCTTTACAATCTATGTACCATGACCCACTTGAACCAAGAATGGAGGTACAAATGCAAATCGGGAAGAAGACTGCCTATTGTCAGTAAATTCTAACATTATCTATGTGCCGTTCTAAATGTCAACATCTAATCAACCCTAATCTATTATTGATTTTCTCTTTTGTTTTCAAAATACCCATCTGTGGCACCAATTTCAATCATTTTTTATTTCTTGAGACACATCTCTCAAGTATAAAATACTTCCATCAGACTATAGCTATTAAAAATAATGTCCTAATTTGCCCTAATATGATGGAAACCCACCAATGCTAAGGTTTCAGGACATTACTTAAAATCAAAACTATTTGTTACAAAATTAGTAAGGTAAATTATTAGTAGTAAATAGGCTAAGCATTACTGGAACTTTGGACGTACTGTGTCAACAACAGGTATGCCATGAGAAAGGAAAAAAAAGGGAAACTATTTAGAAGTGTGACCTTCATTCTAACTATGGTTAGGCTCACGTTACTTAACTCTCTCATCTCACAACACAGTTTCTTAGCTTGTCAACATTTTACATACTAAAAAAATCCTATGCAAACCCTATGTTAAAAGTGAAATTCTACAAAAACAAACAAACAAACAAAACCGTTCAAACATTTCCAAGAGCAAAACAAGAGAAAGTATGTTTTCCATCTTTACTTAAAGAACACTCACATTTCTGTGATTTAAAGCATCTTGATAGACATTCCCCGATGTCCTTTGCTGTAAATTCACATTTAACCAAACTGAACACGTTCACTATAGCAATCTGAAATTTTGGCACTGCCAAAACTTATCTGTGCTCAGCATATTCTATTCTTAACAGAATTTATGTATCAGTTTGACTGTCCTGATACTGTTAGCGCAGGGCAACTAAGCATACTCCTTACTAAGACTGTGAGGCTGCATAAGATGGTCCTTTCACTGTATCTTCTGGCTTCCAAGTCAACAAGCACAAAAAGCTTTCACCTGTATTCTCTCATCTCGTGCAGAGCTCAGAAAGAGTAGAAGGTACAAGGAAGATAAACATCCCAAATGAAATGCAGCAAAATAAGGAATGGAATCATGAGAAACAAAACAACCACACAAACAAAAACAAAACAAAACAAACAAAAACCCACAAAACAAACAAAAACCCCAAAACAAAACAAACAAAAAGAAACTGTGCACATTGATGGACAGACGCCAACTAGCAGAAGAATAAGGTTAAGAAAGGTAAAAAGAGGAAAGGGAAGGACAACTGAAGAATAAAAAGAGCCACCAAATGGCAGGTCATAACCATTAGAGCTCTTATGCAACCTAAAGAGAAAAACCCTGGTGTGTGACCTGAGAATGAACTTATTTTTCTTGCAAGTTTCAAAATTCCTTTGCTGCTTAACATTATCTAAGGGCAAAGTACATGCTTGCATTACCATCTAACACTCATGTCATGGAAGATGGCCTCTTTCTAACCTTAAGTACTTCAAATGA
This sequence comes from Streptopelia decaocto, assembly GCF_964273445.1. Lineage (NCBI taxonomy): Eukaryota > Metazoa > Chordata > Aves > Columbiformes > Columbidae > Streptopelia > Streptopelia decaocto. Next base: position 89,150,692 of record NC_138663.1, read on the forward strand.
TTCAGTAGAGGATTACACTGTCAATCGAAATAAACCATCATCCAATATGAATAGGAAGAAAAAAAAAAAATGAACTCTTATAAAAATTGCAGTAGGAAAGGAAATTTCATATGAACTACATTTTTACAATAATGGGATTAGCAAGTTTTATACTTTAAAAGTTAGGAAAAGCCAGAAGTGAAGCAGTCACCATGGCTCCCAGTCCACATCCAAGATAGCTGGTTTCCAAGACTGTAGAGCCAAACAGCACCATGAACCAGCTGGGCAAGGCTTCTGCTGGAGGACTGAGGCTTTGACTGCAGGAAGGTTGTGAACAAACCAAGCGCACAAAATGGCAAGAAATTTTCAGATCTTTAATTTGTGTGGTACAAATCCACTTCATTTGCATTCACCATTTTGATAAACTGAGTTTGGATAGATCACAGATTTTTTAAATATGAACAAAATGTTCCTAGCAGAAAACGACTTCCTTGTACAGGAAGAAAAAAAAAAGAGTTCACCTGAAGACTACACTGAAAACCAAGATGTTATATCTACCTCTGCCACCTACCTCTCAGCACACGAAAAACTGTTTCCTTGGAATATGCAGTGGGTGTCATGAAGTCATCACCTAAGCAAAAAGCTTTGGCCTTTAAGTCTTCTCCTTATTTCAGTGGTTATAAAGACATAGAAGGCTTGCTCAAAATAATATTGAGAAAAATAATAGCTTTAAAGAGGTTCAACATGGAAAAAATAACTCTGTGTGCAGCCTGACGTTTGCACAGAACCATGTATTAAACAATGGCAATTGAGAAATGTTAGATTCTTTCTAACCACTAGCTAACATTTCTCTATACTAGATGAGATGGCCTTGAGATAGCCTATAGAAAAACAGAATATATGATAACATCATTGTATTCATCTGCATCAGAGGAACCATTAACGTGACATGGAATACCATCTGATTTCCTGGTTGAATTTACAATCCCAGATTTCTTCAGAAGTAGTTTTTATATAATACATCTCTCTAGTAGACTTTTTTCTTTGTATGCAGAGGCATTCCTCTGCCTTTGAATACATTTTTATCACTTCCAATATACACCATTTTACAAAGGCAAATTCTTACCCTTACCATAAGATGTTTCTCTATATTTCTTAAAGAAGGAAATTAAGCTATTTCTGAAAATTTTAGTCTGAAAATCAGTAATTTAATTATGTTTTTTATGACATACCAAAATCACAGGGTACCATTCCTACTGTTGTCTCAGCAGCAGCAGAGTTTGGGTTTCCATTGCATCTGATGGCAGCCAGAGTGCAAATCTGGCTGAGAAGCTCATGGGTGCCACACCTCCCTCATCATGTTTCATCATTCCTAAATACTAACAATATTCGTATTTACCTAAACCAAATGTTCCTCTAATAAATAAAGTCCACTAAACTGAATGACTAAATTTAACATAACCCTGGGAGTGGGTGTTCCTGCTGTATCATTCTGGCAAGTGAGCGTTTAGCAACTTCAGCAACACAAACAAAAGCAATTTAATAGAGACAATATCTTACATTTTCCTTACTTTCGCCTTCAAAGATCTTCAGCAGCCAGACACAACGGAGCATGAAGGACTATGCCGTTTTATATGGTCCCACTTTGTTCAGCAGAAAGTGCTGGATTCAAACTACATTTTGAAACATGAATTCGTCATCCAGATGCTTTATATTCAATCAATTTTCAAGAACAAAGAACAGAAGCACCATGAAAAAAAGGCTTGGTGTCCCTTCATATTTTTTTATATGTCCAAAATATATTTGAATGATTAAATTTTAATTTTTAGCAGAATTTTTCCTATAGAATTTGATTTTAAACCAGCAGCTGGAACCCACTAGGAGAAGTGGCCTGGGTGATTTCAGACAGATAATTCCTTTTACTGAGATTAAAATGCTAGTGCATGATTTTACAGAATGCTTTCTAATTCATTCTTTTATTCCTTTATTTTAAGCTAAGAAGCACCAGCAGCCAGAGAATACAAATTACAGCAGCAAGTGCACTCTAACCAAGGGTCCTCAGCCAAGACAAATCACTCATTACATGCATCAATGAGACTGTTTGCTATATGTGACTTTTCCCCTTTTGTTCTAGGTGCAGAAGCCATTAAATGGATTGAGACGCCAGAGCTTCCAGTAAATACACCTTTTACTATGTCCTCATTCTGTATGTGTACCTTCACAGTGTTTGTTACAGATGGTGCCTACTGCCTACTTCTTGCATAGAAGTGACACAGTGCTGATTTTATTCTAAGCTAAAACCTGTATAATTTCACCTGTTACCATGGAGGAATGCTATATGATTCTAAATGCAGTTAACATACTTGTATGTTAAAAAGTTCACTCTGGATCGCTATGCTCGTGTTAGCACTTCTTGCAGAAGTATTGCCTGTGCTCTCCAGCAGAGCTGCACTAACCTGTGAGGAGCTGCTGTGCACCCAGCCCTCACTAATCTTGCTATTGCTCTTCTTGGGGAACCTGTCAGCAAACAGGAGCCGCCTTCAAAGACACAGCGATAAAAATGAGAACGTAGAGAAGTATTATGTTGTGGATGAGACAATAAAATCAGAAAAAAGATTCCTACTGGGTATGAAAAACTTTAAGGGTTTTTGGTTTGGGTTTTGTTGGGATGGTTTGGGGTAGTTTTGAGGGTTTTTTGTGGTTTTGTTTGTTTGGAGTTTTTTGTTGTTATTGTTGGGGTTTTGGCTTGGATTGTTGGTTGGTTGGGTTTTTCTCGTTTGTTTGTTTTGTTTGGGGTTTGTTTTTTTTTTCTAGTACAATGGATTAGCAAACTTCAGGTATCCACATAAAACAAGCAGGTGATTTAATCCTACATTTGTCTCTAAACTGTGTTCTGTAATGCACTAAAATTAGTACTTATGTTACAAATGCATGCTGGATTAATTGAGGTGACTTCTCTTTAAAGCCTACCTATTTTGAACAGACTTGTTCTTAGACATGGGAAAGATCAATAGCCTACCTACACACACAAAAAAAAGAGTGTTACAAGACCGATAATGAGAGCATCCTTGGACTAGTATAAGGATCGCTGAAATAAGTGGTAGACTCGAAGACTAACTAAGGAGATTACATGAGAAACGAACCAGCTGAAGATAACTTCACTGTTAAATTTTACAGGCTTTTGTATGGTCTGGAAATATTCTGGCATTGTTACAACAGAAGACAGAGTGATGATTACTTTAAGTAGAGAAATTGAAAGAAGTTTTTACAAATGCATTTTTAAGCCCTAAAAATAATAACAAAATATAGATCTTTCAGTTAACAGGTCATACAAATCCATTCCAAGTAAGAAGAAACAAACATTACCAGAAAAGTTCTGAATTTTTACACAAGTCAACAAGACAGAAGTTAACAAAACAAAAACTGATAAGGAAATGGCACTCAACAATTAGAAAGTAATCTAAAAGAAATGTTTGCAGAATCATTTTCTCATAAAGTTGAGTAAGTTGATTTGTACGGATGAGAAAGAAATCCTGCAAACCATTTCAGATTTTTATCATGTAAGAGAAACCTTTTCAGTAGCAATTCTCAATTCCAACACCTTATCATAAAGATTGGCACACCATTTACGATTCAAAATCAGCTTCTGAAGATGTAGCGTTCACAGATTTTTTTTGTTGACCTCTCCTATATGACAACATGGGTCCCAGAGGTCAGGATGGATTTTGGACAAATAATTTCTTTCCCTACTTCTCTATTTCCAAACTATTTATCATTCTGTCTCTGTGACACAGAGTTCAGCATGTTAACAGGCATAACAAACAAAAGGCCAGCCTCTTCTTTGTGTCAACATCAAGTTAGAGAAAGCCACTGATCCTAATGGAAACATTCCATCTTACACACACAGTTGGAATAAGCATATATCCTAACAAAGCTATGCTACATTGGAGAATAAGAACAGTAAAATGCTTCTCATATTGCACATGTATATCAGTTTCCATAATCAAGATGGCTAATCAGTTAAAGGAGATTTTAAACATGTCAGGCTGTTCACTTTAAAAAAATGTAGCCAAACAACTGGATACTAACCTACTCTATATCTTACTGACAAACAACTTTGCTTTTCTAAAATTCTCAAGTGAAAAGTCTTAACATCAGATACCCTAAACAAATCCTCAAGTAGAGTTCATATCTAAGTAATTACATTTATATAATCAGATCTAAAAACACGTGTCTGGAAACACAGAGCACATCTCCATAAGAAAAAAACCTTAATTTCCTGCATGTTTTTTTCTTCTCTTATTTGTAAACTATTTGACTTGCCAAAAGAAGGCAAGTCTGGCCAAAAAATAACTGTTACATTCACAGGAGGATAAGAACGGTCATCCTGGATCTAACCCAAGGTATATCTGCTTCACTGCTGAAGGCCAGTTTGAGCACAGCCAGCAGTGGACGCTTCAAACAGGACCTCAGAAGAGTGGGCAGATGCGGGACAGTCGTCTCCTCTGCGATGATATCAGTCTGGTTTCCAGGAACTACGCTGGCTTGTTTCCTAACACAGACAAGATGTTGGCGGAAACTGAAAACACTGATCTCTGAATAAATCATGAGAGATGAAAAAAACACTGCTCACTAACTGTCAACTCTTCAGTTTATTTTTCCATATTTCCTTATAACACGTAGCTTAAATTTGACTGGCTTCCTTTCTGAGCAAAGCCAAGCTGTACGCTTTTGGAAACTCTTCAGTTTCTCTTTAGTGTTTTCACACCCTCGAATTACGTGTGAACTCCCATACTGACTTGGTTTTAAACTAAATCTGCTTAAGCAATACATTTTTTAATTTTTAATATTTACATACCAATCATTAATCCAAAAAAAATTAACAAAATACTCCAACAGCATTCAACACTGCCAAATAGAATACCAGGAATATATTATGAAGCATCAACTGCAAATCTGTCCATCTCATACTTAAAATATACGAGTTGAAGCTTTTGGATAACAAGTCATTTAATGTATATCTACAACTGCAGAGGTTCCAGAGTTGCCATTATCACTCCAGTCTATATGAATGTGGGCGATGGGGATAAAAATATTTTTTAAAATTTCTTAATAGCTTGAAACAGAACTATGATTTTGCTCATGAATTTACCTATACACTTAAAAGGGAATGACACACTTTTACTGCAATAGTTTTGTTTATTTAATTTTATCATTTTTCCATATTAAGGTAAATGCTCATACAAAATTCTAGCTGGACAACAGAACAGCAGAATCCACCAGGACAAGCATCGTACAGGCAATGGCACACTTTTCTTCACAGTATCTTAAATCCACAAAGTCAGAGATATCTTCTAGCAGTAGGACATCAGTTTCATTCAGCGAGAACTTCAGTTTCTACAGACACTTAGTCCTTGGTTTCCTTATTGCTACAGGAAAATTCCAAGTGCAGTATTCAGAAGGAGTGCTTATGTGTGATGGATTGCACTTACGTAAAAATAAATATATGAATAAAAATAAGCCAACTTCTTTGAACTGATGAATAACTGAAGGTCATTAGTAATCTGAGATTCTAACACCAGAATCAAAAAGCTTTATTACCTCCTTTGAGCTACCCAATTTACATCAAGTGTAATCATTGTGAAAATAAAGGCTATACAAATTTTGAAACTGACATTTGACAGTATTTCTTCCCTCATTTTTTCAAAAGAGGAAAAAAATTAGTACAGGTGCCTTTCAGAAAGAAGCATAAAAAGACCAACCGTGCACAACGTGACAAGATGTATCAATACCCGGTAAATGAAAAAGCAGGAACTTCTTTCTACAGTTCACTGATAGACGTAACACCTTATAAACTCCACAAGTTCTAGAGTTTACGTCGGTAATTAATTTTCTGGTGACAGACAATGGCAGATACAGCTTAAAAGAAGCCAGGGTACAAAAATTGTTTCTGGTTTACATACACGTGGAAACACACATGCATGCTTGTTGAGCACAGGATACCATCGAACCTGATGTGACCTTTATCTTAAAAGCTCATACATGGTTTGCACAAAGAAGTTCACAGCGCAGAAGTTACTATCTGTATCTATTTAGGTTTGAGAGTAATTGCCCAATTAATTGTGTTCTGGCAACAAAACAACAAACCTAAAACACAGACTAAAATCTTGCATAATAATGCAACTTGTTCATAACTGGATGTCATGGACAATTAATGAAAATTTAGACGAACGTGCAAGCACTCACTCTACACCACTAATTGAGGCTTATGTTTCAAGCAGTTCTGTTTCAGACTGCAGCAGTACATTGCACCTATGCAGCACCATGGCCTTGCCTACCCACAGGGTTTTTCTTAGCAGTAAAAACTAGCCCTTGGCATGGGCATAATATGGTTTTGAACTTACTGCTCCATTAAGATTAATAAGTTCACTTTACTGTCAATAGTATTGTTTGTGTCTGCCCTGCTACAGACACTGGAAGACACTATGCACTGATTTACTAGGTGAAGAATGACAACCTAAGAGTCTTGAACTATACCTAAATATATATATCTATATCTCTGTTTGGGGGGAAAAAAAAAATAAATTAAAAAAAAAAATATATATATATGAATCCCAACATAGTAATAATTTATAAGACTAGAATATATTAATTATCTGAAAAAACCTCTTTCATAACAGGAAAGAAACCATTAAGGATTAAGTGGAAGGACTGTTACTGAGTCAGATTAATAATTTTATTCCCCTTCCACATTTTTCCCCCAAACAATCAAGAAACCCAAAAACAAACATTCCTTTGCAATTTAGTATTAATGCTGGTATGTTTGTAAATACTACAAGACCAAATATATCAGATAGAAAAGACAAGCTAAGCTATAGTTATTATTTGTCAAAACCCGACAGTAATTATTGCAAACATTCTTCCTACAACGTACATTCATTTTCATACCTTATGAAAATTTAAGAGATTTTTTTTCCTCAGTTAGTTGCATAAGATTTCAAAAAACTCTTCACAGCTGGGATTCCAAATGTTAGTAGCTTACGCATTCAAGCGTTTACACAATGGGCAACTTCTTTATTGTACTCATTTTCTTCCATGCAATTCTTGGATTTAGAGAAAGTCATAATTAAAAGCAGACTCTCTTGCTAGCATTTTATTAATTGGCTGGGGTGTGCATTTTCAAGCACCTGTATTAATTCAGTAAATTTTCAGTTCACATATGTTTTGTTGAGTTATATATTATTTGACTTCTATCATGCAATGACAGAACCAAAGAGGTCACTCACTTTATTGGAAGTTTTGAAACAAGGTGCAGAAAGAGAAGTTATTCAGAAGTTAGGTAATTCAGTACTCTATGCAGCCAATACCTCAATACCTGAACTTGTGAAAAGTTACATCAACACGAAAAACACACTTCATCTTTGACAGACTTTTCTTTGGGCTAAGCTTTTGTGGTAACTATTTTGTGGTAACTATTTTTCACCTGCTTTTTTAAACACTATGTAAATAGTACTAATTTAACCCCAGGAGTATCTAATAATAGTTTAGAAATTTAATCTAACTTGCATTACTCAATGCAAATTCTTTACCTTTGATGCATACAGTGTGTCTTGGTTATTCTGTAACACATGCAAATAGATTTTTTTAAACTGCATTCATGTGTCTTGTCAGGCCTTGCGGTATTGTAGTCTGCACTAATGAGAGTGACATAAAAGGAAAACTGTGTTGTGCTATTGTGGAAATCTGATGTCTTCAAAGACATGAGTAAGGGCAAAACCTAATACAGCATTGATATGATGGTATGTTATACAATTCACAACTGAAATTATTCATCATATTTAGTTCAGAAGAGGTAAAGGAATAATACTAAACTTGCAATGTCCCTGCCATAACCGACCCTGATTGTTCAGGGTGTTTGTGGCCATGCTATCTTATCCTGTTTTCTATACGTTTTATTCTCTCTTCTTACTTATATAGATACAGGGAAAACTGAAAATGGATTGTAAAACCTAAGTGTGGAAACATATTAACTATATATTTGATGGCACTCCACGACTAAAAACAGTTTTCTCTGATCATTACTTTCCACCATTCCATTTTTCTGTGCTCCTTTAAATAACAGTGGGTAAAACAAATTCTGTCAGAAGCAACATTTAGTGCTACCCTTCAGTTCCTATATTTCCACTCATACCACACTAAAATCCCACAACACGAAACCTAAATTGTTCAAAAATAATATTAAAACTAGCAAAGACTTTCCTAATTTGGGAATAGATGCATCCTACATCCTCCGCAACCTGAGAGATGTACCTTAAACAAATAGCTCAGGAAATACTCTGTTCTATCCAGATAACATAACATGATGTTTCACAATCAGTTACGGATTTCTTCCAGTTCGTCCTAACAAAATTTTATATATGCTGGACGTGCTATGCGTTTATATTTTTACTTTTCTATATAGGATGATTCCCTTAATCCAGAGGCATTTTTCTTAAACGCACACTTTACAACCCGCAGAATTAAAATACTGTCTTTATTAAGACCTGATAAACATGCACGTGTGACAAAGATTTTAAATGCGATTTTTTTTCGGGCAATCAGACCGTAGCACGTAAAAACTGGGTCCTAATGACAGTCAGGCACCTGCCAACAGCTCGCTGACGAGCAGCAGTTTCCCTTAACTCGTGGTGAGCTCAAACCCATTCTAAAGACGCTTTGCGTCCGGCAGGAGTAAAGTAAACCTTAAAACCACATTTCAAGTAAAAAGATGCCACTGCTCCATCGCCCCGGGAGGTAATTTCCAGTTACCTACCGTTCAGCAGCTCAGCCACAAACCCCGGCGGCAAGGGGTGACTGTGGAGAGCCCGCGGGCGCCCCAGCGTTATTTCCCTGCCCCGGCGCCGCTCGGCGGGGGACGGCACCTCGCCCCTCCCGGGGACACCGCCCAGGGAGAGGGGACAGCAGCAGAGCCCCCACATTCCCCTATCCCCAAACACCCAACTTTTGCGGGGTCGCGGGCACAGGCGGCAGGAAGGGGTGGCCGCCGACCGGCCGTGGCGCCCGGCTCCGCGCTCCCTCTGCCCTCTCAGCGGCCGGGAGGGGTCGGCGAGAGCACCGCGCCCCGCTTAATGAGCGCCTCAACACCCCGACAGCCGCCACAGACACCACCCCGCTTCCCGGGACCGTGGGGCGCTGCCAGGCACAGGTGCGGAGCCCCCTCCCCACCAGCGGCCGGCCCCGGCCCCTCGCACTCCGCGGCCCCCAGAAAGTTGTCGGGAGTCCGTACCGCATTCCCCGGCCCCGCGGCCGCCCTTACCGTGGTTGCTGGCGACGTGACCGCCGGCGGCGGGGCGCCCTGTTAGCAGGGGGAGGAAGAGGCCGACTCTCCAGAGCAATCCCCTCACCTCACAACACCCCATGGCTGGTGACCGCCGAGGGCCTCGAGTCCTCGGCCCGCCGAGGCTCCCCGTCCTCCTTCAGGCCAGCGGGGAACGCCGCCGCGGCGCCCCCGCCCGCCGGGGTCCGGAGCGGCCCGGCGGGCTGCGCTGCCTGCCCTGCCGCCCGCGGCTGTCCGGGCCGGGGCGGGCGCATCCACCGGCGGGGTCCCGGGGCACGGCGGCGGCCCGGAGAGGGAGGGCGGGGGGGGCGCGCCGAGAGCCCCCGCTGCCGCCCTGCCGCGAGGGGCGGCGGCGCTGGGAGCGCTCCGGCAACTTCGAGGCGGTGGCGGCGATGGGGGTCGCACCCCGCTTCCTCTGCCGGCTCCGGCCGGTGGCACCTTCAGCCCCGCAGAAAGGCCCCCAGCAGCTTCAGCAGCCTCCTCCGCGGGAGCAGCCTCCTCCCCCGTCCGCGCCGCACGGGCCCCCGCATCCCCGGCCAGCGGCACAGCCGAGGGGATTCAGATTCCCACGGTGGAGGGTCTCGCTCCCGCCGCCCAGCTCCTGAGGGGAAAGGGGGAGGAGGGCCGGGCGCCTCCTCACGCTCCCGAAGACATCAAGGAAACTTGCGGGGCGGCACCCCCGACCCCGCCGACGCCGTCCCCGGCTCTGCCGCTCGCCCCTCTCTGTCTCTATCTCTCCCCCTCTGCCGCGGAGCAATCAGAAACCAGGCGGCTCTGGTGTGATGTTCGCCGCTCCTTCCCGGTTTGCGTGCCGCGCAGCTGGCTGCAGGTTGGGGTTTTTTTTGGTGGTGGTGCCGCCGCTCCCCTGCCTCCCGCAGAGCGATCGCCCCCTCCGGCGCGGCCAGGGGGCCGCCCCGCTGCGCCCACCCAGCCCGGCGGGTGCCGGGTCCGCCGGGAGGCCAGCGCGGCCCCGCGCCGGGGGCGCTCCGGCACACGCGCCCCGCCAGCCAACGGGCGGCCCGGCGCGTGCGAGGCGCGGGTGGGGGGGAAGGGAAGGGAAAGCCGTTGGAGCGGCGGCCCCTCCTCAGCCGCCCTCCTGAGGGGATCGCAGGGCGGGCGGCAGGCGAGGAGAAGCGCCCCCCTCGCCGCGCCGCTGCCGGCAGCCCGCGGGTCACATGCGGCAGGTTCAGCGCTAGAGGGGGTTAGTTGACAAGGCAAGGGGAGGAGAATTAAAAAAAAAAAAAAAAAGCAACGGAGAGCCCGGCCGGTGCGCTCGGCTCGGGCTGCTGCGGCGGCTGGCGGGGTTTCGCCGTTACCGGCGTTTAAAGGCGGGCGGACTGCGTGGCGGAGGCCGCGGCCCGGGCCCCCACCCGCAGGTAGCGGCGTGGGCGTGTCGCAGGAGAAGGGGGCGCGAAGCGCGGTTGTGGCTGCCGGCGAGGAGCTGCTTCTTGAAGTTACGCCGGGGGGGTACGGGAGACCAGCAAGCGTGAGCCGGTCGCCTTTGGGCATCCCCGGAGCATTGCTTCTGTTTTTGTTTTTAATTTCTCATTCAGGCAACAGGAGCCTGTGCAGGGTTTTGGGTGGGGCAGGCGACTCGGGTAGGAGGGTGGCGGGTGTGTGTCCCCGTCAGGTCTGCTTGCTACTGTCACCCCTGCCAGGGGTCCGTGGCTGGCGGGAGGCAGCGCTGGCGCTTGGGATGCGTTCGGCCTTGCAGCACACCCCAGACACGGAACCTCTTTAATTGTTTTAATCTATCGAGCATTTCGATTTCTGGATTTGTACAAAGTTAAAAAAAAATGGAAATGCTCCATATCCGTATTTCTGAATAAGACTTCCGAAAATCAGATGTCTAAATCCACAATTAGAAGGAAAAAAAGCTGATTCCCGAGGCTTCTGAGTGTCTGTAAATCCCACTGAAGTCAATGGGTAATACAGCTACAAGGTACTGCACCAGAAGATATCAAAGTTCCTGCTGAGGTGCCTAAATAGATGTTCAAAGAAGCTATATATGGAAACAAGTACTTTGTAATGCAAGAATAAAGAGTATGTATAAAAAAAATATTCTTTTCAAAGGAACTGAACGACCAAATCCAAAACAGAAATATATATTTGTGGGGTTTTTTTCAGAAAAATCTTTTGAGATTACAGCAGGCCTACAACAACGCAATATTTCCCATATTTATCTGTTTTAACACCACCCTATAAGGAAATGAGCCTTTATTCAAAAAGAAGGTTAACAGGGAAAGCTTCAGAAAATACCTATGAATAGTGAAATAGTGGTCAGTATTTTGCTTTAGTTTCATGGGACAGGTAAAAAGATAAAGTTCACTTTTTAGAATTTCCTCTGAAATTCATTATGAATCATTACAGTCTGTGTCACAGTACTGCTCTGGTTTAGAATTGACATGGTCAAAAGGAGAGTAGCACTGACATTACAAAATTAGCTTTTGGGGATAACAGGTGAGAATTCAGACTTCTTCTGCTTCAAGTCTTGTTTCAGTAGTGTGATATGATGCTTCCCAACCAGACTGCCAGAAGAGATTAGTGAAGGATGTCATACATTAATATAAAGATCCCTCGAATTAAGATGAGTCATTTGGGTCCCACACACAATCAATACCACTGCTTGTCTGCAAACTTTGAAAAAGACTTTTTATGTGTTAATGCAAAAGGGCAATTGGCACAGAGAAAGTAAACTGAGCTTCCTTCCCACATGTCTGCTCTTGCATGATACAGGTTTGGGCTTTTTAATAACAGGTTTGTCTTAGACAGCCCTAGTAAGACATGCATATGTATGTTTATATGCATGTATGCACTCTGCATATAGTTCTGTGCACATGTGCATCCCCATGTACACCTTCTTGTACATGCTGCACATGCTGCATCCTTACTTGCCATTAAGGAAGCCAAATTACATTTCTTCAAGGAGCTTAGAAGGTCTGGCTTACCACTTCCTTTGCTCTTACATGTCATATCAGACTATAGGTGAATACAAAAAGGAGACAGCGAAAGACATGACAGGAGCATAGACAAAATCTTTTTCATGCTTCCTCTCACATGCAAAGCACAGCTTTGCCTCCTAGTAACCTCAAACTCCAGAAGCCACAGGAAATTGTTAGGTAACAAAACAGCTAAAAGCGGTGGCATTTTCTCTAAAGCGTCCCTTCACCAACTTTTAACTGGCTATGCAATTTCCAGGGGAACAACTTTGAAAAAAACAGCATTTATTAATCTACACACAGATTAAATTTTTATAACCTTGTGCATTATCATTAATTCTAAATTGAATCTTAACCACCATGCTTTAATCTTTCAGATGTATGCAAACATGCTAAATGTAACAGAAGAAAGCAAAAATAGTAAAGATGTAAAGGTAGAGTCCTATTTTTTTCTGAAATTTAAAGCCACTTAGTATTGTAAACAATGCAACAATAAATTTTGTAAGGGATAATTGCACAAAGAAGAGGAGCCACAGTTTGAGTACCTTCATCCTCAGATTTCTAGAGTGTATGTTTTTGTAGAAGTAAGTAAATCCATGTATTGCCATTCTTAAAACAAACCAGAATTTGGTCTGTCCTGGGAACAGAAAAATACCTATTCGGTAGGTGGGGGGATGTATTTATTTGTTTGTTTGTTTGTTTGTTTCAAATACAGGGATTCTCTTAAAAACAAACAAGAAGGGAAATATAGCATAGACATAGAATTACATGCAATAGGCTTTTCTTTCTTCTTTGGGTAGACATAGTTTATCTTTAATGTACCACAATTGTATTAATTATAATAAAATTGTGACTTCCTGTAAAAAAAGTAAACTAATTTCTTTTGTATTTAAGTTTCCCCTAATATAGTGTTGTGTTGTGTGTTAGTCCTTTGAACCATCATTCACATCCGTGTGTGGTTTAGTGTGATCAAAGTAAATGTTTTAACTAAGGCGCAGACAAAGAACAGATTTACAATAAACTTAAAACATATTTTCCATGCAGAACTCAATAAAATTAACTGATTTCAAAATTACTATAGTATTTCCACCAAGACACTTCCATTAGAATTTTTTAGAAGAGTAACACTTGTGCATACTGACCTAAACTGTAACATGTGTGCTAAGAAAAAATAAATGTCATATTGATCCCTTAAAGCCAATAGCTTTTTTTTAGTGAACAGAAGACACTGCAGATTTGGCAGTCTAACCAGAAATGAACCTTTTAATAGTATCTCTCTCATTTAGGGTTATAAATTACACTTTCCCATAAAATTGAAAATTAATTCTATTTTGTTCTACATTATATTCTTGTTTCTGTAGAATTATGCAACCTTTTTTTTGTTCAAATGAGTGAGACTTTTAGTTTACTAATATCTTTAATTTTTAGCATATTTAGTAACAGACTGGCACTAGATCACTACTGATACTTTTTCCTAACATAGTCCCCAAATATGCCTATGGTATGTGCACCTGTTCACATGAAGTTTTTTAAGTATTTGCAGATTTTCAGAGTTTTCTGTGTTCAAAAATCCACCTCCCAACACACATCAAGGGAAAAAAATTAGAAGGTTAATAAGGTCTCAGGATTATTATCTTTGTTATTATTGATACAGAAAAATATAATGAAAGAAAAAGAGCTGATAGTCAAAAAGAAAACTGTGTATTCAAACAAATCTGCAAGAAAGATAAAAATACTAAAACTAGACTGAATAAGTATTTGACTTCTGATATTTAGAATATTATTTGAATTACAGAACTAATATCAACACTAGTCATAAATCAACTATGCTGCAGAATATTTTGTTACAGACAACAATTTCTACACCTACAGGATCCAGGAAAGTCCTTCACCAAGTCTTGCCTGTTAATTATGTAAGATATGTTTCTAGACTAGAGTTGGCTTGTGCATAGGATGGACCTATTCTGAGCACACTAATTCTAATGCTCTGCACCATGTAAGAAGGTGCAATTTCGTTAAGTGACAATGAACCAATTATACTGAACAATGTTTTAGGGAAATTACTGACAAAATGTGCAGTTTGGTAGTTTCATTCCCGTCTCGTTACATGCAAAAATTTTGAATTGACTGAAATTATTTTTTACACTAAATCTACTGAATCACTATTATAAGATTATACAGCATACAAGATTGTAAAATGTTACACATTTTTCAAAGTTTACACATAGCAGTTACAGAAGAACCTTTATGACAACATTTCTTCATTTCCAGTATTTCCTTTTGCTTTTCCATATTAATTTATAAACAAAATATCTACATTTTAAAGGATGATACGCACAAATCGGTTACCATGTATTTCACCTGCAGTTTCTTCAAATATATCTAATTACTTGGATTAATGGGCAAAGCAAAAGACACAGTGTAAGAAGTTTATGTTTTGCAGGAAGATCTAAAATAATCAAATTATCCTAGAAATTTTTCAAGAATATAAAATTGGTTGGCACTGAATATTTTCAATATTTTAATTTAGTGAGTGGAATCTTGCTACAGAGGGTCAAAGGGATTACAGACAAAGGCAGTAGAATGAATTAAGTCACATCCCGAGGGAGAGGAATGGAAAATCTAGACCACAAGGATAAGTATCATGACATCACTGACAGCGAATAAGCCAAAATTTTCCTCATAGTGTTGCAGACATATGTCAGAGGTGTAGGTACGACTGTGCTTTAGTAAAACATTTGAATTAAAATGCAAGAGACAGCAGGATTACATACTAATCAAGCTCGGGAGTCCAAGACAAGTAAGCTTTTATATAGGGGCTTTATCCATCTCAATCAATTAAATAATTACAGCTGAATTAATTGCAATTTGAGTTGGGTCTCAAAATGAGAAAATAATTTATTCAGGAACAAAATGCGTTAGGAAAAAAAAAAAAAAGTGGTTACAAGAGAGTGAAACAGATTCTATTCTCACTACCCAAATAGATTCTATTTGCACCACCATTTGACATAACAGAGAGCGATGAAGTGAGGACAGACTTCAAGGCTGTGTCTGAACTGTTCGTCTCCCGGAAGTTAGAGCACATACATTGCACTGTTAACAACACATAAAGCTTCTTAGGTTATTTTCTAAGAATATTTAAAACCACTTAATGGTCATAGTGGGATATTTCTGTAGTAATTAGAAGGAATAGTAGATACAACCATAACTGAATGTATAATGGTAATGCTATAAACTTTCTGGGTTACATTAAAAAGATTTTCTGACCAGTTTTAATGACCTACATTTCAAATTACCGTTGAAATATTACTCCTAAAACTTTTTTTTAAAAAATCACAGCTTTAAAAGATACTTAAATTTGGATCCTTTCATGAAGAGACAAGAACTTAAATTTCACATTGTAATAATAAAAATGGTGAAAACAGAAGTGAGGTCAAAAAGATTAATTCATGTTGTAGACTGCGATAAAACTGGAGCTTTACTTTTGAATGGAGTTAGCTATGGACAAATTGGAGTTGTCTGTATCTCAATACTCTACTTGAGTTTTATAATACTTTAGAAAAATGGAAGAATTTTCACGTGCTTTAATATATATTGCTTTTGAAATCAAACCCTGTGGCTGTACACTATTTTACTTGAACTAATACTGTATCTACTTAAAGATTTGAATCTTCCTGATTGTTTTTCCCTTTTGGTACTGCTGCCTTGTAGCTGAAAATGAGAAAACACCGGGGTTGTCTCCATACAAATAACGATAAAGGCAAACAACCAGACTTATTATAAAGACATATCTTTTTGCCCTTAGCCAACATACAGCTTAATGCAGAAATCGCTTCAGGCACTGGAGCAGTCGTGTTTATCATTACCACAGATTAATGTTCTGTTTGAACAGTAGCTCCTGTTCATGCTTGCATTGTCTTAGTAACTGGTGTGATGTGATGTGTACATTTCTGCACATCAAGTTGAGCTAATCCCCTCTATGAAAACCAATTGTTCTCATGGAAAACTAGCAATAGGATATACTAATGATATCATACGTGGGACATGGGTGGCAATTATGTCAACATAGCTGATATAATCTGAACTCCTGCCGGAAATGATGAGTCAAATTATTTCCAGTTATATGCAGTGGTCCTTCATACCACCACCAAACTCATCTGGTGCAATCACTTAGTCTTATATTCTACACAGACTATTTTAACTGTAACTAATTTTTAAATAGTGTTAGCATCAAACAGTTCCAAGTCTGAAAACGTCAGTGCTTGGCACACACTCAAACTGACACATAGGAGGTAGCCATTTGTAATGACTTCAGTAAATCTGGACCTCTCAGGCAACCTTTGCTATTTACTACAACCCTTTAAATATGAAAAAGGTGCCTGGAACACAGTCACAACCTATTAATTGAACTTTGCAAAATAGCATGATGTCATCAAGTTTATTTACTTAAAATATCCACAAAACATCCAACAGTTTTAAACACAACATTTATTAGTGTCAGAAGCCTTAAAATTGCAGTTTTGCTTGGACATCATGCTGCTTTCCATCAGCAATGACAAGTCATTTATTAGATATTTGAGCAATGCATTTGGATGTACAAGGGAATTTTGCACATAACTGTACTTGGACATGGGATTGCGCCTTCATACCTGCTGTATAATATTTATATAGGTGTATCTATTTGTGTATAAAAGTATATATGTACACACATATTTTAGCACATATGCTAATTTTTCAAAATATCTGACATAACGCTGCAGTTCAAATGGTTGCTCTTGATTTTGGTGATCATAAGAAACAATTTGTTTTGGGAGGATATCAAGTAGCCTGCATATTCTAACTATGTATTTGGCAAAATTAACATTTGGCGATCTTTTAATTTTCAAAGATTTTTAAATTTTAAAGATTATAAAGTTGATAACAACTTGCAGACTGGTATTAACTGCTCATCCTCAAAGACTAGCTACTTGCCTAATTTTCATATGTGAATTTCCCAGCTTTTTACATTCTTATTTTTATAAATTATGTATTTACATTATTAGGTGCTGGGTTGAGACACTGTGATCAACAGATCCTTTTCAGTGTCTGTGGATACAGCTGTATTCCTAACGACATCTCCCCTTCTAACTTAGTCTGAAGGTTTCCTGTATCTGTCTGGAAATAAAGCACATAAAGTGGGAGTGGGCTAGACGGGACTACCAGGCAAATTCTTCAGCTTAATGCTTTGAGTGGACATCCACAGCACCCTGAAAATGCCTAAAAGATCCATGAAATTTATCTTCTACTCTATTATTTTTCCCTTAGACTACAATGACCTAAACTTCTTAGGAAATGAAGTTAGGGTAGCAGGGTAGGGGGCCAAATGCTGTTCATTATAAAGAACTAAGAGAATTGTTAAAGAATGTTACGTGCCGACAAGCCTTTTTTATAAACCCTCAGAAATTGCATTTGTATTTAAAAACATAATTTCAGTTGAAATGACAAGGACTCAATTGTTAAAAAGAAAGGTTTGAGACTTTTGTCTTGTGAATAAGTGTTGCATATTTTTTATTTTGTTGCTATAAAATGTTTTAGTGCCTGATCCCTGCTTCATTCAATGCACAGGATTAGTAGCATTGAGGACTGTAAAACTGAGCAAGGCAGCAAGGTATTGCAAGTATCACTTGTTGTGCAACTTAGGATGTAGCCTTCAGGAAGACAAACTCAATTCTGTCTTGACCTTTGCCACAGCCTTTTACTATGACACCAAAGTCACTGAACTCAATAGCAGGTAGCTGCACTGATCATGTAGGTGTGAGTTGTCAGTAACGAATGAAACAGGTAGTAAGCAAGGTCACAGAGTTTAATAACAGTCTCATCCTTTTGTCCTGACTATGAATGCCCCTCTCCCTGTCTATTTTTCTGTAACCTTCTGTCCTAACTGCAACCCACTTTTGTTCTATGAACATAAAGGATTTGAATATATTTCTTGCCTCCTTGATCAGACACAACATCAAGGAAACATGGGACACACTACTGATGGGAAGCAGGAAACAAAAGACCTTCCTAAGTTTTTCAGGGCCAAAACCATTATCATTTTCACTAAAACTTTGGTAAATGAGAAATAAATTGCTATACATTTTCTGATGTGACCCACACTTAGCAACTAGTCTATGGTACAATGTGATGTGTCAGATTGCAGTTTTGTTCCATTCCATTTCCAACAAATTAAAAGGACAGATATAAAAGGAGTCTTTGTAACAGGAGGTTTGCTTAAACCTTGAATAAAAAAGGAGATGTCACTTTCTTTTGTAATAGATTATTGTTTAGGTCTCTTCAGGCAGGTGTGACAGGTTAGGCTAAAATAGAGCAGAAATAACAAAAAGGAGCTATTATACCTGGCACAAACGAAGTGAGATTTATCCCATAATATGTCACTACAGAGAAGAAAACCATCAAAATTACTAAAACATGCATTATTTTGAAGTCAAGGTTCTAATAAGAAATCAATCAAGAAAATGCACATATTGTCAAAACTCTATGAGAAAGGGTTTAAATTTCTTTTATCAAAAATTCAAGTAATGATAATAGTAAAAAATGAAAATCTAAGGTTTGTGTATGACTTAACTTTGTGCCAGTAACACCTTGGAGGGCTTCCTTTGAACTGTGAAACTTCTCTGCCTACAACAATTGTCTCTACACAAGTATCTGTTGCTTTATCTTTTCTATGATTCATTGTTTCCTAAGAATTTCTGCCTGACTTTTCGAGTTAAGATCCTTTGCTGCCACAACTTCAGCCGGCCACCTCTTACTAATCCTGGCAGTGTTTTCTAATAACGTGGAACAGGATTTGAACATCTACTTTCTAGATGCATGGTTGCTTCTATTCATCAGGGTTTAATTCACAGTATAATTTCCTATGGTGCTGTGCAAATTATATAAAAAACACTTACGTGTATTGGCTGTTTAAAAAGGTCTCATCCAGGCTTAGGGAGACTGAGGGTAAACAGTTTTATTTAGGCTTTGAGGAACAAATGTTGTCAACATTTTATTCCATACATTTTATCTAAAATCCACAACACACAGGACTCCTACTGCAACCATCCTGTCCACTGATATGAGTGAAAACAGAGTTTTTCAGTAAGACTGTGGTTTCTATCTTTAAAAGATGATTTAAAATAAAACAAGACAGGTTCCACTTTGACTCCTGAAATCTACTCCTTTGGATCACCTTAAATACTTTTTCAGCTTTGTTAATAATTATTAGATAACATAAGAATAAGTGTAAATTATAATGCCCTCCAAAAAGCCCTTCAGAAGTCCTTTACCTGGATGCCACAATAATTTTTGTGAACCATGAGATATTTCTGTAAATACATGTAACTAAATATATTTGTTGTGGTCATCAACTACTGATGCAGTAGGGGAAAACTATAATAATAAAAGGTAGGTGGTATATCTGGGAACCTAGCAACTGAATTAGTAGCTTAAATCTTATATAGCATTATACAGTATGAATCATACCATCTTTTGATCTGTGATCTTTTTAAATTCCAGAATCTGAAAGAGATGTGTAGTCACTGGCCAGAAAATGCAATAAATGGTGATTAAATAAATGTACAAGTAGACATTTAAATTTAGAAATGTAGCTGCTTCTAAGAAAAAGGAGTTTTTGCAAGAGAACAAATCTCTTTGAACTGCTGATCATGGGATAATCAGTCCATTGCAATAAGTCAAGCAAGCATTTGAAATATTTTAGCACAGATGCTTTTAACAATCTGAGTCTAGGTGTCCAAAGCATCTTTTCTAGGTGGACTGCTGGTAATTCTGAAATACTTACTTGATGCTATATCAAAAGTAAACAGCAGGCAGAAGTGAATGCATTTTGCCCTTAGAAGTGTTAGGATAAATGATATTCTCATGGAGATGAAAAAGATGAAATAAAATAGTGCCAGTGACACTGCTTTAAAAATTCTGTCACTTCTAACTACTTTGAGCAAGGAAGAGTATTTTCAAAAAAGCAGAATCCAAACCCACTTAAAATTATTTTATAGTCAGAAGCCACAAAAGAGTGAGAAGAGGGAGTCCTTAACTTCTTAATATTTCAGAACTAACGACCAGGTTTGCAGGAAAATAAATTAATCTTAAGGATGTGTAGCATGAATAACATGAACACAAGTTGAACTGTTACAGGGACTACTAAATGAGTTGAAAGCCGAATGCTGTTCTACTTGTTCATCTGATGGATTTGAAGCAGTATATGGATAAAGAATGAGAAGCAGAATTAAGCTTTTATGGTTATCTATTACATACAAGATGCCACTAGAGGGACTTGTACAGCCAAGAGTAACTTACATGAGCTTCAGAAAGAATTGTGGATAAATTATTAACAAAAATGGAAATATGAATAGGAAGTAGTTATAGCTATATTTTTAATCACACCTAAAAAGAACTCTGCCTTTCCATCTCTGTCTTTTCTTGGCAGTATCCTATTTTTTTTTTTGGTAATATTAACATCTTAAAAGACAACATCAGGAGCATACCTTTAAGTTTTTATCACATAGGTAAAAATAGACACTGTTTTGACTTCTGAATATGATTTAAGTACTTTTAAAGTTATTTTCACTCCCCTTGATTAAAATTCAATTTGTGCAATTTAAACAGTCCATTTGTTCCTGTGCAAGCAAAGGAATGTAAAACAGTATGCATAGTTCACAGAAAAACCTCATATATATAGACAATGAATATTCCATGAGGTGAAAGGATTGAAGAATTTTCAAATGAATGTTGAGAAGAGGTCTTTACAGTGATATAGCTGCACCACATGAGTAAACTGCTAAAATGGGATAAGGAATTTTCCACCCTGTACATATAAAATGAACACTTGAACTGCAGTAAAAAGATACCTCTGTCCTTTCAAGTTTTTCTCCAGGTAGTAAAACATGCAACATTAGTTCAAGAAGAGAAACATTGTGTTGCTATAAGAAAGAAATAAATTCACAGTAAGGTATGCAGCCAAACGATCACAAAAATATATTTGTGTAATTGCCTGCTGTACAATTTGAAGTTAAAATACGTTGATAGTTGGTTTCATATTTATTCCAGACAATGCCCCAGTTTATATTAGCTGATAGAAAATGAAGTAGGTAACAATTTAAATTCATGAGAAACACATTTCATGTGACTGTTTACCTTGATCATTGAAGGACCAACTGTAATTTTAGATCTTATAAAAGTGCACTTTGAAAACCTTTAAAGTCAGTGTTCTGAAAAATTCCAGACAGTAATGAGTTGAAGGTATTTAAGAAAATGATAATTTTGTGCTACTGAAATATCCAGATCTAATTGAAAGCAGAAAGTATAACCATCTCTTTCTATTACCTTCTAGTTGATGCAAGCTGTGTTTATTGTATCTGGAAAAATATTTTTGGCAGAAAAAGAAACACCTTTTCAACTTTCCAACTCAAATTTGAAAGTAATGTTATATTGGACAAAAATACATGTTATCTAATGCCTTTAAAGAATATGCTCTTATTTTCAGACTGAGTCTAATGGCATTAGTGGGACAGTAAAATATTACAGTAGAGAGAATATTAGAATCAGTCTATAAAACTTTATTAGTTTAAGAAGAATGCAGAAAATTTCAATGTGTGGTTTTTAAAATGGAACAAGAGGACTCAGAAAAAATATTGCTAGTTTGATTAAAAGTTTGTTGTCATATAATTATCTCCTCTTCATATTTTACTACTGTTTTCTTTAAATTATTTTTTTTTGCTCATGAGATACCTAATGACAGATCCAATATTTTATGTGTGTGTTTTTTTCTGCTAATTCTTGTACGAAGAACTGCAAATTTGACAGTAGAGCATTAAACTAAATAGATTACTGACCTTACCATACTCCATGGAAAGAAAAACAAACAATGAAAAGAAAAATTGTGTCAAACTTAATCTAGAATATTTTGATTAAATCAATAGCATAAGTAAAGCTTTCCCTCAAGGAATTTCCAGTCACATATGCTAATATGCAAGAAGTACACAATATGGCAAATTCTGTACTATGGTGCTTCTGTGAATCCAGAGGCAACAAAAACAAACTTCAAAGAAGACACGTTTAAAATCAGGAGTAAAAATTACTAACATTTCCCTAGCAGGGCAGTTATATTTTAGGGAAACAACTGTGTCTCTAATTTACCTTACCAATGAAAGTACAGGAAGTTCTTGAGCATCTGCAAATGGGAATTTGTAAATTAAAACTGGTGAAATGACAGAGAAATGTAGTCATGGCATACAAACGAAAAACCTAAAATCTTAATGCATACAACATAATTTGATATGACTGTATCATTGTACCCTAATCTGAACACAATAATGTATATTTGTTGGCTACAGGACACTCAGGTGGTTTCTTTTAACCTTTGGTCCATGAAAAGTCATCACTCACCTTTACTTCACATCTTCTGTATTTCATGAGCATGTAACATAAACTTAGCCTGGAAAAATAAGTTTACTTTTGTTGTCTGTAATAGCCACTCACATATACTAAACTACTACACCATGTCTGACAATTATAATTTATTTTTCTCTGTATTATCTTATTCTAGCTACTAATACCTGGATTTACTGAAAGAGGATTAAATGACAGGTGTACACTCTGACAAATTCAGATTATTTTTCAGAAATTACAGGGCAGGGTGAATACATGTATCTCCTGAAAGGTTACATAGAGCAACCCTGTCTTGTAATATTTCAAATCCTATTACAGCTTTAGTTTTTGAATATAATTATAATAATCAGAAACTAGTATGAAACCAGTTATTTGAGAGTGAGCATGGGAAGAAGAACTAAATAAGAAGACCTGGCATATGAATGTATCAACACAAACTTAGATCTTAACTAAATCCAGCCTGTATTAAAAGCATGTATAAAAATTGTTTCTTTAAAATGGTTCCTATTGAAAAGAAACATTATTTTTTTATATTTATTATGCATCTTGAAGAAAGAATTTATTTGAATAATTCCACAATGTTTTAGAACTTTCAATTCAGTTCATATTAATATATTCTCCAGCTTATGCTTTTCACGCATGATTATCTACCCACGTAGGATAAAAAAATGTCCCAGGAAGGTATTATTTTCCAAAATTCAGCAGGATGCTTCGATTACCAATCTCAGACAGTTTCTGTACCACTTTTTCAGGTCACTTTAAAGGCTTGCATCAGTGAACACTACTCAGCCAGATGTTTTGGGGTTTGGATCTGATGCATGCAGTGAGTACTCTCTGCTACAAACCACACTAGCTGTTCAGCCTAATTTACCCAGGCAAAAGTAGCACTATTTCCTGAGTCATGGATGTCATGTCTCCAGATCTTTCAATATCCGTATTTCTTTGACATCCATCCAGATATTATTTTATCAGTGTACATTGTGAGAATGATACTGGTGAGTTAGGAAATGAACAAGGGAAGAAGCAGAAAGCAGAGCCAGCATCACAGCACCAGAAGAACACCTTGTTCTCCTTAGAACTGGCTAACATCCTTTATCATTTGGCCCTCTAGCCCTCAATCACATTCTTATCCACATACCACCATTTTTAATAGCTCACCAGTACTTGAGTTGCTAGAATTCAGGCCAAAATGGCAGGTTTTGATCGTTCTAAGCAAGTAATGTAAGCACTTGCTATGGAATTACCGTATGGCTGCAGGAAGGCATCATGGGCTTATGCCACACATTTCTAAGCTCATGCACAGGTGGGTATGCATTGCCTTAGAGAGGGAGGAGGGATCTGAGTAATGGCGTCAATCAGGGACACTTACCTATCCCAGGTCCGATAAAAGGACACAATGATTAATTATAATTATCAAGGTGATCATTCACTGAGTTTCTGGTCCTCAGCAATCACAAGTGGTAACATGAACATCAAACTTCATCTCCATTTTAAGAATGTCAGCATGGCCCAGCCTCACTCCCCTGCATGAAGCTGTCTAATTTTCTTACCAGTATTTGTGATTACTGTTTGCTGCCATACTATGAGTACTGCAGACCATAGTGCCCCAAGGAAATGCCACTATATTCTCAATGTCCTACAGGAATTGGTTAGATGACCCTTTCTTTATGTGATATAAAACCTGCTGACACTACCTACAGGCTCAATGGTGCTAAGAATAATTCTGTTGGTTTCCTGATGGTCCACTGCAAACCATAAAAATCTAGGAGAGGATTGGAAAAGCTCCTGGGTTTATGAAGAATGCTGCACTGGGCTCTTTTCTAGTCAGATACACAATACCAGTTCAGCTCTGACAGTATCTGTGGCAGTTATTT
Source organism: Streptopelia decaocto (assembly GCF_964273445.1). NCBI lineage: Eukaryota > Metazoa > Chordata > Aves > Columbiformes > Columbidae > Streptopelia > Streptopelia decaocto. The sequence continues at coordinate 89,175,246 of NC_138663.1, forward strand.
CTGTTTGTGTGATAGACTGCCTGAAACATCAAGGAAGTCACTCTCTAAGCAGGACAGAAAGCTGCAAACAACCATCCTTCTATTTCAGCAAAGCTTTGGTAGTTAAGTAGCTACCAAAATTGGCTGAGGGCTAAGGAGTGAGCGCTGGCACCTGTATGGCCCCAGGAGCACCTCTTCTGGGGGTTTGCTGCTGGGGGGTCAGGACCGACCTAGAGCGCAGCTGACAGCTGGCTTTCTGCTAGTCAGCGTGGGGAAAGTCCCCCAGAGAGCACTGCAGGGAGGCCTCAGCCGGAGACAGCCCCTGGCCCATGGGAGCTGCTTTTAAGCTGAGCCTCTAAATCTTGGCCCCCACCTGAGCTATCACTCCTGGTGCATTGCAGCCGGTGCAAAGCCAGGGGACTCTGACTGGCAGGTTGCCTTCCTGGCTTCACCCAAACCTGCCCTGTCACCATGGACCTGCCCCTCTCACCAGACCGTGTCTGATCAGTTCACTGACTCTGGGCCTGATCCTGACCCTGACTTGCTTGCTGATGTTCCTGCCTCATCACAATGGACATGTCTGATTCTCACTTGAACAAAACTGCTGTCCTCCCTCTCCTTTAGGTTGGCAAAGGACACCTTGGGGCCAGCAGGGCAAGACCTCACCTGTCAGTGAGAAGGGCAGGTGGGAGGACAGCTGGTGGTAGCCCTAGCCCTGGGCACTAGGCACCTCTCTGGGGACTGTAGGTTGTGTTGGGATCAGCACTGGGCTCAGCAGGACCATGTCTGAGCAGGGCAGGACTGTGACGCAGTGGGGCTGCAGCTGAGGTAGGGACCAAGCATGAAAACCTTGGCCTAAAGCAGCACCTGACTCCGACTGCAGTGTCCTTGCAGCCTGGTGCTGTTTGGGATCATTTCCCCATGGCCAGCAGCAGGACAAGGACCACCCTCAGCTACACTGGCTCTGAGCTCAGCATCCCCCTCACCACCTTCCCCCAGAAGGGTGGATGCTGTCGGGGCCCCCGCAGCAGCCTACTCTGAACCTCAGACTTAGGCTTGTTTCTAATGCATTTTTCCTAATGCTGGTCTAACTATGCCATAGCTCAAATATTTTCAAAAAATCCCTTGGGAGACCCAGATTGCTTCTCTGGTTATTTTGAAGCATCAGTGACACCTTTGTGAAAGGCAATATTGGCAATGTTATTCTTCACAGAGCTAAGCACTCCAGACAGGGGCAGTCGCTGTGCACGTGTAGCCTGTGTAGGGAAAAATCGCTCAGATTTCACATAATACTAAGTGGCCATAATGATTAGCACCTGTGCACCGTAAATTCAAAATCCATACTGAGAAATCTTGTAGCTAATTTCTGCAAGCATCGGAAGTATGCGATACTGTACTATTTAAACATACACTTCATAAACACATTCTCATCTTCCAAGAAACAGCAATTCAAACAGCAAACAGATCTCTTTTCTCTGCTGACAAGGCTACTTGTACAGTCTCTTCAAGCTGATCTCATCTGCCACAGTGTCTGTCATGATGTACACTTTCTCCCTCTTTCCCACTCTATCTAGATGGAAAACTTACCCTATAAAGAGCAAATGGCTACACAGGACATCCTCAGCTACAGTTTTTTCAAGCCAGTTAAAGAGCTCTTTAGCCATTCAGGGTAGCTGTACTGGAAGGATTAAAAAAGATCTAAGTACATTTTTTTTGACATACAAAGTAAATTTTACCCTGTTAGGCATCCAGGAAAAGCAAAAGATAGTACCGAACATCTTTAGCTTTTAGGGAGTTGCTGAAACTTTTATTTCAGAGATATTAATCCAAACTTAATTTTATAATGTTACAGATATCTGAAATTAGGAATAGGGAGCATGCATAAGTAGAGGTTTTGATGGAAAGCTATAATTAATATAATTTTCATTTTTAAGTGGATTAAATGGAGCAGCCATTTTTTGACATTATATGACACTTTTAAAATTAAGAATGGGAGAGAAGTTGAACTGCTTCTCTCACATTTTTTCACTTTCCCCACTTCACACTCCTTTAGTAGCAGTGACTTTTAAAAAAATCTCTTCAGAGGTGAAAATTCAGAGATCACAGCATACAGAAACAAAACAGGAAAAAAAAATTACTCAGCTGAGTACTAGCCTTTGAACCCAGCTTCTTTCTTTCAGATAACACAATTAATAAAGTACTACCAGCACTAACTTTTACAAGCAATAACATTTATCAGGAATTGGAATGTCAGAAAATCTTTTTGACACTGGGAATTCAAGAGCACATATTAAGACAAGCCACTTTCTCCACCTAAGAATTTAATGGTCTCACATTGTCTTTCTCTCTAGCCCTTTCCCCATTTCCTTCTCCTTTCATGGAGAAATCTGTTGATGTTGAAATTCCAGAACAAGTACCAGACATTAGATCTTCTAACAAGGTAAAAAGTTCTAATAAAGGTAACAGGTTTAATGGAAACAAATTAGTTTTGCAGCGTCTTCATAATGTTATTCATCATTTTACCATTGATATTTCTGAAGCCAGAACTTGTGTTCTGAATAACTATTGCCTCCATAAGGATTTGACCTTAGATTTTAACCCTAATCTTGCCAAGAAGAGCGTATAGATAGGCTTGGCTTATGAAAGTGATGTGGAAAAATTCCTGCTGAGGACATACACACATTTCTTGATCTGATAATGTAAGGGGACTCTTACATGATCTGCTATTAGAAATGAAATTCTCTTTTCCTAAGTCTTTTGTAGTATAACTAGTCCATGGTTAGTAAACTTTTCATTTACTTTGCCAAGTTTTCACATGAAAAATGTCCTTTTTCCTAATATAGTTTTCATTAGCTCAGGTTTTGCTTGAGCATTTTTCTGACCCTAACTTAGTAACATGAAAGTTTTGTTACCAAACAAAGACATGTATCCTTCTTATAAAGATATGAAATCTGGAACAGGTATTTGTTTGAAAGGATCTCTCCTTTTACAGTACAGTGCATATCAAAGGTTGTATGCAATTGTATTTATACTATCTTCAGTTTCTTTTAAGGCTTTTAGGTGATACCAGGACTTATTATGTTGTCCAGTGTTTTCTAATGTCTTCTGATCTTTTGACCCAAGTCACAAGCATCAGTTCTGTAGACAACAGGAGATTTGTTGATCTACATTACAAATGTCATTTTGGTACTGTTAGCAATGAACACTCTTTGGCCTACCCTACTTACCCAGTACTGCAATTTTTGACAGAAAATTCCTTCCGTTATATTTTTTCTTTTTGGAAACTCGTACACTCACAAATGCCTCCTGACTTGAGGAATCTATAGCGACTCTTATCAAGACATTCACCATCAAGTCAGGGACTGACAGAGACACAGTGCAATCATTAATCCTCCATGGGATACACAGCGACATAAACCCCTGCTTTACAAGCCGCAGGGGACCACTTGCCTGGCGTGCTGCTCAACTGCTGCTTTTTGAGGAAACATACAGTAATCACAGCTCCTGGGCGTAACAGGCCGTAACAGGCTTTCAACCTTGACCTCCAGAGAGTCTCTTGTGCATTTCCTCATTTGCTTTGTCCTGTGAGATCAGAGAGAGGATGTGTTGTTAATCCTAGGTCTCATAGTCTGTTTTTATCCTGGATGCAGAGCATAAAAACATCTAGAAGCTCGAGCAGCACTGAGTCATGAGTTCGGTATTTTAGCATAAAACTTTTAGGGACTGGATCCTGGAGTGGAGTTTACTTTTGATTTAGGCACGTATGATTTCTAAAATGCATATGGAAATAATGAGGGTCTTTGAAGGGAATTCACAACAAGTAACACACTAGGAGATGTCTGAACTAGCAATTGGAAATGACAAGAAATTCTGGACTTCTAAAATGCAATTTTTTTCAGCTCAGACTTTAAGTTTCTTGATGCCACAGGTTTGTGGGGTGGGGTGAAAGGCAGGACATACTGGTTTGTGTTTTGCATTGCAGACAGGAGAACTGCATCCTACATCTGAAATGAGGGTTGCTTGTCCCTTGAATGATTCACATGGCTGCTTTATTTTGTAATAAGCACACTTAGTGAGATACAGATTTTTCTCAGTTTTGCTTTTGTTGGTTGGTTGTAGTTTGTTGTTGTCATTGTTTTTAACAATATTTCTATTTTTGTAGATGATCTATGTATGAACAGCAAGGAATTTCAGTTCCTGGATATTTATGTTATGGACTGATTCCTATGGATGAGGCTTAAGAGGGAATGGGGTATTCGGGAGAATATTTTGTCTCCTCTTTCAGCTGTTCCCATCATCCACATTAGATTTTATCCATTTAAAACTTCTAGAAGCCATTGAGGTTGCACACAAATTTGTAAGAAGAAAAACAAGTGCTACTGCATCTGATACACAGCACACTGGAGAATGTCTTTCAAGCCACAGATAGAATCTAAAAGAACTATGTCAAATGAAGAGATTTTCTAAAAATTCCTAAATTTGCAAATGTAAGCCACTATATCTCATGTGTGGCAATAGTAAAAGGCTATATAACTGAAGAGAACAGAATTATTAGCAATATGAAACTCCTTGAGCTCCTGCTTGTAGCTAAGGAGCCTTTAAAGAGTCTTTAGGGAAAAAAAAATCCACATTTTCGTATCTTAAAAATGGACCATGTTAAGCTTCATTTCCTTGCTCACAGGTTGCTTAACTTCTGCAATGAGAATGTAGATCCTTAATTATGTCTTCTCACAAGGGAACACAATATACTTTTCCACAGACACATGCTATATGTGACACTAGGCAAAACTACTCCTTCTTAAAATTCTATTCAATTCATTTTATGGTAATGTGTCATCTGCCATGTACATAGGAAAAGAAAAATTTTCTAACACATTTGTTTAAACACATTTACATTGTGTATATGCTATTGTTGGACAATCACATTTATGCATTATCTTATTAGTAGTACTCTTTTATTATACTTCATATAATATTTTCAGAGCTTCATAAAAACTACTGTGAGGTTCAAAGGTCATGAAAATATACAGCCATTTATTCTCAGTGTTATATTCCTCACAGAGATTTTTTATGACTTAAATAGGAATTAATTATAACTTAGAAAGTGGCAGTTTCATTCTGTAATAGGTAATGTACTTCCTAAATTTCTAAAAAGCAGTACTCCCTTAAGATATACAGCAGTCATTTGGCTTGTTAGACTTTGTTATCTTTTAAAAACAAAATAAATTGCTGAAAGGATAACATGTATGAGCATAGTTTGATAACAGACTTTAATTTCTCAAGTACCCCATATTTAAGTATCCACAATATACTGCAATATTTTGGTTTTTTTCCATTAGAGTTTGCCTATTACACAGTTTTCAGACTGTAAATTATTTAAGTTAGTTGAATATACTGCCTTGAATAATTTATTTACTATGAAATTGTAAATTGGAATATTCTGTCAAATTTCAGGCAATCCAGTGAAAATAATCCAATTTATTGAGGGTTGATGTTATTGGTTATATGAACTTCCCCAGAGACTGGTAGGAAACACTAAGGAAACTTTATTATAGTGTAAGAAAGGAAAATACAAGAGTGAGCAAAAGTCAGGAATTAAACAGGTCAAAGGGTTTTTTTTGTTGAGACAAAAAAATCATTGGCATTCCAATTACATGAAACTTTGCATATTTGCCATTTAATTTGTTGTAACGTATCAGAGATTTTGATTATACTTTAAAACAATTGTCTTTTTATTGACTGTGTTATTTACATAGCAGTTACTGACTGTAATAGTTAGCTCTCTTATGAAAATTAGTGTACAATTTGCTTGAGTTAATAAAAAAATTATATTCCAAAATGAGACTGTTTGATTTCTTTTTCAAGTAAAGGAAAAGGTATGTTGAAAAAATAACTATAATCTTTCTTACCTGTTTCAGCCTTTGTGAAACCATGACAAATAGAAAGCTTGGATGATTTCCAATTAACCGTGGAAAATATTGCTTTCTTAAAGTTAGTTCCAATAAACTTTCTGGAAGAAATTTTTTGGAGTAAGACAAATAAGATTTGGCCAAGGAAAGAACAATTTTGCATCCTTTGGAAAAATAAATTAACAGACAAGGTTATTCATTCTATGCTGCTGAAAATGTAATTAGCTATGCTCCTCACAATCTTATGTTTACTTCAATACCTAGTTTTTCTGTTTGAGTTATGCCTGACATGTCCTAATTTTCCATTTAAACTAGACCAATGCAGAGTAACCATCTTGAAAGTCACTGGATTGCAGTAGGGTAATGAACAGACGTGACAACGACTGTACACAGTTCCTGATCTGATATACACAGATTGGATACCAAGAAGACGAATTATTTCTAGAAATACAGGACTAGTGTTCTTTAAATGGCTTTCCATTAATGCTGTGTTATTTTATTTATCAAGTAAATTAGTTTAAAATGGAAGATGATAGATTTTCATCAGACAGGGTCAGGTTTTCCTTACTAATTGCAAAGCAGATTATATTGTCTATGAAACTATGTCTGCATTCTGCCTTTCTAGAATAAAAAAATTTGAAAAGTAAAACTGATGCACATTATGGCAAGATATCCAGATACAGCTATTCCTATTATTCAAATGGCTTCTAGTGCAACCAGTTTCAGCTTCTTCTAAAAACTCATTTCCATCTACTTTCAAGAGCTGTATCAACATTTTTTTTTTCTTCCAATGAAAAATGAATTCAAATATTAGGTGTCTTAGTGCTTGTCTTTCTTCTTGCAGATCTGAAACTAAGGAAAACTTCAGTTATTCAAAACAGCCAAACTATCAAAGTTACAAGAAAATCTGAACTGGATTTACCCCTGATTCCTAGTTTTCCAGCCACTAGAGGGAAAGGTTTTTGTGTGTCTTTTACCATGTGAGAAAATATTGCACTCCAAACACAGACCTGTTATTTCCTTTAAAGCATATATGGCCTTGAACATGCCATTCTACCATGTACATCTGAACCTGGATCCTTTCATCATGTTGAACAGTGATATTCAAAGAACAACTAAAGTCACAAGATGTCTACATAATATGAGGATTTTCTTAAGTGGGTGGTCATAGTAAAGAGGAGAGAAGAAGATAAACTCTTATTTGACATCAACCTATGTTAACTCACTTCCTCACTTGAAGTGTGCAACCTGCACCTTTGTGTCAATTATGTTATTGAATTCTTAAATACATCAGGGCAAATTGGAGTAAGTATGTCAAGTAGTTACTTCAAACGTCTGAAATTCGAAAGGTCATGTTTATTCTGAGATCAAAAAGGTTGATACCATTTTTATAAAAGAGAGTACCTAACCTTCTCTTTGTTTTTCTTTTGCTTGTAGGTTTTCCCTTTTTTTCTGAAGCACATATTTCCACTTCTCCCAAAGATATATAACCTCTCACTTTTTCCACCAGAAATTTAATTTTTATTTGGTATTCTAACACTGTGATTTTTAACACAATCTGATTTTTGTGTGTGTAATTTTTGGGAAAATAATGTCTCTATTTATGGACATTTATGACTGATCTTCCTATTTGCTACTTCTAGACAGGTGGAATATTTCGAGGCCCCATTCTGAATGACTATTTTAAAATCAATAATAGTCTGAGATCTTGTCTATATAGCCTGTTTGCAACACAGTTGTCATTGCTCTTTTCTTGATTATCTTTTGTCAGGTCCCATTGCTAGAATATATTTTAGCATTGATGACTAAAGCATTGTTGAGCTGAGTAAATCTCTTGAGTTATTATCACCTTTCTCAGAGCTGCTCCACCTTCTTTGATAATATTTTTCTCCGAATTATTTCTTTATGTTATTCAGTCCTTTATACACTTCTCCTCTGTTATTCTCCTAGTGGATTTTTTTTAATGGTGTTTTTGAAAAGGAAGTATTCCCTTGTCTTTTCCTAAGTTTCATTCAGCTGTACAGTAGATTTGCTTGTCTAAAAAACTGTCTTCGTGGCAGTGTTATGAATGGCACACTGAATAAAGCAACCCAGCATTTGACTGATAAATTTGTAAGGATAAATCTAAGTTTTGTAACACTTAAAATATTTTCTTGAGTTCAGTTTGAAAGAAAGAGAGTGTTGCCTGTGCATCCTTGTGGTTTCTGATTTCAATCTGCAGTTGCTCATAATGTCAGTTCTGTTTTAATTTCACATACATCTCAATCCCTCCCAAAACAGAGATGACTTGTGTTCTTTCTGGTAACATCCATGTGATGTTAGGCTATTTTCTGGAATGCTTAGCCTGTGGAAGCTGCATTTGTGCATAGAAGAACCTGTGTTGGTGCTGGTCAAGCTTCTCTCACAAACTTCAGACCCATGGCCTTGGTGGCTCTCACACGTCCCTTACTGCCTCAGCTGAATCTCTGTCTGAAGCTCAGTGGACCACATATTGTCTAGTACCTACTCTTTGATTTGGTTAACATGGACTAACTATTTGCAGGGAGCATTTTAATTTGCACAGATACTCAAAGCTATGATGTGGTCCTCAAGAAAGTCCATCAAACAGATATATGAAACAAAAACACAGCATGAATTTAAGTGAGAAAAAATCCAGAAGCAGATTGGATTGCACTGTAGGAAAAGCTATGACTATAAGGACTGGAAGATAAAGGCCACAAGAGTGTCTTAGCTGCCAGATACTATTTTTTTGTCTTAATATATTACCTTCCCTGACATAACTTTTTTAACAGATAAGATGGAAAAAAGACCTGAAACCATTCTATAGGACTAATATTCTACCCTGGAGAGGTGTTCAAGCCATGAGTGCCGTAATACATCTGCAGGAAGATATTCTGACTATCAGTATCGCTGTCAGGTCAGCAGACTTGTATGGTGCCAGTGATGAAACCAGTCTAAGTATAAAGATAGTTAAAACTTTTACAGCTACCACTTAGTTTACCTGCCACTACTCTGAATAGCTGGTACTGTCAAAAGTGTGGTTCTCCAAATGAGGAAAAAAATTAAATATAACTTTCAAATAAATATTTTAAATATGATTTTCAAATCAAAATGTAACACTTCCTGAGTAAATCTTATTGCTTTACATGAAAACTTGAACAGTGGGGGACCAAATAACAGAAAAGGCTGAACTTGTATTCCAGTCTAACATTGTGAGTTGTATATAGACTCAGCAAAAAAATAGTAAATTATCTCAACTGAATGCATTACTAATACCAATCTAAGAAGGAATCATTCTGTAACATTCAATATAATAAAATATAGTACAGTATGGTATTTAAAATACCATATGTAAAAACAGAAAAACTAGCAATACAACAAACATAAGCGTTGATTGTTAGTTGGTTAAAAAGACAAGCAAGGAAGGTGAATGCATTTATTCACCACCATCTACCTCCTTAAATATAAGTCATGCTTAAGAAGTTTAAGAGTGTGCCCTGACTTTCTTTAGTTGATCCAACTTCCCCATAGGTATTCAAGTCATACAAATGAGGTTGTTGCTGATAGTTTTACTTGCAGAAGGAAAACTTGGCTGCTGCTCTTTGCTGACTTTGCCCCATCAGTTCACCACGGATCTCAAGAATGATTATGATGGTATCAAATGATGCAAAGTTATTTGAGATGTAGTCGAAGATGGGTGAATGAGACAACAAGTTTTCACCATAGTCACTCATGTTCTATGTGCTACAAAAAACCCACACAAAATCCTCTGCAAGTAAGAATTTATATGCATGACGTGCTTTCTACAAATAGAAGAATTTCATTGTTGTACTTGTTAGAAAGCAGTGTGAAATAGAGGAAGAAAAATCTGCAGAGCCCTGGTCAGACATTTTTAAACAGAAATTCTTGTTCACCACTCTCAACTGCTTTCAGAGCATCATTAGATCTATTCCTTCTTATGGTAATAAAAGACGTGAACTGTTTCTAGGGAAAACTATCTTTTTCCCCCATCCATTAGTCAGGTCATCACATTACAGCAAGAAACAAATTATCATTTTTGCTCATATAAAATGTGCGGTTTAGCTATCAGCCCTTTTAAATCTGCAGCACCTTTGATGAAATTTCAGATAGTTTTGTGTATTAAATAATGTGTAAAGAGTAATATTAATTACAACTATTTGCTCTCTAGTGTATAAGACAGTCTCAAACTTCACCACCTTCAGCATGTAGTTAATAGATTCTACAGGAACACCCAGATTAATTTTGTGTCTAGTAAAAGTTACAAGTATAATGGCTTTGGTTTGCTTATAGCGTTTTGATTTACATTTTGATTCACTTAAGGACAAAATTATGACTGTGTTCTCTTTTTAAATAATAAAAAAAAGTAAAAAAATACTTTGTTCAGACTAATTAATATCCTCTAATTATTGCATTTTTCCACTTGTGTTTATCAGGACTTAGTGTTTTTGGTTTTTTTTCTTCCAAAAGGACTTAATAAAGTCTTTTTAAAATGCTTTTGCTTCTCTCAGTGCTAAAGAAAATCTGAAAACTAAAGGGTCAAAATGCAGCATCATGAAAAAACAAGCCATCATCTTGAACTTTTAATTTCTTTCCAAGGAACTGGTCTTTGATTTTTTTAAGATATAGGGTAATTTCCTCTCTTCCATTTCCGTCTATTCGTGAAATTGCTCTCAGTGTTTTGTAGGTGAGTTTGCGCACATGTCCATATACGATCGTGTACTAACGTGAACTGTTAAACACAGTTCACGTAATGAATTAACTTTTTCTCAGAAGGAGAAATTTCTAACAACTTTTCTTCCACTACAGTTAGAGATGATACAAGGTATCTCAAAATGCAACAGCTATTCAAATAGTGAGTAAGATTACGGGTCCTGCAAGACTCTGCAAGAACTGAGCAAGATTAAGCTACCTGCTAGCTAGAGGGCAGTTAATGGACAAAATCTTCCTGTCCTTATGCACATGAAGATGAATTAATTTTAATCACTAGCTACAAGTTCTGTGTATGCAATTGCCATATCTCACCAGAAATCCGAAAATTCTGCTCTTTAGTCAGGCCAACTATGTGAAACCAAATTCTCATGGGTGACTGGAAAAATATAACTTAATTTATATTTCAAGAAGCTTAAAACGAAAGCAAGACAGAACTCCAGATACATTCAGCAAAGGAATAACTTACTATAATCCTTTTAAAAGCAAGCATAGGATTACAATACACTTCAAATTCAAAATTAAAAAAGTTCTAAACAGTGCCCAACAATTTTATTCAATAAATTATGCAAAGACAATGACAACGAAATTCCAGCAGGGAAGCTCTTGCTGTTGTTATAACATACAGTATCATGGACATATGGACATATTTTGCAAGCTTTGTATTCTTTCTTTTCTATCTCATTTACAAATTCTAGGTTTTAAAGTCAGTTCAGTAAATGCTGATGTGCCTCTCCAAGATGCACAGTAGCTGTATTACTGGTACAGGGGCATGATTACTCTTACATCTCAGTGTTAGCTGCTCTCCTAATGAGCCAGGATAAAATCATTAAAAAGTAATTGTGTGCAGGTATTACAGATAAGTCTCTGCTCTGGGACAAGGCAATCCTGACAGACTGTAATATTTCTAAGACAATATACTCCTCCCTTCCTGTTTAATGAGCTATAGATTTTTAGTCTGGGAGTTTTGGTGATAGGCAGAAGGAATGCACAAGTGGTCGGTCTGGAGGCATCTGTATGTATCTGCATGTTATACATGGTTGTATTAAATATAGACAATGAAAAGATGGTAACCAAAACCAGCTCTTAATTGCCCCAGAAGTTCTGTGTTACTGTCTGTGTCACCATTTCCTCTGATAATTTTCAGTCACAGTACAATAGTCCAAATGTATGTTTGCTTTCAAATGATAGGCCTTATTTACTAGCACCATTTAATATAAGTGAAAGTATACAAACCCACGTCTTGAGTTACCACAGCAAAACTGGAAGAAAGTCTAGTTCTAGTTTGTAAAATTATTAAGAAAATAATATCAGTAGAGGATTTTCTATCCCTTAAAGACAGAATGCAGTTATACCATGGATGTATAAATGTCAGTTTGTGTGACAAAAAATGAAGAGGAAGTGAAAGATAGCTATTCCTTATAGGAATTCAAATATTCTTAGCATACTACAGGGTGTTTCAAAAAGACAGATGAAATTTGAACTTATACTGCTTTGAAATTGGATCCGTCTTTTTGAAACATTCATAATTAAACACAGTCCATCCAACAATCATTTTGTAATGGCATTCTATGAAAGCAAAAAAAATAACAGATGTAAAATAGGTAAGGTGTCTCCCAAAACATGTTGAGAAAAAACACAATATATAGAAGAAGATAATGATGCCATTTAGAAGTACCTGGTGTGCTTTTCGAATCATAAGCATGCATTACTTCATTAGAGCAGTCTGACACACAATGCACTCTACTTCCACCATGCTACTACCAAAATTTCAAATTTTTAGCATTCACCGCGATACATTTTCTCCAGTGCACTATACCTTCACTTTGCCCACTTAAGATCATAACCTTGTCATGAACGGACATCCAGTGAAATATTTTGGTGAGTTAGAAAAAGCAAATTTAAAAAAATCTTTGAAGCATCACTTAGCTGTAAAAATACAAGCAGTACATGGCAAAAACAACAACAGTACAACAAACAGTAAATGGCATTGCAGAGATCTGAGTAAAGATATTTTCATGCAGGCTGAGTCAGATTATTGTGATTTATTATCCAGATGTTGGACAATGTCCCAAAAATGCAGGCACAAAATGAACTTACCTTAACTCCCCTATGGGGAGGATATTCTGTGCAATGCTTTTATTTAAGTGAAAAAAACCCAGAATTTAATTTCAGCATTCAATCAGATGGACTCCCTTTTCTGAAACACCAAAGGAAGAGTTTTCACTTAGCAGGGAAGGTTGGAATTTTTTACTTCCTCCAATGGTCTTTACCACTTTTTCTTCTACAGTTTAGATATGGAGGGAGAAAGAGACAACCCATAGTGCCTCAAACCCTAGTAACAATTAAGATTTTGGGTTTACAATGTCTCAGTTTGGAGTTTTCAAAGCCAAACCATGTGAAGCTATGGAATTTCAGTGAAAACTTAAGACAGGAGAATGAAAAAAGCCACGTGTATAGTTATGTGAATGCCATTAGTTGACACTGTTTCTTATTATATATATCCACATACATGGTCTTGTACTTGCTTAACTTTCCAAGCGAAAGAGCTCAAGTTAACCTGAACCCTTTCAATGAAAAGAGATTTTTCAGTTACAGTTTTTATGAAAATGTTTAAGTCCCTTCTGTCACACTGCAGGGCCCATTTAACTTCCCCAATCATTATAAAACAAGTGCTGCTTGTTTTCTCTCACATACTGTCTCTCACCCTCTCTCACCCCACTTATCTTGAAAGTTTTTCTTGATGTTTATTATAATAATGGTATCTGTGCTGTCCTTCTGTGTTTCCACCCCTCCCCATCACCAGCTCATGCTATACTACAAAGCACTGCATCACAAAAGGGAAACACTTTGACCAGGCCCTGATGCTGCTTATTCAGGGGTTTCTTTATGAATCTTCATCTTAGTAGTGGAATATGAAATCAAAAGAAAGAGATTTTCTCATTTGTTTCCCTTACCTTTAGAAAATAAGACAATTTGATACGTCAAACGTGAGACCATGTTGTAATAAATGAAATAGTTACTTCTGGAGAGAGGCCTACTGGAAAGTGATCAAAGTCTGAAAGGACTGGCTATTTTTAGCACGCCATCTAAGCCTAAAGCTAAAGAAGACTGTTACATTTGAGGAAGTATGCACCTCTTGCAGTTTCTCAGGGTATGGATTTGATGGCTTTTCTATCAAATACAACACCACATTGAATTTACCCCTTACGGTTGAACACATTTCTCATGTTACCTGATCTAAACATTTCTCTTATGCTACACTGCAGGTCTACTAGAAAGTCATTTTATTAAAACAGCATTTTTCTAAATGATGCAATTAAAATGGATAAAGCAATTTCTTCAGCCTTGTTAGCTAGACATGCTATTCTTAAGATTAAGACCAGGAAGAAGTAAATGACTAAAAAACTGGGATGGAAGCAGATTCTACTTTTGCACCTGGTTTCAATAAAATTTTTTTACGTGTCCTTCAACAATTCTCTCAACAATGACACATTTACCCCTCTGTATAAAATATGGATTACAATTTGCTACATCTTTGCATTTTAAGAATTGAGGCCTTGTCTCACAATGCACATTTCAGGCTTTGCTCAAGACTGACACCTGACCCATGTAATACTCAGTAGATACAGGGTAGTTTAGGGAGCAACACATTTGTGAGTTCAGAATCCAACAGACACAAAAAATTTAGATCCCATATTATGATCCTTTAGATCAAACTGAAAGGGCAAGCACAGTAAAAAAAAGAAGCATTTGTACTTTATCTGGACCATTTTGCCATTATCCATTTTATAAACTTGAACTGAACAAATATATTTTAATTATTCTTCCATATTCCATTTTTATTCCTTGAGCTACCTAACTTTTAAGTCCACTCATGTATCACTGATGTTATAGGAAAATATGATCAGAATTCATAAAGACAATGCACTGTTGTAAACTTAATTGTTTTCTCATTTCACCCCTGGAGGATTTAGCCCTTATCTAGATAATTGGTGACATTTTCAACAGTCTCCAATCTCCACTGGTGTTGGGCATTATAAATTGCACACCGAAAGTTATTGATTACTGAGTTTCTTTATGCAACTGAGAATGTTCAATGCCTTATAGGAACTAACCCTAGCTCCTCAGCCTTCTGTTTTGATACTATATCTAGACTATCCACCCCATAGATGACATCACCCATCCTGTCAACAGTCCTTTGAAATGTGGAAGGTTTCTACAGAACCATGTAACATCACTTTAATAAATCTGTTTACCTTCAGGGTAGGAAAAGAGGATATGAAACTTAGATGAACTAACTTTCCACCAAGACTGCAGCTTAGTGCGTGCTGCTCAATCTGTTCCTCTTCAGAGTGCCTGCCTATAGAAACACTGTAATAGAATCTCTCTGTCTCTGTAGCCTGTAGGAATGACTGCATCTTGTTTCTTTTTCTGTGTTACAACACTGAACAGGCTGAAGCAATGTCCCTGGTCACAAAGATACACACTCATGTTTCAAGAGCACTGAAACTTTCATTCTCTTCAATATTTTAGGCTTTCAGCTTAAAGAAAAAAACAAAAACAAAGATGAGCATGAGTGTAAGAAAGTTAAAGCAAATACAGTTTCTGTAATTCAAGGAATATTTCAGCCAACACCTTTATCTGTTTGCATAACAAAGAAGAGAAAGCTTTCCTAGAAAGCGGTTAATTTCATTTCTACTGTGTGACTTTCAAGGTGAGCTTATGGGTATGGCAGACGTGTACTGCCATATATAATTCCTTGTTCTTCCTACCTCTGCCATAAGAAAAGTAGAAAGGTTCTTTTATTAAAGAAACATAAAGTATTCCTGCAAAAGAGACCTAATGAAATCTCATGCCTGAAACAAAATATAACAAATCTTTATCTGCTCCTGTGTCAGGAAGCAAGAAAGTCTCTCGATTTCTGTGGGTGGTGGAAAAAAATTAATTGCAGGTTCACACTGAAGCCATACTCTTGTTCTAAAGTAGACATATTCTACTTTACAACAGCTATGTTGCATATTTTAGTCAACTGTAGAACTTGGTCATCTGCTTAAATTTCATGTAAATGAACCTCAATGAGTAATTAATGTTCAGCCTCAGTAAGACGGAGATGGACACACACGTGCTCAGATCACAAGTCTCAGGAGAAATGTGTCTTGTCATTGAAACTTGGCCATAGAAATAGTTTAATTTTTGTTCAGACAGTACATGAAACAAAACATACATGCCTGCAACTTTACCACCAAAATGATAGAATAAGTTTTATTCATACAGAACTTTCTGAAATACTTATCGCCTTTTGAGTTTATGCCAGTAGTTTATTGTCTTCTTTATTTTTTCTTCTATGAATTTGAGTTGTATCACTCCACAGAATAATATATCCCTCTGAAAAAACTGACTAGAAAAGACATAAGATTTGTTTCTATTTGAAAACACAAAACCTTTAGAGAATCTCCATTCCATCTGGATGGATGTTTTGAGCTTCTACACTGCCAAACTGATTTTAAATAAGCAGCTTCCTTCTGTCTGCTTCCTACACATATTGATGTATTGTCATAGAACTTAAATTATATTTGGACTTTTGGTGTTTAAATAATTTGTTTCCAGAAAGGCATTAACAGGCATTAGTCTGACAGAAAAGAGGAGAAAAGCAGAATTAGCATTAATTAAGTGTAATAAAGAAAAAAAAACAAGTAACATTTATTATACAAAATGGCTTCTAAAGAGCTATGACTCTTCGTCTGTGCCATACAGGAAGGGCAATTACTGGCAAATGCAGTGGAAAAAAAATCTCTAAAACGGTCTGTCTTATAAAATGTGTTGCATAAGGAATATTGTTTTCTGTTTTGTTTCTGTGAGCAACATTTTTTTTTTTTTGTTACAAAAATAACAATGCTCATTTCTTTTGCAATCTAGCAGTATCTTGAGTAACAGAGATATAATTATTGTTTAAGAGTTTTAACTAGTGCTAAGTAATTATTTTTTATTCCTCATTTAAAACCCTTTTAATATATATCTCTGTTCCGCAGCCTATCTACTGGGCTTTTTTGAAATAAACAAATTATGTTGAATGTGGCTGTATAGAAGTTGTTTTGGTATGTTCATTTTGCCTCCATCATAAAGTGTAAGTACTCAACTTAAATGAAATTTGGGCAAATTTGGAAGTCAGGAATGCTGTTTGCTGGAATTATTTCAAGGACTTCAGGAGCCACAGACTGGATATTAAGTCAGCATTTCAATAAGCTAACAATTGTTCTCCCTGAAAAATTCTGAAGAACTGAATTGGAACATCATCCCCCCAGGATCACAATTTGGACCCTGACAAAATATAATGAGCTACACCACCACTGACACCATGCATGCTTCTGAAAATGCAGAGCATGCTCAAAGGCCTTTGTGGTAATGTTAAGCATGGCTGCATCTTGTTCAGTTGCACGGTAAAACATGCCACTCAAGAGGTGAAGCTGGAAAAAAAGTTAAGGTTTAACAATGTCCGTAACAGTTCCAAATTAATCCCTGATGTAAGATGCCAAGCTTTTAGGCCTGCCATAAGGGTTTGGGCATACACTTCACTGAATGGCAAATCCAAAACCCAGGCGCTTTGCAAGAACATGAGATGCTCTCTACAAGAGGCCTATCGAAAAGACATCTGTAGAAAGATCAGAACATTTCCACAGTGGCTATTGTTAATGACTGTAGTATGAATGCTTATTCTACTAGAATAAGTATTGATCTCGATTCACTGGTGTTTCAGCTGAGATAATTCATATATTTTTATTAAGGTCAGAAATCTAGTTCATTTCAGTATTTGATTACACCAATACTGTGTTTTAATGACATCATTTGAATAAATATTGCTCCACTTAAATTGGTTGGGAGATGGATTGTAAAACCTTTGCTAAACTGCTTTGCAGTTTAGTTACTTTCACAAACTGACTTTTTTTTTTGCAGTTGCTTGCTGCCAGTTTATTTTTTTTTCTAGGCAAAGTATTCTAGCTTTGCATGACAGCCAATATAGCCTATTCTGGTGAACCTGCAAAAGGGTGAAAGGAAAAGGCAACGTTTGATAACACCTATCTACACTGAATAAGTCATCCACAATGCTCCCAAACTGACACACTATCTGAGACCTGTGAAACCAGAGAAGGCTTGACACATGCCTGCAGGTGTTAAACCCACACTCCATTTCTAAGCTTTTGGTTCCCCTTCACTTCTACTGTAGCAATGCTGAAAGAGTTCATGATTAGGATTGATATTAAAGTCTTATTTTCACCAATTAACTGCTGTTGGAACTGATATGCAATGTTTGCGAAGCTACAGTCTGCCATTTCAAGCAATATTAGTATTTCCTGTCACTAGATTTAAAGCTCCTTATAGCAAGGCAAGGGTTAATTTAGTCAGCAAGTTAGGACTGCTGGAAGAGTATTGAGAAGTACAAGATAAAAGGCTCAGTAGGACCAAAGAACAGAAGTCATCTGGACAGCACAGCCCCAGAAATACTCAGTTGGAGGAAATAAAAAGGCACTAATTTTCAAATGATGCTGACAACTCTGTATGTCTAGGGTGAAATAGAAGGCCTAGAAGGAGGTTCTGTGAGATTAATATGGTTAATATCTACTGACAGGAGCAAATAATGATAGTGATGGACATATGGTTGCCAATAAGACATTCCAGCAAGACATTTTTTCTGTATTGCTTAAGTCACTTAAGCCAGACCCTCATATATTAAGGCCTCTATAGCTATCACAGTAATATAAAAAAGAGCCAAATTATTCTATTTCATGGATGTTGTTACTTCAGCAAAGCTTTAGTACAGGTTTGTGTTTTACTTTGTGTAGTCAGAATTAAGTTTTATTAAGCATATAGATTTTTTTTGTGTTTGATTCCATTACAAAAGGAAATTAATATCTTTCTCAAGGGTATAGTTTCCAACAACTTCATTATTGAGCCAAAACCAGATCTTATGACTGGAGTGATATGATAGCATGAAGATGAAAGCATAATGGCTGTAATTTGTTCAGGTGGTGCTTCTGAAAGTGGCTAGATGCAGAATATCAGGCAATAAATCACTAGCAGCCTATAGATATTGCAGCATCAAATGCATTGTTACATTTGCAGAGACTTTTTCAGATACTCTACAATGACTTAATGCACTATTCATCAACAATATGGAAACAGCAATGTTGAGTTTTACTACAGAGCCACAAAAGATTCCTGGTCTTTAAGATATAAGAAACTTGCCATATCTCAAATGTCCCATGTATTTTGTTAAATACAGCTAAGAAAGCTTAAATGTAGCTACAATAAGGCTTTATTTTTCAGTCCTCTTAGTTCTTATGATGATTTCAACAGTGTTCATCCCAACTAGTACAGTATATTGAATTCACCGTACTTGTTATTTGTGACACTGTGACACATTTGCATTCAGTATAAGCCTATGATTAACCATTGTGGAGGGCTGAGTGTTAAATAATCAGTTTTTAAGTGAACAGCAGCTTGAAGTCTCTTATCTAGACTTCCACTATTCTGAAGTTCAAAAGAACTAACTCCCTCTAACAACAGAGTGGGAATGCCCCAGAAACTTGTGTGAAGCTTGTCCTGTACTTCTCTTTAGTAGCACCACTTACAGACTTAATTATGATCTTTACTATCCTATTATCCTTTGCATTTACCTTCTTGAAGACTATTGTATAGAGAATCTGTTTTCCCTAACTCTGTTTCTTAAGAGAGAATCCGAACATTGTGATTAACTCCGAGGCAGTCTTCTTGCAAGAGGTCAATAAGGAGGATTTATTTACATTGGCTACTTGTTCCTCTGAAAAGCACAGGAAAAAACAGTTTGTGGTGTACAGGGTTCTTTAATTCCCTTGAAAGATTGCTTATTTTAGTGATCAGGCCCTAGTGACAGCTTAATGTAATGAAGGGTGAAATGTCTGCCAATACAGAAAGCTGGAATTTGCCCACTCTGCCAGGTATATGCCTTCACAACATGATGAGAAGCAAATAGTTCCTCAAAACTCTTGTAAAGCAGTGTTGTAGGTGTTTACTAATGACAGAGTGATCTGTACCCAAATGAAAGGGAAATATTGGTAAATATTAACTAGTATCAATTTTGTCATAATTCTGGATCCTGCTCATCCACATGGACTGTGTCGAAATGGAACCACTATAGTCAGTTCCAGCAAAAGATTTTAAAAGATCAGATTTGTTAGATGTCACGTATTGGTAGGCATGAACTAGTTACGGAAGAAAGAATCTGGTGCCTGCAGGTCTTCTCCCAACCTATGCCACAGGAGTCTGGGAGGCCACATCTCCCCCTTTTTACAAGCCAGTAAAACATGAAAAACTTTATCCTCCCTGTTCATGCAATGTGTACCATATTTCTGTCTTACAGGCCTATTTTATCAGAGAGTATATATTCTATTTAACATAATACCCAGAAGCCAGGGAAGTGCTTAAGTGTCAAAACCCCTTCTACAACTGGTGTTTTAGAACTTTATCTCATATTCTCAAGTTCCACAGCTATTTTGCTCCCACGAGAAAAGAAGTCATTTAGCCTCGACATTGAAGCACAGTTTCTAGAGTATATTCACAGTGACTAATTAGTGCTGAAGAAAATACTAAGCTGTAGTTTCATCCTTGGAACTATGGCCGTGACATCACTTAAAGTGCTATTTTTTCCATCTTGACAGTCTTGAGTGCAAATTGCTCAGGGCGGGGGTGGCAATCAGAGTTAGGTTTCTCCATGCAGCTGCACATGATGCTAGATTGCTCCATGCGCCAGGGGCTCATTCAGTCCCTGTATACCAACTCATGGCTCACACCAGGAGCATGTCTGCCTCACTAGACTTTGGGATATCCAGTGATAAATCATTTTACTGAACTCAGTCCGCAAATTCTACACAAAATTATACTTCAAAATCATCTTCCCCTATCACCCCTTCCAGAAATTTTGCTGCAATTCTTCCATTTTCTGTGGCTTCTGGGAGTGGTAACTCTATTTGCTGGATCTTGGGTTAACAACTATGATATCATTCGCTGGCAGTCAGCTGATTTCTGCACAGATCTAGGCCAGAAACCTACCAAAATTTGTTTAACAACAAAGACTAAAATCGGTTCAAGCAAGAATCATGTCTGAGACTACATTTTAAGTTATTACTCCTAAAAATTCCATCCTATTCTATTACTACTTTGTTTGTTGCTTTCATTGTTTACAGCCATTCTGAGGTTTGCCTGTAACATGCATAAACACAATTCATGGAATACCTTGCTTTTTTTAAATTCCTGCTAGTAGATATAGGCAAAAAGGTTATTTTGAGTGAATTAAAATAGCATATTAGTTCATGAGTGCACCAAGCAGACCTGGAGTCATTCCTCAGCTTTAGTAACCTCAAACTTCCAGTAGTTCAGAACAAAGAAAGTATCTTAAAATATTGTGTAAGCATAGAGTCCTTTAGACAGCAGTGGAATGTGTATGTTAACATCTCTGGAGACATTCAAAACCTGCCTGGACTCATTCCTGTGTAACCTGATCTAGGTGTTCCTGCTCCGTCAGGGGGATTGGACTAGATGATCTTTCGACATCCTTTCCAATTCCTAACATTCTGTGATTCTGTCATTCTGTGATCACTCTACATGCTCTAGGCACCTGTATAGAATTCTCTTGCAATATAGTTATTAAAGTATACACAAATTCTAATAAGTTTTTCTTTGATGAAAACACTCTTTACCATCAGAGCTCAAGAATTCACTCTCTTACCTATGAGAAAGACCCATGGGTTTTCCATACAGCAAGTCTTCTGGCTCAGGAAGAGAATATTAGAAATGGCAGTCAGCCTTGAATTCAGAGTTATCGGTAACTGATATTCACCTATGATAGCCATAGTTAGGCTATCCCACTGGCCTTTTTTAAAAAGCTTAATTTTATTTTGCGACTCTTTCCTCCATCTTCTTTTTGTCTAGCGTCCATGTCAGCCTCTGGATTTGCTGTCATCTAATAGAATAAATCCCTACAAGCATTCATTATTACACTGTGGGAAAATAAACAACTTCTTGGACTACTTGATTTTCATGGAAAACAAATGGTGCAAAATCAGTAATACCCCTCTGTGAACTGGAATATACAGCTTAAGCCCCTGACACTTATTTTATTTTCTTTAAAAGCTTCTTTATTCAAAACATATTTTCCCACTGTCATTAAGGAAACAACTGCTTGGCTACTTAGTATCTCACAATAAGTGTCACATCTTTTGCCAAGGAAAGGATTACCCCATGGCAGACAAAAATGATAGAGATCTAAAGCAAATTATTCAAGGCAATATGCCAAACATAGTCGAAATTAAAGAAGCTGTGAATCAGCAATACACTGACATACATAAATAATTAGAGGAATTTATTTTGTTTAGAAGAAGCAAACAATTCTGCAGTGATGTACAATGTATTCAATTATTTTCAAAAGCTGCTACTTCACACGTACCAATTTACTAAAATGACTCTAAGCATCACTATCTTTGGCCTTGTGCTCCATCCTTAGAAAAGTGTCACAGATTTACATTTAAGATGTCCCATTAACTTGGCAGAAAAACTTCTGATTTTTGTTGCAAATTCTACAGTGATTTTTCAAGAGCACAGATGATTTTTTCTTGTAACCTTAAGGTATCAATCAAAGAAACACTGTTATGCTGTGTTAGTAATAATAATAGTTCATTGTTTCACCAATGAGATAAAATGTTGCTATCAGAAGGGTGTCTGACTATATGTAATTTTGTTGTATTTACATTTTATTATATATGTAATTTTTAATTATGTGACTGTATGTATGGAGTTAGGCTTCATACCTACACTATTTTAAAGATTCTTATTGAACTCTGTGTTAATGCTTTACCATCTTAATTTTAATAAATGCTTTAAAATATTTTTATTTTTCCTGTAGATAAGTTGTGCATAGCAGTTGATTAAAATGAAGCATTTAGCATGAATTTAAAGTCACATGCCATCTCATTTTCATCACTTCTCAAGGTATGTAAAATTTTCATTTAACTATGAATATTAACACAGCAGTATCTAAACACATCATTATACTTTATTCTTAGCTAACACCTGAATCAAGTAGCTTTTAATTTGTATGAAATATCTTTTTTTTTTTCCTTTAATATTTGATTAGTTTGTTTTCTCACTGCACTACAAACAATGTTTCTCACTAGTCAATGGCAGCTCTATGACTGTTATGGGAACAATTTTGAGGGTGAGCTATTAGACTGCAAGGTGGAAGAAGATTCAATGGTCACAGGAAATTTAGAAGAGTGTTTAGATTAATCTGTATTTCCAAGACTGTTTACTGTGTTAATGAAGAACATGTAGTGAAAATTGCAGATGTTTGCAATACAATTTGGCTAACACTTTGTTTTAAATTATATCACATTTTGCCAAATCCACCAGCAACATAAACAACACTGTAAAGGAAACATATCAAAGCTGGCAGAAGAATGGGTCCAAGCAGCAAACTGTTGTCATTTCCATTTGTTATTCAGTGATTCATAGGATTAGTAATTACAATATTTTTCTGTATTTTCTAAATTTCCTCAAAAGTTGTGGGAGTTGTACATAATTCTTCTCTGGTTTGGGTTTTAGCATTTGTACTTTTAGAAATGAAAGGTAGGAGAAAACAGCCTGGATGGTCATCATATATTAAGGAAAATGCAATGCAGCCTTAAAATGAACTTTTTAAAAGCAGTTCAATTGAGCTATAGAAAATAGCTAATACAGAAATTGTCATTGGATATATTCTACGGGCTCTGACATAAACTTGCAGGTAAATCAGAATAGAAGCTGTCTATACACAGGTTTACTGCTTGAAAATATTAATTAAATCTTCCATACATAAGAACTTTAGGATTTACTGTGAAAAGTGTCAAAATGTTGCATAATCCTTTCAAGAAGCTGAATCATAGTAGCACAAAGCAATGAGAACAACATTGTGTATTCTTTAAAATAATTCTGTAGATGGCATTTTGTATCTCATTTGTCATGCTGAACATATGACATTTGTCATTAGAAACGTTTGTTTTTAGAAGTATATACAGTTTTCTTCCATGGCCTGTTTTTAGGACTGTTCTCCTTAAAAAGATTAACTAAACAAAAAATGTGTGGCTGATTCTTTTTCCGCATGTGGCTATTAAGAGTACATTATGGATGTAGCAACATACTTTGCTTATACGTTATTTTCAAACATGAAGTCTCCTAGATATAACTGAGGGTATAACTTGGTAATAGAGATACACTAGACTTAGAATCAGAGTACAGGCTGAGTTTGAAGGCGTGACAATTAAAAGATATTTAAACTGAGAATATTTGCCTTAAAAAGATATAAATGTTATTTTGTACAGTATTTTGACAAATGGTAAATATTACCAGGGTATTAACTGGTATTCAAAGACTAATCTTGGAACTCATCATGAAGTTCAGGCCATGTGTGTGATGTGTGCAGATGTGACATGTAGCTGGAGAGGTTTTGTTCGGTAATGTTATACAGTCTGTGTGGACAATAAAGAAATGAACCTTGACTGGTGCAGAAATTGGGCGATTGCATGAGTTTTCTTAAAAGACACAATACTGAAACAAAAGTTTGTGTTATACTTCCATTCCTCAAGTATAGATATCTTATATTGAAGTATCCCACTCGTTTTAAAGATAGAGCATCACACTTGCACAGATATACCTTTAAGGAGCTGAGCTCAAGCCTTAACATGAAATCAAATACTACAGATTTGCATCCAAGCCTTGCGTCTTTTGTTTCATCAAACAAGCACAGATGGCAAGGGATTTTCTAGATTAACAATCACTTTCCTCTGTCCCTTCAACCTTCAGAGTAAATTGCTGATAAGTCTTTCTACTGGTCTTTTAAAAGCTTTTAAAAAGAGAAGACACGATATATGTACAAAGTATTTTAAAATAACACTTCTTAGGAAAAAAAGATTCTGAAGTGCTATTCAAAACAGCTATTCACTTAATGTGAAATGATACTGTGTGGAAGTGCTACCATTATGCCTCGAGAACAGACTGGGGAAGGTAATGATTACAATCACTTAAAACAACTCTTTTTAAGAAACAGAAGGTCACTGCATAAGTTATATGATTGATTTTTCTTGTGGAAAATCATGGTCTAAAGACTCTCTAACTCAGGATTTGAGACGGATATATTTACAGCTCCATTGAATGATAGCCCAGAGGGTCTTAATTTCTGAGCACTAGAATTAAGTTTTAAGTGAAAAAAGAGACTGCATTCACGGGACCAAACCTTTCTGAAGTATCTTTTGGGGGTTTAGAGTAAGTAAAGGTGTTTGTACAGATACAGCTGTAGTATTACTTACTATTACCATCAATCAGTGTGACAGAATTTGACCTGAAAGTCCTGCAGCAAGCAATTCTAAGTTAATAACTCAGTTTATTTAGCTCAGATTGTAGTTTAATAAAGATCTTGTGTTCATAGAAAACTGCATATTTAAAAACAAATTTTGATTTCATAGATACAACACTTTCTGCAAATTATTTGGAGGCTAGGGGACATTTGTGCTTTCTACACTAATGCCTCAAACTTCTCATATTTACCGAGCACAGAGGTTTGGCCGCAAGCCTGCAATATGCTAAGGCTTGCTGATCTTTTGTTTGTATCTTTTTCATATCAGTGTAATTCCAAACTGTTCTCTGCAATTTACCTGTCAGAGTGCAATTTTGCCAATAGAAATCCTGTACTCTGTGTTAGTCAGGAGTCAAAGGGCACCTCCCAGCCATTGTGAATAGAAATGGTGTTAGAACTGCTTACTTCTATGTGCCAGAAGGAGGAACGTTTTTAATGATCTGCTCACATGAGAATTAAATACCTGGGATTTTTCCTGTTCAATAGCTTCTAGTCAGGATGTAGAACAAGGTTTCATAATCTTCTAGCTATATTAATCTCAGAAGCTGTTTTTCTTTAGGACTGGGAATAGATTTTCCTTTTGTTTCTGGAGCTATTGGTTCAGACAAGACAGAGCTCCAAGAGATGGAGTTCTTGCAGTTCTCTACAATGGATTCTCTATGAGAACCCACTCAGGAGAACGAACAAGTTGATATCTAATTATTGGAGTGCATCATATGACATTATTTATTCCAGATTCATTCACAAAAGGACCAAGCTGAGTTAAAAATTGTCTTAGAGGAAGGTTTCTGCATAAATTGTCTAAATTCCTACCATTTAAAAAAATCTGAAAATATCCCCTCTCATCTGTGTTAGAATTAGACAAGAAAACAGCAGGAGTGTCCAAGGTATTTAGGATGAAGGGGGCTGACAGCAAACTTGCCAAAAAAAAAAAAAAAAAAAAAAAGGGGGGAAAAAAAAAAGAGGAAAAAAGAGAGTGAAGGTGATGTAGAAATTATTTGTATTTTACAGCTTACTAGCTTACTGCTGGTTAATATCAGATAAATTGATAAACGTGTCATCTTGTAAATCCCTTGTTCCTTGTCCCAGAAATGAAGGAATATTGAAAAAAAGCTTTAATGGAGGTGTTCTTGACTTACATGGGAGAACCGGGACAAGGAAACTTTACTTTAAGCAGTAGAGCATAAATAAAAAAAACAATAATTGCTGAATTTGCAGAGAAAATTTTTGAACATGGTCTTGTAAAACAAGATTCAATCCTACTTTTTCAGTTCCTTCTGATATTTTTAATACACATGGAGCCTGATATTTGAAGTGTTATATTTTAAAAGATGACCAAGTTTCCCAGCTCATAAAATTGGCTATGAATTCCTGGAAAAAATTAAATATTTAAGTTGTTAAATAGCATTTGCTGAACAACTGTTCAGGTTGACAGGCTGCATATTTTTGCTTCTAAATCAAAATCTTTCAACTTTTTTATTATTTGCTCAGTTACCTGCCACTAACAGTACTTACACTGATGCCTCAAGCTTCTGTAGGTCTGAAAACATAGAACTAGTTCATATTCCTCTCTCTTTCCTCTGTTGCATATTTTATCTGGTGAATAGCAAATTATATCAGAGCATCACAGAAATCTTCAGCTTGAAATGATAAAAGTGAGAAGAAAACAAGAAAAAACTGTAGTAATACTAGCAGGATATTATTCAGGTTTTTAGAGCAGGGCAAAAAACCCCTTGGTTTGGATATTTTCATTTACCTGAATTGCACATGCTACAGGGCTGAAAGATGTAATAAGTTGGTATTATGTGCTATTGTTTCTCATCCTGATGATTGCCTTGGTTCTGTCTCAGACTACAGGTTTGTTGTGACTTTCCTTTTTTCTTGTTGTATTGAATTGCTAGGACTTCCAAGAAGCAGCACTGGCAGCCTATGAGTTGGAATACGACTTTCTGTTCCCTTCTCTGATTTTTGCTGTTTGTGCCTGAGCATCCTGGTTCTTCACCTCCCATTGTGGCTGTTGGAGGTTCACACTGTTGGCTCCTTTGAGCTTGGCTCCTTTCTGGAGTCATCCAGGAAAGCAGAAGAAAAAGGCAGAAAGAACCCACCTGTGCTAGAAGAGTCACAATGTCTTTGAGCATCTGAAAGAGTCTACTTCTGCTTTTTCATGGATCCTCACTTAATGCATGAGTACCTGGTCGATCACTGAAAATATACATCACAGGCACTAAATGTTGCATCGAACAAGCTGTGAAATGTAGCAACTTTAATGAAGAAATAGGGAAAAGATCAGACCTGAGACCTGGTAGACCCACACCAGTGAAAAAAATCTATCAGAGAGTCGAGTTTATTTTGCCATGTGAGCTCAAATGGCAAAATTAACAGAGATTGGGTAACGAACTCCTATACAAAATGTGAACATTGGTATCTGAGTTCCCAGACACTGCCCTCTCCCTCTGATATGCAACCCTATACAGTAGTCAAGTCAAGCAACATATAAGGCACAACTGCAGCCCTGTGTGTGCAGGCAGATCAACAGACACACAGAAAGAAGTGAAAGTTTTAATAGTTGAAGGTGTGGGAACAGGAAGTATAGGGACAGGGAAAGGGAACATCAGTTGGCACCACTTACCTATCACAAACTGACTTATCATATCAGTGAAAAGTGAAATACATTTTTTCTGCAAGACATATGTAAGCAATGTTAATAATTTTCCCTACAGTCAGGCCCTGATATGTCAATAGTTTATATTCCAGACACATAGTGAAGGATCAAAGACATCTGGTGTCCCATCACACTGTGGTGAGAAGAACTCCCGAAGACAACATCTCCCCCGTTAACTTGTCTGTCCCTTCAGCTTGTGCAATATAAAAGAGAATTTTCCAAGTTCATTAAAGAAAGAGTAAATATATTGCTTTGCCATGGGGAAACAGCATGACAAACTTCAGAAATTTATTTCTATTAGTTTTGGTTCTCTGCTGTGCTTGATCCCGGGACTGTACTTGCCTATACAGGCCGACCCTAGGAAATTGCACCTAGTTGAGGTTTGTCTTAAGCTGATACATAGTTCAACTTAGGCCTGTTGACCAAAGGTGATTGGGTCATGGATCTGACAGGGTTATTCTAGCTTTCTCATACTTCCTGTGCTGCATGGGAAACAAGAATAAACTGCAGCTTCTCTGTTGAGTTACTCCCCGTGCACATATCTGCTCCTGGATTCAGCATGATAGGCTGAGAAATGAGGCTTGTTATGTGCAAGGAATGTCCATTTAACAAGACTGAAGAATGATTCTTGTTATTCTTTCTCTATGGTAGCAACAGATTTAGAGAATAAATGAGGCAAATCTCCAATGAGGTAAGTAGTAAATGGGTTTAAATTAGGTCATATAGGTTAGGCCTGGGATGGCCATACAAAGATGATCCTGATTTGTGGGCTTGATTTCAGGTTTTTTGAAAATGCAATATGTTTTTATTAATGAAATGTAGAATCAAGCACTACTACTACATCTACTGTTTTTTGACATTCATCTTAATCACAATAAATGGATTGTCTTTGGAAGATTCGTAAGTGGTGTGGTAAAGTTTCCTGCTCTGTTTTATAGGAACGGTGTATTGTTTTCATGATAAAAAAAGAGAAAGTTAGTAATTTTTTTTTATTCTGTGATCCAAACAACTTCTCTAGTTTCTAAAGATTTGTTCTGCTTTTAATTGCATTTTCTACTGCACCAGCTGTTCATGGGTCTGATAACAATGATATTTGCTGAAAAATACGGGGGTTACATGGAAATAGTTCCATGTATTCTAATACGAATGCATAAACAAATGCTACTGCAATACAATGTAAATGAATTTTGTGACTGGAAGAGGAAAATCAAACTAGCAGCTTTTATCTGCATGAAGGTGTGTTATTAGTACATGTTCAAAAGATATATTTATGCACAAGTTTTTAAAGATTAAATACAAAAGTGTTTAATCAAGTGTAACTGCTCTCATTGAGTCTGAATTAGTGCAGAGAAATGAAGAGTCTTATCTGAACCACAAATCTGCTGCTAACCAAAATCAATGGGAAGTACAAAAGTCACCTGAATTACGAGCTGCCCCTGCTAAATAGGACTCAGGCGACCAGCAGCAGATTTCAATTATTGGATCAACTCTAGGATTGGATGCATACTTTACAATTATTTATTGATTTAGTCAACTTTCCTACATAATTCTTTTGTCTCTATACATAATGGTTTTGTCAGTCTTTTTTAACTCCCCAGTTGTTGTACAGCTAGACTTTTTTCCAAGCCTAAATGTTGTTTTTCCAACATGATGTATCCTCTAGTACTGGGTGACTTGTCTTATAATCACTCAGTAAAGAAAAACTAGATTAAAAAGTAAATTGTTGGGGCTGTTGGAAGGGAGTTTATAAAGCTAGATAAAAGGGCATGTTGAAGAAATTAAGTTCTCTTCAATTAGAACCAAAGTGTTCGCTTTTTCTAAGGTATCCCTTCAATGGGCAGAAATACTCAATCTTGTGAATAACGTTCTGCAGTGAAGTCTCTGAGCAGTACTTTCAAATGTAAATGAAAAAGGAGAACAGATACATTGTGAATAAGATTATTGTAGCGAACTGCATTTTTGAGGTATATCTGAAGGCTATGGACAATGATGTTTCATACAATAATAAAACAAGCTACTGCATGGCACAGAACAGTTTTATTGCATTGTTACAAGTGTCTTGTGCTTGTCCTGAGAGGTGTTTTGCAGGAGAAAGGCAAAGCCAGAGTTGTCATTGTTCCCAGCTGAAGATCTTGAAAGTAATTTTTCACCCATGGTTCTTGAAAGCTATGATAAGTCTTGGCTCTGGAATAAGTGAATAGTTGTAAGCAGCAAGCTAAAAATACAACAATGAAATGAATGAATGCTGAAAACAACTAGCAGAGGGGTTTACTGTTCCCTTTTTTTCATTTTTTATCCGAACAATTGGAACTGCAATACGTGCTTAGAAAGTAATGAGTACATGCTTGATTATACTGATTAGAGCACCTGATAGAGCAGTCTTTTTAGCAACAAGAAATCAAGCAAGCCTAAGCACACACTGTATCTTACATGTTCAGTGTATGTGGCTAAGAGAAGAGAACGTTGGAGAAAAAGACCTTGATATCATCTGCCTGTTGGTGTGCAGCGGGGTCTGACAGCTCCCTGTGGGTTGGGGTGCCAGGAGAGGTAGTGGGGGTCCCCATGGTGAGAACCAGAGCAGAGTCTGGCAGCCAGGGCCTGTCCCACCACCCCCAACCAGGGAGCAGGGCAGGCTGAGGGGGCAACTGAGGGCAGCTCACCCCTGGGCACCGAGCATCTCTGAGGCTGTATTGAACTCAGGACTGGGTCTGGCAAGGGAGGTTGGGCAGGACCAGTATGGCCAGTTAGTGCCCTCAGGGCACTGACATTTGTGACAGAGAGGCCAATGGCATCCTGGGGTGTATTAGAAGCGGGGTGGTTAGTAGATCGAGAGAGGTCCTCCTTCCCCTCTACTCTTCCCTGGTGAGACCCTATCTGGAATATTGTGTCCAGTTCTAGGCCCCTCAGTTCAAGAAGGACAGGGAACTGCTGGAGAGGGTCCAGCGTAGGGCAACAAAGATGATTAAGGGAGTGGAGCATCTCCCTTATGAAGAAAGGCTGAGGGAGCTGGGTCTCTTTAGTTTGGAGAAGAGGAGACTGAGGGGTGACCTTATTAATGTTTATAAATATATAAAGGGTGAGTGCCACGAGGATGGAGCCAGGCTCTTCTCGGTGACAAACAATGGTAGGACAAGGGGTAATGGGATCAAGCTGGAACACAAGAGGTTCCACTTAAATTTGAGAAAAAATTTCTTCTCAGTAAGGGTGACAGAGCACTGGAACAGGCTGCCCAGAGAGGTTGTGGAGTCTCCTTCTCTGGAGACATTCAAAACCCGCCTGGACATGTTCCTGTGCGACCTCACCTAGGCGTTCCTGCTCCAGCAGGGAGATTGGACTAGATGATCTTTTGAGGTCCCTTCCAATCCCAAACATACTGTGATACTGTGATACTGTGATACTGTGATACTGTGATTTCATCTGGAAGATTCTTATGCAAAGCTCACTTTAATTGTTAACTCTCATTGGAACATAAGAATTCTCTGGCATATCTTTTTTCAAAACTGGAAGTTTGCTTTTGTAAAATCATTAGTAGTTCTCAGAACCTGATGAGGAGTTTATCAAAGTTACATAGCCCCTTACTGTTCTGAGGTCCTGTAGTAAACTTTAGCTTATGCTAAAAGCTGTGGAATGGTCACTGGCCTGAATTCTCTGTGCCAATATTATTACAAATCTTGCTCTTTGGACAGTATCAGTTACAGGTAGGCCACTAATATTATTCTTCTGATCTTCTTAGGCTGGCTTCCTTTCAGGTGGATTTGATCAACAGGATGCATATTCCTTCTCACAGTGAACGGGACATCTGTGTAGTACTAAAGTGTTGCAAAATCACTTATTATAATGAGAAAGCTATGGTGAAGCATCTGTACATGCTTGTTAATGTTTTTGAGAAATCTGTTCATTTCCATAGATACCTTATTGAAACATTACAAAATACTAGAAACCATAGCTTTTGCACATATTCAGCTGCGAGCAAAAGGCTGGTAGGAGTTATTAGTTTATTTAATTGCGAATTTTGAAAAATGTCATTTTCTAAGGTGACTATGTATTCCCAGTTTTACCAAGCTTCCTGAACCTATTGCTTTCTCTTATTGTCTGGTACATCACTGGCCATCAAAAATTTTGACATGCTCTTTCTTCCAGGTAAAGTGTGATGACTTGAAGGAGTTTGAATATGCCTAGTAATTGAACAGGGATTTGGACTTGGTTTTCATTTTTTTCCTTTGTGAAGATAGGTGGCTATTCAGGTCTAGCAGGAAACCTGAAGAATTTCTTGAGTACTATAGGAATAGCTTATAAAACTTGCTAATGTGGTGATGGAAGAAATTCAGTCTTATTTAAATTGTGTATGTCCATATTAGTATCTAAGTACCTTTTGGGTTTTCCAATCGTTTTACACTTCATTGCTCTAATTGCACTACCTTGTCCTAGTGAGATTGAACATATTCCCAAGTGTATAATCTCATTTTGCTCATAAAGAAATCTATATCCCAACTTTCTATTAAATTATGGTGGAACAGCTGGTGACTGGTTAATTTTTATGTATTACCAGCTGATTGGATGAACTCTACCTTTGTCATTTCTTCATCTAATGTGAAAGGTCTAAGTGATTTACAAGTTAAATGAACTCAGTAGTTTATCATAACAAAGTCTAATGGCATAGTGTGATTTTAAATGATGATGCTGTTTTTGCTACCAATTAGTGATATATATCTTTACCACTCTTACTTGATATTTTAATTTTTAGGAGTGGCAAACAGAAAATGGAAATTGCATATCTAGGCAGACTGACAAGGGAAATAAACAAGGAATAAGTTTTTGATGCTTGACACATGTTACCATAATAGAAAATAATTGTAAGCAGTCAGAAGTTTTAATAGATACCCAACTGAAGTGTTTAGCAAGATTCTTGAGAGAGTGCTATGCCAACAAGATTACTTTTTCATTAATTTAATCAAACAGTATGCTAGATTTGGCAATGTGAAACAGAGCAATTGTATCTAACTTTGTAGAAGCAAACTTTATGCTTATTTTGAAAACAGTTTCAGAGATGAGGATAAGCTTTCTCAATAGGTGTAACATTACTTTCACCGGGTTTTTAAATAAATGGCATGAAATGGCTGCTCAAAAAGTGTTCCTATTTGAGAGGTGAATGGGATGATGATTGGACCACTGATCAAGGTTCTTCAAAAGAGAGTGAGAACAATGTCTTCTGATATTTTTTTCTTTCCTGATTGAAATCCCTGAGCATTTTTTTTTCTTTCGAATGCAGTGCTTTCATCTGTATTTTTACACATCTCTTGTGCCACTAGTGAGACTCTTGAACAACTTTCAAAAAGCACTGTGGGCACACAGAATTGAACTGGTTTCTGCCAGAAACTTGAATCTAAACATTCACTGCTTGCATGCATAGACTGACTATTTGAACTCTGCCTTAATTGAGCTCAGGAGTTACAAGAACAGGCAACATGCTTTAATAATTTAGAAAGGAAATGAAAAACAAAACCTAGCTTTGGGAACCAAAATTTTCTTCTAATTAGAAAAGAAAAAGACTACCAGAGGTAATAGCTTTCTAGTTATTTTATTGCATTAAGTTTTATCTCAGATTGTACAGGCTTTTAGAGCTTGAGATGTTATTTTCTGAAGTGTTTAGTTATGCTGACAACATTCAGGGCTAATGTCCAAAAGGATATACATTATAATCTGTTAGTCAGTATTTAAATATTTGGAAATTCCATTTATATAAAATCAGATTTTCATAGATTTTGAACTTGCAATGGAAATATCACTCCCCCAAATCAGTACCAATGAATCTAAGCTAATTCAGATTTACCAAATGTAAAAAATGTTTACTGACAATAACTAAACCTTTTTCCCAAAAATCCTTTCTCCTTTTCTCTATCTACGTGTCTAAGAGATGTTTTATTTGTTCCTTTCCTTTGGGGCAACATGTTTTACAACCATTATTCAGTATTGTACTCACCCATGCCTTTCACAACACTCCTGCTCTGCCTTGCGATGTCTATTTTGTGTCCAGTTGTTCAGCTTCTTTATACTACAACCTTTATTTTGTTCCCTTTCCAGCCTACTACATGAATTTTTATCATGTTTATACTTCCCATTTTCCTCTCACCTGTGTCTCCCTCACCACTTCAACTGCCTCTTTACTGACTACTCAGACTGAAGCATTTAGTACACAGAAGCTTTGTCTCCCACTAACTTACCAGTGATACTTTTTTTGTCGTCACTGCCTCACATGCTAGTCCTCTCTCACTTTGTTCCACACAGATGGACTTTAGGACTTTCGCGTACGTGTCCACATTGTCACTGAATCTCAAGCTTCACTAAGCATGGCTCTTGCTCCCTGTCTTAATAATCAGCTGGTCTTACCCATATTGTCCATCAGCCTCTTCAAGCCTCCTATGACATGGTTATTCTAGTATTGTATTGCATGAACATTACATATTCATAATCTGCTCTAGCTCTCTTTTTGCCCTGGTTTGGTTCAGCTGTTTCCTGACTCCTTTGAAGCTTATTGGTTTTGGGTCTTTTGCCCTCTTGCTGAATTTTAAGATTGCTAAAGCAATCTCTGGCTTCACTTCAAAGTGCCTGTGATGGCAATACCATGCACAGATAGGTGTCTCTTTTCCTTTCTTTCTTGGCCATCTTCTTAACAAGACTTATTCAAACCAGTTTCAGCTACTTTTTGTCTGTCATTCCTTGTTGTCTGCTTCCTCTTTGTTTGCTGCACAGGATTTCATATTTGGGAGGAATTTTGACAAAAATGCTATGAGTTTTGTCTTCCCCAGCTTCCTTTCCTTTGCAATGATTCCTTCCCCTTTCTCCATCTCCCTCATGTCCATTCAATCCTTCCCTTAGAGTTGCCAAGTGAAGAATACAAGTGTCTTCCTTTTTTAGATATGTTTTAGTCTTGCCTAAGAGATACTTTGTTTTGTGTGTGTGTGTGTGTGTGTGTGTGTGTCCTAATACGGAATTTTATCCATGGACATAGAGTCAACTACTGTTGCTGTGTTGCTGACTTTCACACTACTCTACATCTCTCTTTTTCTGGCCAATTTTCTTTTTTCTTTTTGATTGACCCTATCTAAAATGAACACATGCAAATCTAAAATCTGATTGCAGCTGGGATTCATGGATATAATTGCATTAGATAAGGCTTAGTACTTGAAAATTTAGTATTTTGGATTCTTTTCATACTGAGAAACTGGACTTCGCTGCAACGCTGAAGTCTATTATTTCTGTGGTGAATCTATGCTTTCTCTCTTATGCCTTCCTTTTAAAGCTACCAAGATGTGCTTTTTGTTTGACTAGCCAACCCAACCTCAAACAAGGTTTTCCACCTCAAGCTTGAGGTTAGAATCATTTGGGTTTATTCCTGTAATATTTGTTGGCCCTTATCAAGTTGAACTTCCAATTTGTAATTAAATCAAAATATAAAGCTATGGAATTATATTTTCCTGATTCAAAATGGTTTCTATTTAGATACTCTTTCTTCAAAGAGAATAAAAGTTGTGCTCTGGCTCTGAAAGAAAACTAATTTTTGTCAGAAAGCTGCCTCTGTTAAGACTGAAAGACAAATTGGTCCTACATGCCACTTATAATGAAAATAGAAAACCAAATAAAATAAAGATTACTAAATATAAGGATTAAATAATTACAAAGTTTTAACTATACACAGAGTTTAAGTCTGTCATCAAAAACTGAGCTAAGTATTTGTAATGCTGATCTACTGAATCTTCTGAACCTGTGGTAGGAAAGTAAATGTAAAGCCAGAGAACAAAAAAGAAAGTCTGGAATCCTGAAGCGTAAAAGTATATTTTCCTGTTTCTGTTATGGTGTAGTTGCACTTTTCTGTATCTGTCTGGTATAGAGATGAGCAGAGTGGTAACTCAAGCTGAGTACACTTGCATGACTAAAAAATCTGAAACCCATGGCTAATCCTAGTTAGAAATTTCATAAACTGCTTAGTTGCTGCTGTAACTGCAGTTTGACACTTACTGTTGCATTTTGCATATGGTATGAAAAATATGAATCATAATGGCAGTTTTATCTCCCCCCAATTCCTTTAAACCCCTTTTGCAAAACACCCCAGTGCTTAATTTAAGTTATATAGTTACTGGTTAGATTATACTTAGTCCTGCCATAGTAACTGCTTATCAAAATTCAAATAGGTTCTTTCAGAACAGATCCTAAGTGAAACAGCTGAGTTAAATTTATTTATTAAATTTATTACTTAAAAGGGAGAAACTGGTAGTCTTAGAGAGGTCTGAATATCTTTTATAATGTTGTTCAGAGGGAAAGAAAGAAATGAAGAAGTGAAGGAGGCTTGTGGAGATGATGCTTCCTCATGGTAAGCAAGTCTTTTAAGATCATGATATGCATCAGGCAATTTTTACTGGTTCCACTACTTCACTGATTCTCCAGCTGAACAAAAAGTTATTGTGTTCCTTATTTCATAACTTTAATAACAAGAATGTACATTTTTACTGGAAGATGCCTCTGGATCTCTGGAGTGTATGTATGAGTCACCATAAAGGAGAACAATTATGTTCTAATTAACCTTTAGAGTTCAAGAAAGCTTAATAATGGCTGGTGATGAACAGAGGGAGATGAAGTTGATAGTAAGGTCCAAGTGAATGAAGTCTGTACAAAGGAAGTGAATAAGGATGTTTTAACATGCTTCTGGCAAAGCAGGAAAACTTGTTTGTTTGTTATCTGCTAGAAAAAATGAGGTTTTATTTTTAGATAGGTAATTTTATTTGATACCACTCAATTTAAAAACTAATCACACTACAAGAGTATTCTACTTTTATGTTGGGTAACGTCATTTTTGCTCTTTACTGTAGATTATTTGGATGAATACAATGACATATCATGTCAAAGTGTCTGATGCTGTGCTAGATATACTGAGTGTGTTTCTCTTATCCTGTGAACCAATTTTTGGGGCCATATTTATAATTTTTTTTTTTGTGTTCTGTGGCAAAGTAATCTTCATAGACAGACCAGGTTCCCTTTGGGACAAAGTTTGTAGCTCTCTGAACCTTTTGAATCGCATATGATCTACCACAGTCTCTAGCTGATGTATTTCAAATCCCTTGCTAAGCTGCTACTGTTGATACCAAGGAAGAATGACAGTGGTCAGCATACTGGTACTTGCTAGAGAGTGACAAAGAACCCAACCTCTTGATTGTACAGCCTTATGCAAGTTTGGAGTAGTAAGCTTTTTGGAAAAGACGACATCGCCAGCCTGTAAGATAAAGCTGAATTAAAGCAGCAGGGCAAGGCACAGTGAACTTTCCACAAAGAGTCAGCATATTTTATATGTTTTCCTCAGCCAGCTCTAGTTAGGGGATGATAAATGTAAAAATGTAGTGAGACATTGCAGGGAAATGTAGTGAGACGTTGCAGGGAAATGTAGTGAGACACTGGAAGGAAAAAGGGAGAATGTGACAAGACCGAGGAAGAACATAAGAAGAGGTTCAAGTGAGGAGTAAAACCACTGCGACAGAAAAACATGAAGAGAGGAGGTTGGATTGAAAGGGCAGTCAGCATAAGGCTGAGAAAATATAATCAGGACATTCACTCAACATACAGAGATCTATACTTAGCTATTTTTTACAACAACATCTCTGGGCTGGAATTTCTGGCTGGTTCTTCCCTGAATTTTTTCCCTGAAGCTGTGTATTAAAGAAGAAAAAGAGAAGTGTCACTTCCAGCATCAACCAGCAGTGAAAGATTAAAACAACCTTTCCCCCTCACTTCTTCCACCTCTGACAGTGAAAACTCAGAATGAGATCTTTATTTGTTATTTTTTTCAAGGCAATATTGTGAAACAATTGCCTTATCAATTTCTATGCTGTGGTACAGCAGCATGAGTGTGGAACACTGAGAATTAGCTAGAGCTTTTTTATACAGCAATTACCATTTTTCATGGAACTTTTGCACTAGTATATAGAAAATGAAGCAAACGTGTTACTTATTTTCCCAAAAACTACTTTACTGTAATGAAACATTGTAGTAGTGGCAACAAATCACAAAGGGTAATTTGCACTCACTACGCAGCCAATTAAAATTCCATGTAAAAACACTGGCAAGATAATATTTTCTGTCTAATATCATAGATTTTGCCTTAACTTCTCTTGTTCTGGACACTTTAAGTGCTAATGCACTTATCTTTCTAACATTTATTTGCTTGCTTGTCAATAGATTATTTTGGAGATGTTTTACATTCTCCAAAGTTTCTGCAGTATGTTGAAACTACCGATTTATATACTTTCTAACAGATAGATAAAATACTCTCTAGTCCAATAAATGTTCCATAGAAATTATTACATAATGCTTTCAAAATTATTAATTAATCATCACAAACTTTCCACAGATTTTAACTTAATTGGCAGTCTGGATTATAAAAAATGATGACTAGAATTAGTGTGATTTTCTAGACCAGCAATGCTAAATAAATAAATATACAAAAAGAAAGCCATAATGTTAGCTTTTTGCAATAAGTTTTGGATCAACCTGTCCTTTACTTTCATTACCACGACTCCAAAGATCATCACCAGGGAAGGATTTTGTTGTTCTTTAACACTTCGCAGTGACTACTCTCCTCAAGTCCACTTAGTTTGCACCATTTGATATAGCAAAATATGCCTCTTTTAAATAACTGTTCTTGAGAAAAGAATTGCATTACTTATAAATGGAAAATTCTGTTCCACTTTTCGTGATGGCAAAAAGATCTTAAAATATGTCAAGAATTTAGATATATGTTTCTTTTGAGACAAAGCACTGATGAGAAAACTTTCGCTGGCACTCTAAGAGATGCTCACTAGAGAACAGATGCTGTTGCACAGGGCTCTGTCAAGTGCTAGCTCCATGTGTGGAATCCTCCAAAGAGTAAATTCATTCCTACCTCAGCAACTTCTAAATACGATGTATAGCATGACCATGTTTTCACCAAATAGTCATTTTTGCAAATCTTTATTTCACGGAATCACAGAATGTTTGGGGTTGGAAGGGATCTCTGGAGATGATCTAGTCCAACCCACCTGCTAAAGCAGGTTCACCCAGAGCAGATCACACAGAAATGTGTCCAGGTGGGTTTTGAATGTCTCCAGAGAAGGAGACTCCACAACCTCTCTGGGCAGCCTGTTCCGGGGATCTGGCACCCTCAAAGTAAAGATGTTTTTCCTCATATTCAGATGGAACCTCCTGTGCTTCAGTCTGTGGCCGTTGCCCCTCATCCTATTGCTGGGCACCACTGAAAGGAGTCTGGTCCCATCCTCTTGACCTCCACCCTTGAGATATTTATAACCATTGATGAGATCCCCTCTCAGCCTTCTCTTCTCCAGGCTGAACAGACCCTGCTCTCTCAGTCTCTCCTCATAAGAAAGGTGCTCTAGGCCCCTCATCATTTTCATAGCTTGCCACTGGACTCCCTCCAGTAGTTCCTTATCCTTCTTAAACTGGGGAGCCCAGAACTGCACGCAGTACTCCAGATGTGGCCTCACCAGGGCAGAGTAGAGTATTTAGGTGAAGTTTTGTTCATGTGGTGCTCCTGGGGAATAAAATTCTATGGGATAGCTACTGCTTGTAATAACAAAATGAGACACATTTTGTGCAGAAGCACAGAACACAGATAACTGTCAAGTTCTGGGAGAACCACTGCATGGAGCAATCTCCTAACTGGTGTATGGCATGCCAAAGTGACTAGAAACCCTTGCCAAAGATGACTCCTCTCTCTAATTGGCACTTCATACAACTGGCTTTCGAAGCTTAAAGAAAAAGAGACTGAGAGAATTATGGGAGCATTATTTTGGAGTGCCTGACTCAGAGAGTGGAAGTTAATCTATGCTGCTGGGTTTATTAAGCCTTTGGGAAGCCACGAGTTTGCCAGTAGCCCTGAAATAATAGACAAGTTTTGAAATAACTTAAAAAGAAAGAAATCCCACTGAATTGCAAAGTTTAGTCAGCAGTTATTGTATTTGGAGACAGGCCCAGAAAAACTCCCCTCACTTTGTACTGGGTCCACGCTGTTTTTCTACAGTGGTTTCTGTGTTGTCTTCAGCTACAGACTCTTAAGTACAGCCAGGACTCCCCAGAGTCCAAAGGTTCAGAAAAGCCCTTCAGAAATGCTCAGAAAATTAACAGGGCTTTGCCTTTCCTAGGTTTGTCTGACAGAGCCTTGGATATACCCCTACATTTTGTGTTCAGTAGGCTCTGAGTTTGGAACCCTTGGTCTTGACAAATGAGTCAGGCAGGAGCATCAAATGATGCTCCACTCCATGGCTGCTCTGCATGTATCTTGTCTGATAGGGTGTCAGTCATGACTGCTATAAGGATGCCTGCCCTTGCTGCTCTATTCAGTCCATTTCAAAAGCTATCTGCCTACAAGCAAACCTTTCTTGCCATATAATTGTAACAGAAAATTGTGGCTTGAAGCTTGACCAAACCATTAAAAAAATAAACTGTAGGAGTGAAAATCTTCCTTTTTTCTTAGAAGAAGACCTAAACTTTCTGAGATGCTTTAAATGTTCAAGTGCAAAAGGTAGCGACTTGAGAAACTGAAAACTGCATGTGACTAATGCTTATGTTTCAAGAGATAGTAGTAATGTCAAAGAAGTCTGAGATCGCAGTTTTTGAAACAAACAGCTCCAAACATGGCTTGCTAGATTTGGGAAAGGAAACATGTTTTAGGATGCCCTGACAACACATGGCAAGGAAGTAATCTAGTGAAAATGCAAGTGCCAATGGTTATGCACCTCATTCACTGTAGTAGTTGATCGAAGGCAAAATTTTAGGCTTCAGTCCATAAGGGATGTTTGTGTGGCAGTTTCATGAATCCACTCTTTTCTTTAAGCTTCCTCTTTGTGTGCTTGTTCCCTCCTTTTAGCAGCATCTTGACATTTTTTGAAACACAATTGCTTCCACTGAACAAAAGATACCATGCTTTTCTTCACCTCCGCTTACCCTGAACACTTTCTTCTGTCTACTAATGCTCTGCATGTCACTTCTGTCTTCGCCTCTGTTTGCTCTCTCCACCTTCGTTATTCCTGATCTCCCTTACTAAACTTTCTTCTCTTTTCAGGGTGCCTGCGATCCCCTTGTGATTCTTTTCCTGGTCACAGGAGGTACTCAGGAGGACTGTCAAAGCAGAATAAAGCTGTTTCATCCAAGGACTTTTCTTAGGCTTGCTTTGAAATGGACTATAAAGATAGGGTAAATGTCCACAGGTCATCAGATACTAATTGCTTCCCTAAGTTCTGTGAGCTGGCAGAGGAGTGACACTGCCACTTGTCAGCTTTTGCACTCCCTTGTGAGTCATGTTATGTTTCTTGTTTTGCTTTTAACTTCCTGCATGCAAGTGATTACATGATTGTGTAATCCTGTGGTGTCATTCATACTAAGAAAGCATCTATCCTTTACATATATA
Organism: Streptopelia decaocto; assembly: GCF_964273445.1. NCBI lineage: Eukaryota > Metazoa > Chordata > Aves > Columbiformes > Columbidae > Streptopelia > Streptopelia decaocto. The sequence continues at coordinate 89,216,390 of NC_138663.1, forward strand.
TATTTCTATCCTTTACATATATAATTCAAAGAAAGAATGGCAATCCTAAAGTTTCTATACCATGAACCAAATAAAGACCAAAGTGTTGATTTTAAGCACCATGACTTTTCATCCAGTGGTGATACAGGTTAGAGTCAACTTCTTTTAAAAAGTAGAAATGGTAGGCAGTACTGAGGGAAAAGTGATGTTACTTTAATGAAAAGCTAATATTAAAAACCTGAAATAGCTGTGGTAACCCTTTGCGAACCCTGGTTGCTACTTCATCCTCCTGGGCTGGTTAAACTACAACATCTGTGACTTTAGTCCTTGAATTCTTTAAAACAGTAATCAGATAGGTGTGTAGGGATACCTGTGTCACAGAGACACAAGATTGTTACATTTTTTGTCCTTGCAATACTGTATTTTACCTTGCCTTTTCAGCTTTTAAAAATTAGTTTAACAACAAAATAAAATATAACAAGTGTCAAGACAGACTGTGTTTCTTTTTCCTAGCTCAAGCTAAGGATACTCAGCATTAGCATCATGCAAGATGCTGTGGGTTAGAACAGAGCTTCTGCAAGTCTTCTGGTAACACTGAGATGAGATACAGAAGCAGAATATGCATGTTCTGCTGTGCTTTCTTATTCATTTCCAAATTTATCACATTGTCAGTTTTTAGGGCAGTAGTTTGGGTTGATTTGAGAGTGCACGCACAATACCCAGACACGGAATCTATTTACTTCTGTATGTTCTCTGAGCATGATGAAATCAAGAAAAATAGTGTTGCAGAGCTTCGAGGTGCTTAAGTATCTGGCTTACACAGTTTGACTTAGAAACTGTGTGTAGGATAAGGGACATTTCACTGATCAAGGAGAAACACCACTAGGTCTCTCTTAATGTTCTTCAAGTAAGAGGAAGGAAATAAAACCTCAGATATAGTAAAGAAATTAAAAAAAGAAAAGAATCTACATAAAATAACTCTGTGAAAAACTGCATTTTGAGTTATAATAGACATTTTGAGTTATAATAGAGGACCCGAACAGTCAAAAACAAGACACCATTAAATTCTGTTAATAAAGAACCCATAAACATGTCAGCTAACTAAGCTGCCATCAGTAGTAGATTCAAATAAGTCATTAAGCCACAGTTTTCTTTGTGCTAATTTCAAAAGTTAAATGATTGCTGAAAACCGTGAGTGATAGCTGGGAAAAAATGGAAAAGTTGGGTAACTTCCCCAGGTAATGACATCTTGCTCTGTATGAAGTTAAACGGATTAATCAATTTTCAAAATATCAAAGACAAAAACTGAATGATAGCTAACAAATATTTGTAGAAACTACATTTTCAGTACATCACTGTTAGGTATAATTAAAGCAGCTACATTAATGTTTCAGCACATGATAGACTTAGGAAATGGTTACTAAGTCTGGGGGGTGGTCCACCTTAATGTTGGGTAAGTTTTGACTTCTTTTATTATTCTATTACAATACTGTAATGGAATATTATAAAAAGGCTATACAAGAAACATTGAAAGAATATTTTTACAGTAGTTCAGAAATGCTTTATGCTTGGAAAGGCAAATGCAGCCCATTCAGTTAAACACATTTGGTGGATACAACATGTGAGTCTTTAGGCAGGGTCTGAAGTGATCATTAAACTACGGGTCTTCTCAAGCCCTTTCCAGGTTCCCACATGTGATGTGTTCTCCAGCTCTGTCCTGCCTCCAGGTGAGACAAAGCTCCCCTCACACGCTTGATTTCCTTGGGAAGCCAACTACCTTGGCCAGAAGGCGTCCATGTTATAATCTGGCCAGGGTCATGGTTTTGACAGCTGGGAGTTCGATGCCATGCGTTATTCTTGCCTGACTCTCTCAGTGTGACCTTTACCTCTGCCAAAGTCATATTCCATCTTCAGTCAAAGTTTGAAAACTCTGCCTGCTTAAAACACTTTTCCTCTGAATTACACCAACCTTTGTTTCTATGGCAATAGAAATGAAAATCTATTGGCAGCTTGTAGTCAGGCAGCAGATGACAGCTCTCAGTACCAGATTTCAGCCATTGACTTTCAAGTAATAGTTCCAAGAACCCACTGCAATAACAAGCACAAAGATTTTAGTACAATATTGGCTCCTCCTGTACTCGCTACTTAAAAACAGAGGGAACGTGGCTTAAGGATAAAATTATTATTTAGAGGAGTGTTTATGCCTCTCTATTGACAACTACTTGCTTGTGCTTTTTGGCTTCAGTCCTGCAATGTACACAGCGTGCATAGATGTAATGGTATACTTTCTATGCCATACCTATGTGACAGTGCAATTTGTGATAATCAAAGAAGATACTTGGTATAACTAAAGAGAGATAGTTTAGGTAAAGAAACTTGCATAGGGGAGAAAACCTCTTCAGGATATCAAAGAGAAGATCCTCACGAAACTTTGGGGAGGAATTTAGTATGTTTTGTCATGGGACTTGTCAAATGTAGATTCCAAGGAATATTCCAAGAAGGAAATGTATAAAGAGAGAGAAGGTGATCTGGGGATTCTCTGGAGAGCTTCCCAGGAAGGAACACCACAGTAAAGCACTGTTAAAGAACAAGTTTTCACTCTGCTTGAGTCTTCAAGGACTGATCAGAAGCAACGACAGATAGTCATCTTGTGGGTGCTAAACCTGCATGTCCTTTACAACTGCATTTGCTGCCAGCAGTAAAGCTGGCATTTTTCCAAGTGCCCCTGCCTAGTGTGGGATTTGCAAGCTACTACTAATTTGTAAATCAGATCAGGAAAAAGTATTTCACTGTTGTTTCCTTGTTCCTTCTAGAGCACAGGTAGTGAAGCTATTTTCCTTGTTAAAATAGAGTTCTAATTAACTGTCTTGTTATAACTGGCCAAGATTTATTTTATCCAGAGCTGGAAAACTCTGAGCCAACACCTGCTTGTATATTTTATGAATTTTCCTTTTTATATGGCTTGTATTAAATTCACCTTTTGCAGAGCAAAAACACATTAGTTGACATTAATTAAATCTATTTCAATGATGTCAGTATTGTACAATCCTTGTGGAAGCCACCTATTCATAGAGAATTTTCTAAGCTGTTCTCTTTCTCGTCATTCTGTCATGAGTGTTTCCAACAAGGTCAGTCTAGTAAATCACTTCTCATGAAATGCCTCAAAAGCTCTGAATTGTTAATCCCAAACTCTTCTCCTTTTCTCCAGGATTAGAAAAATGATATGTGACGCAGTTCCAGATGAAGACAGATCAAAAGTCAGTGTATTGCAGTTGGTTATTCAAGAACATTTACTTCTCTCTCTGTTGCTTGAATAAATACGAATAATGATAAATGTTTTGGAGAAAAGAGCAAACCAAAAGATTTCTCCCAAAGGAATAAAAAGAATAAAGGGTGATCATCACTGGCCAGGTGATGCACTACGATTTTTCAATTTCTCTGGGTAATACTGTTTTCTGTGGCATACCACTGCCTGAACATGTACCCAAACAGATGATTGCTCTTGACAGAAAAATACAGTTTTTTCCTTGCATCTGCTGGTGCTTTGCTAACACACCGTTCCAGCTTCTGGCCCTTCTTGGCTGCATACAGCTTTCTCAGCCTACATTTTGTCTCAAATAAAGAGGGTAAAAGACAGTAAGCTGATGCCCCATGAATGTATTCATGTCGCTATACCTGGTGTTTCTCAGGAAATAAATATATGTATGAAAAATCTCCTTTCACCTTTTGCCCTCCAAGTAAGAGGCAATTAATTTGAATTCATGAATAGAAGTTTTTAACAACTTCCCTGCATCCCAAATGTCTTGATTCATCAGTATGAAATTTGCATACCTGGTTACATAATGTCATGCTGCTTCTATCGGAAAAAAAGCCTTAGCAATTGTACTCCTGGCCTGAGTGTCCTGAGTGGTCTATTTAGAAATAAAGGCTATGCTTGGGAGGCTTCTGTTTCTGTATACTGCTTAACCTAACATCGTTAGTTGGTCCCAAAATGCTCAAGATTAAAAGAGGAAGTAAGTTTTCCTGAGTGCTTCAGCAGGGGGAAACTAAATATGCCATTTCTTGGGGGAAAAGTGTATGTTCCAAAGGCCAGAATAAAAGCATTTACAGAATTATTTCCAAATGATATACTTCCTTTCCCTTCCCTTCCCTTCCCTTCCCTTCCCTTCCCTTCCCTTCCCTTCCCTTCCCTTCCCTTCCCTTCCCTTCCCTTCCCTTCCCTTCCCTTCCCTTCCCTTCCCTTCCCTTCCCTTCCCTTCCCTTCCCTTCCCTTCCCTTCCCTTCCCTTCCCTTCCCTTCCCTTCCCTTCCCTTCCCTTCCCTTCCCTTCCCTTCCCTTCCCTTCCCTTCCCTTCCCTTCCCTTCCCTTCCCTTCCCTTCCCTTCCCTTCCCTTCCCTTCCCCTCCCCTCCCTTCCCTTCCCCTCCCTTCCCCTCCCCTCCCCTCCCCTCCCTTCCCTTCCCTTCCCTTCCCTTCCCTTCCCTTCCCTTCCCTTCCCTTCCCTTCCCTTCCCTTCCCTTCCCTTCCCTTCCCTTCCCTTCCCTTCCCTTCCCTTCCCTTCCTGCAAATCTTGACTAAACACTCTATATCCTAAGCCAAATATTGATCATTATGGGCTTAAAATAGGGAACTAGAACTATACTGAAGAGTTAGGGCTTCAGACAAACAGAGTTTAAGTGTTAGGCCACCTCCTTTAGCCTTGCACATGACTTTTTTGTACACATAGGTGCACATAGGCTTTTTTTCGCGACCCTTTCTTATTTCAGGTGTTGGCAGATTCGGCTTTCGGAGGAACACTATTCATATCCAGCTCAGCCTGATTTCCTAAATTATGATTCCTTGGAACTAGCTCCTGAGGAAAGAATGTCTTGTGCCTATAAACAGAAATCTTTATGTCATAGCTGTGAACCTCTGTCATAGGAACCATTCCCCACAAAGACCTTGATGTAAAACTCTGGGAGCTGGTGCTGTTTGGACCTTAAAACAGGAGGTAGCCAAATTTATTATCTATTAATTTTATTCTGAACTTCTGTCTTCATCCATCTGCAGTGTCAGGGACATCATGTTGAGAAGTATTTTCTTCTATAGAATTGTTTGCCTGTTTCTTTAAAGGTACACAGCATATTTTATTGTCCGCATTTTTAAGATCCAGGGCACTAACACAACATATTGTGCTGAGTCCGCTAACTGCCTGATACTTTCAGATGAGGGCATCACAAACTGTTCCTTGAAGAACAAAATCATTAAAGTACTTTGTTAAAAAAACCTTTGACTCACTGGAATTGATGCCAATTGAAAAACCTGAAGTTGTTCTAATAGAGTATGAAAGGTAGCATTAAACAAACCAAATACTGCACTGCTAGAATTAAACACACAGAAAGCACTGCTGAGCCTGTAAGGATGCTGTCGGGAGACATTACACCTAAAGCTGAAATACATAGTAACAAACATGGATTCTGATGCTATTGTTAAAAGGAAATTGATGTTATGATTTTCTCTTTGTAATGTGAGGGGAAGTACACATATTGAAGTGAATAACTGGGATATGCTAAACTTATTATCATTTGTTAGTGTCCAATATCCTTAATTAGAATGTCAGTAGGCTTCCATAAAAAGGAAATGAAGAGAAGGAAAAAACTTTTTTTGAATAATGAAGCTTGTTGAATCCAGACAAATATGACCTAATCAGCCATCAGTCATTTGTGTTTCAATTATTGTCTCACGGGTACACATTGTGGCTGCATCTAATAAATACTAAAGCATAAAAATTACTATGCCAAATTGATGTCCTCCTAAGCTACACGTTTCCTCTTGTCATTTATATCCAATCTTTTTCACTGAATCACGAATACTTGTTTACAGGTGCTGTTGTTTTATTCTCTCTTTTTGTCTAATGAGGCAATAAAGTTAACTGCATATATAAGAGGCCCAATCTCAAAGTATTTGTTAAAAAGGATGTCTGCCTCTCTAATACCTTTCAGCACGACAGGAATTTCTCAGAGTGGCCTAAGGGCTACAATTTAATTTCTCTGTCTCCCATGGCTGTTAAGGCAAAGAGTAAGAGAGAGAGAGGGAACACTTGATGAGCTTAGAGATGGACATATCAGGAAATGTTTTTCTAAGAAAACAAGCTTTCACTTTTGTATGCTGAATACTTTACCTCCAAGTAATGCACAAAAGTGGAAAAAGCTCTCAAGACAACTTTCCTCTGTTTATATTAAGGTCATGTTTACAATACAAGATTGTTCTTTGTGAGAAAGTAGCTAAAATCTTTAACATGCTCAAGATCTTTACTGTCAATATGGTGGCACATGCAACAATGAAGCCAGAAATTGGCCTTGTATGAATTAAATACCCAGATTTTATGTTAATATGCACAGTCTGTTTAATTGATATATAATACTTAGGGGGTTCTAAGGCCTTTTTTTTTTTTTTTCTTTTGGTTGATTTTGCTTTGGATTTTTTTTTTTTTTTCCTGAGTTTGTAAAAAGAGTCAAGCTATTAAAGTTTAGGAAAATAATAGAACATATTGAGACAATGCTGATAGGCTGCAATGCATACAAGAATATTTACATGTTGACAGCAAAGATAGAATCTGGAAGAGAAAGCAGTATAAGAAATTAGAAGGGATGAGTCTGTGTCCATTGGCAATAATTTCTGTAGGCCACTCAGTCAGTTGACATCTGAGAATTTATACTAGTGAAAAAGAGCCCCAGAGTTCACAGCCTTAGTATACTGAGGCTTTATTTTTTTACTTCTGTAATACTCTGATGTGTACTTTTACGTTGAGATTCAGTTAAAATTCTCAGCATTTAATGATCCTTTAAATTAAATTACAATATATGAAAATGTTTGCATATATATGTGTCTCTCTGTATGTATATTTAAGGTGTTCTAGCACCTAAAGAAAGAAAATATTGAAAGCCATTAAAGTACCATGTGAAATAGCAAGTTTTAAAGTTGTGCACCAGGACTTTTAGGAAACTAAATACGTATTATATATATTTTAAAGTAAAAACCTGGCCCTTTTATGCCTCTGGAGCTGTTAAACAGCTAAAAAAAAGCATATCAAAACTCAGATGTCAAAACCCAATTCTGTGGTATTCATCATGAAACTAACTTAAAATTTTTGGTGTTGCACTGAATCTACAGAACTGGAACAAACTACGTCTTTGAGATGACACATATTAATACATATCACAGTGAGGGCGAGTTAGTGTATACTGTTTATTACTCTAATCCCAACTTTCACACACTGTCAATAATTATGAAAACACTAGGTCCTGCAAATATCCACTGTATTTTTTTCCCTTTTTTTTTTTTTTTTTCTCTTTTCTGATAGCCCTCCCAGTGGTGGTGTACCAGGGCTGCTATGAGTACATAAAGACTGGATTTTAGATATCAGTGCTTTCATCAGCTTTAATTATTCCTAACTATGGGGAAAATACTCTCATGACAGAAAAATGCCAATTCGTGAAAAAGCCATTTTTAACAGTAGTTTTTTCTGAATTAGTGAAAAATGAAAATATTAGGCACACTTGTAATTTAACTAAATGTACTGTAACTTCTAAAGAAGTTACATAGAAGACTTACAATGAATAAAAAATACAATGACAATCCAAACTCCCCGAACTTAGAGAAGTACGGGCATAATAACAAGAAATCCAGTGAGATCATTCTCATTGGTTTTTTCATGAGGTATTACCATCCCGAAGCAAAGAAGTAGAGGTGTTTCAAGTTATTCTTATGAGGAATACGTTTCATTTCCATGGACTTTCAAAATCTAGGGTTAGGCTTTGCATTGTATGCTTCCCCGGGAGATATAATTTTGATTGCTTTCTTTTATTTGCAGTAATATTGCAGAAACTTATCATGATCTACCTATTGTAGCCCACTTATCCTTTTTTTTTTTTTTTTCTTGAAATAGGCTTTTCCTTCATTAATACTAGTTGTGTAGATAGTTCTTTCCCTTTCTTTTGCCATTATTCACTCTCCTTCCTGTTTTAAATATTTTTTCCATCCCTTTTCTTTACTTGCTGGATGTAATTATGATTTTTTTGAGCACTTGTCTTTGCCTTTATCAGGCTTGTCTGTTGCTTCTGTTGCATGCAACTTTCTCAACATTTTGGCATAAAAATTGCAACATTAGTTAAAATTGCTACACTGCAGTGTGCAGACAAATGATTCAAAAAGATTCTTTGGTGGATTGTTGTTAGGAAATGGAAGAAATTTTTTCGACAGAAATTTTGACTCTTTTCCCAGTTATAACTATGTAAATCTGTGTGCAATACTTTTATATTGAACAACTTCATTATACAATTTTGTATATTTCTGATGTTCACTTGTATCCTTCTGTGATGAATTCTATCCTTGTTACTCCACTTTTCTCTTAATTAAATGCAGGTTTTCCTCATTAGTATTGGAGTATATCTTGCATACACCAAAATCTGTAGGTTAACAGAAAAATCTCACCTTTTTAAGAGTCTGTTTCTTTGGTACATTTATTTTTATGTTGTTAGTTTATGCAATGACAGCACAACTTTATTTTTCTTCCTGTTCTTTGCTTGTTCTATGACAGTTTTATATTGATAAGTTATAGTGTTCTACAGACAAGTCAATTGTTCTTACATTTTTGTGTGTGTGACAAAATGTTGAGGAGCTTAAAATTATTTCTCATTTTGCTGTTGCTGAAGTAGGCAGCAACAAATGCCATATTATACAGTGCTTAGTATTGAAACAGAATGGCAAGCAAAAGTCAAATAAGTAAATAAAATTCACATACAATTTATTTTAAATGTATTTATTGTGCGGCAGGATGCCAGAGTTTTTTCTACTTGACCAAGTAGTTGGATCATTCTTTAGAAACCAAACACATCATAATGTTTAGTTTCTTATGGCAGATCTCTCACTGATACCCATTCGCCTCAGTATTCAGTGTTCACCTGAGGATGACAGAGCTAACTGACCTCTCAGTGTTACCACATGGTGGGCATCTGTATCACTCAAACTATAAGCTGTTTTTCATTATGTCTTCCCCCAGCAGGAAACATTACATTGGTATCAGTGTTGATTAATATTTTTGTGTTTAGTCTTAAAATGTGTAAAAATGTAGGTATCAAAACCTCACATACTTGATACTTTGAATGTTTAATTTTTTGTCTGCTATATTTTTCAGCAGACAAATGAAGTATCTGTGCTTATTTAAAGGAATGGCTATCTGCATGTGTTAGTTAATTTTACGGTCTGTACTACTAAGGTTTTGCTCCGTGCTCTGCATGTAGCTCTATGCTAGCTGCGTGCAGTGTGACATGTTTAGCTGCGCATTCCTGCAGTGGGACTGACTCACATTCACATTCTGAAGAATTTGCATGGGGGCTAAATAGTTTCTGGCACTAGGTTTTTGGAGCTGAACTACCTAGTGTTAAGGGGTGTATCTGAGCATAATGGCATCACAGTGGGAAAAGGTAATGCAAATAGCTTTTGACAAAACAGCAAGACCAAAAATGCTTATATGTCTTACAGGATTTATAAATAACTTCGAAAAGATGAACCTGAAGTGTACCCAGGGATGCTGAATGGAAAGTGACAACCAGTCATAATAATTATTCTGTGAGAAAGAGCTTTAGGGAAGTACTGAAGGTGTACTTTGGTTCTTGGTAAAAAAGCAAGCATGCACTTGTGGTCACTTATTATAGCAGCCTATGGCAGCCTTTGAACAAACAGGATTGTCTCACAGTATCACAGCATGTTTGGGATTGGAAGGGACCTCAGAAGATCATCTAGTCCAATCCCCCTGCCAGAGCAGGAACGTCTAGATGAGGTCACACAGGAACATGTCCAGGCGGGTTTTGAATGTCTCCAGGGAAGGAGACTCCAAAACCTCCCTGGGCAGCCTGTTCCAGTGCTCTGTCACCCTCACTGAGAAGAAGTTTCTTCTCAAATTTAAGTGGAACCTCTTGTGTTCCAGCTTGATCCCATTACCCCTTGTCCTATCATTGTTTGCCACCGAGAAGAGCCTGGCTCCATCCTCGTGGCACTCACCCTTTATATACTTATAGACATTAATAAGGTCCCCCCTTAGTCTCCTCTTCTCCAAACTAAAGAGACCCAACTCCCTCAGCCTTTCTTCATAAGGGAGATGCTCCACTCCCTTAATCATCTTTCTTGCCCTGTGCTGGACTCTCTCCAGCAGTTCCCTGTCCTTCTTGAACTGAGGGGCCCAGAACTGGACACATACTCCACATGGGGTCTCACCAGGGCAGAGTAGAGGGGAAGGAGAACCTCTCTCGATCTACTAACCACCCCCCTTCTAATACACCCCAGGATGCCATTGGCCTTCCTGGCCACAAGGGCACAGTGCTGGCTCATGGTCATCCTGTTGTCCACAGGACACTCAGGTCCCTTTCCCCTACACTGCTCTCTAATATGTAATTTCCCAACCTATACTAGAACCTGGGGTTGTTCCTGCCCAGATGCAGGACTCTACACTTTCCCTTGTTAAATTTCATCAGGTTATTCCCCGCCCAACTCTCCAGCCTGTCCAGGTCCCGCTGGATGGCAGCACAGCCTTCTGGCGTGTCAGCCACTCCTCCCAGCTTTGTGTCATCAGTAAACTTGCTGATAGTACACTCAATTCCCTCATCTAAATCGTTAGTCTCATGTCAGCTGTGGTCATAGCTCTGAATGCTGTATACAGGGAAAACCTCCTACACCATTTGTGGAGAGAAAATCCATGGCTCTCTTCATCCTGTTTCCTTCCCAGCATAGCTGTACAAGAAAATACAGGACTTTGCTGCCAGTACAATTCTTAGTGCTCATAAAATATGAATACTCTCTTCCTTAAAAAAACAAAATAGTAAGCAACTTTTTAGGTTTTAAATATTGGAGGCTGCTGTGTTATGCTTACAGTCTGGCAAGGAAACTATGAAGTCAGTCATTACTGGTCTCAGGATGAGCGTCTCAGCTAAGGATTCTGAATTGAAAAAATAAGTGTAGTTCTCCTGCACTGACCTTGTACACTGGAAGTTCTCTGTCTGTCTCATTATCGGGTAGCATGTTAAGTAAGAAGCACTTTTCTGGAAGCTAATCAAGAGACTTAAGTGACAGTCAATTCTCTTCACTGGTGCCAATAAAAAGGACAGCACAAGACTGGAGATTCTGAAAATTATAACACTGCATATAAAACTAAAATTGTTGGCTCATAAAGAAGGCAGTACTACAGGTTTGACTAGACCCCCATACACTGCAAGCCAAATCTTGCTTACAAAAAAGTGACAGAATTAATTCTGAAGAGTATCTTAATGTATTAGGCCACTGCCTACAATTGCATCCACCGTATTGTGTGTTTCTATTTTGCATCCTGCATATTAGTCCCCTCAAATTTAATTTTGTCTAACACCTTTAGCACAAATACATATAGAATAATATTTTTTTTTTCATAGCTTTAGAGTGATGTGATACTCTTGGTCCTCCTGTACTTCCAAGATCCTGTGTGGATGAAAGAATTAGCTGCAGAGCTTTGTGCTTTTCTTTTCAGACTTGGTCAATAATAAAGCACCTATTTCAGATTATTATATAACTCTTGTTACTAATATGCACCCAATTACTATATTTGAGCAACTCATTTCTCATCCTCAGTTGAGCCATTTAAGCTAGGATGTTACTAGCCTCAGGGTGCAAACGAGAAACCAATTGAGTTTGCCATGGTTGTGGTAAACATCTGGTCTCTGAGGTTCTAGACTAATGCTTTCACCAAAAAAACTGTCCTTCCATGCTATATGGCACTCATACTTGCTTAATAGTTTCCTTCAGGACTGTAAGACTAGAGTACTGATTCTGAAGTTTTTGTATTAGGTTTCCGAAAGAGGATTCCTCTCCTTTGCAAAGGAGAAATTGAACAGGGCAATGTAGGTAATTCTGTGAAGGACAGTATTTGTTCTCTTCTTTCTTGGTTTGGTGTTGAAATTTATTAAGGAAGAAGACATCTTGAAGAAGAAATGCCTTCAAGAGGGGAGAAAATTCCTTGCGAGCAAATGGAATAGCTGCTGGGGGAAAAGCTTCCAGGTTCTACATGAGATGGAGTAGGGAGCAAACAGGAATGGGGAGGTAGATATTTAGTGTCTCACAAAACAGCTGGTGACAAGAGTGGGGAGCATGCAGTGAGATCACAGAAAAAGAAACAACTTTCTTTTTGAAGCACTGGAGTGGTCTGTGAAGCTGTAGCTGTGATTCGCAGAATGACTGAAACAAAGTCTGAAAGCCAACATTTGCTTGTAAGGACACATTGACATAATTACAGTTTTCTCAGGAAAAAAAAAAAAAAAGAAGTGCACTTATAGTTTAATAAAACCTGGCTTTTGAGTTTACAAGACTTTTCAGTCTTTACAAAATATAGAATATGAGAAATAAGCCAAGGTAGATTCATCTCAAACCTCTTGATGACTCAGTCCCATCATAAGAATTTTTTTCTGGTTTTATTACTGTACTATTTGAAGCAAGTTCAAACCATTAAATAGTTAAAATATTTTGGTCAAGATTTTCATCCCCAAATTTGGACAGCGTCTTCATATAACAAGATGGCTACAGAAAGCCCTTGTGGCTGTGCAAAAAGGAAACAGAGAAATTGCCCTGGAGAGTTCATTCAAGAAGGCACAATAACATTGAGGAGTGGAAAGGAGGTGAGGGGTGGTTTACAAACAAAGTTGGGAAATTATCTACAGGGAATCCAGTACAACTCCATTCCACACAGAGACTTAAGAAATGTCTACCTACAAAGTTAACCGGGTGAAATATTTGGAACACATTTAAACCAGTCCAGCCCCTTTGAACCACACTATTGTCGTGAGTTTTCTGATCACAGAGTTACTGTAGAACCTTGCTCTGGTGTGTCATTTATTATTAAGACAAAGGCTAATGTGTGTTCTGATCATCTCCATCTAAACACAACCTCAAATCCCAGTTTATCTCTCTTCAATGAATGGTCATTTCTTAGACATGAGAATTAAAAATATATGTATTTCTGCTATGTTCTGAAACACTGTGAAATGACTGTTTTCTGTTGGTATTCTGATCATTGACTTCAGAGTGGTTTCTGAGGCCTGAAGATGTAATATTGTGTGCTTTTAAATGTAACTAACATGTAACTAATTATCAGATTGCCCTTATGCTCTCTCTTTCCTAACTACGCTTTCTTCTGAAGTGCTTCCAAATGAAGTAGATGTAAATTTATATTGAATCTATTCTTTGGTCCTTCAATTATTACTAGTTCTGGCCTTTTATTCAGTAGGTCTTATCTTAAACGAGAATCTTAAAATCTGATGAATAAAAATAACTTTTTTTCTCTCTGTAATCATGGACTTCACCCACTGCTGGCTCCTCAGGCTGTTAGGTACCACAAGCACACTCTGTAAGGCAATTTTTGGCAAAATTTTTTAACACAGACCATTAACTAGCTGTAAAAGTGTAAGAACACCAGCAGATTTAGTACTTCAGCATTATCATGAACCCCTCACAGGTGGAGGTACACAAGTAGAAATAAGATGATAGATACATAAGACAAACCGGGGCAAGAAAGATGTTGAAAGCCCACGTAGAACCTATTGACTATAAAGTTTCAGCGAGTGTTCATTGCAGGAATGATGATTGCATAAGTGTCTGGGGCTGCATAAGCAGACTCAGGCTAAATGCTAGCTCAGTCTCTGTGCCTGAAATTTTCTAAGTCTTCAGAGGTAGAAAGCCAATAGGAAATACTACCAAGTAGCTTAGCATACGGTTACCAGCAACCAGCTGACAGAAAATCTAACAGGGGACCCTAAATGAGGGGCATGTATTTTGAATTTGGAGCCCACCACTCACTATCTCAGCAAAAAAAATCAGATGGCCTTCAAATTTAAAAGCCTAAGATTAATAAGCTTCAATCCCAAGTTCGAAAAACTATATTCCTCCAGTGAATAAAATCAATATGCATTTTATTTGCTTATGTAATTTCTCTTTTTTTCTTACAGAAGAATGTAGGCTGTTTAAAGCACTGTAAAGCACTGCGATCTCTTTTTTTTCCTAATATTTTCTTCCTTGTAATGGTGTTTATTAATATTTTGAAGATTACAGTTAGAAACTTAGTCAGTTAGCGGCTAGCACTGTACTGTAAATTAAATTTATTGCAGCATGCTTTACATGTGTCTACTTGCACACTTCAGTCTAGTTTAGTAAAACGTTGTCTTTTCCAGAATGAAGTTTGAAATACCACCTGAGAGTGATGGCACAGGTCAGAGAAAAGTAGTAAAGCCATGCTGTCATTGCTTAGGTGAGTGCATCTAAGGGAGGTTTTGGATTATGATGAATTGTTTTTTAACATTTGAAGTAGCATCTTACTCTCCAGGAAGAACATGTATCTTGATTTGTAGTCAAGCTGTAAGACAGACAGTGCAAATCCATACTGCACTGAACAAGAATCATGCACACGCATTTAAATCACTTAATCTAAGTTTTAAAAGTGTGATTCAGTATCGTATTCTTTTTGTATTTGCAATTACAGGGTGGTACAGATGTGGAAGGCTTGGTTTAAAAAGAAATGTCCAATAAGTAATTTTTTGGTTTTTAGGTGTCGCACACCTATAGTAAAGATTTTATCCTCTGATTCAGATATTTTTTCTATTCATATATATTCTAGTATATATGAAAGCTGTACAGGATTACAAAGGATTTATTTTGGGAGTGTGCAATTGTTCTAAAGTGGTTGCTGAAATATCCACTTGAAATTATTCTCATAATAAAGAATTTGAATTCTACTGGTCAGTTCTAACATACTTAATGATTCCCAAATGATGGTAAAGACTTTTCATAGTTCCTACATTTAGATGCCCATATACTTGAGTTTTTTTTCCCCAGCATATACCATAAAGCTGCTTTTCCTATAATTGCATTGATGAAACTGAAACTCTAAATACACTGGGCATTCATGGTTAATCATACACATACACTAGGTAAACAAGAGAAGAAATTATTTTTAAGGGAATAGTTTCCAGGTCTGTGAAGTAACTAAACAATTATTTTGATTGTGAAGTAAGGAGAAGCTATTTCTAGTTACTACTGAAACCTAGAAGGAACTATTAAGAAGTTATATCCAATTAATATTTTTGAACAGCCTATTTGCCGATCGAATCTAAGTGCAGTTTGCCTTTTTCTTAGGCTAGTACCAAAGGCTAAAATGCTAAGCCCACACATTTGCCATTACCCTCTGACAATTTTTTAAACTGTTCTTAAATATTTTTCTTTCAAAAAATGGTATACTTATATTTTGCACAGGCATTATGTACATATCACATCAGAGGGAGGAATCATATTCCACATATGCTGCAGAAATATGCAATTTTCTTTAAAATAGAGATTATGGTCTGTAAGAACTAGAAAAGCCAGAAGGAGAAGGCTGCAGTCTTTGTATACAATATAAATGTGAATTTTCATCCTAAATTTTATGCATATATGTTTAAACAAACTTGGTCTTTCTCAACACTAAATACTTGTCACGTGATAAATAAGAGAAGGTCACTAATCTTAACTTGAAACACTTGAGAATAACAAGCACAGTATTAACTAGGAAAAGTAATGAGCCAGAAGGAACTCTTATTGCTAATTGAGAAGTCTGGCTGTTGGCAAAAGGCTATTGTGGCTAATATAGCCTCAGGAGTGGTTTTATCATTGCAAGGAGTGAAAGCATCTTGCCACTGGCAAAAACTACCTTTAAAAGTCCTCACAGCTATTTCTAGGTATTCTCTTGGATGTTACCTCAGTTGAGCAGTAGCAACCTTATATTTAAATCACCTTGATTTAAGGAGCAAGGAAGAAACTTGCCTGACTAAAAAGTATTCTCAATTCTAGCTCTGAAATCATGCCTGCAAGGACTCTTGAATATGTTCACCAAGTAGTCTCTTTGCTTGTTAAAATGCTTTTACTTCAAACAATCTCTCCTCCTTGTTCATCAATATTCCCCACAGCTTTTCACAGCTTAACTTTTGTGTGTGTGTGCTGTCCAAAGGGGGGCTGGATTCTGCCACCTTTATTCATTCTGAGCAATCCCTTGAAACAGAATTAAACCAACGTAATCAATTCTTACAAGGTCTCATCCTAAAGCTGAGGCATTTGGGTTGACTGGGATAGTAACTGAACTTCGAAGCATTTATATGAGTCCTTTGAAGTCTGCCCAGCATTATTAGTGGCATGTAAAATCCTTCAAAGCCAGATGCAGCCATTTTCCTGACATAGAGTTGGAACTTCTAGAGGGATATTATTAAACTGGCACCAGTGAAACTACTGTCACCATGGATAACACTGTCAGAGTCCAGCCCTATTTGAGTTTATAAATATAATTGCAAATGCATAAAGCTAGATACAGGTCAAAATTTAGCCGAGGGAGGATGCAGGGATCAGATAAAGAGACAAGCTGGCATAGGAAAAGAGGGAAAACTATGCCAAATCAAGAAACTAAGAAGCAATATTGTCCTTCCAAATCAGTTATATTTGGCAGTAGAAGAATGAATGAGAAATTTCTGCAGCGTTAATCATGCTTTTTCTCCTCTAGGGACCTACTCATTCAAAGATTGACCCCTTGTCTGGCATTGTGTGAAGCGTGATTTTGTTAATTAAATACCAGCCTCTTGAATGTGCTGGGCTCTTCAAATTAGCCTATTAGCAGTTTAACACAATTAGATGAATTAAAAACAGCATCCCTGCTTAAATTAAAACAGCACTTGTTCTTTCTTTATAGCCCTTTTTGTTTTCAGAAATGCCCATATCCCAGCTGTTTTAAAATATGTTGGCTTGACATTGCAAAGGCTGTCCTGACTTCTCCCAACAAATTCTGCCATTCTCAGAGAGCTGCTCATCTTGAGCCAAGTACGGCTCTACAGAGTTGAAGTGGCAGAATGGGATCCTTGCTGAAATTATGTTTTACGTGTGCTCACAACATGGAGTTTTGATGGGTGAGATTGTTAAGCTATTTTGGTGAAATTTTTGATTAACAAGACTTCCTGCAGCAATCATTACCCACAGGGCCCCTAGCAGCCAGTGCACATTATTAGCGGAAGCTGTTTCCAAGAGAGAATGTAGATGTTTGGAAAGTTAAGGTTGAAAAAAAAACCCAACAAGTTTTGTGTTATCATTTTGTATTTAAAAAAAAAAAAAATCAAAATAAAAGCCTAAATAACCCTTCATATGCGATAAGTTCATGTTGCTCTGTCACCCTGCTATCTGAATTATTTGAATGTATATGCAGGATCGGGGTGGGGGGGGTGCAGGGGCGGGGGTGGTTTCGTGTCATATAACCCAAGGAAATATTCTTTGAAGAGGCTTTGAATATGCAGTAGCTAGCATTTTGAAACTGACAGATTTTACACAGCAATTCTTGGCAGCTTGAGTGTGATAAATGAGCAGGCTAAGATTTGAAATGAGTTTTTCTTTAAATTTCTGTCAATACAGGTACTGCCGTTTTAGCCATATCCATTGAAAGTACTCTTCTTTAAAAATGGGCAAAATTATAAAATTAAAGTCTTCTGAAATCCTGCAGTTGCTTGCATGGAAATTGATGAGAATGGCTTACAACTATGTCACCATTTATTGCAGGGCAACAATAAACCGTGGCAGGTGCTCTCTGTCAACCCCCCACCCTCCTCACTAAGGAAAGGTAATAGGAGGAAAAGGGAGAGAGGCTTACACATTGGAAAGTTAAAAATGCTTTACTAGTGCTACTAATGAATAGAGAAAATAATACAAAATATACAAAACCAATCTTGAATTTCCCGGTGCAGCACAGCAGCGATGGAGCTGACGTTGCTGCAGCAGCTGCATGGCAGATACCTGAAGTTCTGGGCTGGACTCAGCAGTAAACCAGAACTAGATTGAGAGATGCAGGGCCTGGAACTAGGCCTTGGTTCACAAGCAGAACTGGCAGGGTCCTCTTCAGATGTGGGGCGTGGTCAAAGAGAGCGAGACCCTTGTGATCTCCCACTTTTATAGGATGCATGATGCGTGTGGGATGGAATACTCAGCTGGTCAATTTTGGTCACCTGTTTTGTCCCCCGCTCCTTGCAAATATGACCCTCTTACTCACGGAATGTGCAAAATTTATCAGTAACCTTGGTTGCTGTAGCAATAAGTCTAAACTGGGGGCTCTTCTGCATACCATTGCTACCATTATCAGCTCTGGAGGTAACAGTGTCTGAAAAAAACATGCAGCCAAATTCAGGAAAGTGCAGTTACTTAGAAGAACTTAGCTGAAAGGAAAAGTCACTGAAAGAGAATTGGTCTTGTTTTAAGCAAAACCAGGACAAGCTAATAACTAAGCTTAGAAGACAAGTAAACCATTAGTAATGAGGAATGGTTATGAAGGTAGGAGCACACTCATGCCTTTCAACAAACGTACACAAAGATAACTTCATAAAATTTGTACTGATGCTCCTCTTTACGACAGCCTAGGCTTCTGCCAAAAAAAACCTAGTTTGCCATGGTAGATTTTGGACCTGAACTCTTTGAGTCAGTGTGAGTTCTGCCAATCATTACAGGCTAGATCAGGCTGTATTTACAAGTGCAGTTAATAAAACAAGTCCATTTAAGCTGTTTTAAAGAGACCAAGTAGAAAAGCCCATTTGCGTTTTTGGTGTGCAAAGACTGAGCAGCAGCACCCTTCACTATTTGTTGTGCCTTTCTCCTTGTGAACATAAAATGCTAAAATTGTCTAACTTGTGCTGATGGCATCTTTAAAGAACAGATAGCTATAAGGACAAGTTACAAGGCCAAAGTAATATACAGAAATACAGTAACAAAAGTTTTTTCCTTAGATACCGGCTCAAATTTCTTTTAATGTGTGGTGAACACTGAGACTCACATAGAAGTACCAGAAAGACCTGAGAAGTTATGCACTGTAATTTGTACATGTTTATTGTCTCCTCTGTCATACTGCATCTGAGCCATGAACATCTATAGAAAGTCTTGCAATGATCATTTTGGAGAAATGATGCCACAGAAAACTGGGCTTTTCTATGGGTTGTTGAAATAATGGAAAACTTACTACATTTTATCTTCAGAACTTCTGGAGTTATGATTGAACTAAGTTTAACTCTTGTATCCAATATGTTTGTTATGTTCTATGAAGTTATACCATAGGTAAATATGTTCTATAATCTTCATTTAATTTAATATTGTATATTCTACTTGTGAGCTAACTCATTATAAAAATGTCTTCCCCGGATTTGAAAACATTGAAAACACATGGTCTGTCTCCCTCCCTTTCCTTTTCCCCTATATATAGGTATATACTTATATAGATACATTCATGAGAAAAAATACTGGTTTTTATTACTTTTATGATAGGAAATAATCATGATTTAGGGTTTGTTTTCTTAATTTTCAGTTGCTCTACAAACAAAGAATAGGGAACTTGTTGGTAGTAAAGATCTTATAATCTAATAGACAATGGCCTATTCTTAGATAATTCTGATCTTCTTTAGAAGATTTTTCTTTTAATTTACATGGCTCAGCTGCAAATCCTCATTCTTCAGCTCATGTATCTCACTTTTCTTCCTACGGGCCACGTTCATCCACCAGATTACAGTTCTGATGCACAATTATCTTTAATTCTTATAAGAAAGAAAATGAATTGCAATACCTCAAAAATCAAGGGCAGAGGTAGTTTGAACTCCAGCCCACTCCTCCTTCTCCCCACAGATTAGGGGCATGAAACGCTCAGACTGTGATCTGAGACATGTTCTAGGTATATTTCAGAAATTAAGGTTGGAATTTTTTCCCTGAAAACTGATTCTCAGGGTTTTTTTTTTTTTTTTAATGAAAAGTGTGAAGATTTTGGTTGAAACCACAATTCTAATACCATCAGCTTTCATAAAATGGTATCTTTTTATTACATCTTATTCCTTTGATTAAAGGTTACTTTATAATTATTTGAGTTTTATTATTATAGTGTATAGTCTGAAGCTCAGTAAATCCCATGCTAGTAAGCTAGGTTCTGTTTATGCTGGCTTTGAACCACAGAAAGGATTTTGCTGATGTCCTGTGGGTAAAGGCTGAAGATTTTGTCTTATCTCCAGGTTTATACATAGATTTTTTTTTTTTTCCAGAGATGACTTTCAGAACATTGTCTGAAATTTCACTTCACTTTGTAGTCCACTTTTTGACTCCTTTTCAAGTCATCTGCAATTTGATTTTCCTGTTACACTCTGTATGTACACTGTAATCTGCTAGAGGTATAGCTGATCTCAGAATAATTGATTCAGCCATGCTGACAGCACTTGTATTGTTAAATATTTTTGTCATCAACTGTAGAAACATGTTAACGGAAAGTGCCATACTGATAGTGACAATGACAGGTGAACAATACATACAGACGAATCTACAAAAACAATAGCTTTCCATATTGCACACATTAAAAACAAACACCTAGTTAGAACACAAATATTAAAAATCAGAGAGGGCAGTAAAAATCGGAGAATCACAGAGTCTGAAAAGGTGTGGGATGGGACCAGAAGCTGAAAGGCCGGATTATTGTTTAACATGCTAACAATTTTTTTTTGTTCTGTATTAAACTAGTGAACATTTTCTATGCTCAAGGCAAGGTTAGGTGTGAGACGACAAAATACTCAGTATTTGCATATGCTTTCACTGACTATGGATATGATACATGTTTGAATGCCATGCCCACTAGCTAAATTGGTCATGGTGCCGAAGTGTAAGTACTCCATAACAGCTGTCTGAGACAACAGCTCATTATGTTGTTCTAAACCACTAAACTTTGGTCATCAAACATGGGGCAAATGGAAGAGTACCAAAATACAGTAAAGCTGCTAAAGGCATATGTCTGTATATTAAACAGTTTCCTTAGATCAGAATTGAATGGTAAATATCCCTCCCCTGTTGATATATTATGCTATTGTACAGTAAGAAAAAATTGTCAGCTTTAGATACCGTGAGCAGGAAAGACCTCTTCCTAAATCATAGCTCTAATCTATATATTCTGTCCTGTTCTGCTCCTGAAGAAAGGGGACCTCGCCCCTTTAGAAGGGGATTCTTAGTTGTCAAAAGCACCTTAAATGCTAATTATGCAACCCACTGAATTTTGACTAAATTGACAATCTGTATTGTGATACAATGGGCATGACAAGTTGAAGTAACCCTGGATTTTAGAAGTGCTTTAAGATATTGACATAAATTGAATTCAAAATGGAAGAAGTGCTGTCGCTTATCTTGCATGATAATGTCAGATCATCACCATAGACACCATCAGCAGTACAAAGTAGAATGAAAGGCATTGCTTTAGCCCCTACTATCAATGGCAACATAACTTGATTTACCGTCTGCAGCCTTTCTCCACAAATCTTTTAGGATGAATGTACAGTTCTTGTACTACACTACATTTTGCTGCAACCAGCAATCGTGAACAGAGTATTGATGATGGTGGAACTGGAAAATAAATCCCAAGCGAAAAACTATTTGTCAGCAGTAGAAAGTAAAATTTTAAATTTGATTTCCCCAAAATTGGAGTGAGGGCAAGGATGTATGTCCTGAAGTTCTATATGAAGGAAAGGAGCATAATTACTATTCATTCATGCTTCTAATCTTAAAATAATAATAATTGGTAGTGCTTTGCTATTCTGTCTGATTTATACCAGTTTGTGGCTCTGTTTCAATGGAATTTTAAGTGTATATAGAGAAGTTAAGTGCATATTAAAATACCTTTATGCTTCGCAGTACACAATGACCTTATAGCCACTTCAGCAGAATGAAGTGAACAATGTTAAAAGCATTTTGTAAATATAAAATTTGGTTTCAAATTCAAGTTTTTAACATTATTAAAAGACTGTTGTGTTCATTTTGCATGAACTAGTGCAGTGTACTTGTTTCAGCAGTGAGAAATAAAAAAAATCAGTTTGGAATAAATTAATGTTTCAGATATTATTATTGAAAACTGCACATTATTTACTAGTTATGAAAGTCTTTAAGTCAGTGAACAAAGACATCTCTTTAAAAAAACTGGACAATTATTCACATGTGTGTTTCAAAAACCCTGTATGATTTACCAAATGAAATAAAATACTGTAAAATAACCAGTATAGCACAAGTTAAGGTGTCTAAATAATGACAATGTCATCATTTTAGAGGTCAGCCCTGAAGAAATTAATCAGATAAAAAATTAGAATACATAATCATTTTGAGAATGTTATCATTTTTGCAAGTATTTAACAAATAGAAATCAATAAAAATTACTATAATACATATAATAAGTAGAGTACAAACAAAATATGTTTTGCAAGGGTTTTGCAGTGCCTTGATGTGAATTCTAAATATGCAATGAGACTAATAAACATCAAAGGCTGGATGTCTTATATATATAAATATTTTTTGAAATGCTCTTGCTATATTCTGAGGCAAAATATATTCTGTGAATTATCTCTGATATACCACCAGGACAGCACCGCTGAGAGGTATAAAAATTTATGAGACAACAAAATACAAAAGGTTAAGGTGCAGAAGGAAATCTATATCTACTTTTTTTTCCTTCCCCTTTTCTATACACTTGATACATTTATACTTCTTCAAGACCGACCACAACTTGGGAGCACTTTTAATATTAAAATGAGTAGCTGTGATAACTTGTTAAGAAGTACTAGGAGCTGCCCTGGTCAAACTAAGACTTTTTTTTTTTTTTTTTTTTTAATTGGATTAGCCAGTACAGTTTGTATTACAATATAAAGAAATAAACAACAAAATATTTGGAAAACCAATGTCTTAGTGACTCTGTTGTATGCCTTGTCTACCTTGTTACCAGAGAAGATATGATCCATATAAGATAATAGAGACAAGGAGAAGGGAAAACCACAATGAAATGTGACAGACAGAAGTGTTGTGATCATAAATAATGAGTCATTTTAACAATTATATTGCCACTGCCATACTTGCTTGGCTCATGTTTGGTACATTCTGCTTTCTGAATAATGGATTCTTAGTGATTTAGCTATTGAAAACACATAAGCTAGTTTAAAAATGTATATCTAATGTGTACTATGCAAGAAGTTTTTGGTCCCTTCTTAGTATGGCCCAGAATTCTACTTCTAATATTAAAAGTAATTTTAAGGGGATATTTTTAGAAATGCCCTGCCACCCATGTACTCTTCCATTTGGTCTTATTTAATTTCTTTGTGTTTGTGGGAGGAAAACATTTGGTGGTATAGGGTATACTAAGGACTGTACTGCCTGTTGGAATGGTTTGTTTTCATTGTATCTTAGATGTTTAGTAAGAGTTTAGAATTTTGGTAACATATAAAAAGAAGAATAATGCCATAGTAACTAAGATAAACATTTTCCAGGAATGAGACTTACAGAATCAGCAAATTAGTTTCCCAGAATAAAGGGTATTAATAGGAATATACCACATGATAATCTGATTGCATGACTGTTACCTGTTACATTTCTGTATCAGTAATAGAAAGCCTACAACAACTGATTGATGCTTTTCCTTCGCAATGCCTTGGGAATGTGTTAGGTTAATCATCCTCATGACAGCATGCATGAAGTAACCATGAATTATTGTGATATCTTGTTTTATTTGTAATAAAACTAAGATAGAAAGGCAAAAAGACATGCTTTAGCTGCCAGCAAAGCTGTCAAGACTTGAAGGTAGAAATCATATCTTCCTGATGGCATGGTTGATCGACTGCATATACACCGTCACTGAAAAACAACAGAAGATAGATCAGTGACATGGAAGAAAGTCAATTCAAACATGAATTTACAGTTGAATCATGTGTGTCCAGACAGGTGTTCTGGTAATCTTTTTCACTGCTGAGTAATGGTGTAAATCTTCAGACACCTAGCACATGTGGGAGTTGCCTTGTCTGATGGATGACAGATGAGAATACCATGAGTGTTGAGGATAATAGCTGGTAAAGCTTTGACCACCTTTTTTTCCTCTGAGTCTCTAGGCAAGGAACAGCATAGCACATTTCTGTAACATGCAACACCAAACTCCTCGTCACAGGTCATCCTTCCCATTTCAGTCTCACTTAAAGTGTTCTGAGGGAAGACAACACAAGATTTCAGAGTTACAATGGCTCAAATAGCTTCCTAGCTCTTTTCTGCTTCCTAAATTTGTGTATTACAGCCCTTTCTAATCATGTTTAACATCTCCTAGAATTGTATTGTGCACCTTACTACAGATAGGATTTTCAGGGAAGTGCTATCTACTGACTTTGTATATAGAAGCAAAGCCTTCAGTTTGTTACACAAAAAACAAAAAGTTAAAAATCAGAGAAAATCCTCAAAATAACGTTCAGTAGTTCAAACTGTGGCTATCTCAAAAAAAAAAAAACCAAAAAGAGGAAAAAAAAGAAAAAGAAAATTCAATGTTCTTTACATTTTAATGTCTAATTACTTTAAAGGCAATGTCCTGATTCTAAAAAGCCCAATTCTTAATTCTGAAGTATTCAGTAATAACAGTCCATCATATCAATATTATCATTAAACTGTCTTGCTGTGTCATCTCATCTGTGGCAGCTACTTTTAGGTTTCTATAATAGGATTAAAGATCATGTACTTGATTCCATTTTATTCTCTTCTCCTTTACATGCTTTCTTATTTTACCCACACTTCTCATCCAGGCACACAGGAATGATTATCCATTCATGTTGGAAAAAGAGGAAAACTCAGAAAGTTTGCATTTAAGTGACTGATTCTTTTTCCCCCTACAATGCCTGTTCAAATGTAGAGAATAACTTTTACATTGTGATCATTTGTTGTTGCTTTGTTTGTTTGTAGTTGTGTTTATTTTGTTGTTGTTGGTGTTTTTTTTTAATAGCATGGATTGCAAAAGCCGAGAAATGCATGAAAACCCCCATATATTAGAACAATCAAAGCACACTATTATTCAGTCCTTCTGTTCATCAATTCTCTCATTATTTATACAGGTAAATACCTACAGTGCATCTGGCATTATTTCCTTCCTTTCTTCCTGAAAATTTCCTTTATTTTTATGCTTTCACTTTTTTTTTTTTTTTTTCCTATTGGGCAGGGGGGAATGTTTGTACCATGCTTTTGTTCTGTTGCCTACTTTATGATTCTTTGTCTGCTTCTCTTCACCTCTTTTTTGTCCCTTCAGCAGATGTTTCTTTCCTATGCCCAAATTCTGGATGTTTCTCCTTTCCATTTTTCATTTATTTTCTCTCTATCCTGCTAGCAGACAGATGGGGGACGGGCTGCTTGGCACTGAAAACGTTATGGAGAGGTTTAGTTCCATCCCACTATGAGAACAGGCTGTTCCTGTGATATTTCTTTGCAAACAGAACACCACTCTGGAGTACCAAATGGCACCTTCCTGGGACTGCTCTATTTTCATGATGTTCTGAAGAGTCCTCAAAGATGTTTGTGGAAAAAGATGATATAGGACTGACAGCCTGGATTTGACTCCTTCATCATCCACACATTTAGTAGAATTATGTACCAAGTACCTGATCTATTCAGCATTTTAGTTTTTGAATGATGCATTGAAATAAAAAATGTGAAAGAATAGCTGGCTTGTATTCTTCCAGTATAAGCCTAGAGTTCTCAAATCACAAAATGTTATTTCCAGTGAGAAAGAATACTCACTGTATATGTTGATCTGGAATGCTATCTAAGTATACATCAAAGGCTCATCTTATATGCTGCTTCTAATGGAGTCACCTGGCACCACAGCCACACCATTAACGTGCAACATTGTGCACAGATACATGCTATGGAAAACTTCTCCCACTTTTTAGATGCTAGGTAAAACAAGTTGTGATTTTTTTCTTTTTCCAAAGTTCATATGAACTTAATTTGAAAACTAAAATAAAACCCTGTTCCAAAATATTTGTTCACAGTTACAACCCACTTTTTCCAACTGAATATGTACTGGTAGACAGCCTTCACCTAGAAGGATTGCCCTATCTGCAGCTACTTGTTTCTGTGCACTTACCCTATTCTAACCTTCTGTGTTTCTGAAATGAGGTTTTAGCTCTCTCATTGAAATATAGACTGTGAAATTTTGCCAAAATATCTTTCTCTGAAGGAAAAAAAGTTGAAAGAAGGAATCTACAAACAATATTACATTGACTTTGGTTTTTATGAGCAACCTAAACCTTCTTGCTGAGATTGAAACACTGTCTTCATTTGGACTCCAAAAAGTTGAAGTCCTATAAATTAAAAGCCTTTATAGTTTAATGGACTAAAATACTCTAAAGCCAATGATTACTTTATTATTTGTATTTCCTTTATTCATTCGGCGGTGTTTTTCTGTTAGGAAGGGGTTTGAAATACTGAGGTCTGAATTTACTTTGTTAAAATAATTAGCTGAATTGGAAAATAAGGAATTTGTCAGCTTGTGTCTTAAGACTCATTTAAATTGTCTTATCTGCAATTGTCATATTTGCAATTTTCATATGTGCAATTTTAATCAATTTGAAATCATCATAGTAAGACAGCACTTGAGGCAGATCTGTAGTTAGGAGCTGGGAAAGTCAAAACACATTTCTTGCTTGGTCTCTTTTGCAGCAAATGAATTTGGACAGACCTTGATGGATATAAGTTACGGTTGACATTCAAAGTCTGAAGCATGTTTTGTTCTCTTTGCAAACCCTGCCAATCACCTTAAATTTCCCTATAATTTTGGACACAATAATTTTACTGGAAGATAGGATCCTAAATCCCTTAGGAAATCTGTTTGTTTTCCTGAGGAAATTAAAGGTTGAATTTTAGGTCTCCGATAAAGAGTGAATATGAACATATTCAGTCTTAGTTTTTCAAGGGTTTACTATATGGTTTTAGGGGTTTTTTTTGTTGTATGTGTTTTTATTTTTTTCCTTTTTTTTTAGGGGGCAAGGGGAAGGGTTTTGGGGAGGTTGTTGTTGCAAAGAAAAATTCCTTTGAAATTCTAAACCTTCAGGATCTAAGGATGTGTAGGGCTAATTACTGTGTGCTATGCAAAAAACTCATGCCTGTATTTTTCTTGTCTGGTCAATATTAATCTACTTTTTGGTGAGCTGAATGCCAGGACTACAAAATCTTGGACTTATGTATATTGTCTTACGTAACTGCATTTTAGTATAGACAGTACTAGAGGGTGGTCCATTATACATATTTTGGTAGAGTATCACAAAATTACAGCATGTTTGGGATTGGAAGGGACCTCAAAAGATCATCTAGTCCAATCCCCTTGGTGGAGCAGGAACACCTAGATGAGGTTACACAGGAATGTATCCAGACAGGTTTTGAATGTCTCCAGAGTAGGAGACTCCACAACCCCCCTTGGCAGCCTGTTCCCATGTTCTGTTACCCTTACTGAGAAGAAGTTTCTTCTCAAATTTAAGGGGAACCTCTTGTGTTCCAGTTTGATCCCATTACCCCTTGTCCTACCATTGTCTGTCACCGAGAAGAGCCTGACTCCATCCTTGTGACACTCACCCTTTATATATTTATAAACATTAATAAGGTCACCCATCAGTCTCCTCTTCTCCAGGCTAAAGAGACCCAGCTCCCTCAGCCTTTCCTCATAAGCGAGATGCTCCACTCCTTTAATCTTCTTTGTTTCCCTGTGCTGGACTCTCTCCAGCAGTTCCCTGTCCTTCTTGAACTGAGGGGCCCAGAACTGGACACAATATTCCAGGTGTGGTCTCACCAGGGCAGAGTAGAAGGGGAGGAGAACCTCTCTCGATCTACTAACCACCTCCCTTGTAATACACCCCAGGATGCCATTGGCCTTCCTGGCCACAAGGGCACAGTGTTGGCTCATGGTCATCCTGCTGTCCACCATGACCCCCAGGTCCCTTTCCCCTATGCTGCTCTCTAATAAGTCATTCCCCAATTTTTACTGGAACCTGGGGTTGTTCCTACCCAGTTGCAAGACTCTGCACTTGCCCTTGTTATATTTCATTAAATTTTTCCCCACCCAACTCTCCAGCTTGTCCAGGTCCTGCTGGATGGCAGCACAGCCTTCTGCTGTGTCAGCCACTCCTCCCAGATTAGTGTCATCAGCAAACTTGCTGATAGTACACTTTGTTCCCTCATCCAAATAATTGATGAATATATTGAATAATACAGGCCCCAGTACTGACCCCTGAGGCACTCCACTAGATACAGGCCTCCAACTGGACTCTGCCCCATTGAACACAACTCTCTGGCTTCCTTCCTTCAGCCAGTTCACAGTCCACCTCACTACCCAATTGTCCAGACCACACTCCCTCAGTTTAACTGCAAGGATGCTGTGGGAGACTGTGTCAAATGCTTTACTGAAGTCAAGGTAGACCACATCCACCGCCCTGCCATCATCTATCCACCTTGTTCTGTCCTCATAAAGGCGAGGAGTTTGGTCAAACGTGACTTCCCCTTGCTGAAGCCATGTTGACTGCCCCTAATGACCCTCTTATCCTTGATATGCTTTGAGATGGCACCAAGGATAAGTTGTTCCATCACTTTCCCAGGAATGGAGGTGAGGCTGACCCATCTATAGTATCCTACAGAAGGCTTGATGCTTCTCTGTTTGCTATATTTCCCTTTAAACAGTTTAACCAATCAGTTAAAAGCAAGAAAGATGCAATCTGCTATGGGAACAGTCTAAGATGGGGAAAGAATGTGTTGAATGAATGAAACAAAGAGTAAAAATAACATTTTATTAAATTTTAGTTAGTTATGCAAATAAAACGTCATACTCTTAAAACCTGTCTGTGCTGTTTCAATTGTTGAATTTGTGCATTGATTTAAAGGATGGTGATACAGGTAAGCAGTATCAAGGACCTCTTTTTTCCTCTTTGTGTCTGAAATGAGTCTGAGACTGGTCTGATGAAATGGTATTCAAGTACAAAAAAAATTTTAAAGGTTTTTAATAATGTCAGAGTTCTAAATGTCTACTGTATTGAGTAATTTAAAATATTGAGATGACTGGTAATAGGTTAAGAGCTTTTCATGCCTAGGGTGTTGATACCCTAACCTTCAACTTTATTTTATCTATATTCATGTCTATTCGCTATAAGGTTTGTATAAAATTTCTAGTCTTGATTGTTCTAATCTAAAAGTCTCCCCCCCAAAAAAAACAATTACCCTCCCTCCTACTGCTGTTTGTCATTTGAAATTATGAAGAGTTTGTACTAACTCATTTTTCATTACATGTTTTTTAACACTAGTATGTATCTTAAGAAATTAGCATTGTTTAGCATTTTTCACTTCTACATTTTTTCAGGGCTCGTGAATAAATCAAATGGGAGAGAGATTATTAATTTAGCTGGTCTTCAAAAGAGGCTGGAGATTTTCCTGACTATTAATTTTACTGTAATTTCAATGCATTTCCTGTTAAAAATATTATGTTACAGTCAGCTAAAGTAAAAAACCATATATTTAAGTACCCTTTGGCATAATTTTTAAAACCTGAAGATGTGATTTGCAAATGAAAGCCCTTTACTGTGGACCTTATGAACTGTGGCATTATGCTAGAATTTGAGTTTGGTGGCCTTTGTACAAGTGTTTAATCAGGTTGTTACTTTAAAATAGTGTAATAGAAAGGGACAAACGTTGATGATTTATTCTTTTGTATATATTGCCTCTGAATGTGATAAGGCATCAAAATGATGCAGTTTAACTTATGGCTTTGATTACTTAATAATCCAGATTGCAGTATATATTTGGAAGGCATTAATCTCAAAACACAGGGGTCACACGTGCTGACTGATATGACTTAATATGCAAGAATGGGACATTTGTGCTGCCTGTGAGAACATACCATAATTCACTTTGCAGAGATGTATGCTGGAGAATACATAATACAAGCTGCTCCAAAAGTCAATGTGAAGTTAACATTAAAAACAAAAGCTGTTTAGGTAGATTATTTGTATGCTTTGCTATGCAATCATAGCCAAGGACATAGCTATTGTTAAGCTCAAACAATGAGGTCATCTCCTCCTTTCATACTTCTGCTCTAAACTCTCTGTAGAGACCCTTGTGTCCACTTAGTTAGCATTTAGAAGGCTATTATTTTCAATTCTGAAAGCTAAACATCAAGCTTGCATTTAAAAGTGTCATAAAAAACACACACCTAGTGGGTTCCTCCTGCACCCCACCAAAAACTGAACAGTCACTGTGCCACACAAGTAGGCCCAATTACTTTATATTCCCAGGTTAATTCCTGATTTTTTTTTTCTGCTGCCTACAATCTCTGAACTTTCCTGGTTTAGATCCATCACCATTAATACAAGGGCTGTAGTTCCTCCTTTAACTTGCTCGGGAGCAGGGCTTGTTCTTTCACGGAGATTCTTTTTCATGGAATCTAATCTGATCCACAGGATCAATCCAGAACTAATAAAACCCATCCATATTGCTCATAGGTCAGACTTTATCAAATCTGAGGCTTGCCTGATAAGAATAGACTGTGCAGGCATAATACAAAACAGTTACTGCTTCCTTCAGTAATTTCTTCTTTGACAGAAAACAAGAAAGAAACAATATATCACCTCCTAAGAGGCATTATTTCCAACTAGCAAATTACAACATGAGCACATGTAAAATGTTATAACTCAAAGTCCCTGAAATATATAGGAGTTTCAGAAGTGTTTCACTGGACAGAAGGTCAAAAATACCTCAGGGCCCAATCCTAATGAATCCTTCAGCTTTTATACTCCTAGAATCCTAGGGATTTAGGGAATACAGGAAATTAGGCTCTGAAGGGCAAGAAGCTGATAGACTTAAACAGCTAGCTTGGAGTTGGTGGACAATATTTTGTAGAATTTTAAATCAAGAAATCCTTCAAATGTAAGCAACTTTCTCTTTATGTGGTTGAATTTAATAGAGTACATATCTATGTCACACAGAAATAATTGTTGTGCTTTTAAATGTAAATATTTATAAATTACATTTAGAAAAACAACGATTTCCATACCCTTCCTTATTAATTTATCATTGTAATGCACTAAGTAGACAGCAAACCAGAAAACCTTCTGATATAATAGAACTTTTTTGACAGATTTTTTTGTACCTCAGACTGCAAGGTCTGGGGCTTGATCATCACAGTAAATTTGCTGATCCAATTTGTATGTTTCAAGGATTAAAAGTAAATCTAACTCTGTTTTTATTTTAGTGTTGTTGCTTGAAAAGCTGGGTCAACTCTGGTACTTCAAAATGATCCAGTTCCATATCCTTCTGAAGACTATGAAATGCATGTTCTAGCAACTAGGTATGTACTTTCCAAAAAAGACAATCTATTTGGGAGCAGTGTGCCAGTTAGCATAATGAAATTACTGTAGAAAAATGAGAATCCCAGCAGTGTTTTCTGATGCTCAGGG
This sequence comes from Streptopelia decaocto, assembly GCF_964273445.1. Taxonomy (NCBI): domain Eukaryota; kingdom Metazoa; phylum Chordata; class Aves; order Columbiformes; family Columbidae; genus Streptopelia; species Streptopelia decaocto. The sequence continues at coordinate 89,247,704 of NC_138663.1, forward strand.
TAATCTCTAGACCTTTTCAACATTCTCTCTTCACTCCTTGACAGCTTGGCTGTAAATTTTCAGGCTATGAACATCCCAAGATGGAGACATTTAGGGAACAGTCACCAGATTAGGCGGCTTTGTTGATGGGCAGCTACCCACCTCTGTCAGCCGGACTACTTGCCTGATTACTATTTTTGACACTTCTGCACCTCCGGAAGTCTTACAGGCACCATGCTGCCTTTCTCCGCTACCTGTTCCATCCCTATCTTAGTGTCGAGGGTTTAGATTGCGGGGTGACAACAAAAACCCTGGCAGATGTATTGTTAACCTCCTCTCCCCCCGCACTTCCCCCTTTTGCCCCTCCCTCTCCCCCCTTCCCACTCAGGACAGGCGATTGGGAGGAAAAGAAGGACAGAGAGAAGAGAGTTGGAAAAATTAAAAATGTTTTACTAATGCTACTAATAAGAATAGAGAAAATAATACAAAATATACAAAACCAATCTTGAAAGTCTCAGCAACTGCAGAGCCGGCAACCAAAGTCCTGGATTAGACTCTGCAGCCAACCGGAGCTGGATTCAGTCTCTCACTAGGCCCCAGTTCGCAGGGATGACTAGCAAGGTCCTCTCCTAATGTCGGCCATAAGCAGAAGGGAAAAGGGAAAGGAAAAAGCGACGAGATCCTCGTGATCTCCCACTTTTATATGAAGTATTCACGTGAATGGAATGTTATACACAGTTGGTCAGTTTCTTGGTCACCGTTTTTTCGTTGCCCCTCTCGCGAGATGTCCATCCGTGCTTATTAATAAGTTTGCATTCCATTCCTATGTTTACCAAAATGTGTCTGGTTCTCCAGGAAAATGCAGTTAATATGAAGGCTTTAGCTGACAGGCAAAATTCACTGAAAGAGAAACTTGTTTTTTAACAAAACCAGGACACTTAGGCATTTGCCCTAATCACACTGAGTTTGACTTTCAAGTGGCTTGGCTACTGCTGAGCCATGTCATTTCACTGAGGAGAAGAGACTGTAGTGCTCTCTTCTTCCTCATGAGGTGACCTTCACACAAACTTGCACTCTCTCTTCTAAGGATATCTCTCTCTCTCTCTCTCTCTAATTGTTTCAGGTGGTGGTCTGGAGAAAAATAAAATAAATAACTCCATGCAAGACAATAGGCATACCTCATGCTGTCAGGAGTACAGCTGAATAAGAACAACAAAGCCTCCATTCTAGTAGAGGAGACCCAGTTTCCCTTCACTGATGGAAAAAGCACAGAGGTAGCATTTTGGGTTTCCAGCATGCAGACCAGTTTACATCTTCAACCATAACTCCATCCCAATTGGTTCCATAAGCAAGAAAGAATTAATAGAAGATAATTGAGTCCAACTATTAAACTAGCACTGCCAACTCTACCACTAAACCATGTCCGTAAGTGCCACACTCACCACCATCAGGCAAGCAAGATCTAACCAAGGGGCAAATAACCAGCAGAGAACCCCTGGCACCGTCCAGCACAGTCTGCTAAGACACAAAACCCTAGAATCATAGAACATCCTGAGTTGGGAGGGACCCAGAAGGATCATCAAGTTCAACTCCTGTCCCTGCATATGACAACCCCACAGTTCACACCATGTGTCTGAGGGTGTTGTCCAGTCTCTTCTTGAACACTGTCAGGCTTGGGACTGTGACACCTCCCTGGGGAGCCTGTTCCAGTGCTCCACCACCCTCTGGGGGAAGGACCTTTTCCTCATGTCCAACCTAAGCCTCCCCTGGCACACCTTCCTGCCATTCCCTTGGGTTCTGTCATTGGTCACTAAAGAGAAGAGTTCAGTGCCTGCCCCTTCTCCTCCCCTTGTGAGGAAGCTCTAGACAGTGAGTTGGACTTGATGATCCTTGTGGGTCCCTTGCAACTCAGGACATTCTATGATTCTATGTCTCTAAGATTCAACTCCTGATGTCCTTTCTCCTCCAGAACTGGATGTAAGGAGACAGAGCTGTACTCTGCTTCACAGACACTCTGCTGGTTTACCATTCAGCTGTCATGTCACCATGATATTTGGTGGGCAGACTCAAGCCTTCCCTGCCTACAATCTAGTAGACACTGCCTGTCTCTGCCTATGCCCTATGCTGCCCAGGGACATATGGCCTCATTACTGTGGTGCCATAACCTACCTAATATATTCTGCTACTGAACAGGGCTTATCAACTTGGCCTCAGTTGAAACTAGCAGAAGCCACACAACTTCCAGCTGCCTTGGAGTACAGAGTGAGTACACAATCATCTGTGAAATGGTTTAAGTCCATAGCCCAACTTAATGATGCTTACAGAAATCACTTTAAGTTGCATATAACATAGGTGGGAGAAGGCTTGCAGAGATCAAAACTGTCTTTCCTCCCTGCCTCTTATGAAGCACTCAGCAGTTCTCAGTATAGATTTATAAAAAGGCCATTTATGAAGTTTGTATTCGTCAACTATTTTACAGCAAAAAACAAGTTATGCTGCTGAGTAGCACTGTAAGAAACAGAAGATAGCTGATACTAATATACTCGAATTATTAAATGGCCCCTTTTTACATGCCATTCAGGCTTCAGTATGATTTTTTCAGTGACACTCTTACAAGCAAAACTGCTATTCTTTTCACTTCAGATCACTGTATGTTATTAGAAATACTTCCTATTCTTTCTGAAAACATACCAAGAAAAAAGCTGTACAATCCTAGCCACAGTGGGAGCTTTCTGAAGTCATCACCCAAAAAAACCCCAGGAGGGCATTATCCTAAACAATTCGTCTTACATTCCTAAATTATTGATAATTAATTTTTACTGAAACAAATGTCACGCCTATTTTGATAGCAGGTATCTCTTACGTTAAGAATCAAATAAAAACTTCTTTTTCCAAATAACCATACCACCATTTGAAAAATCATCACACGTAATGAATGGATCAGCTTTCTCTAATTTCCACAGTAGTCCTGAAAAGTGGAAACTACATTCTATCCTTATACTGGGATGTTGAAGCGTACATTGACACATATAGCTCGAAGTGTGAGTTAGTCAAAAAAGGTTACAAAAAACTTATATAAAAAGGTTTCTGGAAGTTGTGTACTGTTTCTTGAGATAATAGTACGTGGGATGTTGCAATTCAAGTAGAATAATATCTTCAAAAGAATGATGTGACAGATTTTTTTTTTTCATTAACCCAGACTCATTTCTCAAAAAATCACTTCAACACTCAGATGTCTAAATCACAAAACCTTTTGAGGTCTGAGACACTCAGAATGAGTGACACTGGATGAATTTGGCTTCAGATTTTAAACATTTCTTACATTCCCTCAATTTTCAAATATAAAATTGAAAGTGACATATAATCTATGACCTATTAGATTTCAGAAAAAAGCATCTGTATTTTTTTATGGATTATAGAAATATTTCTGTATTCCTGAAAAAAAATAGGGGCAGGCTCTAGTACTGAAAACTGTTCAAGAAACAACAACATATTATTTCCTCATGAATGAAATGTTCTTCTTAGGTTGCCTCTCCAGAAGAAAGAATTGCATCAGAAGAAAAATGGCAAATATAGGTTTGCAGCTGCTCTGAAACTTTAACAGTGCTATTTACACTATCTCAAACTGGGGACAGGAACTTTACAGTTCAAGTCAAACATTTATGAAAACATATCTAATGGAATAGTTCTACATATCTTTCTACAATATGCAACTTTGGTACAACAGATTTGAAACAGCTAAAACCCAGAAATTCCTTATGGATGTTACTATTTGTTAATAACTGAAGGAAGCATAGAAAGAGAGTCTACTTTTACAACCTCTTATTTGATGCTTATAACTGTGTGTGGATCCCAAAACATTTCCTCTGTGTATACTTTACCATAAAAAGGCATATAGTTGTGTTAGTAGAATAACCAGTAACACTAAGCAAATGGTATTCATTTAGGACGTGAAGTCCTGTACTAGAAGGTTTTTCATTTATGTTTTTTCCTCTTTCTAAGTTCCTCAACTAATAATATTTTGCCATACGATATACATAGGATAGTGCTATAGAAGGGGGATATTAAAAGAAGTTTTATCTTGTTATTTCCTTAGGAAATATAGCTTGCCTTGTAATACCTAACAGAACTAAGAAAGTCCTCAACTAAGAAACAGGTAGTCTCTATCACAACATGAAACATGCTCAAATTTCATAGCACTAAACCACCTCACTGAGAGGGGTATTTAAAAAAACAAACAAACCAACAACAAAATCCCAAAAAACCAACCAACCAACAAACCACCCCCCCACCCCCAACCAACAGCTTCCCCAGAAAAAGTAACATAACTAGAAATCACTAGATAGCAGCAACAAGAAGAGAGGGAAACTTGCTTGCAGTAGGAATTCACTCCTTTCATCCAGAAAAAGGTTTCTACAATTGCAGATCACAATCAACACTTTTTACTCCATCACTCCCTCCTGACATTTTAGCCCGAGGTAGATATGGGGCAATCAAGATAACTGCTCAAACAAGATAATTAACTGAGATTGCTGACACATGGAATCATTCTGCCAAAAAATACCCACCTCAGGTGACTGCTATCTTAAGTTTTTGACTTCCCAGGTGGATTTGATCTCTGTGATGAAACAAAACTCGCCCCCAAGCAAGCTGCAGAAAGTTTGGCCACAGAGGTGCTTGTAAGCAGTTGTTTTGAATGGAGGATTTTCAGAAAATATAAGTACTGCAAAGAGGGCATAAGGAGTAAAGTCAAAGGCATAAAAAAAAAAAAAAAAATTTTTTTTTTTTTTTTTTTGGTGTGGTATGGTGAGTGTTCAGTAACTGTGGATTTTTCAATTGTTTTCTCAAATGCAACTTCAGTGATTATTTTACAGAACTGAAAACAGTAGCCTTCTAAATGTGAGCCAAGTGAGTGTAAGGTTCTTTACGTGATGCTGAGTGTATAAGCAGTAAAGGAATATGTGATTTGATCTTATTATTTAAAAGTAGTAGTACTAATGATGGAAAGAAATTCTAAATTATTTGTATTTGTAACCTCTGTTTTCTGGAAAACTAAACATGCTAAACCTTGGGAGTATAAATTTTGGTACTACAAATAATTTAAGTCATACTTAACCAGTAGCAGTTAATCCTATTTTTTTTTTTTTATGTAGGATTGGACTAGACAGGGAATGAATGCTGATAACCAGCTCAGCGATAGGAGTAGAACCATATTCTCTTAATGTTCAGATCTCTTGTCACATAATACAGAGAAGGCAGTTCTGGTAAAAACTTGGTAAGAGGTAGGCTTAATTATACCAGCGAATTACTCTGGGGTTTATTTTGCTTTCAAAAATCTGATGTGAGGAGCTAAAAAAGCATCTTCCAAAGTTGAGCATCTAAGGTTAGATTCCCTAAACTTTTGATGGTATGCTAGTGCTTTGTTCTCAGTAAACAGCTATACAAATGTTGATATAAGTAAACTATCAAGTTGCTTAGGTTGCTTAAGTGACCTTTTCAGCCTAGTCAAGTATAAGTAAACTTGCATTTTCCTTTATGTAGAGTATTTTTTAAAGGAAGGAAGGAAGTTACAATTGCTTGATTAAATCTTTTTGAATGTCCTTTGCACAGATGCCATCTTAGTGTTTCTGTTTGTTTAATTGTTCAGATTACAGTTCCATTGTCTTGTTTCTTGAGACAGAAAGTGGCAAGTAAGGGAATGGAGAAAATGGAAAGCAGAGATAGACAACTGCAGCTGCTGTTTCTTATACTTTCCTTTTTGGTTTTGAACCCATCACAGAAGCAGTAAATGACTCACTTCAAAATTCCTTTTCTCTATCAGCTCTGGGGTATTCAGAGAGCTTTTACTTTCTTCTAACAAATCTGTGGTATTTAAGACTTTTACCAGGATCAGGTTGTGCAAATATCATTTTTAGATTGAACACAGCAATGGTTAGGGTGTGTCCAAAGAGAGAAGCAGAAAAGTAGAAATGCATAGGAAAACTTAGTGAACATAGACAACCCTAAGAAAGATAATGGGAAACTAATCCATATTTTGTGGTTTATTCACTGGTGTAAAAACAAAAATGGAGATATTATTTCTTTTTGGCTTTCAAGACCCTGGGTTTGGAAGTGAAAGGATGAAATGTGGTGAGTAGGTTGAGGTGGCAATTCCACCTGCAGCACTGTAATATGCAAATGATTGCCTTGGTTACATCATCTTGCTTTCTTCTAGTCACTTGTGACAAAACAAGATTTCTTCTACTGCTAACTTTATTTTGATAGAGAAAGGAGTTAACATTTTTCTTCTGAAAACATACCCTTCGAACGCTCTAACAGTTGGAGGACAATTTACATTTCACTTGGTGGTCTGTATCAGTTCACTTGATGTGATCCAGTTCTGTGCGCAGTGTCTTTCTAAAATTTGCTGGAGTTTTTAAGGTTATCTAGTGCTGTTCTCTATTGATTTTTCTAATGAGATAAGAACAAAAATATGAAAATTCAAACTGCACATTTCCTAACTTATCCCAATTCACTTTTTGTCATTTTTTACAGCTTAAGCATATTAAGTGTTCTCTATTCACATACCAATGAGATTCTGTGTGGCTACAGGAAGGAATGTTTATTCATCAGTGTACTTAATTTTTATATTAACGTGTCAGAGACATAAGCATGAACTCTTATTGTGTCTTACATGTAATGTAAACAAGGACCTAATCAAATAACAATCTGAAGATGTCCAGGAGTTTTCCTATTATTTTTCAAATGATTTCTTCCAAGTTTTTTTTCCTTATTATTGTCAGCAGCTGTGGCCTCTCTCATGTAGTATGGAGCTCTGAAATCACCTGGAATGTTTTCCATTTGTCAGTGTAATCAACACATCTGATATTTCCTTTAGTTAGAGTTTCTGTCTGGAAGACTGGGAGAGACTGGGCAAGGAATGCTGACAAGTTGAAGGGAGGTCCCTATATATCATGTCCTGAATTCGTGCTTGTCTCTCTTGTTAGTGTACAACAGCAGATGGGAGATTGTAGGAAAACTTGAGTACCAAAGAGGAGTCTGATATAGCTGTATGTTTCTTTCTGCAGACATGGAAAAGGGAGAACAATAATGTGGGCTAGTGACATGATGGATTGGAAGGAAATGATTGTAGTACTTTTTGTTTCTCATACAGTTTTCGAGTCAGTAGGTTGTTTTTCTTCCCTTGCCCCCCCGCTTTTCTTTCTTCCATGGCACTTGGATGATGTGTGAGACAGATGCTCAGCCTCAAGCCACCGTCCTCCTGTGGCTTTCATGCCTCCAGTTTGATTGAATATGAGCACAGCAATGCTTTTTCTCCTTGAGACAGTCTGACAAATGCTCTTTGTGTGAATGGTGCACTTGGTTGCTCTGGTAAACTGAGTCGTCTTTTTATGCAGATGTCACGAGAAGCGATGACTTCCTCACGGTGCACCAGCATTGTACCATATCTCATTTCTCTAGGGAACTAGAGGCTACAGATGCCATCTGATATTTCTTTTAGCTGATTCAGAAATGTTTGCAGTCAAGCTAAGGCCAAATGCTTCCTTGTTGTAGAAAACCTGTAGATAACTGCTGTTGTTCAAAGGACTTTATAGCATTCACTTTGTGGAGTTCTCAGGAAATGCTCCCACCTGAGGGGAGGCATTTTCAGCCACACAGCTGTGTAGCAGGACAAGCAAGAATGCAAGAGCTCAAGCTTTTAAATGAGGCATAACTGATGAATTTATAGGCAATCAAGCAAGAGCTCTTGGATTCTCTGAGTAATCAACTCTTGCATTTGCTGACCATCTCTCTCATAGTCATTGTGCGGGTTCATTTCTGGGGGTTCCATGCTAGGGCCTCATATTACAGCTTCTGTGGGTGAGAGAAAACATGTAGAAGTTATCAACACACTCATAGTCTAAAAAATTTTTTTTTTCCCCAGGAAGGGAGAGCTGTGCTATCAAGTTTGATGTGCACAAGCAGGATTTATAAGAGATCCACATACCACTGTGATTCAGTGTAGCTGCAGAAACGTGTTCTTCTTCATCAGTGTGTTCAATTGTTATTTCAGGATCTCAGGAATATACACCTGTGTGTTGTGAGTTTGATTTTTTTTTTTTCCTTTTAATTTTCTTTTAGTTTCCCTCTAACTGGCTTTGCAGGCATCTCTGCCTCTTCATTTCTGATAAGGAAGTGAAAAGGGGATGTTTTAATCTCCAGCCAGCACAAGATCCAGTGGCGGAAGACTGGCCATGCTGTGTTAAGGCCAGGGCCCTGATGTTCAAAATGTTAAAACTCCCTTGCTGCAGCCTTCCTGGCCTGAACTTTGCTTGATGGGTGAGACATAACAGTTCATCTGCCTTCAGCTTCCAAGGCTGAGGTTGAAGCTGTCCTGGGAATTGTTTTTCATTACTTGTTGGGGGGGATGGGGGAAAGTTGGTTATATTTTTAGTGTTGGTGGTGGGTTTTGGTCTGGTGTATTTTGTATTTTTTTTTTCCCCACAAAATGAAAGGGAAAGCTTCTTTTATTCAGAGTGCTGTTTTCAAGGAATGGGAAACAATTCAGTGTGTTATTGTTAAGGTATGAGCATATTGCTAAGAAATACATTGTTGAGAACAAAAGTCTAGCAAGCCACACAAGTGAGATGACAACTTAAGTATAGCAAAATAAAGAGTGTTGAGAGGACTTAGACAGTTTTCATTAACAGTGTTGTCTGAGGCAAATGCCTGCTTTGCCAGTTTTGGCAGCAAGTCAAGACAGCAGTATAAGGAGTGTAATTACCTTGGGCACTGAGCCAAGTAATTTTATAGTAGGATTTTCATGTAAAATATATTAAAGATTTGACATAAAATAGAGAATATCAGTATACCCTCTATTTTAGATGTCATGTTCTTGACTTAAAACTATTAAAAATAACTTAGAGGATCACATGTGGGAACTTCTTAAACTAAGCAGTTGTGCTGTCCAAAGCCTGTTAGACAAAGAATTTTTTTCGTTTGTTTCAGCTCTTATTTAAAAGTGGTGTGGGTGTGTGTTTGTTTGTTTTCTGTGAAAGTATCTTATGCACTTGCTGTCTCTTTCTGACTTTCAGCAATCATATGGCAGAAAGCTAAAATTACCAGAGAGTTCCACTGATTGGAAGGGTATTGGGTTTGCATGGCAAGATTTTGGTAGCAGAAGGGCTACAGGGGTGGCTTCTGTGAGAAGCTACTGGAAGCTTCCCCTGTGTCTGATAGAGCCAATGCCAGCCGGCTCCAATACAGAATCACCACTGGCTAAAGACCACCCCATCAGTGATGGTAGCAGCACTTCTAGGATAACATAGTTACGAAGGGTGGGGGGAACCACATAAAACCTGCAGAAATGCAGCCAGGAGAGAGAAGTGAGAGAAACAACTCTAGAGGTGCCAAGAAGGTCAGTGAAGAAGCAGGGGCAGGAGGTGCTCCAGGTGCCAGAGCAGAGATTCCCCTGTGGTGCAGACCATGGTGAGGGAGGCTGTGCCCCTGCAGCACACAGAGGTCCATGGATCCACCTGCAGCCCAGGGAGAACCCCACACCAGGGCAGGTGGATGCCCAAAGGAGGCTGTGACCACATGGAGAGCGCACACTGGAGCAGGCTCCTGGCAGGACTTGTGACCATATGGGGGACCCACACTGGAGCAGTCCCTTCCTGAAGGACTGCATCCTGTAGAAGGGAACAACACTGGAGTGGTTTCTGAAGAACTGCATCCCATGGGAAGGACCCACATTGGAGAAGTTCATGGAAGACTGTCTCCTGTGGGAGTGACCCCACACTGGAGCAGGGGATGAGTCTGAGCAGGAAGGAGCAGCAGAGACAAGATGTGGTGAACCAACCACAACCCTTGTTTCACTACTCCCCCCCGCCGTGCCACTTGGAGAGGCAGAAGGAGGTACAGAAATTGTGTGTGAAGTTGAGCCTGGGAAGAAGGGAGTGGTGGGGGAAAAAATATTTTTAAGACTTTGGGTTTTTTCATTATCCTACTCTGATTTGATAAGTAATAGATTAATTTCCCCAAGTGGAGTCTGTTTTGCCTGCAATGGTAATTGCTAAGTGATCTCCTTTATCTAAACCCATGAGCCTTTCCTTATTTTCTCTCCCCTGTCCAGCTGAGGAGAGGGAGTGATAGAGCAGCTTTGGTGAGCACCTGTCATCCAGACAGCATTGATCCACCATAGTAGCCTTCAGAGGTTCCTATCATTTTCTTCAGTCATTATCCTGAACTTGTAGGCAGATAATGCGGCTTAATTACTTGACTGGAGACACCTACTAGTATATTCATGCTATAAATTATTATAAATTGGATAGTTCCATGACATAATCCCCCCTTCTCTCAAATATAATTCTTTTGCAGCAGAACTTCAAAACTGTGGGAGTGTATGATCAGTCATTGTGTGCATGCTGGAATGTCACTGTGGTGATTCAGTGATGATTGTTTCTCTGAACTAGGAGTGTGGAAAAATGCATTTCATATAGCTATTTTGGAAAGGAATGCATTAACTGCATGCAACTGATTTGATTGCTAAACTCTGTTAGGATGCTATTGATTTTTAGTGGAAACGGGGTGGGTTTTTTTCCCCTAATATGCTGGTTACATCCCCTGGTTATGTAATATGCATATGCCTTGCTACGCATAAAAAATTTTCCATTGGAAATGAGAGCTTTAATACAGGCACACTTGACTTGGCTGAGACCCAACAGGCTTGATAAACTTGGACATATTTTTGAGCACTCTCTATTTGGCCATTTAGTTTACAGTACAAGTGTTTGACTTCTTAATTTTCTTTCTACTTTTCACTTGCTTGAATCCCGGGTTCAAATGAATGTGGGTGTGGTATTAAAATACAAATCTGTTGGGTAGACACTTGCAAATTCTGTCTTCTACTGGAAATATGTGAATGTGAAGTACTGAGTGTTAAACTTGATGTACTCCCCCTCCTTCTTCTTTTTTTTTTCCCTGCTGTTAATACCATACATACGTATGCCTGAACTTTTTGTCCACTTTCTTGCAGCAGGAATAGCATGTGCATAATTCTGCCACCAACCCAGCCCTAAGATCTCAATAGGACTATTGGCTCTTGCCCTTCAAAACAAAGGATCGGACCATGAATTTTGGATCTTTACAGGGAAATGCAATACAGTTAATCTGAAGTGAAGGAAAAAGATAAAAAGATTAGCCACTTAAACCTTTTTTGTTGTTGTTGTCCACAATTGGCATTGACAGAACAAGATTAGCTCAAGCTGGATTCTGTATTGCAGTGAGCTTCCTGATAACTTTAAAATTTCAACTAGCTTTCAATCTAAGTATTAGCAGACAGGATGCCTTCTGTGAAATGTAACTGTGGCCTAGGGTAAGCTTTCTATGTCAGGTGAAGTACAAACAAGGTTATAAACTCCTTGCAACTGAATGTAACTGCTTACTGTTTTTTTTTTTGTGCCATGACATAACAAAGAAACTGGCTAAAGATGTCTGGATGACTTGTGCTGCATTTTCCAGCCTAGCTTTGGTAATTCATAGAAAGCTGGAAATGTTTTTCATACACTTCCTGATGTTTGAGATGTTTGTGAATGAAAACCACCCTAACAGCTGGTTTCTGACTGACCTTCAGGTACTTTGGTCAGCAGATACTCACTAAGATAAATAAAAAGGTCTTTCAGGCCAACATTTTCTTTGTAGTCCCTTGGAATCTGAGGATTCTGCTTCAGTCTAGATAACCCTGCAACACCAACTGTGTTTTGTAAGCCATCTAGCCAAAGGCTTTGCTATGGTGCTGCTGTGCTGTTGTGTTTTGAAGCTGGTGTATGTCTCCTGGGAATGAAAGGAGAGAGTGTCCATGTTGCATTGTCCAGCTGTACAATGCAATGTACAAGTGTGGGGACTGTATGGGACCTCACTAATGGGATGACCATAGTGGCATTTTTGGAGATCTTTCCAGGTTTCTCATCTTCTTTATAGCCCTCATCCAATTTAAAAAATGTCTTTGAAATGTCAGTGTCTACATCAGAGAATACATACACTTTTCTCACCCTGTTTGTATGACAGTGTCAAATCATCCTTTTCAGATGAAGATATACAAATTATGTTAAGTAGCAGTTAAGCTCCTCAGAAGAGCATTTAGTTACAATGCTAGCATGAGCTTGTCTTTGCAGCCTTCTGTATTTACAGATGTCACTGTAAATTTGCCCATTCAGTTAGAGCACCCATTGTAATTGCAGGCTTTTCAAAAGACAAACACAAACAAATTCAACATAAATTTTGCATTTATGTATTTATGGCTTAATGCTTTTTAAGCAGCTATTTTTTTCGTTAATGACTTGTTTCCTACATTTTGTGCCGAAGTATTCTTTTATAGTTTTCCTGCTGTGGAGTCTTTCATATTGGCAGTCTTATTTTTTCTTTTTAATTTTTAAGGCTGCAGACTTTTTTTTTCCTTTCTTTCTTTATTTCTATGGAAATGTATGTTCTGACATAACTCATTAAGAGCTTTCTTTAGTGCTGTTGTTTGATTCCCTGCTGTGAGGAATTGTTTTAATAAATTATTTTTCTGAAGATGATGGTGCATTTTTTTTTTTTTTTTCTGCTGGAAACTACAAACCTGGTAGAGGTGCTTAATATTTAATGTATTTGACAACCCCAGGGGATGATGGGAGACCTGTGCTCTTGTGGTGGAGATCTAATGATGGCTCACAAAACCTCTTCAAGGGTTATGATCAGGCTTCGGTTGACAATAAAACAATGCAGAGAGGCCTGAATAAGCCATGCGTTAAACTTGTCTTGCAGAATAATGTGAAATAATCCAAAGTGAAGAGTTGTGCAAGTGTTTTTTTGGGACTGTGCTTAGTTTAGAGTGATCCTACAAGAAAGGATGTCCTTTTGGGTATACCCAGTTAGGTCTGGGATCAGGCTTCAGGCTCTACTAGGAACTTCAACCCCAGATACCTCTTTGGCTTTAGCTGAATGATTGTCTGGGATTCACTGGCTTTCTAAGGAGAGCATTACAGTGAGTTTCTGAAAATTACTCTGAGTTTCTCAATAATAACAGGTCTTCTCTTACTAATGTGTCATGTTTTCCTATCTGTAGCTACCTGCTGTTGGCAGTTTCTGGTCTGCTGGAAGAGATGTCTCTTATATCCACTGGCTGATTGTAGAAGCTGTTGCCAACTCAAAATCAAGCCACAGGGCTGTTTGAAACTGCCACTCTTTTTTATTTATATTTTGAATGACTTGGGCCTTTAAAATATGTGTTTAAAAACAAACAAAAAGTCTTGATAATCTGTCCGTGTTCACTTCCTGATAAGTTTTTCTCCACAGGCTTGCATTGACTTGCTGCCTCTGATTACAAGTCTTTCTGAGCTTGTTTCTAGAACAATAAATTCTAGTTTCACTGTATCATTGATATACCACAAAGCACTTGGTCACTTTTCTTCAATATATTCATGACTGGAAGGCACCTAATATTGATTATAAGAAAGGAGTTATTCACCTGATACACGGAACTAGCACTTCTATCAGGCAGATCCATACTGTCTGCTTTACAATATGCTTGATTTATTAACGTACAGCAGGCAAAATGACCAAGCCTTTAGCAGAGTAGAGGAATGAACCAGTCTTCCAAATTCTAGTGGCTGAAGCAAAGCATTCTTTTCAGTTTTAGTACAGATGCTAGCTCTAGAGTTATTAGTTCATCTCACTTTAGAAATCTAACTGGTGCTGTCATACTTGCTCAAATTCCAGAAAGCTGCTATTACATTTGCGGCTTGCTACTCTGTACCAGAGAATCAGTTTAGCCTACGGTACATTGAATTTCCTTTCCCCCACTTGGTTTAAGTAGAGCAAGACTGCTTGCTTTCTTTTTGAAGCCTGTTGTTTCAATTGTTCTATGTCTTCAACTTTTTAACATATCTGTTTTCTGGTAGAAATGAGTCCTTCTGAAACTCTTCTTCAAAAGCAAAGCAAAACAACAAACCCATGCTGCATACGGGGACAACACCAAAGCTGAAATCCCAGCCACTTTGTGTGATGCCTGGAGTTAGTCTTTTACAACATCTTGTTCAAACGATTGTTTTTATTTTGAGGAGGTGGCTTGGCTGAATACCCAATATTGTTGGAGCCATGTATCATTGTACCTGACCAAAATTTTACCCTTGTCCCTGGTGATAAAAGGTGTGGTGGGGTCTTTTGTGTTTTTGTTTGTTCCTCCCTCCTTCTCCTCTTTATTGGCTGCATTCCCTTAGTCTTGCTAATATTACAGTCTTGCTGTGTAACATAAACAGGATTGTTCCAGAACCTGGCCTTTTGAAACAACATTTTATATGAGTTTCAGCTTTACCTCCCTGTCCTGTTTAGATACCATAATCCAAATACTGTATCAAAGGAATAAGACACAGAAAAGTGACCAAAAAAAAAGTCATTTTTCTATAGATGTATGACAGCTTGGGGACTGTTTTATCCTGCTTTCCTCACAATGCACCTTTTTGTTATAAATATGACCAGGCATATTCGAATATTCACCCAATATTCCAAACAATAAGTATTAAGGCAAAGGGATTGTTTCTTACTCTTACGTGGTAAATAAGTATTTGCAGACAGTTCCCTTTATTTATGATATACTCTGCTTGTAAGGATAGCTGCACCGAATTAACCTGTCTTTAGGCAGTTCACATGTGGTATGAAGCTGTGTTTGGACTGTGCTTTGATTCCTTTGTATACTCTAGCACAATCTGGAACAGACAGATTGTGTATAAGTGGAGCTACTTGTATACTTAGTTATGGTACCTTAGTGTATTTTGCATACAGAGACCTCAACTCTGTGGGAATGGCACCCACCTTCATATTTTAAGTTAGAGGGAACTGTAGAAGTCATGCTAACAGAAGTGTATAGTTAGCTTTCCCCTTTTTTAGTTGTGTCCTAGACTGTGAATTCCATATTGTGATTCATTGCGAACATATATAGTTATTTTGTTAATATAGCTGGTTTTAAAATATTATAAAAGGAAACGGCCTGTGAAAAGTACAAAACTTGATTTTTCTCCAAAATGTCAGTGTGCCAGGTAATTCTTCATGATCAAATACAGTAAGAACAGAGAGCCTGAAATATTTTAATCTGTGAGTGGGATTCATTTGTTATGTAAATTAAGTGGGGAAAATTGTGCAGATGTGTGAATAAGAAGTTTCATATTCTAAGTCAAACTTCTAATGTCTTTGCACCAGTTCATCTTTTATTGAAAAATTCATTAATTTTCTGTTAACCTTAATAACAGATATGTAGAACTTCATAATGTAATTGACCAAAGGTTTCTCACTTAAAAACTATATGTATAGTTTCATACATACATAAATATGTATGTGTATACGCATATAAATACAGAATAATTTTTTGCCTGTTTTTTGGGTTGTTAATTTTTTAAGTATTCAAAGCTGTGTAAGACTGTAGCTTTTCACCTCACTCATATTTTGAACCTCTCCTTTTACAATTTGTTTTTCAAAATCTTTTATGGACTTCCCTGAAAGATGGAGACAGAAGACTAATGTGGACACACACTGTGGATAGTAAGGCAGATGCACTAGGTAAGAATAGTTAGATGATTAAAATCTGTTTTTGCTTGAATGCAGGCCTTAATGAGCACATGAGATTGAGGACATCACCCTTTGCTTTGTTAGGTACTATTTTGAAGTCTGGAGGGGGCTTTGTTAGGTACTACTTTGAAGTCCGGAGGAGCTTGTGAATTCAGGTAGTCGTACAGAAAATAACTCATGGTTCTGGACTGAAAAAGCCAAAGCAGTCTGAATTTTGAACTTTCAAATGTGCAGTGATTTGCTTTCTTCCATAACTTCCTTGCTTAGCATGTGTCTTGTTCTTTTGCTGTCTGAATAAGTCTACTTAGAGTGGAAAGAGTTTCAGCCCCACAGGTTTTAATATCAGTACAATTTAGATTTTCTTCTTCAGCCAAGGACTTAGGGTAGCAGCATCATGAAGAAGGCTAGAATAAATTGGGTATGTACACCATAGGCATAAGTGAAATAATTACTCCTTGAAGTGACTTGCAGTTGTTCAGTAGCAACACAGTGTTTAAGAAACAATTCCAGGCTTTATCTGACCCAGCAGGAGACAACACTTTTAACCACCTTTCATAAGGAGGACACTTCTTGATTATTGCATCCTGGTAGCAACTGGTACATTTTCAGCTATGAGTCCATCCTGTGCTTTGTATAGAGTATATTATGACATCTTTTATTAACTAAAAGCAGATTCTGATCCAAAAATCAATTGCTCTCTTCTTGAACAACAGATGAGAATTATGATTAAATCATGCTTCTGACTGAATGTGAAGTGGAAATGTGATAGGCCAAACCCTCTCTTGAGGTGTCTTGATGTTTCTCTCTTCATATGTTACTGAAAACCTAGTCTGAACTTGAGGGAAGCATTAATTTTCAATGGGTACTATATTTGTTAGCTATGCACAGTCCGTTTTGCTCATTGTACTGTTTTAAAAAAAATATTAAACTCCATCTCCTCCTGTTTATTTAAAACGGACTATTTCATAGCTCTCAAATTATGAAAGCTTTGTAGGCTTTAAGAATATGTATTTGACTGTTAAAGCACAGCACTTTTGAGGAATTTACTTAAATGTGTCTCCCAATGATCTTTCTACTAATCTTGCTGACTCTCAGCTGCGTGGGCAATACTGTTTTGCATTTCTAATATGTAGAATATTACAGACTATATAGGATACACTCTCTTTGATAGAGAATATATGGGATTTATAAAAATAACTTCACCTGAACTCCTACTGAAACTCTGTACTGCTGGAAAGTCTGAAGTGATCAGTTAGGAAAAGTTACTTTCTCATTAAAGCAATGAAAATATATAACTAGAACCAAAGCAGCAGCTGTGTAAGGTGTGCAGTCGTCTTTGGAATCTTCATGTGCTCTTTTCTAAGATTACCAACAGTTATTTCAACTGGTTTTGTTGCTCAGTTAGTCCATAAAGAGATTAGCTGTAGCAGATTCATCAAATTGTCAGGCTTGCTATCCTTCCTATCCTTATCTGTTTCCCTTTCCTCTCTCTCTCTCTTTTTTTTTTTTTTTTTAAGTTATAGAAAATATCTATGTTTGAATACAGATAATAAATCTCTAGAGGTGTTTTTGGGAGATGAAGCTTCAGGGCTTGGAAAGATAGACATTTACATGTAAAGTGCAAATTATTTGGGCTACTGGGTTATTATGTCTTCAGGGCTATTTCTGTCAGTGTTTCTCTAAATGTGACACATGGGACTGACTTCTTCAGCCTTAATAAAGATGAAAGTTACTAGAGCATGAAACTTTACAAACAAGTTCTATTGATGTAGGTTGAGGACTTTACTCATTTCCATTTTAAGTGGAAACCAGTTTATAGCCTTGTAAAATGAGCATCCTAATCATTGTTTCTAGCACTAAAAATAATTGATACGGCTGTAAAGTTACATGTCACTTCACAGATATAAAGTAGGAGCTACCCTGAAACAGCTCTGAAGCTTAAGTACAAAACACAGGCTTAGCCTTTGAAGAGAGAACAATATAGTAAAAGAGAACAATATAGTAAAAGAGAAAAAAGAAAGAAACAAAAGATTTTATTTTAGAGGTGAGAAAACAGTTGGGGAGGAGTAATCATCAAGAGCAGAATACATAAAATAATGATGAAATTATAACAGATTGTGCAGATTACAACTATGGTTTTCCTATCCATAGTTTATGAAAGCAAAATTTAAGATTAAACAACTCTTCAACTTGAGATAAGGAGACTAAACCTGACATAAAAACCTTTGTGGAAGATGTGAGGCAAAGGGAGTGAAAGATAAGAAATAAGGACTCATTTTCACTAGTCTTAGGGAAAGAAAGCAAAGACAGTTGGTGAAGGCAGACATGCTTGCAACAGTGAGAAGTCATATTGAAATTATAACAAATAAGCTTAAACAGTTTGAGCAGTCAGTCTGCAGACTTTGACTTGCATATTTGGTATGTGTTGCTTTTTTTCTTCTGTATCAGTGGTATCTTCCTCTTTCCTGTTAAACGTAGATGTGAAGTTAGATTCAGATTCTTGATGCCTGCTTTGACAGTTAAAATTGGCACTATTAACTTAGATGATGATGTACTTTAGTGGAGCAAGAGGAAAGTTAGAGACTGAAGGGATGCATTTATGTTCAAAGAACTTCTGATGAACCCTTAAAATGTGGTACCAGTAATGTATATCCAAATCAAGTAAACATAGTCTTCAGAGAATGGAAAACACATTTGATCCTATACCTTCGAATACTGAGTGTATCTTCTGCGCTTCCCTGCACAAGAGTTCTGAGATAGAGATAACAGCTGATATGTTTCCACGTTCTACAGTCTCTGAAATCTTACCCAGATATATTAGAGGAAAAATATGGACCTGGGGTCTTCCAGTGCAAACTAGTAACCAAACACCACAATATCTGTAAAAATGTGTAGGTATTTTGCAGGTTCTTATATTGTTACCAACTCCTTTACAATGGACCCACTTAAGCCCTTGAGTATCTTGGCCTTCTAAAGGTCCTCTTGGATACAGACGTGGCCTCAACTCCTGTACATGGCCATTTGTAGCTGTCACTTTGTGAGACAGGAATGAAATACTAAAGCCTTGAGGCACTAAGTGTTGGGTGTTTGATGTAGGCTGGGTCATTGAAGGAAAAAATGTGAACAAAACCTCTTTCCCTCTGTGAGAATATAAGGAACAGGTTCCTCTGCTAATGTAAAACTCCAAAGACAGACTAAAAAGAGAGTATCTCTATGTGACTTGAAAGAATAGTGTGATTTCATGGATGCTCTCTGCTGGGTCTGACTGAGCCTTTAAGAGTCTAGTTAAGTGTAACAATCACTCAAATGCCTAAGAGAAATACTCTGGATATGGCTTGGGCTTTGTTTATGGTTTGGTGGGGGGGTTGCTGTCCATGCCACTTGTCTCACCGATTTCTGAAAGGCAGTGGGAAGGTTAGAGTTGCTACAGATGGTTATGCACTTGCTTTCCTGTGCTAAGTAAGCTTTCTACCCCTGTCCAACCTTTCTCCCGAGCTTTTGCTGGAAAAAAAAAATTCTCTTGATGAGATTTCTGTATTGCTCACATCAATAATGTATAATGTTCATTCTCTTGCTGCTCTGAAGAAAGACAGGGAAAGAAGGAAGATTGCAGTAGAGGGAGGCAGAAAAGCAGGTTATTTCAGGAAAAAGGACTAAGAGGTAATATAATCTAAAAATGGATTGTAACTGCTCTCAAACTTGTCTTTATTGCCCTGAAGCCTCTAAATTATCTTTTCATAAAAGCCTGCTTCGGTAAGAGGTATTTTCTATTCCCTTTCTGGTCAAGAGGTCTCGAATTTCTGTGCCTCAGAATTATTACCTTGATGGTCAATAAGCTCACACTAATCCATCTGAGAATACCCCATTTGAAATTATTTACTTACTGGAAGGGTGTTGAATGTGACAAAGTTAAGCTGAAATTGGAAGAGATATGTTAAAGATGCATTTACTTCTGTTACCTCTTTCTGAGAATTTTGAAACATGAGCTTGTTCTAAGAGTTCTGTGGTGTGCTGCTCCAAGTAACTGCTTGGAGTGGGAAGGTGCTTTTGAAGCAGGAGGGAAACTTCCCCCTCATAAGTGAGGGAGAATTGTTTGCCTGCTGATTTGCCATCAGATCCATGCTCTGTGGAGGCTTTGGTCAGCTAATGCTTGCACCACCACCTCTTAAACCTATTTTCCTACAAGAAGCAGGCATGAGAGAGATCTGTGTGGTTCCATTTTCATAGAAGAGACTTCACAGTTGTGCTCAAAATCCTGGCTCTCATGATCACTGTTTTCCATTTTGCTGTCCCTGCTGTAGGCAGCTCTCACCACAAACACTTCATGTAAGTTTGAACAGACTGTCCACCTGTGACTTAGTGAAATGGGAACACAAAACTGTAGTGATGTAGCATTGGTTTACATTTTCTAAGCATTCTGGCTGCATCCAGGGATGAATGGCTGGTAAGAGAAGATTAACCTGACCAATATCAGTTTCTTGAGAAACTGTCATTATTTGAATTTACCTCTATACTATTTCAGAGCGAAGCTCTGAGTGGAGGGAGCCCTTAAGAAATACTTTCTGTATGCTAAATATTTGTTGAATGTGGTTTCTCAGGCTTAGCTCTTGCATTCCAACACTGTGAGTTTGGATTTTTTTTTTTTTTGTGACTTTCCTTTTCTTCCTATCTGTCTGTCCTAAATGCCATAAATGCCCTTGGTTAAGGGTCTAATTTCTACTATAACTGACTGGAGTCAGGTATCAACTGGTACCCAACATTGATACCACTCAGGTACCAATCTTTTTCTCTGGACCTTTTGAAAATCACAATGTGAATAAACTGAATGCTCTCACACCCTTTAGCAAGCTTTTTGACAGGAACCATAAGATTACAAAACCTTATGTTAAGTTTCTCTAGTTTCTGAGGCTTTCCAAATAATCTTTGGCAAGTTATAGTACTTCAAATAAGCAAACAGCATTTCTGCCCACCCATCCTTTCATATTTTTGCTTAAAGTTATTCCATTCGTGTGTGTTTGAAGACTTGCTGTCTCTGTCTCCCTTTTACCAAAGTTTGTTTTGTGGGAGAGCTATTATGAGAAGCTAAATGGTGCATAGGAGACCTGGGTGGCATGCCATTTTTTTTCTTTTTTACTCACTGGTTTATTCTGATTGCCTTGTGTGGTGATAAAGTTATCGAGATTTGAGAGGTCTGGCTAAGAAATTTATCCTAACTAAAGGAACATTCATTTTCACTAAAAGCTGGCAATTTGTGATTCTTTCCAGCTACCCACCTCAGTGCTAACATAATACTGGATGTGCTACTCCTATAGGCTTGTTCTTACCTTAGTGTTTTACTTCTGAGAAGTGTTGCAGTTAGCAAGCTCTTGAAAGAGTCAGTCCCTCCTAGGGATAGATACCTGTCCTTGTTAATATTGAAATGATTGGATTTTGAGTGGTTTTCCTCCTTTTTTTTTTTTTTTTTTTCTTCTTTCTTCTTCTTCTGAAACAGTATAAATGCTGGGTCTCTACAGTCACTTGGCAGAGAAGCAGAGGGGAAAATGCTGTCCAAATGTTCTCTCACTATGATCATAGCTAATAAAGCTTCTGTCTGACCTGTCCTAAATTGTACTTGGAGGTCTCAGGTGTCCAACACTTGAAAGCTCAATTTCTCTGCTGGTGAGTGGCCACTAATGATCTGTTCTAAAGAATACTTTGAGAAGTTTGGATGAAAAATGTTATCAATATGGTAGTAAGACACTTGTTATCTGTTCTGCAGAAAAACAGAGGAAAGAACTTGGTTTTCTTCTGAAAACATGTATTTGCATTTGTATGCACATATAGAGGATTAAAAAATGGAAAAGAACTGGTGAGGTTTTATATGCATAACTTTCTGAAGCTGGTATTTCTGGCTTCTTTGACTTATTTGTAAATCAAGACATAAATCAAATCTCTGTGTGTGTCTATAAGACAAATCTTGGATCATGGTAATTTTATTGACTACTGAAACAGTGGGGGAAATACCCTTCTGTTTCCTGTGAGCAGGGCTGGGTCCATAAACAGGTTTCATCTGTCTAGCTTGATGTAAATGATAATGTTTCTCTGAACTGCGATCGATTCAAGATAAAGCAAGGCTTGCTCTAGGCACATCAATACAGATTAAAATATGACTTGTTATAGACAGTTTAAATGCCAGTCAAGGTATTGCTGACTTCTAGAATGCAAATAACTTCACTTCTGCACAGATGCTGTCCATTTCACTCTCCTTTCTAAGCAATTTTTCTGTCCCTGACACCTCCCTAGACTCATGTATCTGCTGGCAATGAGGCTCATTAACACTGCTGCATGGATCACCTGGTAATCCACCCATCCTTGTTAGTTAATTGCAGGAACATCTGGCTGTTTGGAGGGTAGCTTTTACACTGTTTCTGCCAGTTCCACTTGAATGTAACTTCCTGCCATCTCAATCAAAAGTGAATCATTTTACATGTAAGTCCATTTCAAATTCATTTAATATCTGTTCCAGCACTGCTAGTCCTAAATGTTGAATTTAAGTGTGATGAGACTGTAAAATTGGGATCTGTATTTATGGCTGTGTGTATGGGTTTCTTTCATATGTAATTGTTTTCTATTATTTCAGTCCTTTAACTTTTGGAAGGAAAAGACTATTTTATTTGTTTTGTGTGTGTGTTTGTTTTTTTTTGTGGGTGGTCATGTTTTTTTAGGATTTTTGTTTTTATTACTTGACTCTGACTGGTGAAGCTTTAACAGTGAAGGCTAACACACAATGCTTAGTGAAGTTGCAAGATATGGTACCCTTGATAGTGGTACAGTGCGTATTTGGAATCGGAGACCTAACTGCTTGGCCTGTATTACAGATTATATAAGTTTTTCCAGAGGATTTATTTTCCCAAAGGAAAGACTGATTCCAATAAGCTCTCTGACATTATCTTCACTGCATTGCCTGAGCCGAGGTCACTGCAGGTGCCCAAGGCAAAATTCTAATAGTATAAAAATAAAGAGGAATAGGGGAGGGAAATGAGGGGCTAATGTTGATTATATGCTGAGGTTATTATTTAGTTCTGGCTGAAGAGGAGGTAAGGTGATTGTGGGGATGAGTTCTGACAAGCCACTTTGCTCTGGGAAGCCTTGTGGACTATGGGGTGACTTGTGGAGCTCAGTGGTAACACATCAAAGGTATGAAGGAGAGCTAAGGAGTTGCTTTGCAGTTATCTTACTATCTAATACTTTGCAGACTTGTGTACCTTGGCAGCTAGGACTATGGAGCGTGAGAGGACTCAACCCTTACTGAGCTCGCATGAAGGATCAATTTCTTAATGGAAGGAGCACTGGACTGGACATTTATCTGATTGGTAGCTTCAGTCAAATTATTTTGTCTCTTGTTATCTCTATCTTCCTACCTGAAGAAGAGAGATACTATGTGCTTTCTTTGTGGCATTATATGATCACCACAGTTGAAATACAAGTCTCTACTGAGATATATCTCTGCTTACGGATGATGTGTAGGAGTTTTCAGATCTTCTCCTAATTAGTTGTACTCCTGCACCACAAACCTGCATAGGTACAGAATTCCATTAACTTCAGATCAGATTGCAGTCTTCCTTCCTGCATAACAATGGAGAAGCAGAGATGTGTTCTGTCTGTAGCACCTTGGATTTGAGGAAAGTATTTTTAATAACAAACCCCAAATTAGAAATAATATCTTTAAAGCAAGTTTCAAATCAGATCTTTTTCAACGTAAGTTCATCAGTAGTCTCTCTCTCTCTCTCTCTCTCAAAAAACAAACAAACAAAAAACAAAAAAAACCCCAAACAAACAAAAAAAACAACCAAAAAACTATCTCTGAATATTTCTTTGGGCTTCTCTAAGACTTTTGTTACAGGAATTGCATACACCATTTTAATTGAGTGTCTCTCCTAAATACTTTTAATGTACTATCAACTGCTTTTTCTGCATTGCTATTAGCAGAAAGTAAGTGACCTCAGTATTAGGGGTTGAGTTTCAAAACTGTGCATGTGGAACTGCACATTAAAAGTGAAAAGAGAGCAAGTGAGTTGTGTGCATAATTTCTCTTGAATCTTTTAAAATATATTCCTGCAGGGAAAGAACTTTTGAAAATACAGCAAAAACTAAGGGTATTTTTCTGTCTCATTCTGTCTCTTTATGCTATCTGTTGAAAGACCTTTGGGGGGAAAATCAACAAGAAGAGTTTATATAAGTAGACTAATATTCATTGAAAGCCCTTATTTCATCATTTCACTAGTCATATGCTGGAGAGCACAAAAGCAGTGATAAGACTCTTACTGGTTTTTAAGAAACTGCTGGGTATGCTGGAAAAAAAAGGCCTAATTTGTAGACTGAAAGCAGAACTTTTCAGTTCTGGGACTATTGTATAATCACTTACAATTTTGACATAGTTAGCCTGGAGCAGAATTAAAAATAAGTGTAGAATTCATTTCTTGTATAATTTCTCTGAATTAACCAGGTATTTTCCATATGAAGTCAATGGGGAAGAGAGGGATAAAACACCCCAACATGTCCTTAAATGGAATTTATTTTGCACTGCCTATGATTTTCCAGCTGTAGTATGGACAAGTAATGGCTAGAAAGACTTCCTTCTAAGTAGTCTTTTCTTGGAGATGCCACTGAAGTAAGGAGCTTAAAAAAAATATATATATATATATTTTTTAGAGTTTGTGAGATGATAATTGGGTTGTCAGAAAACTAGTAAGCTCTGTAGTGCTTTCTATTGGACATGCTGGGCTTCTTCTGCCTTCTTTCCTGTGATGTGAAGACCAAACATGTTTCACTGTGGTTGAAAATAGTAATCTGTGAAAAGAGAAAATGCTCTTAGTTTGAAGGAGATGGTAACATTAATATGCTTGGTTCAGTATCAGTGGAGCTCACACAGTAAAGCCCAATTTCTATAAATGCATTTTGTTTTTTAAAAAAATAATTCAAAAGAAAATATGTGGAATATGCCAACTACACACTACCTGGACTAAAAGTTGCATCACTGACAAATGTGAAAATTAGTTGTGAATTGAATCTCTGTCAACAGCCAGAGATTTAAGGTGCCTCCAGAAAAAATTTCTGAGCCAATAGTATTATTATCGACAAAAACTGGCAAGTCAGATTAATATTACAGAACGATCTAATTCTTGGGTTAATCCGCCATAATTCAGCATGTGTTGTAATATGGCCCTGTGTAAGCTTATGCATTGCAGAGCACAGAATGTGTGCTATGCATGTGGGATGGCTGATTCAGAAGGACTTAAGGGTGATCACTGTTGAATTTCCATAAAAGTGAGAAAGACATATGAGCACTATTGACAAAATTTGAGTTGAGACTACTCTGCTTCTTAAAGAAAAAAAAAAAAGGGGGGGGGGACGGACAAATACTCAACAGTATAAAAAACCAAGCCACTAAATGATCTAGCATAATATTTAAGGAGCTAGAGTATGAGCTTTCTATTAGGAATCTTCAGAAGCTTGTTCTGTTCAATTTATTGTAGAACACCCTCTCTTGAAAATAAATTCAAGATTGTTAGATTTGGGGATTTCAGACAGAATTACAAGAAAGCTCAGTGCCTGATGGTTGAGCTTACATTATTGAACCTTGAAATTAAAATGAAGTATCCAGAAGTATCCAACACATGAGGTTAATTAAGCATCAAAAGCACTTACTGTAAGTATAGACTCTAAGAATAAGATCTCCACTGAAGTGTCTAAAGTATCAACAACCAAAAAATCCTCCATAAGTATAACCTGTTTTTTATATTTTAACTTAACTAATGGGAGGAGAGCCAAATAATCAGATTAAATGATAATAGTGTTTATTTGTGACTAGAAAATCATGGCCCTGTGAGATGGGTCTCTGGCCAGCAGACCTTTCAGAACATTCGGGGTGAACAAATACTGACTAATTGCTTTTTACATTTAAATAGCATCCTCATATCAAATCTTCAATATCTTTTTGAAGTGTCATACTTTCTATTACTCTTTTGTGTTCCTTAGTATCTATTTTGATTTATTTATTTTTTTTTTTTTAAATAATGTCTTCAGGGATGGTTTTTTAAGGTATTTTAGAAAGAAGTTCTTTCCATGGTTGGTGCCATATCAGACATCTTATTGACATCCATTTGTTTTAAGACCCTTATAGCTTTTCATTCTAGTGCAATAAAGCTGTTGAAAGCCTAAGTAAGCTCATAGTTCAGATCCCACCTTCCCCTAAGTGTGAAGCACATTTGCAACTAACTCATCCAGGCATTCTAAATTTGCTACATGCAATGTAATATCTAAAAACAGAACGGAAGGAGAAAGTAACATTAAATATATTTCTGAAAATAAATCTCTCTCTTCCTCTTGTTTGTTTTAATATTAACCTATCTGTGAGTCTTGGGAAAGTCTCATGAACTTGAATCTCTGTTGAAAATATGCAAATTCATATAGTTATGTACAGTATGATATGCTTCTCACTATCCACACTCTCTTCTTCCTTGCCACCTTGAGGTGAAGTCTTGACTCTAATTCTGCAGGAGTTGTGAATTAATAAACCTTATTGGCAAAATAATTTTACTAGCAGTTAATGTTTTCCAGTTTTCAGACTCTGAAAAATGGTAGTAATAAGTCGCCGCCATGTGTAATTTTTTTTTTTTCCTTGGACTTTCATTGTCTTTGAACAGGGCCTTAAAATGAACCTTCTTGACAGGTAGACAAGTATAATGAAGTACTTCTAGGGCATAAGATGATATTGTTCTCTAGATCATGTTTGCTGCTTTTGGGGCAGCATGTAGTATCTGAATAGTTTTTTTGCCTCTTTTTCCACACTTGAGATATATTATTTTAATTATTAGGATGAATCTGTGCACATGCAGACCTCATTTGAAATATACCATTTTTTCTGTAGCATACATTTGGATAGGTCTACTTTTTGTTATCCATTAAAGATGTTTTTTAAGTTCTACTGTCAACATAGCTCTTTTTTTTTTTTTTTTTTTTTTTTTTTTTCAGGGGATGAGGTTGTTAATTATGAAGTTAATTTTGCTGTGCATGCATGTACCACACTGCTTTTCTGAGGTGCAGTTCAGGGGGTAAGATTGTTAGCTAGAGAAATAATATGACTGCAAACTAAATCATTTTTGTATCTCAGCAAAAAGTTATTAGTCTATGGTGGTGCATTTAATAAGCTCCTTGTATTGCAAGATGCTGTCCACTGAAGATGGTATTTACTTTATTTAAAAGTATACTAGTTGTCATATAGATAAACAAAATGACATATGTTGGTAATCATTAAATGAGTTGCTGCTCTGAGCTGATACTTTTTTTTTCCATCTTGAAGAGACATAATTTTTTTTTACTCAGAATTTTGGAAAACTTTAAGATTAGGAAATAAAGCAATGGGCAACTTTATAGTCCTTGTTGCTGCTGCTTTGAAAATGCTACTGAGATACTAATACAGGACTTCGGGGAAACTTTGTCTTGAACGATACTGGCCTTGGAACCAAGGAGAATGGAGTTTCATATAATGCCTTTCCATCTTCTGATGTGAAATCATTGGTAGTAACTGGTGGTGCTTATCATCACAATTTACCCCTTCTTATTGTAGTATGCCATTTCTTTGCCAGTTTCTTTGAGACTTCTGTGTGGTACTGTGATGAAGACCTTGTTAAAATACAGATGAATTATGTTGGCACTATTTTCCTTTATCTGTCCAATCTACCATTATGCTGAAGAAAACCAAAACCAAAACAACAACCAAATGAAAAAAAACCCCAACCAAACAAAAACCACTCTCACACACCACAACAAAAAACAACAAACACACACTCCCCCCCAAAAAACTGCTTCAGGTTAGATTGTGTCAATATCTGCTCCTCAGATTTTTTTTTTTTTTTTCTGAGATTTGGTAAGATCTATAGAGGATGCCTAGAAATATAGTAATAGATTTTTATTATTGTGCTTACTTAGTATTGTATCCTTATTTCAAAGCAAGTTCAGAGGTTGAAATGCCTTTCTGAAGCACGCTAGACATAAGCATTAAGACAGAGAGTTTTGAATATGCCTGAGGGATCTAAATGCCAATGTCTCATTAAATTGAGAAGGAATAAAGTGTCTTGATTCCTTAGTCATTGGTTTGCACAGAACTTAATATTCAGCCTAATAGCAAAACCATCTAACTTCTCATTAAGTTACATTTGTGTCAGCATAATAGGCTTACAGTTTTCTGCACATAAAATGCCATATGCTGAAAAAGAGAAAGTTCATCTTAAAGGTCTTCTTTGTATTTTGCCTTGGGATAAACTGGAATTCTAGTTTATAAATGTTAGCACATTAAAAGTCATTCCCCCTTCTCCTTTGTTTCTGAGACTCCTGTCCCTTCCTCCAAAAGTGCGAGGCATCACCTTACAGTAGCAGCAGAAGCAGCTGCTGTGGCGGGGGCAG
This sequence comes from Streptopelia decaocto, assembly GCF_964273445.1. Classification (NCBI taxonomy): domain Eukaryota; kingdom Metazoa; phylum Chordata; class Aves; order Columbiformes; family Columbidae; genus Streptopelia; species Streptopelia decaocto. Next base: position 89,275,706 of record NC_138663.1, read on the forward strand.
TGTCTGTGGGGAGAAGGCTGAATGCTCTGAGTTATGTGTTCAGTAACTTCCGTAAATGTCAGATTTTAATTTGTTTCTGCATGTAATCAGAATCTTCAAAACTAAAAGACAGCCGTTTCTCTGGGGAGACACTGTGCCTTGGGATATGCTGGAGAACTGAAGCAAAATGTAGTCTTTGGTGCAGAGGTTTGTTCAAACTGCCTAGGGAAGGAGCTGTTCAAGACAGTAAATTTATTTATAATACTGTTTCCCTTAGCTTTTCATTAATGAATTGGGTGTGGAGCTGTCTGAAATGAATATGGAAACAGGTAGCTGTTTTATTTTTATAAACCATCTTAAAATAGAGTTACATTTGTTAAAACATCTAATAAATTGTTATTCATGTGGCAAACCCCAACACAAGCTTTTATGCTGCGAGAGGTAGATTTATTTATTTATTTATTTTTTTTTTACTAGGGGACAAAAAAAGTGTTTTTCCCTGAGTGGAATTATTGTCTATGTCACAAACAGGGTATCTATCATCCTGGTCTTCAGTCCCACCTTTGGGGAAAACATAAATAAGCCAAGTCTTGAATGTTTCTATAGAAAATATCAGCTTGATTAACAGCTGTTCCTACAAGATCATACTGTCACGGAGGCACCCCAAAGTCAGTTTTAGGTGGACAGCAAGTTCCAAAACAGGCTTTATTCTGGCCAGAAAAGTGCAGCCAATAAATAGACTAGAAACAGGGTTTATACAGTTAGTTAGCACTCCGACAACATAAAATAAAGGTTTGGATATCAGTTGAGGAGATTATTGGGGTGCAGCAAAATGAGAATGAGGATCCACAGTGTGCATGCACACACTCACAAGAAACACACCAGAGCCCTCCAACTCCCAGGTAAACTATCACTCACCTGGGTTAGGCAAGGGCTCATTCAAAGCTATATTCAGTAAATTATCACTCACCCAAACAAGGAGGTGAGTTGCTTCCAATCCTGGGAACTTTCCTTAGAGGGTGTTCTCATCTAAGGAGAGGGCTCTGGCCCAGCAGACCTGCTGCTCCGAGAAGACCACACAAAGGGAATCTTTGGCGGGAGCCCCGTTTATAGTCTGATCAGATCTGGCTGTGGGCATTCCAGAAGCTTCTCAGCTTCTCTGGGCCCCTCCTCTGCTAATGACCCTGCCAACTAACTCCAGGTTCCACAAAAGAGCCATTAACTGCCCCATTGAAGGCTCCAGTTCTCGGCAGGGGAAGTGCAACTGCCACACGTATGAACCACCCTGGCAAGATGATGACGATGATAGTCTCCTAAAATGTATTCTTAAAAGTGGTTTTGTATGTAGCAACACACCATTTTTGCTAGTTTGGATGTATGAACTAATACTTTAGACTGTAGTTCTAGAAGGAGATAAAACACACAAAGGACCCAATTACAATAGTCTTTCCACCAGAGGACAAATATTTTCTATGTGGAAGTAATATGAAGCGTCCTAATCAAAATGTCAATCTTCTAAACAATAAGTCTAGAAACCTTGAATATGCACTAAAAAAGCAATATTTTTTACATGAAATAAGAAAAAAATTAGTTGTCCAATCTTACTGTATTTCAGTACTTCATCCATGCATGTTTCTGTATAGTATTGTGCAAATAAAATATTCTTCCTATTTCAAAGATAGGTCCATAGTTTTTTCCTGTCTGTGAACAGGCATTTAATCATGCATTATAAAATGTTTTTAAAAGCAGTAATTTTAATGGTTACTTGTAAATTTTTATATTTACAGAAATTTTCAAAACAAACTTTTTCCTGTAAAACTTTCTGTAAACTAAGTGAGGTTTAACAGATCACAAACAAATCTTCTGAGTCCTGATTTGTTATCAAACCTTCATAAATATTCTCAGTCCTTAGGAGCGTCCTGCTCTACTTCCAAGGATTATTAAGTGAGCAGAGATTTATTCACATAAGTGTCATGCAGATCTCAGGACTCCATAACAAGTCCGAAGTAGCATTGGTAAAATACAGTGAGCTTTTCATGAGTGATAACAGATTTCTGTGCTTTTTTTGATGTTCACTATTTACAATGAGAAGAGTGGAATGGTAAAACATTCTGCTTCTTGTTGCACAGTAATTTTAAACATGTACTATTCTAAAAAGAATGTGCATCTTTACTGCTAACAGATCTTTTATTTAATTTGTTTTTTTCTACAATACTATGTGCAAAATAGCTCAGTCTTCTCTGTTCTAATACTATTGGAAAGTACTCTGCATTAGTAAATTGTAGTAAGTGATAAAATCAAAAGGTAAATATGAATGATTAACAGTTTTGTTGCAGCTTTTATAGTACTAGCAAATATGTCTGCCAGGTGATTTGGATCAAAGTAGTGTGTGTCTAATCCAGTATTTATTGATGCTGTAGTGCACAAAATCTTAAACAACTCTCAAATGAAGGACAAGTGATATACTATACTTTTCACACTTTGGATTGCCTACCAACGGTATTAATACAAAGGAAGTAATCTCTGTTGGAAGTCTGTTTTCGATGGGCACTGATTATCAGAAGTATTTCTTGAAGCTTTATTTAGATTCTGACTATCTTCTCTACCATGGAGCTAGAATTTGCCTCTGAAGATGACAGAGTACAGCAAAAACAGCTAATAGCAGCTGGTATAGATCTTACTATGTATTTTTTGATTTAATTCTATTCACTGACTCGATTTGGGTACAGAAAAAAAAGCATTTCAAGTGGCACTTGTTTTACAGTTCCAAGGTCACTCTAGTGGAATTTTGGAAACAACACAACTTGCAAGGACCAGTGGTTCATTTACAATACAATAAAATCAGTCTTTGTGTGCAAGTTTTGGATACTATGTTTTATTAATGTTTATAATGAAGCTGCTTTTTAATATTAATTATTTTTTTGTTTGTTTTTTAAAGTCTAGTTGAAATTCTTATCCATAGGGATGCGAAGAGTAAAAAAAATCTCAAATTCTATCTAGCATTTGATTTGAAAACATTTAGTTTTCTAAATGTTTGCTGTACTCCTTCCTCAGTAACTGGGCAAATATTCCTGAGATGAGATATTGTTCCACATCTAAATATTAAGCAGATTCACTTTTTTATGCCTATGAAAATATTGACAGTACTTTTTACTTCAGAACAACTTAATTGTTTCTTCCCACTTCAGAAACTGAATCACATGGGACTAAATACTGAACAAGTCCTTTAAAGGCATAATGCCTCTGAGTCATTCAACATTTTGGCAACTCTAATTCAGACTTGCATAGTGCCTACCTCATGCTGCATGTACAGCAGACAAATATGTCAGTGAAGTATCTCAAGACATCTTATCAGTTTATCCTTGGCTAATTAAAAAGTAGTTATCACCATGTCTTTTTGCAGCTAACTTCAGTGATGATGTTCTTGCTGTTCTTTGGTTACCTTAGGTTTTCTCAAAGCCCTGTGACTCTCTTAAAACAAAGCACTGCTTACTTTATGAGATGACCTAGTAAACATTTGCCTATGAAGCCTTCTTGCTGTCAGAAAGTTTTGGTTCCACCAGCTGTCTCCAATTAACCAGACATCAAGACTCACCATTATTCCAGAAATGGAGAATAAAACATTTTGTGCGCTGTGCAGCTACTGGTCACTGGCCATACTTGGCAGCTCACCTGCTGTCCTTCTTATTCCCTAAGCTTCTCAGTAGAGTTATTTATTCTGGTGACTTCTTCTACAGTCTATTTGGCCCTGTAGCCATGTGTCCTCAGTCAGCTCCTATGACATCTTTCATACAGCCTATGTTCCACTGGGGAGGTTGTATGGAGAGCAGCTGCAGTTGCATGCATGAGTGTTGGACATGGTGACTGGGAGACTGCTCAAGTAGCTGCTGAGGGGAGCGTTGTTCCAAAAAAAGCCCACTCCATTTTCAGTCTGCAGTGCTGCGGGGAAAGCAGCAGGCAGGGGTGGGCATCCCAGCTGCTCTGCAGCACCAGTGATGGGACTGCCTGAGGCAGAGTGCAGGAGAAGTGGAGGAAACCTTGACCCTGACTCAGCCTGAGCCACCTGTAGAAACAGCTGAGCTCTACAGGAGGCCACAGATATTTTTCCCTATCTCTCTCTTGAGAGTCATCAAGGGCTTTTTCAGCCTTATTTTACTTCTTCCGAAGTGGTGACTTCTCACTGTCCATTGGATCATTTTCTAGCAGTCCAGAGGATCTACTCAGACACTGTTCCTCACTTTCTCAAGGATACTCCTGTACTAGAAGGCTGACATATTTGGGTTTTTTTCTTTCAATGGGTTGCCATAATGGGACCTTCAACAGTGTGTGGCTCTCCCTGTCCAGTTGTGGAAGGCCAGTCTATGGATTGTAAAGGTTTTGGTCTTTTTTTTGAATGACCAGGAATAAATAAGGCTTTTTCTTTTTGTTTTCTTTTCCTTCTTTGCTTTGCTTTTTGCTTTTTCTTCCATGTTTATTCTTTCAAGCTGTTACTTGTAGACACTAACTTTATTTTCTGTTAATACAGAATAAAGTGTGCATCCAGTTCTGTGATTAACTTTCTGATGTGCCTCACATATCACGTTGTATGCTTAAAATACCACTCTTCCTCTTTTGAATTGTTCTACTAATTATTGCATTTATCTAAAAATACTTCTGTACTCTTTCAGTTATCTACTGCTATCTTTGGCAGCAGCACCAAACACTTCAGAAGAGAGGGTAAAAGTCTTGCTGTGGGCAGTACTGAACAATCTGTTTACAGAGAAAGTTTTCTGAATCCTCAGGACTCAACACTGATGTTTTTAGCCCTTACTCCAATGTAATCTTGAAGATTCCTATTTTTATTAAGAGTAATCAAGGATCTGTGGATTTCTGCTGGAAATTGTGATCTCCAAATACTAGATCTGACAATAAGTTTTGCTAATTACTAATTTGATTTTTTTTTCTTAAAAAAAAGTCTAGTGGGTTTTTGTTTTGTTTTGTTTGGACTGGGTGGGAGGAGAGGTTTGAATTTCTTATGGGCCTGGTTTTATCATATTCTTGTTCTTGTGCTGTGAGTGTAAACATAATACAAAAATACAACAGGTAAAATTAAAAGGTAGATTGAACTTCTTCTCCATGTCAGAGACTCTCCTTTGTTTATTGCCTACCCAAGGTTGGTTTTCCTGCTAAGCAGAACACAGAAAACACAGGCAGGCATAGGTCTGCTTTAGGCAAGGTGTTTGCAGCTACCACAGTTGTTAGTTGCTCAGAATCTTGCATCTTCCAGCTATACCAAACCAGTTCAAGTAGATTTTGTGTTATTTGTACTTCCTGCAAAATTAAACCTGCTTATTTAACTGATTTATGATTTAATGTTTCAAGGCTTTGAGGCTCTTCAGGAGCTGCAAGAGCCAAGTACCTATTCTCTGCTATTTTGATACAATAAAAACATTCCTTTCTCACAGCTTCTGATTTCATGGACTACTAGGTTTTGCTACTAAGTGGCGGAACTGTATAAGTGTCTGCTTTTCAATTCTGCTTCTATAGGAAGGATAATGCTGACAGTAACTACCATATCCAGATTTTTTTTATTCTTTTCAAAAGCCCATGTTTACTGGCAGTATCTCTACAGCAATTTATTTCCAGCATTTTTTGCCCTTTATTTTTCCCCACCTTGCAACTACACACAATTTTCTGAGAAACTTACTTCAAAATGTTTTGCTTTCAGACAGCTAACTAGAAATCTTATGCTATTCAAACAGGATCGTACAACAATATGTGATTGGCAGCTAGGTCACTAATGACAGTATGGTGATTCAAAGCTGTAATGGTTTTAAATGGTCTGAATATAGAAAGTTTGGATTTAAAGGATTTTATGTGATTGAAGAAAGAAAAATATAGAAAAAACCTTATGGTAATCTATTTTAATTAAAAGCTTAGATTGTGGCCATGGTTGTGATCAGGTCATGGATGCTTTGCTGCAGCTAAATAGCTTGCTAAAAGGAGTGTGTATATATATATATATATATATATATATATATATTTAAATAAGCATTCAGATAAAGGAATGGTAAATTTCACCTCAGAAACAAATTTTTGTTGTTGTTGTTGTTATTGTAGATATGTCTGGTCTCTTGTATTTTGGATTCTAAGTGGTTTACCAGGAGACAAAAGTTTAGTTGAAATCTAATGAATTGTTTTCATTTGTTTGCTATTATTCCTACTGACTTTACACCAGGGTTTTCTTTCCTACAAGAGTGTTTGGTTAGGTGGTTTGAGCTTCTTAAAATTAACAGCGCTGTCAGGTTTTTAGGAGAACTCTATTGAAGGTATTAAAGGAAGAACATTTTTGGTGGGCAAGACAGCTTTGGAGGACACTGTTGGATTCTTAAGGATGGTCATATGTGGCAGGGATTTGTTAACTTGTTATTAAATACACAGAAATATTTCATAAAGTACGAAGAGTCCCTGATTCCTATATGTAGCTAGCTTGAAGCAATTGCACGAAGCCTGTTAAGATTAATGATAGTCAGTATAAATAAAAATAAAAACTTTATGCATACCCCTTTGAGACAATTGCCTAATAAGCCTAAAAATTTAGGTTATTGCAGAGCATCTTACTTACTGAATGCTGTTCTCAGGGAAACCAAATAACAAAATCATTTTTCATTTATAAAAAATTGGACTCTGGGACTTGTAAAATATAGTTTTGACTGGAAAGAACAGTAGTTTTATTACTTTATTTTTGTTAGCTTTCCAGAACTGTTAAAATTCAAATGACTTAAACGATGAAATTTTCAACTTTCTTTTTTTCAAATGACCTTCAAGAACACTTAAAAGCAATTTGAATCTGGGTTTTGTGAAAGAAACATTGGATTCACCTTGCTTGATCTCAGTGACTTAAAAGCATGTCTTTGTGGTCAGTGGGAATCTATTAGTATGTAGCTGGTAATGGATGAAGGAGAAAACAATAAAGGGCACCGGTGCTGTAGCAGATGGTCTCTATTTGGATAGTTGTTTTCCTTTGCTTTGAAAGCCCCTAAGATATAGGTAGCTTTTAGGCTGTGGCTAGGTGGCAAAAAAATGTGCTCACTGATGGGGTTTATTTTACTATTTTTTAATAATTCTTGAGATATATTAAGTCAGAAAGATGGTGGGGGGGGGGGAGGAGGAAAGCTGGATCCTGGGGTTTATAATATCTCTGTTTGTATAAGAAGAGATAGTCTTACTGTGTAATATCTTAGCTTTTGGGATTTTTCTGCTTTATTTAGCATTTGGGTAGATCACTATATTTTCATGAGCTTGGTAGGGGCAGCTTGTATTCCCCTGCTCACTGCTTTTTTTTTTTTTTTTTTTCTGCATTTTCAATTTTTATCTTTAGGCACAATGAGAAGAGAGAAGAAATGCAGCTGAGGTATGCCACTGACAGTAAGACCCCATTTATACTTACCGATGACCAGCACAGATACAGAATTATTGAATCTTCTTTTACAAATGAAACTGTCAACAAAGAGAACATGCTATGCTTCTCTTTATAGTGTCCCCCAAGATTCGGGTGTGATAGAAAAAGAAACAGGAAGATAAAGATAACAGATAACACATTGTGTTGAAATGGTGAAGCATTTATCACTAAGGCTATGTTCAGATATGCAAGTCCCATAAGATTTGAACAAACATATTTGAAAGCACAGTCAGGAAAAAGCACAAGCAGGAAAAAAAATATAAAAAATAATTAAAAAAATGGTTTGGAATGTAGCCAGGTTTTTGGTGATTCTAGTGTATAGAAAGCCCTAAGACATTTCTCAGTCTGCTGTGCTATATAGCTTAAAAAAAACCCACTTTTTTTTCCTGGTAATGGCTTTTGACAATGAAGACATATTTGTGTTGTCACATTACTCTTTTCGCCCCTCTAGCAGATGGAAGGGGTAAAAAGTGAAATTGAAAGTGTATTAAGGATGACCAGGATCCCCAAGATTACCCCTGCCTTCTGTCTGGGAGTATCAAACAAAGAGGATAATGTCACAGGTCCTTCAGGCTCATGTTAGTGAGAAAATCCAGTAAAGCTTGCTACATAATTACTTTACAAACATACTGATCTGAGGTTGGGGGGAAGCGGTATCTATTCTAGGAATGTTTTGCCTCAGCCTGTGCCCTTTGACAGTGGCATAAGTGTGTCTAAGCAAGAGGCTGGATCAATATAGTGGATACATTTAGGTATAAGCAGTGTTTATTCATTAGGTATACTTATGGAATTCAGTGCTCGTGAATGCGATATTCAAATCTGGTGTGCGTGTGTGTATGTACAACTATAAGACCTTAGACTGTAGAATTATGTGAGACTTGAAGATACAGTATAAAGCTTTTAGTTGCATGTATTTCACATAGTATATTACCTAATACTTGAAAAATAAACATAACCAAAAAACTATCCTCAATCTTTCTGCTTTACCACACCACAGTGTGTGTGAAGAGAAAGAGAGAGGTAAGGATTAGAGGAACTCAGAATGAATTTTGTGAAATTCTGCCCTTAAAATGCATGATTTTTGTTGTCCATAAATCCAGCTGTTTGGGTCACTGCAATGACCTATTCTGTGGCTGTGGACAAGCTCAATTTTCTTTCCTCTGTAAAAATGGAGATGATTATATTTAACTTTTTAAGTAAAGTTCCTTGAAGTCTTCAGATGTGAAGAGCCATGGTAAACAAAACATACTTATTTCTGAGCCCTTAGACTGCTTTAGATTATTTCCAATAGTTTAAATATAAAATCTAAAGCACTACCAGGTTTTAGGCACAGTGTCTAAGTAGCTCCTAGGAGCATAAACGTGCAGTATGCCCTCCAGGGAGGCTGGGCATCTTCTCTTTCCAGCGGTTTATATATTCTGTGACACTTCTATGGAGGGGAAAAAACCAATCACCTGACTCAAGACTGAATTGTATCTCTTCTGGGCTTAAAATGGGTGTAACTCTGAGAATGATTTCTACCCAAAGTGTTGAAGGAGGAAATAATGCCATTGAAGATCTATTTTAAAAACAAAACAAAACCCTAAGTAAAATGGCGAAGACTAAAATACCCAAGATGCTTAGAGTGCTAGAAATCCTGATCAAAATGTGGCAGCAGGTAGAAGACTAAGGTGGATAAAAGATTTCAAGTCAAATCCTTTCCTTGCAGGACTAAGCAGTTTACGCCACAGTCCTGAAGCCTGCATGTGTGCATCAGCCTGCCTTTTCTGTAAGACCACCTGACAGCTGATATTCAGGTACATGCTAAACCTATCTAAAGATGTCTTATCCCAACTATCCCATCTGATCTAGATCCTTGTTGAGCAGACTGCTACATGTTCTAATTTAAAAAGGATTTAGCTTTCAAGTTTCCAGTCAAACCAAAGCACTGTTTCCCAGGATGGACTTCAGTGCTCTGTGGCTCAAGGGCCTGCTGGGCCAGGAGGAATGTATAAGCATTTATGATGGATTTGTCTTCTATGAACTGTCCACTAGTTCTTTGAACTCTCATAAATTTCTAGTATTTGCTACAGGCTCTGGCAAGGAGCTAGCTTAATAAAATCAAGCTGGTTAGACTTCAGAGAATAAGTTCAGAATTCGTAAACTGTGCACAGCTTTAGTTATGTATTTTTTGTTGCCCCTGTCAAAACCCTCCAGCGAACTGACCTTCAGTGGAATGAGCTGGTCTTTTCTTTAAGGTGTTGGTGTTAGTGCAGTGCCAAGAAACTGCTACTTTATTGTGGGAGAGGGGGGGAAATTCCTTCCAGAGGCACCAAGGACTGAAAGCAGAAGAGGCTTACATGAGATTTTTGGAATTAATGTAGTAGGGAATTTTAGTATTGCTATGATGGCATTAGAGTTTCAGTGCCACTGCTGCAGTAGAATCTCTCCTCTGGAGACAGGCACTGCTGAAGAGTGAGAGATGGAAAAGGAGAGAGGGAATAGTGCTGTACTTTTCCCCCTTGTTTGTTTGGGTTTGGTTTGTTTTGGTCGCCCCGCCTTCAGGATAAATGGACAATGACTATGCCTAGTTTCTTAATCTGGGATTTATACCAGTCTTAAATGTGCTTAGTGCAACACTGATGAAAAGATGGGCTGTATATTACTGGCACCTCATAAAGAAATACTGTGAATGGCATTCACAGCAGATGTTATATGCTTTAACTATAGTAAATAATCTTAACTGTGATGTCCAGTTTTTTTATCCCTTAGGATAGATACTATACTTGCATAAAATCTTTGGGTGGTTAAACTTTATAGTCTTTTGAATAAAAAAAGTACTATGTAAGCAATGTACATTTTCTTCAGTGCTTTACGGGCTCAAGTAACTGGTTTGGCTTGTGTAAAGAATATAGTTACTGAAATCCAACAACATTTTTGCATTTATTTTATTTTATTTTTTTTATATTTTTTTTATTTTTTTTTTACTTTTCACCAAATATTTACCTGTACTTGTTTGTTTGTTTGATCATCCCCCTCTGTCATGTCATTTGTCATATGTGGAAAGGAGAATATGGGGTAGAAGACTGAATGATATGTATCTATTGTGTTCCTTATAAGAATAAAATACTCCTGAGCTAACTTGTTTTTCTGTTTTTGAGAGGTGCAGATCTACTGTACTAAATTTAACAATGATTTGGAGGTAGAGAGGTTACATTGATTTAAGAAAAGTATTTTGGTAGACAAGCCAAAGCAATAAGTCAGAATATACCAGTGACATTTAAAGCAACATTGGACAAATGCATTGTCTAGGCTGTGTTGGACTTAACAAAACACATAGAATCAGAGTGATAAAAAAAGAGCTTCAGTTATACGTGTTTGTAAATATATCTATACTTACATTGAAAGGATATATAGCAAAAAGAACCTGTGATTCAACTTGATGTGTAGTGTCTTAAAGTATTTGACTTGTTTTTAAAATATAGGAAGCAAACTGTTTAACTGGGAAGATGTGAGGATGTGCATGTATCTACTATAGGTTGTGCAGCAATGCAAACTTTCTTTGCCAAAGCAGACTGAGGAGTGTTCTGTTTGTTGTTTTTGTTGTTGTTTAGTTTTTGTTTTAATGAAAAAAAAAAAAAAGAGTAATACTGTTCTGTCTTTATATATGAAATCTAAAGAATATGTAAGATTGTAGTGGATTTATTTGGTTTAAAAGGTAATACAGGCAGAAAAGGCTGTGGTAATTTCATATGTTAGTACCCACAGAAGATCTGTTACTGTATCCAATCTTACTTATTCTTAAAACATGATAAAAGATTTGAAAAAAAAAGTACTCATCATCCTTTATAGCAAAGAATTTTTTAAGAAGTTGTTTGTAGTGTTTTTTAATTTTCAAGTGATTGTTGAGCATCTCTCTAATCAGCTTTCAACAGTCATTTAAACTGCAATGGTTGAGTCAACAGTGAAGTACATGAGGAGTGTTCCTCTCATGTTTTGTGAAGATCCATGTATGTGGACCTGTGCAACTCCATGAACTACCACAGCTTGCTTTCTACCCATTGTGTAGCTAATTATTAGTACATGTTGCTTATTTGGAGTAAGGCAAATATTGAACCACTATAAGAATATCCCCATGTGACTTCACAGTGGTGTAGTTAAATGCACTTTGAAAATGGCTTTAAGTCAAAAATAGTTTGAAATTAGTCATGTAAGCTGAAGTTGTGTTGATAGTCCTAAAATAGCATATTTGAAAGAAGCAGAGGTTGATTAGAAAATGCCTTCTTTGTGATTGTTTGCTGCATTAAGTCTGACATCTGGCAAGTTCTAAATAAGGTGACAAAATACAAATGAGTGAGTGCTTGCTGCCAGCACTGGTAAGGAGGCCCCACTAGGAAGCAGGGGGATGCATGGCCAAGCAGATGTGCCCTTTTTTCAGAGACAAATTTTTGATGCTGTATTGGTAACCCTGAAGCATGACACCAGCAAGCCTCCCTGAACTGGGCAACAGCAGCTCTGGAACAGTGTGTGTGTGTGGCCCCCACCCTTGTTCCATCCTCAGCCCCTGCAGAAGCATTTGCTAGAGCAGTGTGGACAGGTCACTGAAGGGAGCTGTAGGACCTTTGGTTGCATGGTGAGATGAGGAGATGGCAAGCCCCCATACCAGGGAGAAAATCGGAGTTCACAGGCTGAGGAGTTTTCTTTGGTTCTGTTGGAATAACTGGTTGCTACAGACGTGACAAAAAAGAACTGAAAAGTGTCCACTAAACCAAGAATAAATCTGGCTTCCTCATTTGGAGAACCGGGTTTACTTGAAATTTGGCATGTATGTGCAAAATAACAGTTTCTTTCTTTGTAGGATGTAGAAAGAACAGATCATAAACACTTCAGGATATCTGTGTTCCTAAAGTGCTCCCACAAGGAACAATATATTTCTAAACCCCCCAGGTGCACACCTGCCTCAGTTTCCCTTTTCCCATAGGATGTTGTACCAAATGCAGTATTGCTGCTGCTTTGCAATTTTTACAGCCATTTCAGACTTTCATAGTTCTTGACCCCATGAAGTCCCTGCATCTCAGAGTCCCAGCAGCAAGTTCACGTGTCTGAATAAATAAATGGTGCCTTCAACCTGTCATTCTGCCTGCTAACTTGTTTTTGTTCCAGCCTTTTTTGGACTTCAGCATTTCTCTTGTCTCTGTCCTTCCCATGGATGACATTTAGGTCTTCATTTTTGATCCAGTTCAGCTGCTCCCACATTTCTTGCCTAGATTCTAGCATCGGATTTTTTACTTTTCATTTTTCCTCATGGAAAAAGATCATTAGGAGCTTTGCTTCTCTGCAGGCCTCTCTCTGACTAACAGAACCTGCCGTTCTATTGCTGCTAAGCTCCCATGACTGATTTTTATAACACCCAGGTCATGTGCTCCACCATTTTCTTCCTTATGTGTTTCAAAAGTTCTGGCTTGTTTTAAAATTAAGGTGTTTTTTTGTTTTTGTTTTTTTCCTTCAATGGGCTACATTTCTATCAGTACTGGTTCTTTGCTTTCACTCACCTGTTACTGAGTAGATGGCTCACTCATCCCGCTAATTTCTTCAGTTATTGTTCCTGCTTCTAAACTCATGTTTCTTCCAGTTTGGGTAATCATCAATTTGGGTAGGTGATGGCCACCTGTGCAGCTTAAATGGTGAACTGCAACAGAGAAATCTTCCTAGATCTACTAGTTGGAGTTATTACCAGAGCAATGTGCAAATAGTGTAAGCAAATAAACAATTGTGTTTTTGCCACAGCTCTTTTATGTACCTGAGAAGAGGGCAAAATTAGACAAATGAGTCCATGCAAAGCAACTAGTTCAGCTGCATTTAATCTATTACAGTGTAAAAGAAAACAAATGCCACTAAATATCTGAAGATATCTGAAAATATATTAATTGGCCTTTGCAAGACATGTTTCAAGTCTTATTTTTCAACACAAGTAAAGACATCTGTGGGACAGACTGCTAATACAGTTCTAACGTTCTGGAACCACTAAAAAAAGTTACTAAAACTAGCATGAAACTATATGACGGTAGTAATGATGGTTTTACCTTCGTGTAGTTCCTTTTGTGTCAAAGGTAAAGTTTAAAGGTATTCAAATCAAGTGCAGGGATCATTTCATGCACTACTGAAAAGGTGTGAGACAAAGGGACTGCTTAGCTGCACAGCAATCCAGTCTGATCTGCATGAGAGGTTTAGGTTGGCAAAGTAATTACCTGAAGTTGAATCTGGTGAACACACCAAGATTTAAGAGTCTCGCCCTTAAAAAGAAACCCATGGGATTTTTAACAATATCTGTAAGTAGCTGGGATCTTGGTTTCGCATCTTGTGTTTCTTCTGGAGGGACGGATGGCTATATTCCCACTGGCGCCACAGCAACTGAATGCACACAGTCTGGAGCTCCATATGCCTCCTGGGTTGGGCTTCAGATCACAGGGCACAGGACCGGTGGTATTTGTGCTGCCTGGGAATTAGGTGGTGCAGGCAGAGCACGAATCTTGGCTCGCATAGCTGTGCTGGTAAAAAAGTAACGGGATAATTTTGCCATTGAAACTGGACTCCTCATCATTACATCTCGTTTTTGTCTGAAAGGGAGGTGAGCTTGAGGTTCATCTGATGATGCAGAATTCAGCCTTGCTGTGTCTGCATTTAGCATGTAATGAAGTATACTGGGACAGAGGTTACCTACTGCTTTCTCTGCAGGACACTTTAATTCTCTCAGACCTGCTGGTGTGAATGCTGCTTAATTGGTTTTGGTCAATGTGAGCCTCATTTAGCAAAACCAGACTTTTTGAGCTGTCGAAGTACTCTGGTGCATGCTGGCTGGGAGAACATTGGGGTGATCTCACAGGCAGCTCGGTCTGCAGGTCACATAGGTGGGAGGAAGGACAGCAATGAGGTCCTGGGGCACTTGCTGCACCTGTGTGGGAATGTCGGTCCTTGGGGTCTATTGCGCACTGCCAGGTCCCATCCCCAGAGCTTCTTTAAAGGCAATGCATTTCTGATGCAAACACAGCCTCTTCACCTTTCAGGAAGCTACTTATATATTTTTTTCAAAATGCACTTTTAGCTAATTTGCTTAGTTAATTGTCAGTTTGGTTTGGTAGGAGGTGCTGGGTAGACTTTGTGAACTGAATCTAATGCTCAGCCATCCTGATTCAGCAACTTATCAACTGGGTCAGTCATGATACAAAATAAATACACTGTGAAAACAAAATGGTTTTAGCATATTGGGCCTTAAATGCCTTTAGGGTTTTACATGCTTTGCTAAATTGAAATTTCATACACAGAGAATACCTCTAATAGCACGGTGGCTTCTTAATCCCATGCTTTTGTGATAACTTCCTTCCCAGAGAAGAAAATAAAATGTAAACTTAATTGCTTAAACCCTGAAAAATGCTTTTCTTTGAACTCAATGAAGCACAGAGATGAATAGTTTATTACTAAAGGGAATTTAACTCTATTTATGACTGCTTGTACTGTGAAATTTGTTGTTTGTGATCTCTAAAGACTTGCTTTCTTATCAGGGATATTACGCTGTAGCTCAGACTATAGTGGAAAGCCAGACTGTAAGAAAATTACAGTCTCTAGGACAATGTGTCTCTGTATTTATGGAAAATAAATATGTAACTTTACCACCTTTAGGATTCAAAGCAGTGAACTTCCTAAAAATCACTGAAATATAAACTACTAAACACTGGAGGTCTTAAAAGCAATGATACTGTGATAGCAGATAAATGCTGTTCTAATAACGCCTACTACCTCATTTATGTGCCCAACACTGCTAGACCAGCTTTGAAAAACAGTCTGGAACATAGATATAGTGAAGTAATCCAATGTGAAGGACAAATACATCCCATGCAAAGTACTTCATGTATTTGTGAAACATGTACTTGTGACTGATGTCTGGAAACCTACTGCATAGCAGAAATGTAAGCCAATGATTTAGGACATGTGCATGAATTTCCCAGCTATTCTGAAAGTTTCTGTCTGCATATGTGGCCAACTAAAAGAGTAATTCTTCCTCGTGCAGCAAGATAAACCAAGATTTTTAGGCATATTGGCGTTTTCTAGGACATCTTAGCACATAGAAGCAACCTTTGAAAAAAACCCTTCATTTTTTCTTTCAGAATAGATAAGGAAGCCCAGAAAGAAGAACACATAATCAGGAGGGATGTTAGATGTATTAGAACTAGATGAACTGCTGCCATTCTTCAAAGCACTGGTAAGATGTCATGTAGAACATTGTGTCCAGCTCTGGTCAGCTTTGCTCAAGACCAGCTTTCAAGGTTTTCTGCATTCAGGGAAGAGACAGTGGGCTGCTCAGTGAAGCAGTGAGCTTCTCTTACCAAAGGAGACATAAAAAGCCTGGTCTGTTCAGCCTTGATGAGAACAAAGTGACAATCTTTGCAACAACTTTCCAATAGAAATGGGTGGCTGTGGGGATATTGGAGGAGGTAAGAAAGCTGACACTTCTTAAGATAGTGTTTGATAACTTGATAAGTGGGATTATGTGAAAAGGGTAAAACCACTAAAATAGCAGAGCAGGGAGCCTCCTGATGCAGGAGGCACATTCCAGGTCTCTAATCTGTAAACAGATTGTCTTCAGCAAATAATTCTTCAGCAAAAAATATTGAAGGGCTATTGGAAAAAAAATATATATATTTAAGGTAATACATTTCTAGTTTTCTGATTTTTTTTCCCTTGCCTTGCAAAAAGCCTGTTTCAATGACATATATTAAAAGAAGTTAAAATTTGGCATGTACATGTTGCCTCCAGAGCAAAGGCTAGAGTGAAAGTCAAACAAACAAAAAAACAAACAAACCACCACCCCAAAACCAACAAAAAACTTAAGTTATGGCTCAAGTCAGCCTTGACCGTACAGCAATTAGTTGCCAGTACCAGAACCTTGGCTTTACTTAGTTTTAATTTATACCATCAGAAGATTTTCCTTTTTTGAAACACAGCTCTGAACATAGACAATGGGTGATAAGGATTTCTGGTGAGAATTCAAAACAAAAGTGGAACTGTTGTCTGCATGGCAATGAAAATGAATATTGCTTTCACCAATTATGTATGAAAAATAGGTGAAACTACATGCACAGTTCCTAGTGTACTCACCATACTAGTCTCAATAATGCATGATACTTGCCAAACTAACTGAAAACAGCCATGCTCTAGATCCATAGATACTCCCTGTGTGTCACACATGTTCTTCAAAGAAACTGAATGTCTTGTTTTTTCTGTAAAATAGCATGTCATCAGCTGTGATGCTATGTAGTTATCTTTCAGTGAAAGACTGAAACAGTAGATTTCATACAAGGTCATCAGCTAATTAGATCATGCCAATAACACTGTTTTGGTGTAAACCTATTAAAAAAAAATAATGCATTAACCCACTGCCTAATGTATTGTAAGGGCCATCAGCTGCCAACACATTGACAATTTATTACATTTAAGTTAAAGAATAATGTTTGCAGTACCTCGAAGTGATGGAATATGAAACCTGATTTCAAAGACCCAGAGGACCTTGTGTTGTTTGGTATGTTTATGCTGCTTGGGTGTGTTTTCATCCTGTGTCTTTGTCTTGGCAAGCAACAAGTTTGTTTCTCTTCTGGGAAGCTGGATCATACTATACTATTCTAACTGGCTTGGTCTTATCCTGTTGCTTTTGCAGACATGTACTTGGTGTTTTGGCTCAGAGATTGTGCAAAGCACACTCACATCTGTCTGTGGAATGGAGTATTATAAGTGTACTCATTGCACCTGTAGCACTTGTTTCTTATCATGCTCCTGCTGTCAGGCCTATAATTGGAATTTTAAGGCAATAAAAACCAGTGCTTTAGTGAAATCATATACAACACTTACAGGGAAAGGTGAAGCAATTTTTGAATTACCTTGGTATCTGAGACACTGTTTGTCAAAGGGGATAAATGGCATTGACTGCGATACACTGTATTAGCTTAGAACTCTGGTATGGATGTTTTTGCCAAGTAATCTCAGTTGTAAGATGGGTTGTGCCCTAGAAAAGCGGTTCTATTGTCTAATGGAAACCAGAGTATTTAGAAAGAAATATGATGCTGTTTGATAAAATGCCTAAGAAATGCTAAATTTATAACTGGTAGTTCAACAGCAATGTTACTGTATGTTCGCAATTGAAGTTTCACTTTTATTCTTCTGCAGGGAAATTGTCAAAAACAGTACAAGAAAAACAAACCATAGAATTTATGTGAACCTTTCCATTGCATTAACATAGCTCCAGTCTGTGCAAAGGATGCTTTATAACAGGATAGTAGTCCAGTCTGAGATAGAATAGAAACTGAGGAACAACAACAAAATACCTAAAATCAAGAGTGCGAATGACTACTCACTCATGCACACGTAAAACTAAAAGAAGGTATTGAATGCAGCTGCATGTATGTTTTTCTTGGATTTAGGAGTATTCAATATGTTTTGTTAATTTTAGGTGGGGTTTTGATTACTAGAATTTGCTTATGCCATCAGGTGGATGAGAGCAAAAATGTTGGCAGGTGGGATTAGAATTTCAGGTGATCTTGACATGCAGGAGATATGGACTTAAAGTAGGTTTCAGTTAGGGACAAATCCTAAAGTACAAACAGAGGTTGAGAAACAGACTTGGTACTAGTTCTGTATGCTATATCATGAAATAAATGCAAATCAGCACTGTAATAATGTGGCAATGAAAAGAAATGCCAGAGTGGGATATGGGAAGCAGGAGCACTGTATGCTCCTCCCAGCACAGAACATGGAAGCTAGTATGGGAACTACATTTCCAAACAGATGTAGGTTAGTCAATAGAAGACCAATGACAAAGCTTACAAAACCAAAATCCCTAGAAAACAATGGCTGCAAGGAGCACTTGAGTCAGCTTTAGGACTGAAAAGAGAAATTCAGTCTTGAAATATTAATAAGTTCTTCCATGAAGAGTGAGAGGACAACGCTTTCACCCTACACATGGTGAAAAGGACAAGAGCAGATTGTCACAACTTGCCACAAGGATAATGAAGGTGAGATATTAAGAAAAGTTTTTATAAATTTTATGAATCACCCTTGGCTCTCCTGTTTCCAAGCTAGTCTCATGTCACAAATGATTTGCAATGACGTGCATGTGTTATCAAATACGTTCTTTTATATTCTGAATAGTTTATTAAACAGTAGAAATAAAGGACAGATTTTGGGTTTTCATAAATCTAATAGTCTGTGTAAACAAGTGAATTAAAAAAAAAAAAATATAAAGAAACTCCCAAGCAGAAAATTAGAGCAAACTAATTGAGTAAATTATTTGCTGTGAATCATACACTTTAGTTTAATTTCTAAGTTTGCCTATTATTGATCCTTAATTAAAATAATGGTGCTATAGGCAAAGTTGTTTTTATTATCACTCTGAATACAGGTAGTCACTCATTGCTTTAAAAACTTGCATCTTTAGATATATTTTTAAACAGTCAGTTTGCATATTTATAGCTGTTAATGTTATGTTAAAACCCATGCAGTATCATTCTGTGAATACTGGAAAAGTAAGGGTAAATAAACATGATTAACTGCAGACTGTGATGCTAAACATATTCAATTATTCAGGCGAATGTTTCTCTCTCTTTCAGCTAATGAGAAATTTATGGATTAGCCCTTTCCTCCTTCCCTGGTGGTTATTCCCTTCTATTGTTAAGAAACCAGGGGATAATATAATGAGATGCTCACTTGATTACTATCAATAAGACTTCAAAAGCAGCCAAATTCATCTCAGGTGTAACATCAACAAAATCAATAACTTAACAGTAATGAATATTGCTAAAGAAAACTGCAATGTGTCTGTATGATCATTTTGATTTAAAGCATTTTTTAATTTACCAAACACCTTTTTAAATGACATTAAATCTTGCAATATTTATGCAAGAGCTCAGACCAGGAGAGAAAAAAAGGGTCTATAGAGAATGTGTGTCAGCATATTCATACAACATACAACTTTGCTGATCTCAGTATGGGGCTGCCTTGGAAGGGTCAGGACCCAGTCTAGGGCTGTGTATTATTAAGGGCTGCAGAGCAAGCCATGGCCATGCTCTGCATGTCTGGGCAGTTCCCACATGCAAGCTCTTCCAGTGGGGGAATTACATGTGGTTCCCTGGGAGAGGCTGGAGTAACTGGGACACATGGGTGAGCTTCAAAAAAGGGGCTGTGGTGGCTCATGGAGACTGCAGCATCCACCACTCAACTGAAAGTCAAAGGGCCGCCGCTGGCTCTGGGAGTAAGTGCTGTGCTCATAGGACTGAACTCTGGCCATGAGAACAGGCTGGCCTCTTCCATACTGCCTTTTGGGAACAACCTCTGGCCCAGACTTCACCCACACACTGGCTATTCCTGGGCCTTGCCTAGAAGCTGTACCAGGAGCATGCTGATGTTGATCATGATACACAACCACCGGGCAGTGTTTGAGCCTGCACCAGGCCTTCAGGGAGAGATGGGCCCACAATTCTCACACTGACTGCAAACAGTGAACCCTTCTGCCTCCTGGCATTGCTTCTGCCATTTCCTTTGAGCTTTCAGACTCGATCTTAGCATGGGGTCCTCTACTGTCCTCAGCAGATGTCATGTAGACCTAGGACAGGAACTCATCTCGAAGTTTCCAGTGATGTATCAAATAACCAGCTGAACTTCTCAAAGCAAAGCACCTTTTTGGGAAACAAAGCATCTCACTATAAAGCCTTATTTCATAAGAAAGGTTTATTTTAAAGCCTTTCCCTGATTTTGTTTCTTGGAATTTCATTTTAACACATGGCTTATCTTAAAAAACAAAAAACAAAAAAAAAAACCCCACACTCTCTCTATTGATATGAAACAAACCTGTCACGAACTTATTGCTCATTTTTTAATTAAAATTTTCTATTATGTAAAGCATGAGTCTTAGGCTGACTGGCTATCATTCAAGCTCTTGGAATAGAAGATCTTAGCACAGGATCATAGAAAATTCAGTGAGAGCCTCCTGCAGGAGTTCCCTTTCTCACAATGAGATTTCAGTAAATTACACTATTCCTTTCAAGAGTAATTGCAGTAAATTTAATATGACCAGCACACATGAAATATGTCGGTATATCACAGTTCATTACAATAGGATCTCAGTTGTGGACTAATAATAAATAGTAATGCTCAGATAACAGCAAGAAAATGTTATGTCTGAGCATTGAAATAACATAAATAAGGATCTGAACTCATTGAATCCTGTTCTGAACAGAATAAATGGATGCCTGTGGACTTCTATCAAAGTGATGGATGAGGGGTTTTCTTCTTTGACTACTGAAAATGCAAAGAAATAAAAAAATGTATCCAACCCCCAGACTTTCAGTCCTCTCCCTGCATTTGTAGCAGCTCACCCTTCCAACAAATGATTGAGGACTGCAAACACAGAATGTGAAGGACAGCCTGCTCCAGCAGGAATATTTGAGATCATAATCCAAGTTGTAGCAGCACCTTCGGCACTTAAAGGGATATGGTAAAACAATGCTGTTGTGGTTTTTGTTCTGCTTTACTTTTCAGTGTTTGTAAAAAATCATGTTTTCTGGAAACCATGAACATGTTTTTTCTTTTGTTCTTAGTTCGTCATCTTGTTTGGAAAGCATTGATTTCTTCCCACCATTTCTTTTTGGAGCACAATCCAATTTAGTATGTTTTTTTTTCTGCAATACTGATCCTGACAATCAATAGCTAGCAGTTATATTCATTTTTAATACTATTTTTTGCTCTTTCAAGCAACTCTGCCTAAGCACTCTGAAGCCTATTTCAGCTGCAGCACGAGACACTTTATTTTAATCTTTCACTGATACTAGCAGATGCACAGAAAATGCTACTTACTTGCAAATTATAACTGAATAATTTAAAGCATGGGCAGATTATTATTGCGAGCTCATGAAGGAGAAAATTAAAGGTTTAAGGGGCAAACTCAATTCTGATCTAAAACTACCATAACATGTGGAGATAATAAACATACATCAGTAGTGAAATTGGTCCAAATATCATCCCTGAATTGGCAGTGTGCATGGATAGTCTTGTGATAACATTTTATTGTTATTCAGGCTGAAGCAGAAGTAATCAAAGCTCATTTGTCAAGGCTTTTTTCTTTTTAAAAAACAAACAAGCCAACAAAACACCAGACTTTCTGAGAGGAATGTTTCTTCCAAAGTTACAAAGAAAAAAAAATCTACAAAAAAGCAGGTGTATTGAAGAACTTTAATCTTTCCAGGTATATGATACAGGACAGAGACAGGACACCAGAGCTGATTGATGAATGGTATGACCCGTTATGGAAAACTTGCCTTTATTCTTTATTTTCAGCAATTTATAGCTGCTTACAACTTCAGAAGACTTTAATAATTTATGATGCTATTTTCTTTGCAGAAATATTGCTTGTGCAGTGCTTGAGTGTAAAATAAATATTATTTACCATGGATATATTGGTTTAACATTACAATTTCAAATACTTCAATTATGTATATTATACTTAACAGATAAAGCGCATACATCTATTTCAAATTTCTGTTAAAGCAGAAGTGGCTCAACAGAAGTTTGAGAGATGCAATGGCTTGGTGCTCAAATAAATTTTTTATTTAGGCAGTTGGCTGAATCTAGGAGGGTTGCTTTGCTTTTGCAGTAGTTGCAAAAATTATCTTGTCCCCTTCTCTCTTGTCTGAGATAATAGTAACTTTGTTAGTCAGAAAGTCAGAAGGAACCACGAGATGGGGCTGAATGAAAAATCCCGTTGTCTGGGATCCCAGTGCTGTAGCTGATTGTTGGACAACAGGCCTGTTGATTTTTAGAGCTGACATTCATAATGCTTCAGCAAACTCCTGCTCTAGGGTTGTCCAGGTGTTAGGCTAATTTTCTTCTCTTGTGGGTGCAAAGATTTTAAAATCCAAAATGGGCTGCTGAGATTTCCTGATCTGGCATCCTGGATGGCAGAAGCTGAAAAACAGAAGCTGCTGATTGAAATAACAAGAACATAATTGTGGTTGGAACTTGGGCATGTTTTCTTCTTTCTTTTTTTTTTTTTTTTTTCCTTTGTTTTTCAGAAAGATAGTAATCTGTGGAAAATTCACCTCTTCTAAACCTGTTTCCTTTCTGCTATTTTCATTCCAATGCTTATAGTCTTAGTATTGGATAAAATTGTTCATAATTCTTTATCTAATTTTACCTAGATCAATCTCTGACCTTGTCATTGAGTCTTGTTGTGTCACTTCTGACTGGTTTTTGGTATTGTAAAACTTCTTCCTGACTAAACAGTTGCAGACTGTGAGGAAGTTTCCAACTTACTCATCTCTTGGATAAAATATAAGCTTCCAAGCTTGTAATTGCTCATACAGGGCATATGGTATTAAGACAATTCTCCCCAACTTTTGAATATTCAATGTTAGAATTTACACAAAAGTAATATATATTTTATGGTTCTGACTTGATAATTTGTTCTTCAAACCTGGCAAGAAAACAAATAATTGTGAATAATGTGACCATTGTTTTGGCTTTGGAAGTCCTTCTGCCCATGTCTGGATTTTAGCCAGGATATTGTATTAGACTGTTGAGCAGATGAACTCATCCAGGCCTACTGTCAGCTGTAGAAGATGGGGAGGGACAGCTCTGGATCGCAGCTCATCTCTGCCCTCTTTCTAGAAGTTATTGCCGTCTTGGTTATGCTGTCACCGTTAACCAGTCACTCCTTAGACTAGCAAAGACCTTATTACCCAAATCGTTGAAGATGATTTTCATCTCCATCAGCAGGAAAGAGAGAGTATCATGAAGAAAATCAGCTGGTGGGTCTGAGACATCCCCGCTCTTCAGTGGGGGGACAGTGAAGAACTGCAGTGAGAAGAGATACGAACTGGTATCTGAAAGATCTCCAGTTGCAGAGCACGTTGAACTTTTTTTTTTCCCAACCCTTTTCATACTTTTTCCATCATCCTCAAGTAAGTTTATACCAAACCCAAATGATTTCACTTAATGCTGGAATTTTTTAGAAATTGAGTACTTCAGATTACAACATTCTTACCACCTAGAGGCACTTTTCATATGTTTTCTTCTCCATTTTGTTCTCTGAAGGAAGATCAGTCACATCTACTACTTTAGTTTTTTATAAAATTTAGTTTTAAGCAGTGCCATAGTTCTCAGCAGAGAGATCAAACCAGAGCTGCATCAAATTGCATTCTGACCTCAAGGTATTACCCTCAAACTGCGATTCAAGGTGCTTCCCCTCATTAGTTTAATGAATGCTACAGCAGTTTGTCTCGGTTGACTTTTTTCATAAATAATTTGAAGCCCTTTGTTGCCATGGCCTAATATAATTTCATGCCATACCCCTTAATGATTCACAGACAATTTGTTAATCTGGAGAACCTATTTTCCCTGAAACAGTCCTGTCCATAGTGATTATCCCCATAGCTGCACCAAGATGATTGAGAACTCAGGTTCCTGCCTGGGAACCATTGGTGTATTTCCACCAGAACAGATGTTAGGAAATTCGTTACTTTTCTCTCCTGACTCCTTTCAACTAGAAATTTTGATCATGTGCTTATTATATGAACAGAGGGTTTGACAGTAACTAATTTACATTAATA
Organism: Streptopelia decaocto; assembly: GCF_964273445.1. NCBI lineage: Eukaryota > Metazoa > Chordata > Aves > Columbiformes > Columbidae > Streptopelia > Streptopelia decaocto. The sequence goes on from NC_138663.1 coordinate 89,299,751, forward strand.
TACAGATACTTCTGTATTATCTTTCTGATCTGTTAAAGTTATAGATTCAGTGTGCTGCCTGCTGGCTCAATCTCATTGGCAGCTGCTCCACTTGTACAAAGCATTCATGTTGACTCCTGCTGATACCCCTGTAGGATTTAAGTTGTTGAGTGAGCTACAGAAAAGGAAAAATAGACCCTTATTGCTAATTTTTTTTTAAAAAATATGTATACTTTTTCCAAAGACATCTTAGCGGATTCTGATTTTTCACAGACATCTCTAACACAAGCTTGCAGAAATTTCCAAACTTGCATCTCAAGAGCTATCATAGGGTACAGTGGATTCAGATGTCAAATAACAAGTTGAGATTTAGTTAATTGGTTTATGTGTTACTTGGGTACATATGTATGTATTTGCAAATGTACATTAGCACTTCAGATCAGAAGTGGGCCTTGGAAGGAAGTCTTCCAGTTGTTCCCACTGACTGCACTCTGAATCATGGAGTGCACACACTGGATTTTATTTGGACCAGAACAAACTGAGGTGTGCCTAACTTATCCCATTAGATGTCATGGGCTTACCTCTACTGGTGACCAACTGCTAATGACCTGGTAGACATTCAGCCCAGGAGATCAGGTAATTGTCCTCATATCAAAATACTCTTTGTGTGGACATAAGCTGCTCAGCACTGCTCTAGGGCACTGTGCTTAGCTCTGCAGATCGATTGCTGTTGTGTTCCACCACGACTTATTGTAGGCATGTTGATATAACCAGGGAGTCTGAAAATCAGAGAAGCGTGAACTGCTTTTCATTTATTTTTGAATGTTTCTCCTGAATGCCAAGGGGATGTAGCCATTAGTACCAATGCTGGAATAATCTGAAAATTTTTCAAGCCTTTTGTGAGCATGCATTTTTATACCTTTATGGTAGTGACTGTGGATTAGTGGCAGTGAAGATCTGTGTCCTAGGTGGATTGTGTTGTTTTGTTTGTGTGCTTGAAAACATTGGCAGCTTATTTTACAGTATGTTGTGTTTGAAATGGTCAACAAGGAAGAAAATGTAGTTGGGAGACTAAGCAACACTTCAGAATGTGTTTACAAGTAAATAACAAGTAAACAATATATCCCAGAATGACCAAATCATAAATAATACTCAGTTTTATCTCCGAACAAGTATGCAGACTTCAATGACCGAGGATGTAACTGAAGGCTGATTTAGTGCCAACTACATGGCACAAATTGCAGGAAAATAGAGACATACACTTGTACTCTCTGTTTGCAGAAATAAATTCCCGAACTAAAATGCTTTTGTGGCCCTGTGCCCACAGTATTCCAATTTCTCTTGATCACTGTAGTAGAGGGGTGGAGAGAAAAATAATAAATTGAAGCCACCAGCCTCTTTATGGGACATACTGATTCATGTACAAAACACATTGATGCCCTGTTCTTTTGCACTGCCAGAAAAACAGATTGGTACTGTGGAACCCATGGGCTGTATGCTGGCATTAGCTTTGGTGTGAACTGAGTGCTTTAATTACTTAGAAGAACATTTTTCCATATGTTTGTAAATTTAAAGTGGTAGATTTTAATAATATAAATTATGTGGTGGTGTGTGTTTTTGTGTTTTTTTTTTTCTTTCTTTTTTTTTTTTTTTTTTTTTTGGTGTTGTTGTTTGGTTTTTTTTTTTTATTTTAGTGTGTACATGGTGTCCTATAAATTAAATTCACAGTACTCTGGCTAGTATTGTGGATGTATGTTTTTAACTTAACAATAACAACAAACCCACAAAAAAACCCCACCAAAACCCAAACCAACAAGCAAAAAAACCCAACAACAACAACAAACCTGTTCACCTCTTCTGGATATACCCTTATCCAACTTTTTCTAATATGAATGATACATTATTTCTGTTGGCTTACATAGGATTTTTCTGTCTCCACTGGACTGGCACCAGTGGTGAATGCAGAACAGTCTTTCTTATTGCTGAACTGAAGAGGTACTTCTCTTCTAGATGATACTTAATACATGATTTTCTTTGTTGTGATGGATTTTTTTTTGTTTCGTTTAATTATCATTGATGGCAGCTTGGAGAATTATACCCTCTGTAAAATGGCCAGCAACTGAAAATTAAGCAATTACAAATCTAAGCATTAGCAAACCCGTAGCAATTTAAAATGTGTGTACACCCATACTTTCTACACTCAAGCAAAATGAAAACCAACCTTTTATGCCCATGTATTTTATGGATCAACATATTGTTATTCCTATGCAAAATGTTTATAAACAAGCCAGTGAGTTTTAAATCCAGTTCAATATGGATTACAGAAAAACTAAGGAGGTTTGAATAAATCAGTAAGATTCTCATCAATACTACCCTCAGTGTGAAAATATTATTAATACAAACCAGTATGCTTTATCTACAAATTAAACTGTCATATTATTTTGTCTCTTATACCACTTTCTACTCAGGAATTATTGATCTATCAGCATTAAAATTCTATAGATTTTTCCATATAATACCAGTCATTTTCTAACGTAGCATTAGCTTGTTATTTCAAATCAAGATAATCTTGTAAAACTATATATAAAATATGTCTAAATTGTGAAAATGTGCATAGATATTACTTGCCTATGGGTTTGATAAACATAGTTATGTGCCTTTTAGTAGATGGAGGTGGGTTTTTGTGTATAGTGTGTGATTTTATTGGAATGGCACAAATGAATGTTACTTTAGGTTTCCAAGCTCAGGCAGGTAGCTTTACTAGAATTACCAATTTCAGGGAAAACGTGATGTCCCACTATGATTTGAGTTAGAAGGAAAACTGTACCAAATTTGCAGCTCTGCTGTTCTGCTGAGCCCAGGGTGAGTGCAAACTACAATCTCAGTTGAGGCAAAATGACCTCTGCCCTTTGTAAGTACTTAGAAGAGAACAAAGCTGCTGGATATGGTGAATTAAGTAAAGAACTGCAGAACCTCACAGATGCACAAGACTTGAATCAGCAGGTATTCATATATTTTGGGGATTCATCTGTATTCCTGTCTTTTAAATTAGAATGCCTGAATGTGTCTACTTAGGTTTGGTTCAGGAACATATTAATTAATTTTTACCCTGTTCTTCACAAAGTAGATGATTTTTAAATAGTGTGTTAAACCGCGAGGCCAGATAATGTACTTCTGTGAAGGGAGCAAAGGCCATACCCACAAGGTGAAGCTAGTCAGAATTAGCCTACATAGACTCACACTGTAACTGGATTATGGCTCAACTTTGACACAAACAAAAGCATTGCTGAGCCAGGTACAGTTCACTGAGGACTGCAAACCCACCATGGGCTGCAGACAAATACCTCAGGTGGTCAAGCATTAGTGCGATCTTTGCTGCTGCAACGCTTTTCTGCTATTGCTTATTTTATTTTCTGAATGAAAAGTAGCTTGTGTTCTGGCTGAAATCAGGATACAGAAAATGACCAGTCTAATCCTGTAAGGATCTTCATGAGGTGTGCCTGCATGAAAGCACTTTAATGTTCATGGGGCTCAGCAATTTGGCATCCAGTTCACATCTAAACCCTACTTGCTATATCAAGGAGACATTTCTTGTTCTTAATCTCTTTTAAGGCCATAAAATGCAGTGATGCTTGCCTCTTTCTTTTACAGCACTTCCACTTTAGTATTCATCCTTGGTGAGTACCAAGGGAGCAGGTTTGTCTGGCCTTGGGAATCCTGCATGCTGGCCCATGCTCTTCTACTGTGAGCCCTTGTTTTTTGGATTCATCAAAACACATAGTAAACACATTTGACATATAAAATTACAGAAATAAGTTGTGTATGTCACTCTGGAAGAAACTGTATATCAATTATAAAAGGAATTAATGGCAACCAACTCATATATGAATATATTCAACTACTGACATGTAAAATCAGATGAGCTGAATCTCATGCTGTGTGTCCAAATCAAGACTATGAATTCTCCTGTAAGACCTATAACCTGAGAGGCAAATAGTCTTAAGGCTTAGCGACTTGCTTATTTCTTCAGAAAATTTTTCTAGAGACCCCAAAGAGTTAAGTTAGATGAAGTCATCTTCCTTGCATGTGTAGGTACATTGCAGTGGGAAACAGGCAAGGAAAAAGAGGGAATGCTTGAATATCCTTGAGACACAAATTTTCCAGAGGGGCTGGTGGGTTTATAAGAGTTCTACATCCTGTACCCAGGCACCTGTGGCAATATTGTGCAAATTCCTAGTCAGCTGGCTCAGGAAAATCTACTGTCCTGTGCAAACCACTCCAACAGCAACGCAGCTGCTGCCAGCCCTGCGCCCCTCTCACCCCTGCTCATTGGCATCTTTGGTCCTGTATGAGACTGTGTTTTGTGAAGGGGGGAAAAAAATCCTCATTAGGAGAACAACAATGAGAAAGGGAAGAAGAGGTACATCTTAGTTATGGTATGTCTGGGCACGTTGCTGGTTATCTACAATCCCTGGTTAAGACTGTTTCAGAGGTCGAATGTAACCTCAGGAATATATGGCTCCTACTACAAATGAGTGTGGGAAAGTTTTTGCATCCATTAATTAGATCTTGTTTTACAGCATGCTGATTAAAAAAAAATATATATATATATATATAAAAAAAAAAATATATATATATATAGCTATGCTCTGTGTATTGACAACCAGGCAGAGTGAACTGTATCCTACATTAATGATGCTTTAACCACAGGAGTAACCTGTGCCTGTTGTGTCTGATGTCTTAGGTGAGGGGTGTTTCCTTTGGCAGTCTTGAGTGGGAAACTGAGGCTGTAGAAGGGCAGAGCTGAGAACTCTTGGCTTTTGCTGTTTTGAGGCAAGCTAAATATGTTTGTTTTCTTGGTCACAATTGTCTGCAGTATGGTAATGTATGCTGCACCTGAGGTTCCAGATTTATTTATGGAAGACGTGCACTTAAAAGTCCCTGGCTTTTAGACAGTCAACTAGATTTCACATTGAAAGAATAAAATCCCACATAATGACATAGTGGAGGAAAATATATGTACTGTGTACACAACTGAATATATGTTGTCTAAATAATTCATATGAGGATCAGGGAACTTGACAGATATATAAGTGACTTAACTGAACTGAGCTATTTTTTCCCTACAGGTCTTTCTATTATTGAAGTAGACATAAATGGGTAAAGGTCTTATTTAAAAACACTTTTTAAAGTAGCAATCATTATATAGAAAAGAAATCCCTTAAATAATATGTCTATTTGTCACTACTCTAACAATGATAATCAGCTAATGTACTGAATGTGCACATCCCCAGTTCTATCAAGAGTTGCATTTGATGCCCAAGCTGCTCTAATTGCAACCTGTGTAATTGTGTAACTCAAGTAAATTACTAAAGACAAGTTGATTTAAACACAGTGTTAAAACTTGAAAGGAGTGACAGTACTAATAAGCAAAATAACCAGAATGGATCTATGTGACAAAGCCAGTAATTATAAACTTGAATACCAATTAGTTCTGAACAGGTAGGTTTATTCCAGCTCTTTCATTGGCCTTCAGAATAATTATATTAATTTTCTGAAGTATCCAAAGCATCCAGAAAAGTAAAGCAAGAATTCATTATGTAAAAAACCCACATGCCTAGCACCTGCCTTTTCAGTGTTTCTATTTACAGCCATAATGAAAATACACATGCTGGTAAATCCATCTGCTCAAAATAGACAAATTGTTACCCCTTTGTTGAACTTAAGTAATGAAATCTATCAGTGAGAGAGTTCTGCAGGTGGTGGAGATCGATCCAAGTAGGACAGTGTGAAACACTGATGGAAGAACTACTAAGAAGTATTTTGAAGATATATTGACAATGCATCTGCTTTTCTCACAGCAGTTTATCTCACATTTGAAGCTATTTCCTTTAATGGTATAGTCACTATAGTAGTGGCTGCTGATTTTCTCTTGTGAGTGGCACATCATCTATCTATCATTATTTATTTTTAGTAGGGATAAGTCACGTTGTTTGCCCTCTTATTTCCTCTGGCATTACCATGGGGAACAAGTTAAATTAATTAAAATTAGAACTTCATGGCTTTTTATTAGCTCTGAAATTTAAATAACATCTGTACTCTCTGTAACCATGTATTAGCTGAACAAATACAAATTTGCATAATTTAGAAAGAGTATATGTTGATTGCAAAGTGTAATGTTGCAGCAGCAAGACTTGTTGGAATAAACTCTCAAGGAGAAATGAGAAAAGTCTTTTCGCTTGTGAGATCTTCAATTGAACTAGAAAAAGAATTAACGTTACAGTTCTTTGTGCTCAAAGAGAGATGAAATTAGCTTACCCGAAACACTAGTAGGCCTTTTTTAACAATGTATCCTGCAAATTTTGGCAGGAATGAATGAAATACATACTTTACATGTAATTCAATGTATCACTCTGGCTAAACCCTTGAAAGTGCTGTTATTTTTCATTCTAGCAACTGAAAAATATAAAGTTAAATCAATAAAAATATGTGAGCATATTGTTGTCCTTATTATATAAATTCCTTGCCTTCCTGCTTTTAAATATATATATGAGGAAACATTTAATGCAAGAGCTCTGTTAAATATTTTATTTTTTCTCTGGAAAGTAATTAATGTGAGACAACTCTTTGGTCTGAAGTCTATACTAGCTATCAATTGTTCAGGAGAAATGGACACTAAAATATGTATAGTGATGCCACTCTGTCACTGCAAAATTTGGGGTCTTTTTTGCTTTGAGCATATATATTAGGATTAGGTGCAAATACAGATTTTGCATTCTTTTTGTTGGTTATAACAGCACGTCCATGGCTGGTAATGCCTCCTTTATTTAACTGTTGGAGTACTTAATACTGGGAAGAACATGGAAAAAGTGGATTATGGAAATAAACAACCTTTCAAGAATTTATTCTCCCAAACAGTTCCAAAGTTTGTGCTAAACATTTTGAAACACGGCTCACTATCACTTCTAAATGCTTTATTTTAAGCATACCAGGCATAGCCTTACCAAAGTGAAAAGACTGTTTATGAATTACTAAAAAAAGCCTGCACCATCACTTTTTTTTTTTTTTCAGTTTAACATTCTCTATTTTCTTTTTAAAAAATCATATAGCATAGAGATTAGCTGGACGAAAAAGAGCAAGACATGGTTTATCTCAGAAGGTCTTATTCCAAGTAAGTGAAAGGCTTGTTGAAGAATTGGCAAAAAAGCAACAGAGAAAGAGAGAGATGATGGATTTATAGCGCGTGAGAGGTGACAGGTTTTAGTAGGCTATGGGGAATGTTAAAAGTAAAATCATTTCGTGCAATAGGTATTTTGAATGAAGATTTGCAACAGTGCTAGAAAGGAAAGTATTAGCTTTGTCAAAATGTCAAGAGTCATTCTGACGATTTTGGTTGTAGGAATATACCAGGATGGGCAGATCTGGGAATTTTCAAGGAAATGGTGGTGATGAACCTAGAAGAAATCTCTCCTTTGATTTGAATCTTTTTTTGATGTTTAACATCCTAGCAGAAGTTACAAGTTATGTTGGCACCAAGTCTTCGGTGTTTATGGTTTTCTTGGATGTTGCTGATGTTTTCCTTTGCAGAGCAGACAAAATTCAGGAGGAATCTATTGTAAATAAATCAAATGTGTTTTTTCTTTGTCTCTTAACAAATGTCTTTTCTGAATATCAAAAAACTGTAAACGTTACACTGAGCTTTGGAAGCTAGCTGCAGTTCTCCAACTCTTTGTACTCAGACATTAGATTCCCTAAACTAGAAATATTAATTATGCATCTTGAAATCTGAGGTATTTTTAGCAATGGTCAATAAGAATATCTACTGTGACTCTTGTAGTGACAAAGGCACTGGTTAAGTGCAATAAGTAAATAAGGATTATGTGTCCACGAAATAATTTTTTTCTTAAGGAGATAGTTGAAAACAGTTATGGAGAATTCTGGGTTATCAGGTGTACAAATACAGCCACAAACTAAAAAGCATTTTTTTTTATACACAGGAAGGAACTAAGTTGCTGGTCTTATGGTACTAGTAAGAATGCTGCTGTTCTATTTTAAGGAAAAGTCACCAAGGGGATGGAACTTATTTGGACACAAGCGCCAAGACTGAGTTGGAAACCTTTTAATTTTTTTGAAAGCTAGTTTAGAAAACAATGTATGTGCTAGGTTAATTAGATGAAACTTCTGTAACGATGAATGTTTGCTCTGTCTGAACAGTGAGGTAAATCACTGTGACAAGAAAATAGCTCAGTATTTTGTTCCACAAACCTCAAGATTTGCTGCTTGGAGGAAGAGAAGGGCATCTTAGAGCAGCAGCATTCAACCTTTTTTCAGTTTATAGGTTCTAAAATTTTTTTGCAATGCCTGTAAGGAACTTAATCTGACACTGGGCTGTGTTTTCCCAGTTATGTTCAGCAGAACACGTAGTACTTACCCGACACGTGAAATGTCCCTGGTTCAAAACCGTGTGGAAACAATGATGGTCTGACCCTTAGCCAAGAGGACCAACCATGTCCTGGGGTGCATCCAGCACAGCATTGCCATCCGGGCCAGGGAGGTGATTGTCCTGCTCTGCTCTGCACTGGTGCGGCCTCACCTGGAGCACTGTGTGCAGTTCTGGGCAACACAGAATAAAAAGGATCTAAAGCTACTGGAGAGTGTCCAGAAGAGGGCTATGAAACTGGTAAAGGGTTTTCTGGGGAAGCCATATGAGGAGCAGCTAAAGTCACTTGATTTGTTCAGCCTGGAGGAGACTGAGAGGAGACCTCATTGCAGCTACAGCTTCCTCACAAGGGGAGGAGGAGGAGCAGGTGCTGAACTCTTCTCTCTGGTGACCAATGACAGAACCTGAGGGAATGGCAGGAAGATGTGCCAGGGGAGGTTTAGGTTGGACATTAGGAAAAGGTTCTTCCCCCAGAGGGTGGTGGAGCACTGGAACAGGCTCCCCAGGGAGGTGTCACGGCCCCATGCCTGACAGTGTTCAAGAAGAGACTGGACAACGCCCTCAGATATGTGGTGTGAACTGTGGGGTTGTCGTATGAGGGACAGGAGTTGGACTCGATGATCCTTGTGGGTCTCTTCCAACTCAGGACATTCTATGATTCTATTTCTTGTCCATCCAAAAGTCCCTAAGAGACTGCAAATGACTGCTGTAGCAGATAAAAATCAGCATCACATATGAGTTGGATGAGGTTCACATTGCTTGCTTAACTGTGGCTCATATAATAGAAGAGGCCTGGAGGAAAGCAAATAATGGAAAGTCTCTGAGACTTTTCAGCTTTGGATGGACAACTCTTCCTGTGGACAGGGTGAGCATAGTCACTATATTTTTCTTGTTTAAGTGATACTACTTAATTCTAGTATCTGTTACTAAATGCTCTCATCTTATTATTAATCACAAAGGTTTCGTGTTTAGTACAAGGAATGACCTACCGCCTTTGGATAGTGTTCAGCTGTAGCAAAAAGGATGTTTTGGGGAAGGTGAAGATAAATGTGAAGAAGATTTTTGGGTAGTTGGAAGCACAGTATACCCAGAATATGACTAGAGACAGATACCACAGTCTCATTAAGCAGATTAATATACTTCACATATTTTCAAAATCTAAGTCAGGTTCAGGAGAGCTGAAGACAATCACACAATTATCCGTCAGTGAAACCACACCAACAGTATTGATAAATACTGGGTTGTTGTTCTCATAGCCCTGTGCAAGGGGGCAGTCTCAGTGCAGCTTTATTTTCAATGACTGTCTTCAGCTCTGTGCTGTGCTTGTTGTCTTTCTTTTCCTAAAAGTTAGTACTCAAGGTAAGAAAGCCTTCTCTAACTAATAAACACAACCACACAAGCTCTGTTGTATAAGTACACTCAGCACTTGATTCAGTCTCTACAGTCATTGCTGATTATATAGTTAGTATGCTAAAGCAAGGAACATCTGAGATCTGCTGGCCCTCATGAGGACAAAGGAATGAGAAGCACTAACAGAAACACCAACGAACATGAAACCTGTTGTTGTGGGGAAGAATTATTTCAATATGCTAAAGGCTAGTTTTTTTTGTTTCCCAGCAGAGATACCGTCCTGTCACAGGCAGAATTATGCACTAGTCCTGCCTCCAGCTCTTAGCTCTTACAATGGAAATATTTGTGGGGGGGGGTGGGTGGGAGGTGTTTTGATTTGGTTTTCCTCTGTAGGGCTGGATGTGGAAACCTCTCCTCTTCTCTCTGCAGTGCAAGTTGCTCTTTGGCTCTCCTGTTTAGCGCTAGTGGGATTAAGTGCTGTTCCATGGGAAAGCAACAGGTCACTTTCATGGAACCAGAGATGCTTATTTTTGTCTTATTGGTAGCTTCTTCAAATATTTGCTATCAGCAAGGTTTTTAAATAAGTAACTGCTGATCCTCATGCTTTTACAGCCTTTCAAATACATGAAGAGATTGTGTAATATATATTGAATATAAGATATACCTTATTTGTGTGTATATGAGGTGATTTCATACACTGAATTACTTTTTTAGAAATAAGTTTACATTTATAAGTTACAGGAAACTGGAATTGCTATTTCTGTGTCTTATGGGATAGAACCACTCCTTTATTTTTCAGATTTGTTGCTTATTTATTTTCTTCCATCACAATTCTTTTGTCCTCTCTAACTTTTCTTAGATAAATACAGGCTTGTATAGACAAAGGTAGGAAATAAAATGTTAGTTGTTAATACAAAGACACTGTTTTAATTAGAGAACTCGAAAATGTCTCACATGTAGCATTTGTGCACATTAGCTGCTGTAAATTGGTCTCTATTAGATTTTCTGTGAAACTCCAAAGAATAGAATTAAAACAAGAACTTCTAAGATATTTTATCCTTGAAATATTAATTTTTAATGATGTATTAAAAATCTTATGCTTCTTATTAAAAATTACTTTAACGGTCAAGACAGCAGAACAAAGAAGTGCCTCTGTATCGGAATACATTATACAGGTAATTGTTTTGAATAAAGCTAGATAATTCAAATATAAATATATATGTGAGATTTTAAAAATATATTTTGTAATATATTCACTTCCTCAAGGATTGGAAATGAGTGGAAAATTGTTTACATGGCAGATGTTGTCCCTGCACACCTTAATATTTTACTGTTGAGGCAGTGACAATAAAATTTAGCACCATGTGAAACTCACTGGGTTTTGTGTGAAACTGTAAGTACAGGCTTAATCTGCTGGGGCTAGGAAGAAAGGGGTTTTAATTAATATCTGTATGCCCAAGGCTTTCACTTTCAATTATTACTTTGAATTTGATCTAAGGTTTTTTTTCTGAGAATCAGTCTTTAAAAGAATCACAGCTGATACGTTCATTCCTGCAAGATGGTTAGTGCCTTCATTTCTCATCAAAGTCATTGTAAAATGAATGAATGCAACAGATTAAGAAATTGAGTCTTAATTATTCATTCATTATTCACAGGACAGGGAATTTCTGCCGTAGCTAGGAGGATTCATGGGGGGAAAATACAGGATACTGTGGGAATTACTACATATTTGGACATGAACTTGAAGTGGCAAGGTCAGATCACCAACAAACTAAGCAAGTTCAAGAACTGTAAGAAAACAGTGTGGCAGAATATATGGTTGAAATAAAACTTTAGATAAATATAATTTAGTGCATGTTTAGTTTTAAACTGTAAAGTTTGAGGAATTCCTTCCAGTAGTTAAAACTGAACAAATTAATTGCAAGATAACTGAAGATGGAATTATTACAGCAACAAGATTAGTCTCTGTTGCTCAGTAGCTTGTGGTAGCTGCAAAATACAGCCCAAAACAATATTTATTTATGGACAGCTCAGAGAATTGAATTTTTCATTTGGAATAATCATATAAAGACATATGGGAGTACAGAAGGTTAAATCATTAAAAACATTCTGCGGATGGAGAGATTGAGGACAAAAGCAAACTGAATGTATCAGTCACTTTGAAAGGGATGTTTTAATTATGGAGGTACATGACTGGAGAAGGTACATAATTTTATATTAATATAATGCTATTTTGTGTCTACTTAATGAAATTCTTCCTTCTTCTGTCTTGCAAGATGAAGAGCTCTTTGAATCCCAGATTGCAGGAGAAAGTTTTTATCATCATCTCATCCAAAGGTCTCCAGACCTCAGAGCCATGTCAGGTTACTTATAATAAGAGTTTGTCTGGGTGGGTCTTTGTGCCCAGGTGCAGATTCATAGGGCTTCACAACTCTGCAGGGACTGATCCAGACTTCAGGGATAACAGTTTAAAAGCCAGGACATTTTTCAGTAGTCTGAGCATACAAATCATCCTCTTCTGCAGGGTTTCCTTCTGATGGTGAGATAAAATATCTGGATCCTTCATACAAAAAGATTTCTTTTCAGTATGATCTACCAATATGTCTCATGACATAGACATTTTATGAACAAAATATCCTGTTTTTCACAAGCTATTTATAATAACTGTTAATAGTTTTGAGATTGTTTCAGTCAGTTCTCTAAATGTCCTAGGATGAGTATTTTCAGGATGAAAAAGTGAAAAGTGAAAAACATCAACTTATTAGGTATTGTCGCTCATAAGCATTTCTTTATGCTAGCCTCTAACAGGTGCTAGTTGCCTTACGTGTATCCTCACAGTTTTCTGTTTTTAGTGAGGACTAACTCATAAGAGCCTGTCACAGTTATTTTACATTTTGGCATGATTGTGGCCCACTCTAAGGTGGGATCTTTTCTTTCCTAGATTTTCAGTATCTGTGAAGTCACCAAGCCCCATTTACAAGAAAAACAGAAACACAGCACCGCGTGGACACAAGCAGCATTTATGCATTACTATTTTATTTCAACTTTCCTCCAAGTAGCTTCTGAAACAGTGAACAGCTGCTACCTTTCTCAAGACTTTTCTCCTTTTGGCCTTCCTGAGAGCTGTAAAATACATGAGCTGTGTTGATGAAGTTATGATGTGGTTATACCACAGTAAAAAACTGTGATGGGGTCATGAGCTCATTTCTATGTATTACCAAACTTCAATCAACAGAAACAAAGCATTTATATTCCTGGTACTTCTATCCTGTTACCGCTCTTGTGAATCCTTAACAGAGAACAATGCATTAAAAAAAAGTTTTAAAAATCAGTCATTTACCATGCTTGCAAAAATAAAAATAATCCCTTTAAGTTTTTTTTTTTTTTTAATAATTTACATAACTTTATGCTACTTCTGTCATCACTCAGACCTATAATGTTCATATAAAATAAATATTTTTTCATAGAAATATCCTTTAGGGTACTGAATTCAAGTAAAGTACTGGTAACTTTAAGATAGCTACTTAAAACTTGAAATAATTATTTAAAAAATAGGAACAGCTTATGTAGTCAATTCTTCCACTACAAAAAGTGAAAGACAAAAAAGGAAAAAATGTAGCTATTTTTCATAAGGAGAAGAAAAATGAGTTAAGGCATAAAGGTTAAGCTGATTTACCTATCTTTCCCAGAAATATACTGAAATTCATGGTTCAACAAAATATTTGTTAGCATCCAAAGACATGAAAAAGAACCTATATTCATTTATCAAGAAAAAAGTCACTTGAAATCTACTTAATTTCCTTCTAAGACAGAATCATAACTCATTGGAAAGGGGAGAAGAAATAGACATCAGGAATGGGCTAAGGTCTTTGGCACTGTATCAGATGACATCCTTACATGCAAAATAAGGAAATAGAATCAAACAGGAAAAAGTGTAAGTTCTGTGAGAAAGTATTGGGAACTCCAGAATGAGATAATCATTGAGGTTTGTTGTCAAAATGGAGGGGTACCTGGAGCGAGGTTCAACAGATCTCAATATGTCTGGAAATTCGCATCAGTAACTTGGGTAGCAGAATATGGAATATTCTCATCAAATTTATAGATGATGGGAAACTAGGGATCTAGCAAGCACAATGGAGAATACTATTCAGATTCAGAGTGACTCTGCTGAAGTAGAGAAAGGGACCAAGCATTGCATAGTACGGTGAGACAGTGCAAGGCAGAAATCTTTGCAACAATACAGGCCAGAGAATGACTGGGAGTCAATTTTGCAGAAAAAAAGCACAACTACCAGACAAACATAAGTTAACAGTATCACACTCTTGCAAGAAGGACAAACGTTATAACAATGTACATAAATAGGACTGCCTATGCAAGGCACACAAAGTAATCATTTTGTTCCACTTAGCACTAAATACTCAGCTTCTGTTGGAGTTCAGTGTCCACCATCCTGGAAAAATGTGAAGCTGGGGTTGTTCCATCCAAAAACATTAGCAGTTTTTCTCTCCTTTTTCCTTTATTAATATTTTCTTCTCTAATTTGTATTATTTTTTTCCCTAGTGTGCTAATTAATAATGGCCATGTTTCTTTTCTACTCTGGGTCCCAGCCCTATTGGCCCACCAAAGCCAACAGCCCATAGCAATTCATAGAGAGTAGTCTCATTGATTCAAAAATTTTGCAACTCCTGCAAGATCCTTACTTGCTTAATGCTTCATCTGATCAGCTTCCCGAGCAGGTGATGCTTGTGCACTTGCTGCTAAGGTGTCTTTCCTCCGTACTGAACAGTCATATTTCTTCTCTGGCTTTTAATGTATGTTGAAATATAGGCCTTTATAATTTAAGAGCCTTTCAGTGGTTATACTTACAGCGAAAAGCCTAGGAACAAAATGCAAGCAGACTTAGCTCCCTTTAAACAGCTCCACAGACGGAAACCTACGCGATGAATGTCTAACTGGGTAGAAATATTCCTTTCCTAACTGGCAAATTAATGTCACTTGTTAATCCTGGTTACAACTTGTTCAGTTGAGTATTATTTTACTGATTAATGCTAAATGAGAATTAACTATTTCTGACAGCCTAGCAGTACAATAAATATCGTGCAACGGTCTCACTGCATTTGTTTCATCTCTTGCGGCCTCTTCTGGGACAGGTAGGAGCCTCTGACTACTCAGCTGTGAGAGCACTTGCTCTTGAGCTGCGCATCAGCTCCAGCAACCAGCATGTTTTGGCCAATACATTGGACATCAGAGAGGCAGCTGGTGGGTAACACCAGCACCTCCAGGTGTGTGAAAATATCGAAGCAGATGGGGTTCTCTCCTATCAATACCCATTTAATTTCCACTTTAGTTGCCCTTGTTCCTTGTCAAGTTAATACTCAACTTTATGGTTGTTGTTGTTTTTATTTTATTTTGCTATCCTTTGTATATTTTTCTGGATAAGATAGTTTTCTCGTTATTGGCAAGGAATTTGGGGTGAGTATCTGCTCATGTGTTTCTCCTGACAGCAGGAATACTCTCCCTAGTTTGTCATGCAGCATTTAATAATTTTCCCCTTAAATCCTGAGTTTCTTGAAATGGGCTGAAATCTAAAAATATTTCTGGCAGAAGCAGTTACACCAGACATCTTAATTATTATGTTTCCAAGGGAATGACAGCCTGTGTAAGGGAAGTTGACATGTCTCCCTGCAGCTATGTGCTTTTTATATTGAAACTTGAGGCTATTGTAAATTACCTAGGAGCGAGACAGGCATGAACACATTGCATCAGATTTACACCAGTTGCCATGTTATGTAGTAGGCAGGCTAACCCTTTCAACTCTTATTTATTTCTGTGCTATCGAACTTATTGACGATAGTAGATACCTTAAATAGATATCACGGCATGATGAAAACAGCTCTGCTGTTCACTGGTCCACAGCTTGATTATCTACAGTGACCACAGGGAAGGCAGAACTCAGAAGCAGAGTGGAGCAGCAGTGGTGATGGAGTGGTTGTTAAAAAAACCCCAACACAACCTGTTTTTCTTGATAACCACCGTTTGTTTTTGAGGTACTGCTTGTTATACCAGCTGCCAAATTTTCTCATCTGTCAGGGCATGGGAGCTCTGCACCTGCTGCCTCCTGATCAAATGGGAGTGGAGGAGGCGTTTCTCAGACCCCACATACTGCAGCTGTTAGGCCAAAGAGTACAGATGAAAGTAGATTTAAAAACAGACCTTGCTGATCAGGTGTTGTGTGGCCATGTTGCAGTACACTGCCATCTAATTATTCAACCAGTTTGTTCAGATGATGCTGCTTCCACAGGAAATATATGACAGGGAAAGCAAAAGGGGAAACATTTTATTGTCCAGTATTGTGTGTTAGGATTATTCTGCTAATCTTAAACTCCTCCTAAAAGAGAATAACCTAGTTAAAAGGACAAACAGGCCAATGCTAAAATGGGCTTCTTATATTATCAACAAAAACACAGAGATCTCTGTATAACTTTGAATAAATTTATTACTAGAGAAAGATGGAATCATTTGAAAAAAGTGCTATATCATATTTTATGTAAAGGCTTCTATGCAATTTTGAGCAACAAGCAGTTGTCAACAGCAACTGAAACATCACAGTCATAAAACAAATAGCTGACAGTCAGTAATTTGCAACCATGATATAACGATATTGATGTCTGATTCTCTCCAACTGTTACAAATTAACTTATCCACTTGTCACTCAACTCACTGTTTTCATCGCCACTGCCTTCAGTGATGTTCATGAAGCCCGTTTGCCTGGATATTCAACAAGGTATTAAGTTTGTGTACTGACTTTTTGAATGCATGAGCTGTTAGGTTTCCTTCAGTTCAACTATTTTAGTGCCCTCTGAATAAATCACAAAGTCATCACGGATGCCCTGGTGGGCATACATTTCATTTTAGGGGTGTATCTCTGTAGGGATGTGCAGATCAGTATTAAGACACTTTCAAAGGCAAATGTAAGAGATTAATAACATTCAAACTTTGCAGGACTACTTGGAGAGCTGGGCTGAATATAATTTCCTATGGTAGGCATATGCCCCACACTTTTTGTTTTTTAGGCACAGAAGACTTATGTAGGCCAACAGGCTGTGGCTCTACTTCTTTTCCCCACAAGCAAGTGAATGGTAACAGCACAGAGATACTTGTCATCAGCCCTGAAATCTCACCTCTGCCAGGAAACCTCAGTAAGTTTTCTTGTAGATGCAACTTCCAGTGTAATGAATGTTGGAAAAATGAAATACCAGAATGCTAATAGCTGTTAAGGATAATCTAGGAACAAGATCAATATGAAATTGAAAGTCTCCCTGAAATACCTGAGAGAGGGGTTAGCCCACAAATGAAATGTCTTCTAACTAAAAATGAGCAATTAGACTTAATGAATAACACTGTTCCCTTTACCTTCTAAACTGAACTTTCCTCCAAGTTTTTATGAAACTTCAAACCTGACATTTCTAGCACAAGAATGCTTTAAAACTATTTTGAGATTTTTTTGCAAAGATATGTTTTATTAAAGAGAAAATTGTATGATGCTTATGTTTGAAAGGCATTGGTAATTTCCATCATTATGTTGTCCATCATATTTCAGAGTCTCCAAAATATCTCTGCAGACTTTTCTCTAATGTCACAGATTTGAAAACTAGGATGCCCTAAAGAAAACCAGGCAGGAAATATGTTTCTAAAAAATATTAACAGCTAGCTATAGTCATTAGATATCTGTACAGACAGATCCCATTAATTACAACTGCCACTGCTGTTATAGATAGTATACACTTTGAGGAATACTGCAGCAAAACAATCACTGTGGTTTCTGAAAATCCCAGATACTCCATTGCTTTTTAGTGAGGACCGTGCTAGGAGGAGATCGCTGATGTGGCTACAAATAAGGATAAGTGTTGATTTCATAGAATAACCCTGCAGTTTTGTCAGCACAGCTGGAGTTACTCATAAGAATGGATAGGTTTGTTCTTATGTGGTATTATTTCATTTCTCACTGGTGAAACTTAATATGAAGAAGTAGAAGCACCTCTGGGAATCTGTCTTAGCTGTGTCCATTCCTCTGTGCACAGGGAGAAGACTGATTGCTGGCCCCTCTAGTTTGCAACCAAAGAGCTTCATTCCTTGACATAACTTCTGTTTGCAAGAGCTTGTTTGGAGAGAAAATAATCAACTGTCACCCTCTACTCACTCTGCAGCAGTCTCAAGCAATGAAGTGCTTGTGGTCATATAAACACATCATGACCTGTAGAGGAGAAGGAGGGTGACGTCTGCACTGTCAGTGACAGCTTTGTCTCACCATGTTGCAGGCCACCTGCTAACGTGAGCTTTGGGCATCCCTGAAAGACACAATAGGACATGCTGTACCAGCACGTGCACTGAAGCTCTCTTCAGCTGTTTGCTGAGATGTGCTGTAAACATGCAAACAGGCAGGTACAGCTCGCCAGGCACCTCTCGTCTCACACCCGCGCTTCTTAGCCAAGACTTAATAATAGACTGGTAGTGCTCCCAGGGCAAAGCCATGCAGGTTAACTTGAAGACACAGCTGTGGGATATTTAAATGAGCATATTTATCTTTGCCCTCAGAGAAGGTGCTGACAAAGCTGGGGAACTGGTGAGCAAGATTTTGGAAAGCTTCAGAAAGATTCAGTTACTCAGGTCAGTTTGACTGCAGATTACCTACTGAGGCTGTGCAGGCAGCCAACCTGCTTCTGGCACTGAGGACAGCTGTTGAGTAAATATTTAATACTTGTTATATATTTAATATTTGCTACATTTTTGTAATATTTGACCTTGCATACTTGTCTGTGACTGCGTTGTGCACAGAGAGAGGAGGCCAGGGGCAAGAAGGTGGTGACTAAAATGTCTAAGCCCAGCAGCGTGAAAAAATAATTCATTGTGCTTCTGCCTGGATAAAGACATAATGAGACTTTATAAGAACTCACGTGTGCATGAAACAAAATGTCTTTGGGGTGCCAATGTTCATCTATATTTTTCATTTTCACTAACCATGAGAAAATCCTATGTGTATGATTATAACCACACATATACCACAACATATTCTAGCCACTATGTTGAGTGTAATTCTTTATATTTAATTAAATTTTATTGGATTTCCTTAGGAAGAGATGCTGCCGTACTGTGGCAGATGAAAGCTCACAAACTGGGAATCAGCCTGGGTACAATCAAGAATGGTTTAAGTACACAATAAGAGAAAAAGAAGACATTATATCTTTGTTCTTGATTGACAGATTTTTTTTTTTTCCTTTTCAATTTAAGGTTCCTGTCCTGATGATCTTACTAGCTCTCTGGACTATTTTTGTATATCTAGGACAATGGATAAATTAAGGGGTTTTTTACCTTTACTTTGACAGGATCTATCGATTTGAGAGAGATTCCCTGCACTTGTATTTACAAGCACCACTGGAACACCAGCTGTCAAAATGGAAGAAACATGTCAAAGTTACCCATGCATTTGTCATTTGGAAGATGAATTGCTGCATAGGGCTTCAGGTTAAGGAATGTGTAAACTGTGGTTTGCACAAAACACAGTGGGTGATGCTATAAGTGGTATTGATTTCATAAGGAAGAATGTAGCTGCAGTCCACCCAGAAGTCAATGGACAGGTAGTGCCAATTTTGAAGTCATAAGTACTAGTTTTCTAACATGCTAACATTTCTAAATGTTAATTACTTCAAGTTCTGACTGTTAGGAGGAAAAAGTGTGTCTGTCATGTGTCCGCCTTGTGCTAGGGAGTTCACACTGAGGCACTCTCAATTGGACAGGTCTGGGCATCTGCCTCCCCTTGGAAGAGAAGAGGAGAGGAAGAGGAAGAGAAGAGTCTTCCCTAGACTTGCTTGTTGGCTGCAATTTGGTTAAGTGCAACTTTATCACCCTCATATGTCAACTGTATTGGGTCCTCATGAAAACGGGAATGTTAGGTTAGGGATGAGAACAGTTTTTGGTTTTTTTTATATGCTTGAGTAAAAAGAATCAGTGGCAGTTTAAGAAGTACATAGGTTTAAAAACAATGATGCTGTCATGTTGATGGGCTAATTGGAGCAGGGGGATATTGCACCAGAGGAGACTGGACTCTGCTCTGCATTCATACCTTGATTGTACCACAGACTTCTTGGTCAAAGCCTTTAACTTCTCACCACATTGATACTCAGGTGTAAGCTAGAGATAACAATCTATTTTGCCCACTTCAGTTTTAGGGCCTTTAAGAAAGAAAATCCATTACTCTATGGCACTTTTGGTTGTTGTTGTATAAAAAAGTCACATTACCTGAGGGAGAATGTATTTTTCCTTAGTAACTGTCTCCCTTGACCAACAAAGTCAGTGCCTGAGGACTTCATGGTGGCTGCTAACCCTGGAAGAGCTGGACTGAAGTATTTTGGAAGTCTGTCTGTGCTCGACTTGCTTTCTGATGTTCACTAATATAGTTAGATTTCTTCTGCAGTGAGGTTAGATTTGATGTGGAGCCTGTTTTGTAATTTGTTTGAATATTCCATAAATATTAGCTTAAATATCACAGAGAAAAAACAAACAAAAGCACACCACAAAACAAACTATAGAGTTCAAAGTTAAAGATTTTGGGTAAGGTAGTTGCATCCACTGGCTCACCCTTTTCCTTGTAAATATTTGTGCTGAAACCCAGAAACTGTACTTGTTTTGAATCCTTTGAAAATGTCACCAACTCTTCAACTGCAGAAAATTACACTACATAAATTTGTCCAGCCTTTTCAGTTATCAGTTCTGTGAAATTAATTTACTTTGCAAGTTATTCTCAACATCTCCACATCAAAATTTTATCAGATACCTTAGATATCTAAGGTATGTGTTAAAAAAAATACTGAACAAAACCAGTCTATGTGTAGCATTGTTTTTTGCTAAAAGGAAGATAAAAAATACATTTTAATCTCCAGTAGCAAAGAGTTCTGAATGTGAAGATTTCTGACTGACTGTCTGCATAAATAGGAAGTGCAGTTTTTACAGAGCGTAGGGATTCTAGATTTAAACATTCACTGATATTTGTTTGATAAATTTTTGTGTGAAGTTTAATACCTCAGTAATTGTAAGTAAAGCAATGGAAATTCTAAATAACCCTAATGTGCTAGTTGTGAGTGGTGATTTTGAGCTCCAAGTGTAGATCCGAATTCTTTGATTTACAGAACAACCCTAATTTAAAGTAACCTAGTCTCTCTTTTTTTTTTTTTTTCCCTGTTTTCTATAGGCATACTAAATGAATTGAATCTTTTCTATGATTTTTAAGGGAAGTTTGAGCTAATTTAACTTTGAATATATTTCTGTCCTCCACAGCTTAGCAACAAGTGAGGAAGAGCAAGTCGAAGATAAAGTCTTAGGGTCTTTGTTTCTTTTGGGCACCAGTTTCTTTGCATGCTAACAAAGAAATCCATTTGGTCTCTCTAGAAGTCAAATTGCTATTTGTGAAAATGGAGATAAATGCATTTCATGTCCCACAGAGGATAGGAGGAGAAGGATGCATTTAGGACTGTGAGACACTCTGATCCTACAGCACTGAGGCCCTCCAGGTATCTTTGATTTTTAATAACTTTTATTTCAAGCTGTTGTAATGTTGTAAACTAGCAATTTCCATAGAAATCAAGTGATGCAATAATCTCTTTATCTATTAAAGGCAACTCTGTACCTCTTTCTTGCTCACCAGGTATAGATTCTCTAACTGTGCATGAACATTTTTTTCCCCAGTCTCCACTTTTACTGCCCTCAGTTGCATTTATGCTTTAACCAAAGATGGAGTGTGGAAACAGCAGAACCTGTAAGGGTGTTAGGTGAAAAGAAGAACAAGGCAAACTCCAAGCCAGGAAAACCCTGTGTGAATACCAGTGCTGCCTGGAGTGTTGTCACACCCTGAAAAGTTCTCAGGAAAGATTTTGTTATCTAAAACACTGGGTCAGAAAGCAAGCTCCCCTTAAAATACTCCTCGGAATAAATGTATAAATACACCTCTGAGCTGAACTGTAGGTGCTTCAGTTGGATGTCTAAATTCTGATGAAATGAAACTGAACTAAACACTTTACAGTTTATTCTCCATAAATCAATCCCCTGCTAGGGCCAAGAGACAACAAAAGGTGCCTATTGCACTGCTATGGCACTGGCTGGCTGTAATAGTTGTGCATCCTGTGTGTGATGGGAGTTTCATGAAAATTTCCTGCAGTATGATAGGAAAAGACAGAATTCAAACCATGCTTATGAAGGTACTTGGGGAAATTTTACTTATCTTCTGAATTTAATAATTATAACTTAGCATGACTGATCTCCAGCTTGTTTGTATCTTGTAGAAGCTGAGGGTTGGCAAACTGGATTTGCATGCTGAGAAATCTAATAAAAATGTTCTTAATGTCTAATTAAAAAAAAAGTCCAGTTTATTTTCCAGGATGATTCCTTTCTTTTGCTTTTCTAGTTACTAGGCAGACAGGGAAATATAATCCCATCCATTTACCTGGTAACTAAGATGGAACAACTGCATTCCCAAAATTCATAGCTTTCAGAGTATTTATCTTTTTCAGTAGAATTCCTCTATCTGCATCTACTTGCTCTGACACCTTTCCTTTTAGTTCTTAACCTGATGAAATGCAATTTTGTAGTATCATCAAATATACAATTTTAAATTAAGTTTTGGCATATTACAGTTGACTTTTGACAGATGGAACGTGCACTAGCTGGTCACTGACACAGGTCGGTGCCATATACGTTTTTTTATTTGTTAACATATACACTTGTAGCCTACTGTGATATATAAACACATTTTATCAGTCAATTTTGTCTCTGGATGTCCCTCTAAGTAAAAGAGGAAAAAATGATACTTGATACAGAAAAAAATTAATCCAAACAGAAAACAAATTCTTTAAAGAGCCAGTGTCTAGAACATTATGTAGAGAAGCAGGTTGTGTAGTGCATTTAGAATACAAGTAAGGTACAATCTTACTGTCTGAATTGGAAAGAATGCCTCCAATAATGTTTTTGGTTGTAATAGTCTACATGTAGATGAGAATATTGCACCCATATTTAAAGATTTCACCTTGTGTCGGAATAACTGTGAACTTGCATGATTTGCCTTGAGTCACTTTCTCTGGCGATCTGAACTGAGAGTTGAGCACAGCTCTACCAGGATGAGTTTACTGGGATTATAACTCAGTTTATTCCCATATGTCATCACTTCTTGCACTCACACCACAACACTAGAAACGCATGTATGGTGTCCACTCTTTCTTCTCAACTGGGAAAAAGGGTGTGTGAGGGGCAACAGGCACAGACTGAAGCATAGGAGGTTCTGTCTAAACATCAGGAGAAACTTCTTTACCTTGAAGGTTACAGAGTACTGGAACAGGCTGCCCAAAGATGTTGTGAGGTCTCCACTGGAGACTTTCAAAACCCATCTGGATACGTTCTTGTGAGATCTGCTATAGGTGAACCTGCTTTAGTAGGTGGGTTGGTCTAGATGATCTCCAGAGGTTCCTTCCAACCCCAAACATTCTGAGATTCTGTACGTAGAGACACAAATGCACTCCTTAGAAGTGGAGCATGTGGGTCCTACCATGTCAGCATCTTTCTGTCTTCTGATTTAATTCCAGCTCATGATCCCAAAATGTCATTGGGTAAAAATAGGCAGCAAAATAAATTTCCTGAGTATAAATAAACAGATTGTGTGTATACATATTAGACATGTACACAAAAATAGCAGTGTAACAGGTGATAAATTACATTGAAGATAGGTATTCATCTTCATATGTTCATAAATTTCTAGGCCTTAGTTCTTAAAAAGGTACTTACAGGTTTTTGGCTGCTCCATTTAAGATGCCTCTAGAGTAGACAGAACACAGACACCAACATTCATTGATAACTTTGAAAACTGAGGTCATGTTCCTTTTAAAAAAAATAAAAAAAACAAGAGAACTTGCCATTCAAGTCAGAAATCAAATTGGAGTAATTTATACCAACTTGGCTCTTTTATCCAGGCAGGAGCAAGTACCTATTGCCAATCATAAATAGGATAAATACATTGGAGGATGTTTTCCCCATGAGAATCTTGTGAAATCCCTCAAGGATGCCACATAGGCAATAAGTGTCCTTCTGCAAATAACTAGCAAAGTTAGCATAAATTAAATCCTTTCCAAATTCTCTCAGTCTCAGCAATTTGCTCATGATCTGGCAACACAAAAGACAGCTGTGCCTCTTCATTTGTCAGACAGGTGAAAGATAATCTAGAGCCTATGTTTTCTTCTCCCCAGCCCTGTTTTCTTGCCTCTGTTCTCTCTTCTTTTTCTCTCTTTTCTTATTTTTCCCTCCTTCAGCTGATGCACAATTTCCTCTCATTTGAGAACTCTGCAGAGTAGTTGAAAAATGCAGTCTTTGATATCCCTCTTGACTTTTCTTGATGATTTCCATTTGATGGCTATTCTTAAATCTTCCTCTACTCTTATTAGACACTCTGTCTCCAAATAAACATGGAAATGGAAAGTTGTTATTTGGTGCTAAGCGACTTATTACTTGCCTATTTATACATAAGAACACTATCTGCTTCTTAATTTTCTAAGCATTCATTTTTACTTCTTTCAGAGTGCTGAGAGATATCATAGAAAAGTTTAGATCGGAAGGGACCTATGAAAATCATCCAGTCCAACTTGCTGCTGAAAGCAGTGCCTTAGATTAGCTCATCTAGGGTCCTGTTGGCTGAGGCATGAATATTTGCAGTGATAGAAATTCTAGCATTTCTCTGGGCAGCCTTTTCCAAAATTTGGTTGTTTTCATGGTAAAAAATAATTTGCTTATATCCCAGCAGAATTTTCACTGAAGCAACTTACACCCATTGCCAGTTGTCCTGTCACTGTGCACAACCCTGTAAAGAGAAAAACCTTCATCCTCTATATACAGCTTTTAGGTAGTGTAAGACTGTGATTAAATCTGCCCCAAGCATCTTCAGGCCGATCAACACCAGTTCCTCCACCTTGTTTTCACATGCCACTTCTCCAACCCTTTGGTAATCTAGTTGACCCTCCACTGGACCCTCTCCAGGTTTTCCAAAGCCTTTATTCAACTTGGGGGCAACAAAACTGTACACATTATTCCCAGTATGACCTCAATGTCACAAAGAACTGAGTGATTCCTTCATCCTTCTTCTATTTTCCTTAACATGGATATTTCTCAATTAAGAACCTCTACTGAACTTCCAGCTGGATTCTTAATTCTCAGATTAGATTCTCTTTCCAAACCAAGCCAATCTTTTACTTATTCCCTGGGTGATCAATATCAATTTTTTAGTTTCTATTTAAAGGAAGCTCAAAGGTTTTGGGGCCAGCAAAACTGCTGACACACAAGTTGACCAGATCATAGAATACCCTAATGGCTGGGTACAGCAAAGATGTGGATTAGATTAATTAGGTTGTTGGTTTCTATTTCCAAACAAAAAGTTATAATAAATGTTTTTAATGGCAAAATTATGTAGCATAGATGATTACTGTTATGACCATGTGTATCTTCTAGACTACTTAATCAAGCAGAAATTCGGGTGCCTTTATGTGACTCTTGCCAATCAAACATGTAAAATTAGCATCTTAACATACATTTAATTTCTTTTCTAAAATACATTTTTAATAAAGATTCTATAAAATAAATGGGTTTTAGCCACAGTTTTACACATCTATACACACAGTGGTGTAAATCTGGGATTTTGGTTCCGTGGATTACAGAGACTTAAACCTTTTAGAAAACCCTGGTTTCGTTTTATGTCCCTCACGACACTTGTAAGAAGAACCAACTTGATATTTTGGTAAGGATCCCCTTCTAAGACTTCAATAACTGTAAGTTAGGAACTTCGGCAGCCAGGTTTGGGGTTTGTTACTTCTCTAGCATAAAGCTAAAATGTGATAAAAAGTTAAGGAGGAAAACAAAACTAAGTGATATTACTTTTCTGTCACTCCCATCAAATAAATATTATATATATATTTTTTTTTCCTCTCAAATAAATAGGGGGGTGTGGTGGTGGGGGCTCGTGATACTCACTCAGTGTATCTAGTTAAGAGGATATACCTAAGAAGAAAAATACTGCAGTGGCTAGCTTATTAGATGATTGATCCTATCTTTTATCATACTTTGAGAGAGAGATTATACCTGTAGTGGAGTCGATCTCAATTTCTGATTATGATTAATAGAGCCTTTTTTTTTTTGTTAGACCTACTATGTAGATTCTGTTCCATATTTTCAAAAGCAACAACCAAAAGGTCTTCCAGAACAAATAGAATTGAAAAGTAAAACAGCTTTTTTTTCAGCTGAGCTTCTGCATAGGTAGAAGCCACATGAAAGACAGATAATTATTCCTAGATAAAACATCAATTACTTTTTCTTTTTTTTGTACATCAAATCTTCTTACCTTACTGTATGCTGATAAAAGAGGACAAATATTTTCCAGAAAATCTAAATCTTCTTGCTACCCAGCAGCTTAAATGTCTAGACTGCTTGTTAGACAAAGGAAGGGGCAAGAGAGCAAAGCAGTCAAGCATCTGCCAGTTACTTCTCTTAACTAGGATGACAAAGGAGAGGTAAACTCATGCTCTGCAACCAGGCTGCACGGAGTTCACCTGCCTCTTCTTCCTTTCTTCCAGGCAGCTCTTTGCAGCACTGATGAGAGCTTATCTGGCTCTTTCAATTAAGGGCAAGAACAATTTCCACAGAAACCTTGAATGCATTTACTGATCTTACACAGAGAGCTGGCTGGGAATTGGACTCTGGGAGGGATGAGGGCCTAGATGGTAGCTCACTCCCAGCCCCAGCACATGGTAATATCATTGTGATTCCTGACAGATTTTTGCCAAGACCTTTATTATTATTAGTAGTATTTTTTTTTTTTTTTTAAACTGGCTCCTGCAGTGAGAAGTCCATAACATCTCCTGCAGTCTCTCTTGTCACTGTGCTACTCTTCTACTTAGCTCAAATTTAGCTCAAATGTAAACTGACAGTTTTCCACAAATCTTTGTGGAGAGCAGACTATCTCCTACCTTTATGCAGCAGTCTTTTATGCCCTTTAAGAGATGACTTGGCCTACTTCTGTCTCTTCTTTTGACTGAAAAAAACACGTTGGTTCAATCTGGCCTCACAGCTTTCATTCATTTTGGTTTTCTGTGAACACGAAGTGATCAATGTCTTTGTTCATGTATCCCAAATTACACAGAGGCATTACTCCAGCCAAAGTCTCACTAAGGCTGAGCTTAACAGGGGATTGTTCTGTGTCTTATTTGGCCTGGTTTTATTTCCCAGGATTATTTTTTTGCTTTTGTCAGCAGCATGACATTATTCATTATGGTATAGCCCATGAACCATTTCTACAGAACTGCTACTTAGTCAATGGCATTTGTTTTGGTAGTTATTTCTTCTAGAATAAAATATATTGATCCTCTGGAACATCACAATATGATTTTTCAGACCCTATATCTAATATGTTGAGACAGGGCTAGCATTCAACCTTGTCTTCCTAAGTACTTGCAGTTCCTTGTGGTCTGTGTTTTATGCACATTTAGTATTCTAGTGTAGGTCTCCCTATGGAGAACCATCAACTGATGCCAAGGCACTTGATTTGGAATGACTTGTGTTTGACAAATGTTCCCCAAATTCAGAGCCAAGGTCTGAGCTTTTGCCCAGGTATCCATCCTCACTGAAGGCTCCTGGCAGTACCATAATGGCCTGGGCCAAGGATGATGGAGGGCCTGGCACTTCCTTGGGGGAAGTAGATTCTCCATCCCTGACAACCACAACAGAGTCTTACTGAAACATCCCAAGAGTGGGAACTTACAGCTCACTGAAAATTTTGAAGAAAAATAATTAGTTTAATTTAGAGTGATTATGCATTGAAAATATTGCTGTCCCCCAAGATTACCAACAAGCCAAAAACTTTAAAAAACCCAACTTAAGTATCTTTGATAAAAAGGGGCATCTCAGATGAAATGAAAAAAGATACCTTCAGATCATTTATAAATTCTGCTCTGATAGAAACTTTTCTTTCCTCTCTCTTCTGCCCACAATACTCTCTGTCAAGTGACCTGCGATGTCAGACCAGTGCCTACACCATTTCTTGGTGGTCAGATACCTATTTTAAGAAAATACAGAAGTCCATCTCTGCAGAAAACCACAATCTTAGTACACAGTGATCACAGAATTAAAACTGCCTTCTTAACCTTAGAGGGTACATATCACGAACGTGTTGTCAAGATATGTGCAGAGCACCATAAAGAAGCCAAAGTTCTTACTGAAAGCAAAGAACCCAATCACAGAGCAAAGTGTGCCAAAGATGAAAGACTCTTTGTTGACATAACTGGATTTTAGTTCTTGAAATTCTCACTATAAGTACTTAATTTGACATTGAAGGAAGAAAAAGATATATTTGAAAAATATATGTCTTTCTTTGTGAACATGAACTGACTGCAAGAATCTGACATGACCTTGGTTTCTCATTTCTCACTTGTACTATGTTTCATCGCTAATTCTTCCTTTAAAAGTAGGATTTTGCTTCTCTTGATTAGGGAAACAACATTTCTAAACTTAAACATCTCTTTTCCTGATGTTACAGTTGCAATTATTTTGATATATGCTCCCAAGCTTTTGTAGCTTACCTATAAAATATTTGTTAAACAAATGCTACCTTTCAATCGCATCTTCTTGCCTCCTTTATTCTCATTATTCAAGGTTCAAATGTATTTCTATCCTTACATAAGCCAAACTCTTCCAAGGACATCCATCTGCTGCCCACTCAGTGTACAATTTTCTCCTTTTAATCTATTTTTGAACCTTGTCTGACAAACAGAACAATCAACATAAATTCTTTCTAATTCAGGTGCAACATGGCAGTTACCTCAACATTTAATTGCATTTTGCTTTTCATCCTGGTTTTTATGTCTTTACTGGTTATTTAATTAGCTTTTTAAAACTATATAAAAAAAAGGTTACAGTAAATTTACAACAGCCTTCAGCAACTTCTCTTCCTCCTAAATTACAGGACTCTTGCCCCACTTCTGACAGTGGAGAAATCTGTGGCATTTCTGTGTCACCTGAAGAGATGATGCTAAGTGCAGATCCTTCTGGGCAGACACTTGTTAATGAATTGCAACCTTAGCAAAGATATCTGAGGCAATCTGTGCTATTTCCTTCAAACATTGCTTGTGCTATATCTCAGTGTTGGGCAGCCATAAAGATCCATGTCTTACATCAAGATATTTGAAAAGAAGAGGCTGGCATCCTGAGAGACAAGTTGGTTGTTTCCCATGAGAATCACAGTTTTGAGAAATCTACATTATTTTGTGCTGTCCAACATCTTCAGGCTTCAGGCACAGGGAGGGTTGAAGAAACGTGCAGTGACAAATCCTGAACTGTCTGCTATGAGCATTCAAGGACTGTGTAGAGAAGTTATGAATTAATTGATATCACAGATCTATCATGTAGCAAACTCCAGGGAAAAGCAGCTGCCAATTGCATTGTCAGAGGCAAGTGGGAGCTGACACTGGTGGCCCACAGCACCCGAACTAGGAAGGCAGAGCAGTTTGGGTGACAGTAACCTGGATCAGCTGCAGGCCAGTGATCTTGGAAGAGGCTGCAGAGCCCGTGGATGGTCCTGGAGTCCCTGGGTACATTTTTTAAAGTGCATGCATGTGATTTCCTGGGCTGGCCATGCAGAATTTTTCTAGACTTGGTAAGAGAGGGCTTCGACAAGCTTTTCATACCAAGTCTGGCATAACTACTTAGAGAAGTGGATTTGCCAGCAAGTACAAAATGTTTTCCTGCCCCAGCATATTTGTAAATTATAAATGGTTTGGGTGGGAAAATCTTATTTATTTGCATGTCTTTTAGATGAAGAAGAAAATTTTCATGTGTTACCATAAATGGCTTAAGATCTCAAGAAAAAAAACCTACCAGTATTTCTGTCCTTGAATAAATAAACACTGAGTTGTTCTAGAACTTTGTAGCCACAATCGGACTGTGTGAAGCTGAAAACCCATTAGTAAAGTTATCACCAAGTTATCACAGTTTCTGTTCTTCCTACTGAGCAGAGAGACAAAGGGAGGCAGGACAAATGCTACTTTTCTGAAGAGAGACCAAGCAGAAATGGAGTCCTGGCACCCATTAACCTGACCGTGAAAGCTTTGTCATGGGAATACACATGGCTGTGTTTGAACCACAAGCAAAATTAAGTTCATATTAGCTGATGGTCTTAGACCTTAATTGTCTGGGCAAGCTAATTAATTTACTACTTTAATAAGGAGCTTGTAGAATGAAAATTTTGCTTGTTAGCTTGTTAACAAGGCTGTAAACTGAGTGTTCTCTTTAGATTGTAATATAATACAGCCGGCTTTATGAGAGCAGGATTAAAAGAGCTTCCTCCTCAGTGCATATCTGATTTAAATTAATAAAAATACTAATAAAATATTATACTGGGAATGAGATAATAGGCCTGCTATGAGACCTGCAGTACCCAGTCTCCATGGAATACAGATGCTGAAAATCACAACCAAAATCCATTGATGTTCACTGAAGTCTTTAGCGTCAGAGCCTTCATGCTTAAACTCAGAAGTGACCAATTCAAGGCCTTCAGCATTTCCCCAAAGACAAATTAACCTTTACACTCTTTAATGATATCCTAAAAACCCTGTATCTTTTCTGCCTTGCATCTACCTAGTTTTAGCTGCAATACCTTTTGTCCAAGAGGGAATTTAATTTGTGTTAGCCAGCCAGAGTACCTTCTGCCCTTCCTTTTACTAGTTATGAGTAAGCCACATATATTACTGTCATTCTTCATCTCAGTCTGGATGCTATTTGGCTTTGTAGCCTGGTAGCCTAAGGCTTTGGCTGCATGCAGGACCAGAAAGGTAAAGGTCAGGATAATGGGTGTGTTTTATGATCTCCTTGTAGGAAGCTGAACAGGGAAGCCTGTGGGCAGGCCTGGGTCTGTTAAATTACGTTTCTACTTGACAAATCTTTTGGCATGTCTGTTTAAAACAGCTACACTCTAAACTTGAAGGAATGGTGGTTTTTTAATTAAAATGCTGTAAAAAAGATGGTTTGGGTTCAGTTACATCCAGTGTGCCTGGCAGACGAGTTACTCGCTAATTCTGTGAAGAATTAGCTGTGAAGAAGTTGTGGACAGTGCAGAATCTGAAAAAGAAGAAAAGGTTTACTGTAGAGATGAAGAAATGTGACTAATCCTTGCTTGGCACCATATGTTTCTCGAGAATGGAGTCAGTGCAGCAAAATACCATTGAGAAGGATGACCCAATGGATGAGAGCAATAGCAGGGAAAAGCTGCCCGTAAGCCATTAGCTGGCAAGGCCCAGCAGAGTAGAGCAAATTGCCAGCCAAGACCCGAGAGAGGTTTACAATTTTGTTGCATACTTAAATCTGAATTTACCCAGGATTTGAGCTGTGGTCCACTGAAAGGTAACTAAGTTTCTTAAAGGTGGTAGAGGGTTCATACTGAACGCTGAAGATCCCTTTTGCACAGGAGCACATGAAGCACCCACAGCCACCGACTCTTTCAGTCCCCAGGGGTTTTCTTCTATGCAGCGTAACAGAGAGAAGTTGGTATCAGTAGTGCTTGTGTATTTTGGAGATTATTTAAGGTTAGGGAAGGCAGCAATATAAATGTTAATGAACATTCTACTCTGTCACAAAGTTTCATCTTTTTTTTGGTAAGGAGTTTCGTATTTCATATTTCCGATTATTTACTGGATGAAGACACTCTCCATGTAATTGCCTGGCAGTGCTGTCTGGCATCTAACAGCATATTTTTAAAGTAGCTCTTCTTATTTCTGTTGCCCAGTGTTCTTCATTATTCTTTACCAGCTTCAAGAAACTGGCCTTGCTAAGCCGTTCAACTTTGGCAAATACTATTTTAATTCGGTGAATAATTCTATTTGAGCCGGCACAGTAAACTTCAGTTTGGATTTGACTGATAATTTTCTGCATTTTAGACAGGTAGTTTTCCTAATTTTTAGAAATATCCTGGGGGTTAGCGACAGTAAAAGAACATCATACATTCTCAAATGGTTATTATTTCTCTTTCTGGAGAAGATGTTTAAAGTTGAGGTTTTTTCACTGTCTAATTTGGGTAGCACAACTATCACAGTATCACAGTATGTTTGGGATTGGAAGGGACCTCAAAAGATCATCTAGTCCAATCACCCTGCTGGAGCAGGAACGCCTAGGTGAGGTCACACAGGAACATGTCCAGGCGGGTTTTGAATGTCTCCAGAGAAGGAGACTCCACAACCTCCCTGGGCAGCCTGTTCCAGTGCTCTGTCACCCTCACTGAGAAGTTTTTTCTCAAATTTAAGTGGAACCTCTTGTGTTCCAGCTTGATCCCATTACCCCTTGTCCTATCATTCTTTGCCACCGAGAAGAGCCTGGCTCCATCCTTGTGACACTCACCCTTTATATATTTATAAACATTAATAAGGTCCCCCCTTAGTCTCCTCTTCTCCAAACTAAAGAGACCCAACTCCCTCAGCCTTTCTTCATAAGGGAGATGCTCCACTCCCTTAATCATCTTTGTTGCCCTACGCTGGACCCTCTTCAGCAGTTCCCTGTCCTTCTTAAACTGAGGGGCCCAGAACTGGACACAATATTCTAGATGGGGTCTCACCAGGGCAGAGTAGAGGGGAAGGAGAACCTCTCTCGATCTACTAACCACCCCCCTTCTAATACACCCCAGGATGCCATTGGCCTTCCTGGCCACAAGGGCACAGTGCTGGCTCATGGTCATCCTGTTGTCCACCAGGACCCCCAGGTCCCTTTCCCCTACACTGCTCTCTAATATGTAATTTCCCAACCTATACTGGAACCTGGGGTTGTTCCTGCCCAGATGCAGGACTCTACACTTTCCCTTGTTAAATTTCATTAGGTTATTCCCCACCCAACTCTCCAGCCTGTCCAGGTCCCGCTGGATGGCAGCACAGCCTTCTGGCGTGTCAGCCACTCCTCCCAGCTTTGTGTCATCAGCAAACTTGCTGGTAGTGCACTCTATTCCCTCATCCAAATCGTTAATGAATATATTGAATAATATTGGCCCCAGTACTGACCCCTGAGGCACTCCACTAGATACAGGTCTCCAACTAGACTCCGCACCATTGACTACCACTCTCTGGCTTCTTAAAATTCTTAAAATACCTTGCAGAAATGTACAAAGGCTGTTGAAAAACAGATCTTTGAAGAATAAACAAACAAACAAACAAATAAATAAACAAATACACCACCACCAAACACACAAAACAACACAACAAACACCTAATCCAGACGTATACTGAAAAGACTAAGGAATTCACATCCACCTCAAAGCTTGTAGTAGTTTGCACCTTTGAAGAGTAAAGGCTTGAGAACACCTTACACACAGGTCAAGGAGCTACTAGACCTCAATTCAGAAGCTGAAAGAGCTGAAACAAAACACTCCTGATGAGTACAGGGACAGGAGCTGAAACTTCCCTGCATCTGGCAAACATGGGAGGTGTTGAGGAAGGAGTCATGAGACTCCAAGTATGAAGGTTCAAGAAAAGGACTGGGAAAAGTGTAGAAAATACAGTAGTCACGGTAGGGTTTTAACAGTGAAGAACTAGACATTTTAATGAGTGGGTACTATAGCTAAGCACCTGAAAAGTGATGAATAGAGCCAGGCAAAGTACTTCAGTGGAAAACACAGCCTGGAGGCAATTTTGGCAGTCTCCCTTTTTATCCTTGAAGATCTAGATGCTATAACTGGAAATAAATTTAGAATCCTGTAGGGAAATACTGATATTTTATGGAAACAGTATTCAGGCTGGAACAGTATTCAGCATCTGTTCCAAGGAAACGAAATCTGTTTCAAGGATACAGTCACAGTTCCTCTTCTAAAAGTTTGATTTTATTTTGGTTTTCCACCTTCTGTAAGGTGCTCATGTCCCTCAGGAGCCTCCAGAACTGGAAGAGCTGAAATTCAGACAACAACTATCTCCCTTGTAAGTAAGGTTTATTGGCAGTGGCTCTCATCCTGTGTGTTAAATAGCCCTCTGTTAAACTCTTTTCATCTACTTTCACATTATTGTGCCATGTATTTCACATTCTTTTATTAGATTCTGTACATGCTCTAACTGAAGTCAGATTTTATAGAATCTGTGACAAAAAACAGTAAGAGAGAAGCAGTTTAACTCCTGAAGGGAAAAAGGAAACTGATAGTAGACACCAAGGTAAAAGTAAACCCAGAGGTTTCTGCTAACCTGGACCACCAGCAGCTGAAGGGTAAAAGGTTCTGCCTAAGTGCTCCAATGAGCAAATCTAGACTAGAGGGACTTTTGTTTCCTCTCTCCTTGTTATTTGAGTTACCTCTTTTTATTACATGACCATTTTTAAAAAAATTGTCCAGACTTCTAATTAGCGTAAGAGTTTCTGAAAAGGAGAATTTACATGGTTGTGGGTTGGCATGTTTTCTTTATTGTCTTTAAATGAAAGAAAAATTGTCATGAAGTCCTTCTGATAGTTTGTTTCATGGAAAGGAACCATTTTGCATAGCTAGTAACTGTGAATCTGACGAGGGAAGTTCTGTCAGGTGGGCCTGGTCCTTACATAGGAGCCAGCACAAGGGTGCAGGCAGCATTGCTGCTTACTGTACTGTTACAAAGTTAGTAGAGGATGTTACTTGAGATTTAAATTGCCAGGATAATCAACTCTCCTGTCAATTTTTTACTAGAATTGCCACATATTTCAGAGAGAAGACAGCATTGCTGAGATCTGCCTTCAGGCAGCTGTTCTAGTCAAGATTTCATGTTGTTCTGAAGCAGATGTAACCCTTCCTCTCACAAGGCCGCCAACACGTCTGGGAAAACAAGAGACAAAAGGAGGGAAAATGTTTAAGTTAGAGACCCAGAGAAAAGCTTTCCACATGCTGTGCATGTTTTTTTGTTTTTAAGAGAGGTTTATTAAAGGTCTTATGTTAATGACAATGGTTGTACAATCAGCCTTTGGATGTATTTCTGATAGGAATGATAATATGCCCTTTACTGTGGCCAAAAGGGATTCTTATTTTAAACTTCATGTGTTAATAGAGCAACCTTGCTTTTAAGTCAGTGACCACTGCAAATATCAAATGTATTTATAGATGGGTACAAATATGCGTTTGTGAACTGCCTGTCAACTTGTTCTCTTTCAGCCTACCCTAGGGTTTAGGGAGATCACCTGTAATGTCACCCTATCAACTAAAGCCACAATAACAGCTAGCCTGCTTCTGGAGATAAAGGACCAAGAAGATAGTGTTTTACTTCACAGCAGTAGCTGATGCAGTTTATTTAGTTTCCTCCCTTCCTCTCTTCTCTTCTCTTCTCTTCTCTTCTCTTCTCTTCTCTTCTCTTCTCTTCTCTTCTCTTCTCTTCTCTTCTCTTCTCTTCTCTTCTCTTCTCTTCTCTTCTCTTCTCTTCTCTTCTCTTCTCTTCTCTTCTCTTCTCTTCTCTTCTCTTCTCTTCTCTTCTCTTCTCTTCTCTTCTCTTCTCTTCTCTTCTCTTCTCTTCTCTTCTCTTCTCTTCTCTTCTCTTCTCTTCTCTTCTCTTCTCTTCTCTTCTCTTCTCTTCTCTTCTCTTCTCTTCTCTTCTTCTCTCTCTTCTCTTTTCTCTTCTCTTCTTTCTCCTCTTCTTCTCTTCTTCTCTTCTTTCTCTTCTTTCTCTTCTTCTCTTCTTCTCTTCTCTTCTCTTCTCTTCTCTTCTCTTCTCTTCTCTTCTCTTCTCTTCTCTTCTCTTCTCTTCTCTTCTCTTCTCTTCTCTTCTCTTCTCTTCTCTTCTCTTCTCTTCTCTTCTCTTCTCTTCTCTTCTCTTCTCTTCTCTTCTCTTCTCTTCTCTTCTCTTCTCTTCTCTTCTCTTCTCTTCTCTCTCTTCTCTTCTCTTCTCTTCTCTTCCTCTTCTCTTCCTCTTCTCTTCCTCTTCTCTCCTCCCCTCTCCCTTTCCCCCTCCCCCTCCTCCTCCTCCCCCTCCTTCTCCTCCTCTTTTTCCTTTTTCCTTTTTCCTTTTTCCTTTTTCCTTTTTCCTTTTTCCTTTTTCCTTTTTCCTTTTTCCTTTTTCCTTTTTCCTTTAATATTCTCTTCGACCTGCTGTATTCGTTCTAAATCATGCAACTTGCTTTATCATCAGGCCGCAGTGAGATAAGAGAAAGAAACTTTCCTCTAGAAAGAATTTCACTCCCAAACGAACAAAAATAGAAGTCTTATTTTTATGCAGAAATTCATTGTAACAAGGAAGATATCATGGAATAAATTCTAAGAAAATAAGTCCACACCTACGTACACCATTATTTATTTTCCACACTTTTGTAACTTTTATAATCTTCAGTAAAAACAGCACCTTTTTTTTTTAATAAATATATTTTTTTCTTTGTCATTTTCAGTGACATTATTCTAAGGTTCAGTCCTTAATGGCAAATTTTGGAAAGACATTTCTTCCTGGTCTCCTCTCTTCCTGTCTGAGAAGAGTCAGACAAACAACCTGCTGAAATCAACAGTTCTTACCTCTGGCTCTGATGGACTTTGGGGGAAGATTGGATTTTACTAGGCTTTCACTGCTCAGAAAATAGTGAGCTGAAATCACCTCTTGGTGAATCAAAAAAGAACCTCTGTCATTGTCCTTTTTCAAGACAATGATTACACCTTTCTCAGCTTCTGCCAGTCACTAGTGAAACATTCATGTCCTGTGGACTCAAACATTGCTCCTTGCAACAACATTTGTAATACTTGACGAAAATGGATGAGGGCTTAGTTGAACACATCTGTACGTCAGAGAAAAATGAAAGGAGGTCTTAGCTTGTAACCCAAAAGCCATGATGTTTATCTCTGTCTCTCTCTTAAACAGATTTTTTTTAATCTTTTGGTACATTAGAAATTATATTCAGCAGCTGCTTATCTATTTCTTATTTTCTGATTTCTAATCCATCCAAGCTCTTGTGCAGAAATCAGTGTACCTCTAATACTTTGGGAGTGTGTAGAACAACAAAGCCACGTAACCAGCACTCTGTCAGGCAAGGAAGGGGATGTCTATGAAATAAATCCATATCTGTTGTGTATGATAGGCCTTTCAAAATCATTGCAAACATCTTTTGAAATTGCCTGAATAATTAAATGTTTTCCCCACATTCTCTTTTTCCCTACACGCCACTATTTGGTCACTCCCTCATTTTCCACATGCACCACATCTGAAAACATGCCACTGGAGTCAGAGACTGCTTTATCATTCATCCTTTTCAGAACAACACATTGAAAAACTTGAAAACATCACCTAAACCCACACCTGGAGTTTTAAAAAAGAAATAACTTCTTGCAGAGGTGTAGGATCTGACTCTGTTCCCACAGAAGTAGCAGAAGTGGGTTGAATGTGCACAACAGTATTCTGAAAAATGATTTGGAAGAAACAAGTGGTGACCTGTGCTAATCCATGTAGTTTTGTCTCTCTGCCATGACTTGTTTACACTTTTCGATGCAGCACAAGTTGGCAGGATTTTGTCTCATCACACTTATGTGGGAATTTTCTGTATATTTCAGTCACCATCATGAATTTTCCCTGACAGTAATTGAAAGTCAACTTCTGTTCTGATTTCTGCTTCAAGTTAAACCAGGGTAAATCTAGAGTAACTCAGCTGAAATAATTTGCTGGGTTGTATCAGTGTATTTCTTATATTTCACATTTTCTGACACTAGCGAAAATGTCTCTCTTTTTAATGTGCTTGCAACCACATCACACGCAGCAGCTTGGACAGGTATTGCCTCCCCCCAGCCCCTTTTTAAAGTAGACTATGAGCAAAGAATTTGCTTGTTTTGTAGAATATTCACTGCCACAGCCTTTGAAAAATCAGTATTCAAACCAGCATAATTTTACCAAGTCATTGTGTGTTTAATGAAATCCAAGTCCAGAGGCTGTGCAAGTTTTCAGCTCAGAAAGGCTGGAGACTGTTGACAGTTTCGTTGCAGGATGGGGTGTTCTCTGTCCCCTTCTACCAGTTCTGGTCTGTGTAAGCAGGAGGAGCCTGGGTGCAGTTAGAACTTTGGCAGTGGGACAGGAGCCTGCATTTCTTTCACATAATCCAGAAGAGAGAGAAAAGGCACCCAAGGAATGCCAGAAGCTCAGAAAATGCAACTGGAACAAAAGCCTTTGTCAAATACAAACTGTTGCCTGCCCACCAAAACACATTAAGAAGTTGTACAGTTTGTGGTTTAAAGCAAATTGAATTTGACTTAATCTGAGCTTCAAGAAGGCTTAGAAATTGATTTTATGAAATTTCAGTGATTTCATTGTTTTTCCCCTGCCTCTGAGCTAAAAATACTGTTCTGACAACAAAACATACAAATCCAAGGTCACATCCAGGTACAAAACCCCGAACTATTCTGCTATCAAGATCAAGAGTTTCCAATTGAAGGCTCCACTTCTTAACGTTATTATATTTTGTTCAAAACCACTTGGCTCTGTTCTTCTATAACAAAGAGATCTTTTAAAAAATATATTTTAATACCTTTTCTCTACCTTGCAATCCAAAACTGCTGTAACTGAGGCAAGCACTCTCTGTAGGACACAGATCACTGATGTAGTAAGATCTTTCCTTCAAAAATGCTCTTTACCAACATGTCAGCTCCTGAGACTTTTTTTTATATGAAACATCTGCTAGGAAGCTATGTGAATGCATAAAAAAGTGAAATAAACATCTATGTGTAGTACTCCGTCATACAGATTGCACACTTCCAGCAGGGTGAACTACTCATTGCTAAAGCAAACCTCCTCTGGGTTTCTATCCTGTGAGCCAAATTCCCTTTAGCACTCTACACTTCAAGGTGCATCCTTCTGCCAGTGCAAATCCACATGAATACATCTCGGTAAAGATCCCTGCCTAGCTGCTTTTTTCAATAATTTACGTTTGAATTTTCAATCCCTTCAGAGGAGCTATGGAAGAGGCACAGGAATAACATAAGAGGAGTCTAAAAAGAAACTGTGAAACACAAATATACATACAAGTAATAGCTAAAGACTGGTGGGATCACTGGATGGGGAGAGGGTGGGGAGGGAAAGGGATTATTTTACTAAACTTGTCTTTGTGTTACATCGTAAAAGACAGTCCCTGTCCCCAGGGACTGCCAGCATAAACACCCCAGGGAACAAAAGTCAGACAAGGAGGAACAGCTTGCTCAAGGTCATGCTGCAGTGGCAAAACTTGGAGCTTCTACCTCCTCATCCAACATCTGAGTGCCTCAAACTGTTTGCTGAGGCTCAGATTTGTTGTCAGTTCTTTTTTAAGAGGAAACACTATTTCAGCAAAATATTTCAAAATTGATTTCATAGTATTTGAAGGCAGTGGTTCATTTTAGGCTACATTATATATGCATTATTTCTTAACTTATGCTGATTCTTTCTGGCCTGTAGAAATAATATCATCTGTACATCTATGGCACGTTCATACATTACTTTAGAAGACAGGAACATAAGCAGCATCTGCCTTTTTTGCTTGACTGATTGCATTAAATTTCATTTCACTCTGTGCTTCTTCTGCTTCTGTTTATTATAGATTACACCTTACCAGGAAGGCCCGTTTGGCACCAGATTTTAAATGTGACTTATATTGCCAGTAACTACT
Organism: Streptopelia decaocto; assembly: GCF_964273445.1. NCBI lineage: Eukaryota > Metazoa > Chordata > Aves > Columbiformes > Columbidae > Streptopelia > Streptopelia decaocto. The sequence continues at coordinate 89,339,169 of NC_138663.1, forward strand.
AAGCACTTTCCCCTTTAGTCCAATTGTAACTCATGCAAAGACCAGATAATCTACTTGCTTTTGAAAAAAAAAAAAACAGTTGCTCTATTACAAAAATAAAAGAAAATGGACAATTATGGAGAAACAGTTATGTTTCTGGCACATGCTTTAGCAATGGCTGTTGCAGTATCAAGAGAAAATTGCCTTACTAATAATCTCCTGTTAAGTGCTAATTACAGATGATGTGTAGCAGGCAACAGCTCTGGTGTCTTGGAGCAATTCACACACACAGAGAATCTATTCTGCTTTATGGTTAACAGGTATCTCTGAGGGACAGACTTTTACTTAATTATGACACAATAAAAACCCTTCAATTCTTACAGAATAAAAAAAATATTCTTGACATACACAGTTCTTGTGATCAGACCTTCAAGAGCTCATGTGTTGTGTTTCTCAGAAGTGACTAGCATTTACCATTGCTGATAGATTTCTATCAGTTAGAATTATTCGTGTCCTGCAGCTTTTCCTTGCATTTATACTGCACTCTCTTAGCCATGGCACAGGTTTTGTTGTAACACAATGCTAATAATAAACACGATAAAAAATTAATATAATTTATGCCAGTTTGTATGGCAATGAAGCAGTACATTTTATTACTATGGAGGAGTGCATTTTCAGAGTGTTGAATAAACTGTATTCACAGTGGAAGGAATTGCAATGGGGTCACATGTGTGACAGCTTCAGATAATGCTCCTAAACTTGCAATAGGTCCTGCCAGTGTCGGTGGCACGCTTAGTGCTTCAGCTGCAGTGATTCATGTACAAGCTGCTGCTTGTTGATCAAGAGCTTTACTAGGAACAATACTCTCAAGGGAAATGTGCATGCCAGCAGTGCCATGGCATTTTGTTCCTCCAAATATACAACATTTTTGCTTCACATATGCATACACGATGTGCATTTTAAGAGTCAGCACTAAAATTCTTTGGGAAGACAACTTGAATTGGGTTTTCTGCTTTAAAAGTCTCATCTTATACACAAGGACTCTGAAATGGTGACTAGGTAAAAGAAGTTTCTCAGAGCAAACAAACCAGCTAAGTAACATCTTGGATGATTCCACTAGCAGGCAGAAGTGCCATACCCTGCCAAGGACATGTGGTAATGGACTCAACTTCCTCCAACACCAGGCATCGCTGTGTGGTGGCTTAAAAACCTTGCACACAGTGCTATGACCACCACAAATTCCTGTTTGGGCTGCAATTTGAAAGCTCTGTGCTTTGGTGCAATCTGTCAGAAGATTAAAAACACCAGTACGGTCTCGTAAGCTGCGTGGGGCAGTAACTGCTTGGCTGACATGCGTCTAACAGCAGGGAGACTGTGGCACTGCTTGGAGCCTTCCTTTGCAAAGGATTGTAATCAGGGAGTGGGCAGCCAAGGTCTGACTGTGACAAGTGAGGTTTTTCCTGCTCTCTGGTAAACTTTCTTCTGTGCTATGTTGGTGCTGGGGCAGTTTTTACATCCTTCAAAAGATTGATTAAGCCTGCCTTGAGTTGGCATCAGGGCAGAGCTAGCAAGATTTGTGTTGGAAGAGTTGTCACTAGCAGCTGAGGAGCAGATACCTGGTACCTGAAGGAGCTTTCTGACTTGCTGTAGGTGAACATGATTACATCCACCCTGATGTACCCCTCCAATTTTAGCTCCTCTGTCTCATGTTTGTTACTCCTTTCCTGTAGAAAGGTGTGGCTGCTCTACTTTTCTTCCTACAGGTTAATTGTATGTTTAATTCTCTGCTTCCTTTACTAATTTAAGTAGTACGTGAAGTCAAAATGCAGCTCTAATAGATTATCAGACTGACTTCTTCCAAACTTTCCTAAGCCCCCCAAATATATTAAAAGGAAAATTTTCATTTGTGAAGTTGATGAACTGGGAAAGGAAAAAAGAAATGCTTGGGAATACACCTGTATCTTGACTATACTTGCTGCCTAAATAATCTAGCAAACAACTGAACTGGTGCTTTTTTATTTGGCTTTTGCTACATCTACTGCTGACTTTTGTCAGGTTCATGTTTACATGTTCTTGTTTACGGTAGACACCACCCAAATTTTGTTCCTTACTTAATTATCGGAACTTCCATTTACTTTGTATACAACATGTTCTCTATCCCAGCTCTAATTAACAGTGCCATCTTTATGACAACAATTAGCTTGTGTGCAATGGTAGCTCCTCCTTGGCTGGGAAAGGGGAAGAACAGTAGTTCAGGTGCCTTAGAGACAAGAACAGCAAATGTCCTGCACTTTAGTCTGTTAGGGCAGAACTGATCATGATACACGTTTACTTTTATCCTAAAAAGAGGCTCCCAAGCCACGAAGTTGGGATTTGAATCTGATGTTCCATAACACTGTTGTACTGTAAGGTAAGATTTTGGCCTAAAAGTTGCTAAAGCAACTTTATAAAAATGTCTTTTTACATTGTATTCTCACTGAATTAGTAGAATCCATAGCTTTTATATATATATAGTGTACATATATATGTATACACACACATTTCATGAGAGAGAGATACTTTTGTGTGACTTTGTTTTGAAAGTAATAATGGATAAATGTTTAGAAGGTGGTATTTGGTCTATAGACCTGCTCCAGTCGATGCATGTCCTGGTTTTGTTAAAAACAAGCTTCTCTTTTAGTGATTTTGCCTGTCAACTAAAGCCTTCGTATTAGCTGCATTTTCCTGGAGAACCAGACACATGTTTTGGTAAACCTAGCAATGGAATGCAAACTTATTGATAAGCACGGAAGGACATCTCGCGAGAGGGGCAATGAGAAACTGGTGACCAAGAAACTGACCAACTGTGTATAACATTCCATTCACGTGAATACTTCATATAAAAGTGGGAGATCACGAGGATCTCGTCGCTTTTTCCTTTCCCTTTTCCCTTCTGCTTATGGCCGACATTAGGAGAGGACCTTGCTAGTCGTCCCTGTGAACTGAGGCCTAGTGAGAGACTGAATCCAGCTCCGGTTGGCTGCAGAGTCTAATCCAGGACTTTGGTTGCCGGCTCTGCAGTTGCTGAGACTTTCAAGATTGCTTTTGTATATTTTGTATTATTTTCTCTATTCTTATTAGTAGCATTAGTAAAACATCTTTAATTTTTCCAACTCTCTTCTCTCTGTCCTTCTTTTCCTCACGATCGCCTGTCCTGAGTGGGAAGGGGGGAGAGGGAGGGGCAAAAGGGGGAAGTGGGGGGGAGAGGAGGTTAACAATACATCTGCCAGGGTTTTATTGTCACCCTGCAATCTAAACCCTCGACAATGCATGAAGCCCTCTCAATGACAGGATAATGAGTACTACTCCACGATTCACCACAATTATTGAAGAAGAATATTTGATTGCAGTTTCACATCCACTGTACTTTAAGGACATTAAAACACAAGAGTAAGTAGAGAAGCTGGGATTCTCCTCTTGGGTATTTTGAGGACTAACTGTTCAGCTAGAGGTAAGTGATTTGGTCTCCCTTTCCTCATTATTTTTTTTTCCATGTCATGCAATTTTTGAGAGCCTTAATTTGTCATTTGGAAAGTGCTTTAAGATCCTTTCACAGAGCTGGCTATAAAAATGCAAAGTATTAGGAAACAAAATCCCATGAACAATTAAAAATTAATCACCTTCAAGCCAGAGCTTTCAGAGAAACGTCCAGTGGAAATAAAAGGACAACTTGGACTTGCAGGAGGAATGCTCAGTTTACAGGAAAATTGAAGAAAAATGACAACTACCACCTGGGGGATGTTGTTTTTCTCCCCTCTCCCACTGCCTTCTTTTCCTCCCCTGTGGTCCCCTAGAGATTCGCACTGCCATGAGAAGCAGAAGGCTGGAGGATGAAGGACTTTGCCTGAAAAACGTGGAGATGCCTGTGCACTGCCTGCCTGCTGGCAGCCTTGGGCCAGGCTCTCTCCATGAGCAGTGGTTATTTAGCCCTTCTGGCTCAAAACAGGGGCTGGCTCTCCCTGGTGGGGAGACATAGGGGAGCATTTAGGAAGAGGGATATGAATCTGAAAGGGAGAAGGCGCATAAGGGGCTGTCAGAGTCTGGTGTGCCTGGGGGAAGGTGTGGATGGAAAGTGCTTGATGTGGAGGCAGGAACAGGGGGGAGTAAGTATTTGGTGTTCAAAGGATTATCTGAAGGCTGCTCATGGGAGGTGTAGGAGGAAGTTCTTGTTTCTTGGGACAGGAGGAACAATAGCAATGTGAGGATGTCACTCCTTTGTCTGTCTTAAGCCTCAGTCCTGAGGTAACTCTCATCTCTGCACTCTCCTTTGTCAGCACAAACCCAAGGTTTCCCATAGGAAATCACTGAGCGAGAAGAGTAGAACAAGTGCCAGAAGGCCCCTCAGGGGATCGACTGTGCTCATAGAAGCTTGCTGATCTGTCCCTGAAGATTTCCAACAACTGGGTCTCCACAGATTTCCTGGAGAGTGTCTTCCATGGCTTTGCTTGCCTTATCTGTATAGGACTTTTCCTTGTCTGAATGTGTTGCAGTTTAAGCCCACTACTTTGTCCTACATGACATGTTGCAGCCACACTCCTAGGCAGTAAACTGACAGAAGCACAATATTGGCTATTAAAAGGCAGAGTGAGATTGTGTGTATGAAAAAGAAAAGATTGTACACGGACCACTGGACTGCAATGGTGTATATACAGGGCAAAGTAGTGATTGAGAAGGGTTTATTTATAAAAAAGGTATTTTGGGTAATTGGATTTAAAGGCAGCAATAAAATAATTTGAAGTAAAATAATCTGAAGTCAAAGATTCAGCATGCTGATTGAACTAATGTTCAACTTTAAACATCAGTTAAGTATATAGATCAGTAATAAAAATCCCAAGGAAAACTAACTTGGAGCACAGAAGCCAACTATCATTGCTCCAAACTAGAAGTGTTTGTGCATGTCACATGGTTATCTGGCTGACTGTGGGACACTCATCCCAAACTCTCTATGTTTTAAAACTTTCCTTTGTCTGTTGTCTCATTATGTCCTTCTTAGCCTTTTTCTATGGAAGTAAAAAAACAGTCATTTTATCTGTTCAGATTTTTTCCCCAGCTCCAATTATTTTTAATGGATGTTTCAAGTTCTCCTTTTACAGAATGTGCTGAGAGCTACTATTACACAAAAACATGTTTCAGCAAGCAAGCTGTAAGTGCAACATTTTTTTAATGGTAAAAAAGACTAACTTTCTGAATCTTCATAGCAGTAGTTTTGCAAACCACTTCATGGAATGGCTTTTTTTTTTTTTAAACAAAAGTCAAGCAGTCCAGCAGTCCACAGTCTGCCAGCCCAACAGTGTAAACAAATCTGTTTTTCTGGGTTCCCTTTGTCAAATCAGCCCCCAGCTAACATACAGACAGATTTATATCTGATGAAATATATCAGGCACATAAAGCAATAATTATAGCTGTCTGGTCATATGTTAAGAATAAAGACCCAGCCTTAGGTCAGAGTCAATAACAGAGGGTGCCTAAAATGCATACAATTTTTGAATAGAAGCTGGGAGTATGATTTCTTGATAGACAGACATACAAAATGGCAGTGAGCCCAAGCCTAGGGAATATCAGTATGTTAGGAAGAACACAGTAATGAATGAGTTGTAGAAATAACTCTCAATATATCTGGAGAATTAATTTTCTGGCTTCAGCCACCTGTTGTTCTCAAACACTGTGAACTAAACCTCACCTGAGAGCCACCCTGCCCAGCCCTCTGTCTTGGGGTTCACATGTAGATCTGCAGAGACAGGGAGAAGCTTCCTTAGTGTGCACGTGACTGAACCAGCCTCCCAAAGGGCACTGAAATGCTTTGATAAACTTTCATATCTTTCAGGAAGACTAACCTCTTTGTGCTAGCTGTTCCCAAAGGAACATTAGTAGAGGAAAGTCTAGCGTAGGTCTGTATTGAATAAAATCCCTTCCTAAAATCCTTAGCAGCAGGTACTCCAAGTTGTGACAGTCTGAGGGTGGCACTATGAACCTCAAATAATTTGCTGTTTCTGAGTGGTTTTTAATGCACCCTTAGGATCAAGTGTCTTCATCACCCAGTGCCTCCTGTGGCCTGACTGTGCTGCACGAGGTTTATGGAACTTTTTCAGTTGAGTGAAGAAGCTGGTTAAAGCTGTCCTGGCCTTGACCAAGGGTCATGTTTTAGAATAGCAAGGTGAATCTGTCTAATGGGAACTGATTTCTTCTTAAGAGCCACCAAGGTAGTGAGAATCTATCACAAAGGGCATCACAGCAGTGACTGTGAGATGACACTGTGTCATTTAAATCTTTCTGGAGATTCCTCAGTCAGAGAAAATCCTTGCAGAGTGCCTGTCAGTCTAACACGGCTGCTAGATCTGCAGTCCAGGAGAAGTACAGAGGACCCTAAATAACACAGCTAGCATGGCATGGTGCATAATTCTCAATTCTGTAACTGAGTAATCCAAGCAAGTCCCCTGAGGCAGTCAAAGACTGCAGAAGAAATCAAATTATTTAGTGCTTTCATGAAATAAGGCCATTTCCACCAATAGGAAAGGAAACCAGAAAGGAAGGATGAGATCGTACACAGTGGCCTTTCCTCAAGAGTTCATCCTGACTGTTCATTTAGGGACTGCCTACACCAACAGTTTGTGCATTTTATGCAGAAATCAATGTTGTGAAAACAAATGAAAACGGATGAACCATGATGGTGTATTTGTTTGAAGGCCACAATTCTAAAAGAGATGTTAAGATACTGCATTTAGTACCACTCCACAGGAGAACTTAACGGTGTTAAAAACTATATTCTTTGTTTAGCTTACCTTCTTGTTCTCTGAAGCTTAAACCTACTCTGAATAATTGTGGAAAAAATGGGCAAAAGCAAAGAGAGGAGAAATACCCACAATTGGAATCCAGATCCCTCTGGGTTACTTTGTTTCAGGTAGTTTTTTACTCTAGTGCTAAGGATAGTGTTTAGTCTGAATATGTAGGTATTATTTAGAACATCTCTTATTGAGACTACCACTGTACTCTGGGGAAAAAAAAACAGAGAACAAACAAACAAAACCTCAAGCCCATATTATTTTGTTTAAAAGTCCTAAGTTTCCATTTGGCAAACAGGATTTGTTTTGAACTAATCTGAAATTAACAAAGGAGTTTTTAAGTTGTCAACAGCTTCAGTATTTGATTGTCAACAGCTTCATTTTTCTACAGCATTAATGTGCAACAGCATAACTGATGTCTGCACAGAGCCATACTTAATTGTTGCCATAGACTCAGAGAGGAAAAGGTATGGATTCACTAGAAATAGGGGGGGGCAGGGTTTAGGCTCAATAATGTAATTAAAATTATTTTCAAAAAACACTGAATTTAGAATAAGTCATCCTTTTCTCATACAACGACTGCCACACTAAGCTACCAGTTTGAAATACCAATTTTTAAGATCCCTAGAACATTGTTTTTCAATTAGCAGTCTGCAGCCTGTGTTACCTGTCAAGTGAAAATTAATTCCACTGTTTGTTTATTTCAACGACTGGCTGCAAAGTCGAATTTCTGTGCTCTCCTGCAGAAGCCATGGAGACACCGCCACTCAGAAGGCTCCTTCCCAACTGCTTGGGTGCAGCATTCATCCCTCACTCCAAATCTGAACGCAGCACAGCAGCCAAGTGTCAGTGTGCACCAGTCTTGCTACCGTGGCTGCGTGCCCACGCAAACTAATCCCAAATGCTTTTTTTTGCTTCTGATTACAAGCTGGCATCTTCTTCCTCATTCTCCTTTCCACGTTTTTTCATTATATAATTTTGCTGTGAGGAGCTGAGTTGGGACCGGTTTTGAGTTGATTAGTTGATTTTTGTGAGACTACAATCCACTTACAGACAGGAGAAAATGTTTCATACAGAGGGAAGGATCTGAATTAGAATTGCTACTTAGAGCATAGAAGGTAAAAAACTTATTCAAAGAAACAAATCGAGTTCTCTCATCACCTAAAACATTCTCAGTTAAGGGGGAAAAAACTGCTGAAGATTTTTGCTGTTCTCTGCAAAAGGAACTGTCACAGTTGGACATGGAATAACATTCCTCTCAACTGGAAGATTAGTATCACTGCACCTCTCTTATACATTATTCTCATCTACTGTGACAAACAGGAATTTGTATCCATATATTTTGTGAGGAAAAGAAACATTTTTGCCTTTCGAAAATAGCAATTTAATTTTCTAATTAACCATTCACCTGTGCAGCTTTAGTCTACACTCAGGTTGATAGTTCCTTGGCTTCTGGCTTGAGGATAATTATTTTGTACTTATTATATTGCTATATTTATTTTTTGCAGGGCCTGCCAAAAATTGCCCACTTCCTCTGGGAATAGCAATGCTGTATTTGAAATCTTCTAATCCTCTTCAAATTCAAAGAGGTCTCAGGAAAGCCCTAATTTCCATGGAGCTGAGAGTGCAGCAAAACAGGAGTTACATGCAGGGTCTTGTACTGAAAAGTTCAAATAACTTATAATTTGTCAAAAGCTAACTAAAAATCTGATGAAAAAGTAGCTTATGCAGAAATTGAGGGCATTCCTCAAGCCCACATGATAAAATTTAAAATATTTCTTCTGTCTCTTAGTTTGGGATGTAGATTAGTCTCTGATCCATATCAAAACAAAAGGGATCAAAATGTACGTGGAGCTATACAGGACTGTAAGCTTTTGTAGGTTTGAAGTTTGTAAAACAGGAATTGTTACTCATTCTTTAAAGAGGTTTTGGACAGAGGGAATTTAAAACATTACCATTAAGCTGCTAGACACAGGAATAACTAGATGACTGTCCAGGATAACTCATGTTCTCTGAAATCTGATTTACTTTACAAAAATCTAAAAAGTGAAGGAGGATAAAAGTATGCTTCAAAGTATTTTAGCAAAACATGCACCGTAGGGAAGAAGACAGAATTGAGTACTTGGCTTGTTTTCACAGTTCCTATTCAAGCTTGCCTTTACATATTATGATATGCACTATCTGTATTTCCAATGGCATTTTTCTTTGAGTGATGGGTTTTTTATGTTTAATTTGAAAGACATTTTCTCCCTATTTTCCCAACATTCCACTAAAAAGTTACTTGTGCTATTATTTTTTGTCTGAAACAATGTATTTTCTCTGTCAAAACACTAAAGAATGATGTGTTCTTTTGACTTACATTTCTGTATCTAGCTAGATGACTTTGCATTTAGGCATCTCAGATTAATGCATTTTTCTTTTCAGAAATTAAGAACAGCTCAAAAATCATTTGATAGGAATGAGAAACATGAAAAACCCTCCTCAAAATTTATCAGCAGGTTTGAACATTCTGTTCTGGGTCAATAATTTGAATCATAAAAGGCTGTGAAGTTGTAATTTTGTTAACATTTATTAGAGGTTTTCCCTTTTTGTTAAAGACATTGTCTTTGGTTTTCACCTTATCGTCAATCAATTAGCATATACCAGGTGGGATTTTTTTTTCCAAACTAGTACATTCGCATGGATGTACTGCCTACAGGCAGAAACTTACACTGGCTGTGTTTGTATGCAAGATCTGCTTTTTATTTCTTTATTTAAGCTAGCTAACAAACATCACCTTTATCATTAGTGATGGAAAAAGGATTCCGCGTAGATTTGTTGTTACTTTTGGTTTTTATTAGCAGAATTATGGAGTAAGGAGTGTTCGAGTTCTTGGTGGCATGTGTTTTTATCTAATTAAAGAAGTGCAACAGCAGTTTTTACAAAATAATTTCTTAAGCATACTAATAAATCAGTAGAAAAATTTGAAGAAAGGGTTTGATGGGTTTTTTTTTTGGATCCAAGCTTGTTGAGGTGTTTTTTTTTTGTTTTTCTTTTTGTACTGACTCAGTATTTGGTAAGCATTTACTTACAATTACTTCTTCCTCCAGCTGATGGCATAAATAATTGATCTGATAAAAGGTTCTGACACATCAAATCAGTAAACAACCTTCAAGATGAATTGGCACACATCCAATCACCCACACACCCAGCAAGTGTAATTTATGCCAATTAGACCCATGAAATGTGTTTGTATTTTTTGGCCTATGATAGCCAACCTACATGGGTTCAGTTGTCCCTAAAGCAGTCAGAAGGATAACTCACATTTAGCCTATATTGAGGTGGTAAGAACTAATTGAATGCAGAGGTTAGAAGACGATATCATTGGTCTCAGTGCTATGCTCAACAGCCAAGGGATGGGGATGTTCCCCAGGGTGCAGGGAATCCTCAATTACATCTCTCCGCTCCCTGAGGGGTTTCCAATCTGCATCTCCTCCCTCCTATGAAATGCCCCCATGACGACATTATTCTGAAAAGGAGCTCTCAGGTGTGCCTGTCAGTGCTGTCAGACTTCAGCATCCACTGGTATATGACCTAAATCCAGGTGAGTGTCCTAATCATGATTCCTACCCACTGCAGGGGGAATTTTTATCCAAATATTATTCATTCTCTGTTAACTCCTTGCTCCAATAAATTGTCATTCTTTCATAGCAAAATACTGTCAGTGGAAGGGATGCAGAGGTGTCCCTCCAAATTCTTCCTTTGTTCCATGGTTAGTACAGGCCATCAGATCTTTCAGTCTGTGCTTTTTTTTTTTTTTCCCTCCAAATGTTACTCTGTTTACTTGTTCCAGTTTTCATTTCATTTGGATTAAGATAATTTATTTTTGCTTAGCATAAAACAACAGTGTTTTACTTCTGGTCTGACAAGATCTGTTTTCCGGTGACTTGAAAAAAAGTGAGGTTAAGAAGCGTTTTCTAAATATTGCAGTGGATATATAATGTAATATTCTTCAGAAAAGCCACTACAGCTGAAGCTTTATGAGGAAGAAATGCTCAGTTGTCATTTTAATGTCCTCTTGTTTTATTAAAATTATTAGTTTCACATTGCCTTCATTTACTACCTAATTGAGAATGTCAGAATTTTTTTTGTTCTTAGCAAAAAATCCACACTGGCACAAAAATTCATATATGAGATACGTTACATCAGAAAGCTTAATTGCAATGTGAAAGTAGCAAATCTGACTATGGCTGTGTCTTCAGTAACATCTCAAATAGTTCTTCTTTTGGTATTTTTTTATGAAGCATGGAATTAACTGTTCCATTGACTTCAGCAAGCGTGGTTTTGAACTTGTCGGATTTGATCATGACAAGGAACCAACTTTATTTCAGATCAGTTCTGTTAAGGCATTTTGCTCCAAGAGCATGTGAAGTGTCATTCATGGCTGGGAACAAAGTTGTGTGTTTGAATGAGGCAGCTACTCAGGCACCCAGCAGAACTGGGTACAGGACTTTGCCACAGTCTGGAGCATTCCCTATTTACCTGATTTTCCCCATTCTTCTGTATCTTCTGAAGATGATGGCTCCAAGGAAATCTCACGTGACTTATCACCTGTTGATTAAAAGGCTCAGGAGGCCTGCTCAATGTTGCTTGCTACTCCCACTAAAGAAGTCTCTAAAGCTCAACAACTTTACAAGGACTTCTAGCCCCACCGAGGGCCTTCCAAATAGAGTTGGGGCAGTTGGTACCTTAAAAATGTTACCTTAAATATGTAAATTGGATATAGACATACAAAACATTACCTCTCATGGAAACATGCTAGAGTCATAGAGACTTTTTTTTTTTTTTCCATTCCCATTTCTTCAAAGAAGAGCAGCAGTCTGTTTAATGGCAGCTAGAAATCTTCAGTTCTTTTCATGCCCAATTATTTTCCAGGCTACATATTTTTGGTGCATAGAGAATCGTGTGCCATGCACCCTGCTCTCTCATCCTCTGATCCCTGAGAAGACATGTCCAGTTAGGCCCTGTTCCTGTGTTGGGCCAGGCTGTGAACCTGGGAGAGCAGATTGCACACAAATGCAGCCAACCCACAGTGTGCACATGGCCATTGTATCTGCTATAGAATAGAATCATAGAACCATTTAGGTTGGAAAAGACCCTTAAGATCACGGAGTCCAACCATTAACTTAACACTGTCAAGTCCATCACTAAGACATGTCCCCAAGTGCCACATGTACTTGTCTTTTAAACACCTCCAGGGATGGTGGCTCAGCCACTTCCCTGGGCAGCCTGTTCTAATGCCCAATAACCCTTTCAGTGAATAATTTTTTTCTAATATCCAATCTAAACCTCCCCTGGCACAACTTGAGGCTGTTTCCTCTCATCCTCTCATCCACTCCCCTCACCACAACCTTCTTTCAGGTAGTTGTAGAGAGCAATAAGGTCTCCGCCCAGCCTCTTTTCTCCAGGCTAAACAGCCCCAGTTCCCTCAGCCGCTTCTCATCAGACTTGTGTTCCAGGCCCCTCACCAGCTTCGTTGTTCTTCCCTGGATGCAAATCGTGCTGCTCTGCTAGCTTCATCCCACAAGATTAATGTGATATATGTTACAACAAGTAGACTTAAAATCAATAAGAAATAGTCTCCAGTGAAGCTCTTGAGACCCCATACCCTGGAGTAATGAGAGACTAGTTCAGCATCCTTCAAGATCAAGCTCTATGTCAGGAAGATCCCTGCCAAAATCAATGGAGCTGAATCAGTAACCATTTCAGTACTGTCATCTCCAACATGACACCCATGCAACACATCCTTTCACTGCACCATCAACAGCTGGCACAGACTGTTATGAGCAAATCTCAGTTTCCTCGAATCGCTGTATATGAGCACTCCTCAGCATCTCAATAAAAAGCCTCCCATAAGAGTACACAAGCTACTTCTTTTTCACATCACACACATATATATATTTACTTGTATGATTTCCCCTTTTATGGAAAAGTCATTTAGACGAAACATGAAGCCTAAATGTAAATCTAAATACTTTTTTTCTAGGTTTACAATAAATGCATACTTTTTTTTTAGGTTAGACAGCTTTTTAGCTATACACCATGATATCGGCATTGTGAAATGAAGTGTATAATGCACTGATAATTCATAGATCACTGGAAGTGGTTTTATTTCCTTGCTTAGCTGCAAAGCAGATTTTTACTTTTGCCCAGCCTATTTGTTAGAGCAGGGCATGTTACTACTCACTTCTAGCTGCTATTCCAACCCTCTGGCACATTTAGGAGATAACGAAAGTCATAAAACTATTCATTGCAGCTATGTGAATCAGCGTAGTTTTCGTTTCTGGTCAGGGTGCCAATTATTGGACACAAAGAGCAGAATCCTTGTCGGATGAAAAGGCAATTAAAATAAGGTGGATTTATCCAACTGTCTACCACACAGTGTGACGGGAAAGTACTGCCATATTCAGAACTACTCTTAATTATTGATGAACAGTTCAAATGTCTTTCATCTCCTCTGCAAAGAATCTAAATCTACTTTTTTATATTCACACTGATCCAATTTATATGGTCAGTAAGGTTTTTTACTGAAGGTGTTTGCTAAATAGGTATTTAAGTTCTCTCAATATTTATTACTCCTTCTGAAATACCTGATATAAAAAGAGGACTTTTCCAAAAAGATTATGCAACATTGTTGGCTAAAACACTATTTGACCCCTCCTGTATGTTTCTCAAGTACACAACCTTTCTCAAATAGAAATTCCCCCGTTAGAAACATACTAAAATTTGGTCCATGAAGTAGTTTTTTTTTTACTTGCTTTATCTCAGGGCAAATCCAAGATGTATTTGTGTTGGAGCTTTTCCTTCTTCATATCTGTTCTTCTTCTTTGTTTTTTTTTTTTCCCCACAGAAAAAAAAAAAAGAAAATTAAGGATCTCCAGTATCTTTTTTTTCTTTTTTTTTTTAAAGAAAGCCTTTTCAAAATGAGGGAAGAAGTGAACAAACTGAAGTGTCCTGAAACAAACACTTGGAAATTCTTTCAATCTACTTTTTCCAGTTTGATTACATTTGACAGCTAAAATGGGCATCTGAGTCTACTGAATGCATTTGGAAGCAAAGAACAGTAACATTCCCAAGCTATCAGGTAGAAAGTCAGCCAGTGCAGGGCTTGCTGCTAGAACAAGACTTTGGGGAAAGGGTGTTTTTTATGAGTGCCAGGATGCATTCAGGAACATTGTTTCCCGCTTCCCACTAGCAAGACCTTCTGCAATATTCAAAAATCTTGTGTGGACATGTGTGTGAATTCAGTCCCTATTAGATTTCCAGCTCTACAGGTTGCAGTCCAGAGGAGAGTGCTGCCCAGGCAGAGTTCTCTGAGCAATCCCATCAACCTACCTCATTCACAATTTGGAAGACGTGTGCCATAGCTGGCCAGTGAAGTCATCTCTGTAAGGTTTTTTTCTTTGCTAGAGTTACCCATGAATATGCCAGCTGCAGTGGTGGTGACTTGGAAGGTAAATATATCATTCCTGGGAAACTGAAACAAGAGCATCCTTTTTGCTTCATACACATCCCTGAGCATACATTATATGTTAGCAACATTCAGTCATCAGTAACACAGTCAGACCTTTAACCAAAGAGTGGTATCTGTTTTATATTGTACTGGTAGGAAACAACTTGGCCTACATGAAATACTCCTGTGGGAAATTTCACAATAAAAACTTTCCTACCTCTTTTTTTTTTGTCAGCAGAAACCCAGAGCAGGAACTCATTGACATGGAGGTAACAAAGCTGCACCTTTGCTCTGTTCGAGCTGGATTCACCAAGTGTTCAGAAGTGAGCTCAAGAGAAAGCCAAGGCAACGAGTCCCATTCTGAACTCTCATCAAATGCCTTCATAGAGACAGTAAGAACTAAAAATTTGTCTGTCTGGGAATATTTTTCAGATTTAAGCACTAAACTATGGAGAAACCCAGGCAGGAAACTCATTATGGCTGCAGTTGTATCCTTGGTACACTCTGCAATATTGTGCATAGAGTACAGTTTGTGAAATCGCTTGCTGTTCAGAGACCTGTTGGATCTTCACACATCATGTTATGCTACAGAAAAAAATTTAGAACGACCTTTGAATTTTTCATGCCTCAGTTTGCATAAACTTGCTAACTATGTAAAGAGTGATTCCTTTTATTCCTTTTTTTTTTAATTTTTTTTTTTATTTTTTTTATTTTTTTTTCCTAAATAAAAATAAGCACGTATATGGAGGAGGAAGTAGATACAGGAAGGAGTGCAAAACTATTGATATAGGTTTGAAGGTATTCTTCTAGTAAATCAGTGTATATCAGTGAATTTGAGTGGAACAACCCATTTCTGAGGGAGACAGGCTTGATTTCAGGTTTATGTGAACCCAGACCAGAAGAGAGCTTTGAGATCATCACCATGAGAAAAGACTACTAGTTCTGCTGCCAGGGATTACTGCAGAGCTGTTGCCAGAGAGCCTGGATATAAAAAGATCCTAGTTTATCATATTTGGCTCTGAATGGAAGGACAGTCTGCAGAATGCAGCCTGGAGGGGATCTGGCTGTGAAGGCGAAGCCTGGCTAAAGACATGCCCTGAGAAGCTCACGGATTGTGGGAGTGTGGGAGAATGATAACAGAGGACATGACTGAGGTTTAAAATGTATTAAACTTTAAATAAATAAGATCTAGTCCCTAAAGAAAAGAACCTGAAATAGAATGGCTGGGAGGTATTGTTTGATGCCTCAGTTAGCAATTTGGTCTAGAGGCACACAAGAAATGTTTGTCAAACAATTTAACAAAGTTTTAAACATTTTGAAGTTTCTCAAAAAGCAAAATAAAACTCATAATAAAAATAACTCTGTAACCCTAAATTCAATACAGCATCTATTGATAACTGGCAATAACCAATAGTTTACCATTTCATGCTGCAAAATTAGCCCAAAGATTTTTGTAAGCAGTCACTATTACACCAGTGAGGTGCCCCTTTAATCACCTCAAACCTTCCAATAGTTTGAACTGTGGTGGGGAAATAGGCCTGCTGAGCAGAACGAAAGAGTCTGGAAGAAGAATTTAGGAGGAAAGTATGAGATATCTGCTAAGCCTTTACAGGTATTTTTTCAAGGGCAGAAAGAAGTCTTCAAGGCTAAGGCTGAGAAAAGTGAGGGTAAAATTAGGGGCAGCAAGATTAAAATATTACTCAAGGTTACTCAAGATTAGCTGTATGATGAATGTTCCACAGAACGCTGCATAAATCAAGATAACTAAGATAAATGGAAGCCTAATTTAAGGAGTGTGCTGTCTCTGGATCAGAATTGGAAGGAACCAGATGCATGACTGACAGTTTAGGAGGTACAAGTGTGATACCCAAATCGGGGCAGATCTGTGTGAGAGGCTCTGGTTCAGGATCCTAAGAGCAATGGCTGTTTCCTAATGTCTCTGCCAAAGATGATAAAGAAAAATCAGCTAGGCATTCAAGCTGAGTTGTAGCAGCAATTTTTAGTGTGCATTCTCTCCCACAGTAGGGAACTTCTGACTTTCTTAGACTGGAACTTTTCTTCCTTGTGACAATGACCTGGCTCTTTGCTACAACCTTCCTTTCCTATGCCTAGCTGTACATTAGTTCCTGTACTTCCTTCTCACTGCACACTCAAACCACCTTCCTTCCTTCCTTCCTTCCTTCCTTCCTTCCTTCCTTCCTTCCTTCCTTCCTTCCTTCCTTCCTTCCTTCCTTCCTTCCTTCCTTCCTTCCTTCCTTCCTTCCTTCCTTCCTTCCTTCCTTCCTTCCTTCCTTCCTTCCTTCCTTCCTCCCTTCCTTCCTCCCTTCCTTCCTTCCTTCCTTCCTTCCTCCCTTCCTTCCTTCCTCCCTTCCTTCCTTCCTCCCTTCCTTCCTTCCTCCCTTCCTTCCTCCCTCCCTTCCTTCCTCCCTCCCTTCCTCCCTTCCTCCCTTCCTCCCTTCCTCCCTTCCTTCCTCCCTTCCTTCCTCCCTTCCTCCCTTCCTCCCTTCCTCCCTCCCTCCCTCCCTCCCTTCCTTCCTTCCTTCCTTCCTTCCTTCCTTCCTTCCTTCCTTCCTTCCTTCCTTCCTTCCTTCCTTCCTTCCTTCCTTCCTTCCTTCCTTCCTCCCTCCCTTCCTCCCTTCCTTCCTCCCTTCCTTCCTCCCTCCCTTCCTCCCTCCCTCCCTTCCTCCCTTCCTTCCTCCCTTCCTTCCTCCCTCCCTTCCTCCCTCCCTTCCTGCCTCCCTTCCTCCCTTCCTCCCTTCCTTCCTCCCTTCCTTCCTCCCTTCCTTCCTCCCTTCCTCCCTTCCTTCCTCCCTTCCTCCCTTCCTCCCTTCCTTTCTCCCTTCCTCCCTCCCTTCCTCCCTCCCTTCCTCCCTCCCTTCCTCCCTTCCTCCCTTCCTCCCTTCCTTCCTCCCTTCCTCCCTTCCTCCCTTCCTCTCTTCCTCCCTTCCTCCCTTCCTTCCTCCCTTCCTTCCTCCCTTCCTCCCTCCCTTCCTCCCTCCCTTCCTCCCTCCCTTCCTCCCTTCCTCCCTCCCTTCCTCCCTCCCTTCCTCCCTCCCTTCCTCCCTTCCTTCCTCCCTCCCTTCCTCCCTTCCTTCCTCCCTTCCTTCCTCCCTTCCTTCCTCCCTTCCTCCCTTCCTTCCTCCCTTCCTTCCTCCCTTCCTCCCTTCCTTCCTCCCTTCCTTCCTCCCTTCCTCCCTTCCTTTCTCCCTTCCTTTCTCCCTTCCTCCCTCCCTTCCTCCCTCCCTTCCTCCCTTCCTCCCTTAGTCCCTCCCTTCCTCCCTCCCTTCCTCCCTCCCTCCCTTCCTCCCTTCCTCCCTCCCTCCCTTCCTCCCTCCCTTCCTCCCTTCCTTCCTCCCTTCCTCCCTTCCTCCCTTCCTCCCTTCCTCCCTTCCTTCCTCCCTTCCTTCCTCCCTTCCTCCCTCCCTTCCTCCCTTCCTTCCTCCCTTCCTTCCTCCCTTCCTCCCTTCCTTCCTCCCTTCCTTCCTCCCTTCCTCCCTTCCTTTCTCCCTTCCTCCCTCCCTTCCTCCCTCCCTTCCTCCCTTCCTCCCTCCCTTCCTCCCTCCCTTCCTCCCTCCCTTCCTCCCTCCCTTCCTCCCTCCCTTCCTCCCTTCCTTCCTCCCTTCCTCCCTTCCTCCCTTCCTCCCTTCCTCCCTTCCTCCCTTCCTTCCTCCCTTCCTTCCTCCCTTCCTTCCTCCCTTCCTCCCTCCCTTCCTCCCTTCCTTCCTCCCTTCCTCCCTCCCTTCCTCCCTTCCTTCCTCCCTTCCTTCCTCCCTTCCTCCCTCCCTTCCTCCCTTCCTTCCTCCCTTCCTTCCTCCCTTCCTCCCTTCCTCCCTTCCTCCCTTCCTTCCTCCCTTCCTCCCTTCCTCCCTCCCTTCCTCCCTTCCTCCCTTCCTCCCTCCCTCCCTTCCTCCCTTCCTCCCTCCCTTCCTTCCATTATGTTCTGCAAGAACTGGGGAGCTTGTATTTTTAAAGCTGAGGTGTCTTTAACACTTGCATTCATTTTTAAAAATGCATTGACCAGAGAATTATTTTCATTGTGCATGAAGAAAGCAACACCCTGACCACTAGTGAGAGGACACAGAACCTTGTGAGCTCAGAGAGGGGATAAAAAGCCTGTCTTCTGTGGGTAAAGTCTCAATGAAAATATTCAGCAAAAGAAATCTATAACACACTAGTTTTGTCCAACAAACCCAAATGATGCTGGAGCTACTGAAAGAGGTGTTCCAATGGAAAGTTGAGGTGCTGACAACATTTGACAAATGGCTGGGGTAAAAGATCTTCAGGCTGGGGTCATCAGCTGCACCAGCCTTGAGGAGGCATTTGAGTTGGGAGTCCAGGTACAGCAGGGATAATAAACTCTACATCCCTTGGGAATTATAAATTGGGGCTGCCTAAAATCTGGGGTTTCTGAGCACAGACTGCAAATTGTGATCAGGTGATAGCTGCTAGAAGGTGACTAACTCCGAGTGTCTCTCAAATGGAGGAAGACTAACTTGGGATTATAGCCAATGCACTCTGTCTCATGGAAAGAAAATTCCCATTGCCTACCCATTTTTCCAAATGAGTATTTTTTTTTTTTCCCATACCTTCTTCCCTGCTTTCCCCCTTCCTTGTCCTGCAAAGGTTTCTGTGTTTAAAATCACTGCAGGTGCACAGGGAACTATCACCGAGACCTCTGTCGTCTAGTTTAGTTTCTTGGATTTTTTTGCTGGGTGCTTCAATCAGCAACACTTAATTTTTTCCTGCTTTTTACACTTGAATCAGTGGAGACTGAACCCATCCCTTTTCACTACCCATAAATGCCCAGCAATAAGCTGACATGCTAATTTAAGGAGGTTAATTTTACTGTTCTATAAGCCTACGGATGCACAGTGAAATCCAAGCAATGATTCCCACTTGCCAATTGTTCACAATTATGTGTACTAGACCATTCCATTCCACTTATTAATTTGTAGAGAAGTGTTGGAGAGTTGAGCAGTACCTATTCCAGATGAAAATGGAGGGGAAAAACCATCCAGTCACAATTGGCATTACACTGATGTTACCTTCAGTAACAAGCAGAAGCTATTAGCATTCACCATATAACTGATAATTAACTGGGAAGCATAATTTCTCTGAGGCTCCTTTTTTTGTTCACAAGAGCCTTAAGGAAGGGAGACTTCCCAAAAAGCAGTAATTCCAGCCACAGCTATCCCCCCAAGATGCTTTCTCTTTCCGTCCTTCACCTCATCCACAGTCTTGTGTCTTTTTCTTCAATTGATGTTAATAAAAAAATCAGGAAACATTCTGACATCATCAAAGCAACATGATTATACAGATGAATAATTTAGTTTTATGAAAACTTTAATCAGAAAGTAAATGTGTTTACAGGGATTTTCAGAGTTCCTTCAGCTTAAGAACTGCCTTCCCTTTGCCTTCCTTCCACTTACTGTTCCCTTTCCCACACCTTCCAGCCTGTCACTCCTGTCCTTTCTCCCATCCCAGAGCCTGTGGGACTGCAGGGTGAGCCAAATGACAGAAACACTTGTGATTAAAAAAAAAACAAAAGAGAAAAAAAGAGGTTGAACAGCAGTTTTTTCATCTGCCTGGTAAGCAGTGAAGAAAAGATTCAAGTATTACAATAAAACTACTGTAAACCTGCATCATATTAAGGGTAGTCTTATCACAAATATTCTATTCACTTAATTTCTCCTTCTTAAAGAAACTGTATTAGAAATAGATACAAGCCCAAGGAAGAAAAACTAAAAATATCACAGGCAGAGAAGGACTTTTGCTGTTTAGTTTACAGGGGAATTATTGCAGACTATAAACTGATTGAAGTCTGCTCTTTCCCAATCCTCAATGTTATGTTACTGGCCTATTTGTCCTTTATGGAAAATTAATACCTGCCCTCCAGCATCCGAACCCACCTGCACTGAGCAAGTCATTTGATTGCTTTGACTTGGTACAGCAATTGCCGTGTTCCTGCACACCAGCAGTTTGGGGATTAATTTTTATTTGGATCTTGAAATAGGAGAGATAAGGAGGCGTATCCATAATACAATACACATATATGTACCTGCCTCTCCCCTGGTAGGTTATTTGGTGCTTAATGCATTATAATGGAACTGTTTATATTTGTTAGCTATAGAATATTGCATATTACATTAAAAAAATCTAGCACCATTCATAAATCATACTTTTATTCTGTACTCTATTTAGCCCAAAACATGCACATATATACAGACACATTTTATTACACAAAGGCACTACTGAATGTAAACAGAATATTTGTCAAACTTCAGATTAATGTGAAAACAACATTGTGCAAATACCTGATTATGCCAACCCACTGGCACATCCTCCACATTTTAAAGTGTTCTGCCTAAAGCAGCATAGCTGAAGACAACATTAGTGGGAAGAAACAGGTGAAAACACACCACAGATTACACAAGTAGAAGGAAGAGAGACAGCAGATGTCACTAAGATACGAAATCCTTGCTGATACTCCAGGGAACATTCCACTTGAATGACATTTAAAAATTAGTAATCAAGTACCGACAAACTAAGGGAAAGATTGCATGCTCAGAAAGGAGACAATGTCTCACATACATCACGGTCTCTGCTAGTATAAGGAAAATTACCACAACTTTCATGAATGAATTAATGGTTTAAAACAGAGGATTAAGCAAGAACCACACAGCATATTTTAAAATGTACAACTCTGTCTAATGTGTTTTGTATAAGCAATAAGCATCAGTTGCCTACACATGGCAATAATGTTCCAAGTACTTTCCAAAATCCCTGCAAGCCATGTCAACACAAAGAGAAAGCAGCCATGGAATATGCAAAAGGTAAGGAGGGCTGCCAGGTGCTCTTACCTGGGCATTACAAATATCTGAATTCTAGTGACTTTAAGGTTTAAATACTTACTTATGTAAAAATGGTACAGGTTTAATTGCAGACAAACAACATTGGTATTCTGACACTAATACCGTCTTAGTAAAAGACCTTGCTTGGTCATTAGGTTGGTTGCTGTAATTGCAGAACAGCACCAGCTCCTGAGGCCGCAGCATACAACCACTGGGTCTCCTCACTCCTTCAGAAAGAGGAGAGAACTTAAAGTTCTTGCACTTCAGCTGCAGAGGCTCACCTTAAAACCAGTTTTCTTTTTAAAGAAGGTGATAGAGGAGTGACTCTATCAATTTCACTAAATTACTTACGCGGCAGTCCTAAGGAAGACCATGAGTTCTGTGAAAGGACACACAACTTCTCTATGGTATGGCAGCAGATGACAGAAATGGAAGATAAACACTTTTTTTCACACTTTTTCAAACAAGACAAAAGATTTTAACTCATAAGGTAGATGCTTAAGGTTATTGTGAAAAGGATATTTAGCCTTTCCCTGTTCCACTAGAAGCACGCCTACTTTCTCGATGTTCTAATGTCATCATCTATATTTGTGAAAGGTGAAACAGAAGCAAGAGGAAAGAAATAGAATATGATAGTTTTTAATTGGTTCTGTTTTGTAGGCACTATTGTAGAAAATGAGCT
Organism: Streptopelia decaocto; assembly: GCF_964273445.1. Taxonomy (NCBI): domain Eukaryota; kingdom Metazoa; phylum Chordata; class Aves; order Columbiformes; family Columbidae; genus Streptopelia; species Streptopelia decaocto. The sequence goes on from NC_138663.1 coordinate 89,360,991, forward strand.
TGCAGGGAATGGAGTGGGGAGGGACCGTATAGCTCCAGACAAGTACATGCTTTCGGTATACAGGACAGCAGCAAACATAGCAGGTTGATTTATTCATTCCGAAATGTTTATAATGCTGCTCAGCATTCACTTGAAAGAAGCCCTGGCAGTAGCTTCAGTTGAAAAGGGAGAGAGAAGGAGTAGGGCAGGATCCCACCAAGCAACAAACTCTTGTCATTTCCACTGAGAAGAGTAGTTCACTGTGGTGCAATCGGCAGCCAGATCAAGGCTTGCCTTCCATCATTAGTCCACACTGGTATTTACAGAAGCCAGATAAGATGTAATGATGGAAGCTTCTGTGAAAAATTCCACAGGCCAAAAAATAGCTAACTTGACTGAGATTTATGTGATAAAATGTTGTTAATTAGCACGCAGAAAACTGTTGTACTGCAGGGCTGCTTGCCAGGTGTCATCATATCTACATCAAGTTCATAAGTACTTATAACAGATTTTATGCTTTTTGTCAGTAAGCAGTTAAGGGAAAACAACTGTATAAAATGAGAGATCTGTTTAAAAAAACTCTAGTGTAAATAAGGGCAAGTAAAAAGTTATGAAATCATACAACTCTACTGTCAAATTGCCTGTTTCCTTGTTTTGTACATCAGTTGACATCAGTGTGGGAATATCTATGAAGAACAAAAGAGAATAAATTTTGCCACCTCTCTCTGAAATATATGGGCCCACATCACAACTGCTGTGCTTTATAGGTCCTGGCATACTAAGACCACATCTCAGTCCTGTGAAACATAGTTCTGTCAAAGCACCTTGATTAGTTGAGTAAGGAATTGAGAGTACTTCATACACATTGCAGCTGGAGTCAATTCTTCATTAGAACAAAGCTCATAATTTTAGCCAATACACCTACTGTCAGAATTCAGCCTCAAAATATAGTGAATATCATGTCAAAATGCTAATCAGCAAGATAAATCTAAAAGCAAATTTCTCTCTGAAGTCTGAACCCACGATGATTTGAAAGGGAGTAACCAGTGACACTGAAACAATAAATGTTATACTAATACTAATAGGGGTTTGCTCTTTTTCATTTGAGCTCTGAGAGCATTTTAAAAAAACAACAAACGCAACTTTATAGCCTGATCTTACAGCTAAGAAAGTTCTTGGTAGCTGACAATGAAAACAATGCAATATTCTGTATCACCATCCCACAAACAGATAAGTTTACTTATTATACAGACTTTTAAAACCCTTTAAAATGTTAGATAAAGTGAGTCTGGAGTAGAATTTACAAATGCAGAAGCCAGTGGCCTTGACAGCAGTTTATTCATGTCCCTCTCTTGTAGCTCCTGTGCTCTTATTCAATAAAGTACAATCATACATTTGCAGGACTTTTCACTTTGCTTTGCTATTGCTATGGGAGCTCAGCAGCTTGTTAGAGCAGGAACTCTCAGTTAGAAAGTCTGGGTTCAGCTCCTGACTTATGAACAGTTTTGATATGCAGCCTTGGAGGAGATACAGCCATTACAGATGAGATGGCGATCTGGAGATAGTATTTTATATCTTGCAAAAAATAATGCAAGAATTAATTACAGTTTGCAAAAGATGAGGAGATCCTGAGGCTGAATATCCTGTGGAACTACTAATGATTTATCTCTTCTATTTTTGACCATATGCACACAGTCAGTCAGATGTTTTTCGAGAAAAGACTAATCTCGTCAGAATTACAAACTTGAGCTCTTCCTTATTGTTCCATGTCACAGCTTTCAACACAGAACAAAACTAGCTGTAATTGATGCAGATTTCCTGTATTAATTTTCTTGGTTCTTTTCCTTTTGTTAAATAATGTATGTAAATTTATCCCCTACATTTATGAAAAATAATTTGCTCAGTACTTTTCCAATTTCCATTGTTGGATTTTATTTCTTAATCCAGAATTAACTGGTTAATGAATTTAGACACACATTTGATCTCTCATATTAAAACATTTGCAATATGCCAGAAGGTACAGCCACAGAAACTGTCTTGGGGCTAATCTATTCAAATGTCAGTAAAGTGAAACAAAAAAAAATACACTTGACAGTGGCAGCAAACCATAGTAAAGAAGGAAAGATACAGGTGTGGCAGAGGTGTGTGTCATTTTTATGAACTATAGACAACACAAGTTGAAAAAAAAGGTCTATTTTACATACTAATCAAATCTCTGGAAGACAATATGGCTTTGAGTTACATATTACTTTCATTCCGTTAGTTTATTGCATCTCTGGAACTCCAGGAACATTGACTAAGTCTTCGAAGAGAAAACCAAGAAAGAAAAAAATGGGTGCAACCATTTCATTTATCAAAACTGGGATCTGTAGGCTAAACACCATGTTCATTTCATATAATCACAGAATCATAGAATACCAGCTTGTAAGGGACCTCAAGGATCATCTGGTCCAACCTTTCTTGGCAAAAGCACAGTCTAGAAGAGATGGTCCAGCACCTTGTTCAGCTGAATCTTAAAAGTGTCCAATGTTAGAGAAGCAATCTATGTGAACAGTGAAGTCTGAGGGGCACAAGTCCATGACTGTTACAGAAAAAAGTCAAAACTGAAGTCCAAAAGACCACAAATGGATCAATTCACATGCTGAAGGCATTACCCTGCTGAAGTCAAGTCACAAATGGCCACATTCCTTGTAGGTGTAATTTTCTTAATGAATGAGCTGAAACCACTCTCAGTTTCATGCACAATTTCTATTCTCCAACTACAGCTACATTGCTATCTTTCTCTTCAGCTTTAGCGTGTATTATACAGTTACAACATCTTGATTTTTGGCTGGAGATATCACTCAAAAAATTTACTTCCTTTCATGATTCCAGTGTAGCAAGGACAACTTTGGAGAAAGGATCAGTCACCAGTTCACAGCTGCAAGTTCACTGTAGATGTGATAATGGAACTTGATCTTGACTGAAGAAAGGAAAAGCATGTCGTACCCCAAATGAGTAATTTTTGCACTGTATAGTTATTAGTCAGTTTTTGCTTGGATTTTGGGAGCCAAAGCTTCTGCTTTTGTATCTTTTATAGTGAGAGGCTTAGGACAGTCTTTCTACTTTATGTTTGAGAGGATAACCAATCTTTATGGTCTTCTCCTGCAAAAGAAAATAATAACTTGAGGCATGTGTGGATAAAGGATATTGAAGCAGAACTGACTGAATTTTTTCACTCAAAGCTCTTTTGACTGAAAACTTCTATGTTCTACTGACAAACAACAATTTTTCTCAAAACATACTTTTATATAATTGTTCTACTCTGAAAAAAATGAAAGCACAGAAATGTTCTGTCAACACATTAATTTTAGAAAGGCTCCAGCATTGTAATATGGGCACTTCTGCTCTTCTTCAATCAAGGCTCTCCAGGCAGAAGCCACTTGCTGCTGTGCATTACTGGGGAGAAGTCTGATGTGCGATTAGCATTTTCCCTATGTACTGGTGTTAGTGTCATTGGAAGCCCTGCTCCCATTGAACACCACAGCAGCATTTCTAAATCAAAACAAAATAATTTCTGATTTCTCATTGAATTTTGCAACAGAGTGAGCCTGTGTGTTTATTGTTGCTTCTGTGGATGATAGAAAAACATATTGTCCTCTTGACATTTTTTCACATGAAAAACAATTTAACAGTTCTTATTCCATGGATTGCTTCTGCTTTATTTTTATAAATACAAAGGCAGAAAAGAACAAGCTTGGTGGTGCTTTTAATGGTTTTGAACTTGTTGTGATATAGCCTTCATTCTTTTTTTTTTTTTTTTTTTTTTTTCCACTTGCTGTATCTCAAAATAATGACAACACGTTGTAATGCTGGGTACCATTAGGTACATTAAGTGTCCAAGTTTAATGAGTCAGTGTTTACTTTAGAAGACAACACAAGTGTCAAAGAACACAAAGATTTGTACCAGTCCTCCAAGTCCTTCCTGAGTTCTGGGAATAATAACAGATCTTTATTTTAGTCTTAAATCTGCTTGCTGTAGCACTTGAGTGTAAAATTGGGTAACCTTATACAGTCTGATTAGCAACTTGAGGATGACAAAGGTGATGTTTGCACAGCCATGAGGGAACAGCAAGTCTCAGTGGCGATCCGTTAACCTTCTCCAAAGGGCGGAGTTCAGACTCAGATGCAATCTATACGTGAAGCACAATAAGCCATTGTCAGACACATGGTCAGGAATTATGTCTTTGTGAACCATTGTCAGTCCACTTAAAGTTCATGGTTGTAAATATTCAATCGTTATACCCACCGGGATTTACTACTAGGAATGACACACATCAGTCTGTGGAAGGCTGTGCCATATTACAGCAATGTCAGCTTGTTTGGTTTGTTTTTCTTTTTTTTTTTTTTTTTTTTTAATATTGGAGGCATACCAAAGAACAATCCTTTGGAGCCTGGACCAAACTGCTGCTGATTTGGCTGGGCGGGGGTCGAGTGCATCCACCACAAATCCCACCAGCCAGCTCAGTTTTCTCAGCATAAACAACTCCTTTTTTCAGAGCGTGGCACCAGCACGGGCGCCACATGGGTCTGCACACCCAGCCCTGTGCCGGGACCCCTGCCCGCTGCAGTGCCCCTGGGAAGGCCATGCATCCCTCCCAGGGCAGGGCCCTGGGGAGCACCCCTGAGCATGGCACTCTGTATGCAATTATTGAGTTTTGCTGGTAATTATGAGTTAATTTATAAGTTTTATTTAGCAAATAGTTTATAATTTATAAGTTTTATTTAGAAAAGAGTTTATAATTTATAATAATATGTTTTAAGTTTTGCTGATTACCTGTTTTGCTGCCCTGGCAGGAGGCAGGACAGGCAGTGCCATACCCAGGGGCGGCAGTGGTGGCGCGTTGTTTTCGGGAGATGGTGACAGGCTGTGTCCCCAGGGCCCCTGTGCAGAGCTGCCAGTGACCACCCTGCAGGTGACATGGCAAGAGCCACCGTGTTTTTGCTGGCTCAGGAGGATGAGAAACACTTTGACAACGAGACACACGTGACAACTCAAACGCACGGGCAGTGCAGGGCTCACCCAGCCCTTCGTCACAGCCCTGAGGGCACGTGCTATCATAAAATCATAGAATGTCCTGAGCTGGAATGTGGAATCTTAATAAATTATCCATTTATGCCAAAGAACTTGGAATTGAATTTTAGTTCATCATATATTAGTGGCAGGAAGATGTGCTGGGGAGGTTTAGGTTGGACATGAGGAAAAGGTTCTTCCCCCAGAGGGTGGTGGAGCACTGGAACAGGCTCCCCAGGGAGGTGTCACAGCCCCAAGCCTGACAGTGTTCAAGAAGAGACTGAACAACGCCCTCAGACACATGACGTGAATTGTGGGGTTGTCCTGTGCAGGGACAGGAGTTGGACTCAGTGATCCTTGTGGGTCCATTCCAACTCAGAACATTCTATGATTCTATATACCAATTTATGCATTCCTAGATGAGTGACATATAATGGGCACGTATTTATGTGAGGATCTGGTGCATCTGACTTCACTCTGTATGAAGTTTAAGTGGGAAGCAATGGTAGCAGCAGCTGTGGGTATCACAGGGGACTGACCCTTGTCTTGTAACACATTCACAACTGGAATCAGTATCCAGAAGTTGATGAAGGCACTGAGGGGTGAAGGCAGGTTTCTAGCCAACATTCTGTGTCTCAAGCACAGTTATACATTTCACTGTCATATTTCTGTCCTCCAGAACGCACTTCTTAGTATTGAAGTGAACAGGCCAAACATACTGTAGTCACTTTCTGACTGTATTCCATAGATATTCAAGGCCAAGGTAGCAATTAATATCTAAAATACATATTACATTATTGTATAATAATGGCTTTTTGAAGAGTCAATTTTGACTATATGCAGACATACAGATAAATGGAAAAAGAACCACTACTGAAAGAACAGAGGTGTTGCTGCAGCCTTCAAAGCCGCAATATTGCTGGCCTTGTGGACTCAAGAACTTAATAAACCAGAGGGTGATGTTCCAGCAGATGAAACTCTGCATGCAGAAAAGTGTGTTCCTACTGTGAGCCCCTCTTTTTCCAGATTTAACATTTCAAGTAATAGATGATCTTGGTGCCCTAGGAAAGAGTATATTCAACACCAAAAATGGCCTGGTTTTGGTAGCATAGCTTTTCACGAAAACACATAAAAAGCGGATAGAATCTGCATTTGCTTATGTGACTTAATTGTGTTCTTACCAATCAGAGGGCAGAAAAAAGAGAAATGCGGGTGGCTAATAATTATTGGTAGTAATAAGGCCCATATGCATATAGGCATTACTTATATATGTGGTGTCCAAGCATTTGTTGTATGTGGATTTTACTCACTGTGGACCAGCTGTTGTCATTCATACACCGGAAGCATCCTGTTAAAAATAGGCTTTGGAATTCAGAATGGGTGTAGGTGACCAGACATGTCTGTATATAAAAGAGACTACAAGGCAATAGAAGTGATTTTGCTAGGGATGATTTTGTTTTCAGGAATTGAACTGAGCTTCCTTTGTGTAAAGAGATATGTAAATTAAAATCAGAATGCTTATTCCATTTTCTCTGATTGACTTACTTACCTTTGGCTGGTGTCTGGCAGCTTCTCAAAAAACCCTCAACATTTTGCCTCACTGTTCTTGGCCTGGGGAGTACAGAATTGATATCTACAATCAAATTATCATGGAAAATGACAGTGTTCTTGCCGATGTCTAGAAAGGTTTTCTGAAATTCTGATTGCTCAGATTTGGATTTAAAAAGCTGTCACATTACAGGCAGGTCAAGAAATGCCAAATATTTGCTCTCAGGCCCCATTTTTCACTCTGCTAAATTCAAGGTGGCAGTGATTCTAGTTACTCATTTCATGCATATATTCCAGGCTCTTGTGGTAGGACAGCCATTTCAAAGGTATGTGTTAGAGAATAAGAAAAATAAATACCAGCAGGGAATTAAAAAATAAATAATGTTCCTGCTAATCTAAGATGGCAGTCTTTTACATGAGAATCTGGCATCAAAAGGAGGGAACAAGCACTGCTGGGAGCTCAGTATTTTTAGGACTTGCAGATTACAGCCCAGAACAGCACATGAGAAAGTTGTGAGTAATACCCATTGTATACTTACTGACGTCTGGATGGCTGCCAACATCTCCGTTTCAATAATTGTGTGTTCTCCCCGATGGCTGGACTATGTCAGAAACAGATCCTGGGGACACTGAGAGGGAAGCATACTTCTCCCGGCCTCCCCTCCCCCCCCGCTTTTTTTTTGTAGGTAGTTATAAATGACAAAGTGTTGTATGAAGAAAGACAATACAATTTAATACTTAATCCCAGGAATGCTGGTGGGATCAGGATTAGTATTATACAAGGAAATGAATGTAAGCAACCTTAACTATTGACTCAAATATTTAAATTTAATTGCTTGAACTTTTGTTTGTTTTTGGATTTCATGAACAGCCAGGAAATGGGAATTTTACTGGAAAAATCTGCTTTCAGCATATGGTAATGTGTATTGGTTTTGGTATAGTTAAATTCGTATAGTAAACTTTTTGTCAGTAAACTACTGGTGTGCAAGGCAGTCCTACTCATGTTTATTATATCACTTTTTTTTTCCCTCACTGAATGTGTCACATAGCCAGCTACTCACAGATATCAATTTTTAAATACCTGTGCATGCTAGTTCTCAGAAGTAGGTTATGTTCATCCAGTCAGGAAACGGAAAATACCACTTTATCTTCCTTTGAACACAACTCAACAACCATCTGAATATTGGTGTAGGGAAGTGCTGCAGAGAGATTTGGATACATTTGAATAATGCAATTCCATGCACAGTGTTCTAAGGAACATGATGAAAAGAGAGATGCTAAGTTTGTCAGATGTATTATTCGTGGCAAATTATTCATTCAACTTTAACAAGCATACAGCAGCTGCTGTACTTTGCATGCTGTTAAAACTGTTCCTTAGTGACTCCCTCTGAAAGGACTTGTATTGGGGAGTCTCCGTCCTTACTCAGCATGCATGTGAGATCATCACAAGTGTTTTCCCATAGCTGCAGGCTGTACCATCCTTCTCTATCTTATCCTCAGTTCAATTAAGACATGATACGCTTTTCCTTCTCACTGCGCTTCTTTTATCTCCCCTTCTTGTATTTCTGAGATATTGTTTTTCTTCTTCACACTAGAGTTGGTTCTGAACACTGATAAAGTTAAATTTGCTGTAAATTACTGGAGAAATAGGATGGCCCTGTGGTGTCTGGTACCTTACAAACATCAAACCTTTCATGTTCAGAGAGTTCCAAGAACTGAGTTTTCAACCTTTATTTTTCCCAAGAGTTAAACAAAAATGCTTGCTTTTTTTTTTTTTTTTTTTTTTAGCCTCCATTTGCAATGTTTTCTGGTAAAGACTCAATGCAAAATAAACTGAAATTATATTAGGTCTCTTCATTATTAAAGATTAGAAAGCCTCAGAAATCAGTTTGGCCCAATGAAGCGTTTCCTGCTGTATGGTGGTTGGAGTTGATTGGTTTGATGTTGATTTGTTTTGTTCCTCTTTTTTGATTTTAATTTTTGACTTTCAAGTCTTTTGGCCCTTGTGGTGGCATTTCTACTCAGTGTTCAAATGAAATAGAGCAAAATTGAAAGATGAACTCCTGAGTTTATAATGGTGCAGGTGTTTCAATATAAGGAAGGAAAATTGCGGTTCACCTCTGCCATCAAAAACCCCGATGTTGTTACAAAATTACTTCAAGAGATCAAGCTAAGTCTTGTAGCCTCACAGGCCAGATTTATGGAATGAGTTCTCAGGCTGTTACCAGTAGTTAGTTGTCCAGTACTCACCCCTATTCAAAAGTGCCTGTGCACTTTTTCTGATATGAGAGTTGCCAGCCTTGGCTAGCCAATAATTTAATTTATAGGTTTGTGCCTGACTTCAGATACTAGTTGGGTAACATACAGAAGGAATATTAGAGAAGCTCCTAGGTGCGAATATGATTAGAATAAATCTGGTTTTCCATTGTTATTTTTAATCACTAAGTTATTGTTCTTTTTCTAAACAGTCAATTGCTGAAGGTTACGTACAGTTTTTTTCTAAAGGTTACTTTAATGAGTGCATAATTTACAGAATAACCTTCCTGATGAAGAGTGAACTACATTGCTTGTTATTAGAGTGTAACTACACAGAGTATTTGTAAACACACTATGGAAAAAAAACCTTTGCTTTGATAATGTACAGGCAAAATGACTTTTATGTCCTCTGGTCTTTGATGTTGGGCTTATGCCAGTGAAACACTTGTTTATGTATTTGTACAATAGAACTAGTAATACCGTTTTAAAAAAACCTTAGTATAAAATATTTAAAAATATTTTTAAAAGTTAGTTTTAAAAAACTCTGCTAATGACACCATCCTAAATTTTTTATATGATCACAACATAATAAATTAAATTAATTTATTTTTTAATTTTTGTATTCAAAATCTCACAAAGAGTCAAAGAGATTATCAGGTCTTTAAAATTCGCAGGGAGGCTGAGAGTAGAAGTGAACTTGTTTGTCTTTGAAACATGTATTTTATGTAATGGAGCAAGCCTCAAGCTTCATATAAAAATGTATCTGAGTATTGTTTATATCCAGGTTGTTCATTTTGTCTGTGTGTGCTGTGTGTATGGTGTTCGGGGTGTTTTTGGTTTTTTTTTTGTTTTGTTTTGGGTTTTTTTTTTTGTTTTTGTTTTTGTTTTGTTTTGTTTTGGTTTTGTTTGTTTTTGTTTGGTTGGTTGGTTTTTGTTTTGTTTTGTTTTGTTTGTTTGTTTGTTTTAATTCAAGAGCATTTTATCATGCGGGAGGATTAGCTGAGGGTTGCCTTTTACTTCAGGGACAGAGGATGTATTCATTGTGCCTGTTAATTTGTTTATAAACCTAACTGCTTGTTTTGGTTTGGATTTTTGACTTGACAGAAACAAAACAGTAGCAGCAGAAGCAGCTTGGTCAAAATCAGGACAGCATTCAGTCTTGTCCAGTTGTATTTTATTTTATTTTATTTTATTTTATTTTATTTTATTTTATTTTATTTTATTTTATTTTATTTATTTTATTTTATTTTATTTTATTTATTTTTTTTTTAATTACTGCAGCATCTGGATATTGCTTTCAAGAAAACACCCTTTTATCTGTTGTGGCTTTCAATGTTGTTGAAGTTTATATGTGACCTCTGCTTGTAAGAAGGTATTGAAAAAGCCAGAATTAACTTGCTACTTTATGGTCTTTTCTGTAAGCCTCATGCTCAACCTATTCAGACTGTATAAAATGCAAACCTGTGCTTAAGTTTAGGTAATGTTGGAATGCAGATGATTGATTTAGTAGCATTTTATCATCAGTGTTACGTTTTGAGTAAACAACCGTTGGAGGTAAGATACTTACCTCAATAGAGGTTGAGAATTCAGCCTATCAGAAAATAATTTTTAAAGCAACATGAAGTATATCTGGGTATAGCAATGAGAAGGATACATGGAGTCTCTGCAGGTATCCTATCCTTCCTAACCAAGCTACAAAACTGTACAACTTTGGTAGACACAGCTTACAAAAACTTATGAAAATTTTCTTGAACTATCAATAATGTTCATGCAATCTTTTTGAGGGATCTATGTGTTTCAGAGCATGAAATATTTGGGAAGTTTGTTGTGGGCAATTCACTCAGTTTACTTTAATTTCCTGATTCATTCTGCCAAACAATATTTATCCGTTTCTGCTCCAGTGATTCAGGCTTCTCCCATTTACTCAGTTCCCTACTTGTCTTTAGCAATGTATATTCATCTCTACATGTTGCTTTTTGGAGACAACCTGAGAGGCCATGTTTATCAGAGAGTGGAGACTGAGCAGTTTCTGAAAAACTGGCACCTTGTACGTTTCCAGGCCTGGCATTTGTCATCATTAATGATTTCTGGAGTTGCTGATGGCATTCTGCATTTGTTTCTGCAAAGCAAACTGTATGTTCTTTTGTGGTTTGAGAAACTTCTTATGTGCACAGTGATACACCTAAGTTCTCACTCTTCTGTTAGTTTGGATGGAGTAGCTACGCGTATTACCTGTTCTCGAATGTTCTGCTGTCCCTGCAGTGGTGGTATCAAGGAAGGAGAGCTGCAGGTTTCAGGTGCTAGTGTAGAGAAAAATGGGTTTTGTACACATAGATTTCAACTTGGCAGAAACATTGGGGATTTTGGTTTTGTATCACCTTACCTAAATGAATAAAATGGAGCTTTTACTGCAGTGGCCCTTCAGATCATGCTTTGGGTAACTAAGAGTCAAGGTCCTGCTCTGGCATAGAAGGTTTTGTGGTGCTTCCACGAACTCTGCCATGGTGATCAGGAAATTTCATTTGGTGAAATCAAGAGGGCATACACTTATCCCAATTTCCACTCTTTTGAAGGCTGAGGAATGGGTTATCAGAGGTTCCTAGTGCTTTGTCTCACCTGAAAGAAGTGGCTGGAAATACAAAATGACACTTCATATATGCAATGTAGTAAAATCTGTGTGTGGCTGAGAGCCAATGCATGTAGCTTTATTCCTTCTTTCTGTGGTCGTTGGCCACAAGGCATAATAGGAGTCTAATCAATTGTCTGTATGTAGGTAGCTTTACTATATGTGTAGTAGTAAGTATAGACTCTAATACTAGAAGTTAGAAGAATACAATAAATACTACAGTTTATTTATATTTGAGTTTACTATGCAACATTTGGCACTAGTGATAATAATACTAGTGTTTTAAAGTGCTTTTAATTTTAGCACCTGATGTCTACCATCATTTATCTCTTAATTTTAGCCCTGTATCATTCAGTTTTTGATTGGTCTAATTAGGAAAATAAAATCCCTAGTTGGAGTACTAGACAGGTGCAGTATCTCTCATGTGTTTAACTTGCAGCATCCTGTCACTTTGATTTAAGTGGGTAACACATGCAAAACTAGAATAATCTTGGGCCTGCGTTGCACTGAAAAGAAGTTCCATGTAGTAGCATGACAGGGTCCTCTCTGCTCCAACCCTTGCTCTCCTGGTTGCTGCTTTTTGTAGCACCCTGAGGATGAACTTGCCCATGCAAAGGGAAGACTTACAAATTCAAAACCAGCTTTTGATTGTTTTAAAACTTTTTAAATGGTTTAAAGTAGATTCTGAGACATCCAGTTTCTAAAACTGTTTCAGGTGGAAGGTAGTTGGTCTTCAGAAACTGATATCCTTCTCTGTTTAGTTTTTTTAGTATAAGCCCATACTGAGGAAGCAGAGAACAGCAGCTTATTGAATACTGTGAGTTTTTGCCATTCAGAGACAATTACAGAAACCTCTTCCACTAAATAATTGCTGTTGATGCACTGTGAAAATCCAGTGTCCAATAGCCCTCAGAATTTCTCTTTTCTGTGCCTGTGAAGTTGTGTGGAGACTTTACATTTGGTCTAGTGTGGCCAATAATGGCATACATACCAAGATTAAACTTGGGAGGTTATTGGTGTTTTGTATATATATATTTTTTTTTTAATTGGGATGCATGAAGAGCATTTCGTAGTAAGGTAGAATGCTTGATACAAAGTTTTAAATCTTTCCAAAAGCCGATTTATCTAAGTGGGAGATGTATGTCCAATAATTTCTCTGATAAACTGCCTTTTCCTGCAAAATTTGGTTGCTTCCTCTAGAGTCAGGTTCAGAACTTCACTGATAGAGTAGAAAAATAACATGGGAATGTTACTGTGCTTGAGTAGTTTAAATTGCTGGTATTTGAAGTACACCGCCAAAATCACATTATCATTATTGAAAATTGCTAGTTGCTTGCGTAGCGATAAGCAAAAGTTTTAGAAGTGATGCAAGTAAATGTTGGTTCAGTATAAAGATAAGTCCTACAGTGTTCAGTAGGAGATGATCATTATGCTTAATATGGAAGCACATCTTCCTGTATAACTTTTCTAGGTTTTTATGGGTAAAGAATTTATGTCTCTTTTATGGCATGATGGCATGTTAAGATGTTCCCTGAGATAAACCTGTGGTTTGTTCTGTGTATTTGTTTTTTGTTTGTTTGTTTGTTTGTTTTTTAATTTTTTCCCCTAGTTAAGTTGTATTGAGATTCGAGTTTTGCGTTTGTGTATAAATTTGGAGTTCTACGTAGTAATAATTTTTAAAACTAATATTTAGGCTCCAGCATTTTATTTTAAACAACAAATCTCATAATTGGTAGAAACTCTGCAAAGTAACCCTTGTAACGTGTTAAGAGTGTTCTATTCCCATCTCCTTTTTTCCGTGACTGCTGCATGGAATCTGGGCTGATGCTAATCTAGAAGGACAGTCACACCTCATGAAAGAATTATCACTGCTAATCAAATCAGAGTGAAAACCCACCACTCTGCATCACTGGAGACATTTCATATGCTGAATATTTCATGTACCGGGGGCAGTGGGTGTAGACAAAACCCTCTCAACAGCTCCTTGTTGCGTGCAAATATTTACTTGAACGCTCTGGCGTGGTTGAATTGGTGTGCAGCAACACCAGGAGGTCTTGAGTGATCCTTATAAGTAATGGTAATTACATGTGACTCCACACATGCTAGGTCACAGTGGCTTGCAGACAGCCCTCTGCTTTGTCAAAGCTCCCCTTGCCTGCATGATTAAGTGGGCAGTGTGCCACAGGAAATTTGATGCATACAGGATGACAAATGTCTGTTTTGGCTGCTGAGAATTGAACTCAATTGTAGATCTGCAGAAACATCAAAACACAATCAAGGGCTGACATCAAACCCGTGAGCCAAGAGAATTCCTCAGGCAAAAAGGGTTGAACTTGAAAGTACAAGGAAAGAGTACTTTAGTTTGTACGCTAATACACCAGTTTGTTTTTACTGACTTGCTACAAGGAGGGGTGGAAGAAGTAACAACTCAGAAAAATGTGTGTCTCTGCCTTTCCAGTTATTCTTTACATTAAAGTTGTAGTAGTGGAGTGGCAAAAGAGCAGAGCAATACAAATCAGTAAGTTTGCTTTCAGTTTTTATATTTAGCCTTTTAATTTTTTCTCTACAGTATACGATAGTCAAACATGGATATCTGTACTGAAAAGCATGCTTACTTCTTGGGAGTACCTGCTTGTGACATCTGGAAAATCTCCCTGTCAAAAGCAGGGGTGCAAATGCTCTACTCACCTGCTGCTTTTGCAATTGCTTGATCTTATGTGACTGCTTTAAAAAGCTGTCCTGTTTTGTTCCTTTCATGTTGCTCGTATTTGGTATCGTGATAAGTGATGACACAAAGAGTAAGACTGTAGAATCAGATTCATTCTGTATGTCCTAGTAGAGGTAAGGATTGAATTAATGTTGTTTTCGGGTCTTAGGTCCATACAGCCTGAACAGTCCCTTAGGTTGATGCATGTGATGGAATCCACTTCCAAGCTGGAAGCAGGCTTTAAGTTTGCAACACAAGCACATCATCTTTGAGTGGAAAATTGTGACTGCATTCCTTTGTTCTAAGTGAGTGATGGCAGAGGTTGGTTTTGGCTAGTGGATATTACATCAAGCTTGCTCTGTGGTCTTCATTTTAACTATGACACTTACTCAGTATTTCTGGTACAAGGTTTATAGCCCTTCCTGAATGCAAAATGGAGACATACTGTAGAGCTGCTGTCATGTGTTCTCTTCCCTCCGCTTTTGAAGTACTACTACACCAGAGGTGGAGACAAAATACTTGCTTGTCAGCTGTGCTTGTCAAATAATATTTTTTTTTTTCCCAAACAGGAGTTCAGTTGTTGTGAAAAGAATTTGCTGAAAGAGTTATTTGCTGAATTTGGAGAGTCTGTGGAGCTGGTCAAATAATGAACTGCTGAAAGGAGTTAGAAGCAAATGTCAATATTTGTCAGATAAATTGCTTTCAATAAATAATTTTTTCCAGGCTCTAGTCATCTGTTGGGACACTTGGTGATGATGACTCTGAAGAAAAGCCATTCATAAAGAGTACAGAAGTGCTGCAGATAGGGTTGCTTCCAAAGGCAGTCTCTGTAGAGGGGCAAAATTCCTCAGAAGGCAGGCAGCATGCAGTTTCTGCCCCATCTCACTTGCATGTTCTGCTGTACAGCTCTGCTCTAAGGAAGGAAGGAAAACTGGTCCTGCTTCCATCCCAGTCTGAGTATCCACAGACTCTTTTGAGTGTTGAGGCTGTATCTGTCTTAAATACAGAAGATTAAAACTAAAACATTTTTATACTCTGTGCACTCTGTTTCACCTGCAGTGGCCTGATAAGTAATAAGGAGAAACATCTATAACTGGTAATAGTGGCCATAACTGTTTCAGTATAGTCTGGGGACACATGATTAACCCTTTGCAAGTAAAACTGTCACAGCCTTAAAAAAAAAAAAATAAAAATCAAACTACAAGCAAACAAAACCTGAAGAGTAGCCCTGCAAATACACAAAGCAAGCTCTGAAAACCACTTCACTTTTGTCACGGAAGCACCCCGAGGTTAGTTTAAGGGTCAACAGGGTCCAAAACAACTTTTATTAAACCAGTGAGAAACAGGGTTTTAGCACTCCAAAAGTGACTTAAATACAGGTTCGGATATTAGTTGAGGAAAATTATTAAGGGGCAGTAACTAATACAACAGGAGGTCCACAGAGTGCATGCATGTGGCTTCACCAAAACAATGCCGGAGCCACCCGAGTCCCAGACGAGTACACACTTACCTGAAGACAGTGTGGGATTATTTTAAAGAGATACACATACTTGTAGTGAGTACGGAAAGCGTACACTCGTGATTGTGTGAGGAAATAATTTTACACGTGCTCGTATTGAGCACGGAAAATACACGTGCAAATGTGCACGGAAAGTATATGTACTCGCAATACTGCGAGGGTTAATTTACTTACACACGTGGCGGCAAGGCAAGCGGAGTCTCAGTCCCAGGGAGCAGGGTGCCATGGCTCCTGGCGGCAGTGGCTAAGCTCGTGCTCCAAGAGACCTGCGACAAAATGGGCTGAGTCTCGACGAGAGTCCCGTTTTTATTGGCTGATCAGATCTGACTGTAGGCATTCTAGAAGCTTCTCTGCACCCCCACACTGGCTGTGGGTGCCCCTGAAGCCTCCAAACATCCCCCACACTGGCCGCAGGCGCCCAGCGGCTCCCTGGCGCCTCGGCACTCCCTTCTCCTAATGGCCCTGGCCAGGGTGCTCTGGGGCCAAACAAAAGAAGCTGTTAGCCTCAAGTAGCAGAGAGAGAGGGAGATGTGCCTACTCCTTCCATACTGAAGGAGGGAGGGGGAGAGATGGGGGTTTGCATCCTGCCACAACTTTCTTCTAAGAACAACAGATTTACTTTCTGGATGTAAATAGCTAAATTTGTCACATTCCCAAGTGCTGCCTTCCAGTGTGCAATCTGCTTTTGCATGCAATGTCATGAATGCTACTTGCCCCAGGCTTATAGTCTTGAGGTTTTTCCTCTCAGTGCCTCAAACCGTAGTGGTAGAGTGAAAGTCTGTTGATACTGGTTTTGTCCTTCCTCAGGAGTGATCAGTTTTGAGGTTCATCATTTTAAAAGAGTCTAGCTATGGAAATTCTAGTTGCACATTACAAGCTCGTGGTTCAGATAGCATTTATTTCCCCCTAGGAATAACTGATTTTTGAATGACAGAACTCGCAATTCAATACGTGTATTTTTCTTTTCCAGAAATGTTTTCTGTGTGAACCGGGACACTTTGTTAAATGGTGAGCATGATTTTTTCCTGCTATTAGAAAAAGGTCATTTGTAAAGAAATTTCTCAATGTGTAACGTCTATACTCATGTACAAAATTTTATCAGAAGGTCAGTTTTACTTAATGTGGCTTTACTATGTTTCCTTCTGGGTGGATTTACACGATGTCAGCCTCTTCAAACTAGATTGAATATGAGAGAACTGGTGATTATTATCTTTAGAGGTATGCCTCTGTTCTCCTTGTTTTTCAGAAATATAATTCAAAAAAAGCCATTTTGAAGGCTTATACTTTTGAGGAAAGATGTGAACTCCTGGGTAAGCAGCCTGACATGCTGTTGGGCTTTTTGGAGAATCTCTTACACTGTGACCTCTTCAGGAATTGTTCCTCCCCTCCGGAAGGGGATACAAATTCATTTTGTTACTATCAAGAAATGTTGCAACACTTATGATATGTGTTGCAAAGATTTTCTCTGGAAATGAGCTTTACTATTTGAGTTTAATAAAATCAAATCCTGGTATGTACTGCAAGCATTCACAGCATCTCATGAAATGTAAGGAATGAACATGTTGCTAGTCTTGATGCTGAGAGGTTGAATGGAGTCACTTAATTCAGCTTTCTTTAGAATTTGGTTCCTTGCCATTTGCTTCCTACCTGGAAAGCAGTGAGTGGTGGTTAAAGTAAGTGTGTGATTCTACAGGCAATATCACGCACAGCCTGTCTTTTAATTTTCTTGCTTTTTCTTCTATGTTTTGCTTCTTCATTATGGGTCATAAAAGTATCTCAGCCTGGAGGGTTTCAGCTGAGCTTATCTGGACTTCTGCTTGAGCAAGATAGCAGGTATACGAGTAAGAATTGCAGAATGTTATCTATTTTTATTAAAGGTTTCTTAAATGTGAAAAGGAGTGTTGTATAGTCCTTATTGTACTGCATTGTTGCAAATAAAAAATACATAAGATACAAGGAACTCAGGTTTGTGGTTTTCCAGCTGTTTTCTGTCTGCTTAAAACAAACACTGAGTGTTCTGAAATAATGTAATTACAGTTTCTTGGGAAATGTACATTTTTGAAATCTTATTTATGCCTGAAGTCTTATAATCAGGGAAAAAACATTGTAATTTTTTTGCATCATCAGTATTTGCCCTCATCTTCAGTGCAAGGTCACTGAGTTTCAAACCAGTTGTTACATTATGAACTTACTACATCTTTGATAATGGCTTGTGTACATGCCATATCTGGGCTACTTATGTTCTGAACTTCAGCTAATTTTGAGAACTGGGAGTTACAGTGGTTGTCAAAGTCATTAAAAAAGACGTGGAGTAATAGCTGAAAACCCTGTTTTTTTTTTTTTTTTTATTTTCTTGCTTAACTTACCTAAAAGCATCTTCCCCTGTTCTGATTTTAGAATTGCAGAGTAGAGAGCAGTATTTGCTTGCTGAAAATCCAGGAAACACTGAGTTGTCAGTCCTGTTGACATCTGCCTGCCCTTATGTATTCTAAAAATTGGATAAAGAAATGGGAATGTATTGTACTGCTCTTGTTTTTTAATGGGAATATCTCAGAAAATAAATCACTTCCTCCACTCTTTTTCTATGAGGAATGCAAGGATAATTCAGGCAGAATTGGAGTAGAGGCTCTGAGTAATTGAAGTTCTGCTTTATCTGTTTTTGATTCCCTAATGGACCTTCTTCCCCAAAAGACTGAGATGAGATGGGTATGTTCTGATTAATGTGGACTATTTACCATTTCTGCTGATAAGCTGGGAGGATGCATTAAATCTGCCTCAGCAAGTGGTGGTGAAGTTTCAAGTGGTAACGAGGACAGCTGTGTCTTTCTTTGACTCTTGAAGGTCAAGTATTTCTAAATCCTTTCCCAGCTTATAAATAAGACTGCTGATGCGATTCAGTTAGTTACGGAAACTGTAACCTCAAGGATATTTTCAGCCTTTTGTGTTGGTGGAAGTACTTTGGCTGTATTTATAATGATATTCTAGATAGTACTTTACAGTGTTTTTTGGACAGTAGCTCGTGTCCAGCTAGAGACATATTTTGAGTGAGTAGCAATCAGATCTTAAACTGAAAGTTGGAAGTTGGAGTTAGAGCCAGACTCAAAGGTGACAATTACATGAGGCAGAGCTAGGTCAAAAGCCCTCAGTTTCCTTAGGCTTGTGTATTTCAGACTCTCTGTTTCAGTGCTGCTTGTGCTTGGTATCTGAGACAGAAACAGAAGTGATTACTTGGGAGATTACAAGCCCTTGATGTGCCTGTCAAGTTTAGGATTTTTAGCTTGATTTTTTTTTTCTTTTTTTTTTCCCTGCAGTGGTATTGAAAAGCTGTGTAACATTTAGATCTCAAATGCACCTGTGTATAATCGCCACTTGAGGAGAGAGGAGAGGGAGATAACTAGTACATTACTGGTTAAAAGAGGGAGAGTAAGAGCAGGGTCTGAGTTGCATGCAGATCTTGTGGCCAGTTTCCTCTGGTGGTGTTACTGTGTCACAGCCCAGAATGCCAGTCTCTTGCTTGTAGGACCTCTGCTGCTACTGGGGGACTCAGTGTATGGAGCAATGGACGTTATTTTCCTACTTTTTTGCATATCTTGAGCAGCAGTCTTGTATTTTGCAGGTCTTGTATGAGCTTTTGTTTCCAGTCTTACAGCCTTGCTACCCTTGTCCCAGCTACTTCCATTGACCTGATTGCTGCTGGAGGTTGTCAGCCACCTCTGATTCTTCCCTGTTTCCTGCTGCCTGTGCCAAAGCTGAATTTTGCCTCCTGAAGGATGAAAACAGTTTCCTTGCTCTATTGTAAATTATTTTTATGCTAACGCTTCAGAAAACTTAATCTGATCAGAAAAACTTACTTTACTGCAGATTCCTTCTTTTGGAGTTTGCCCTAGTGCTGTGTTCCTCCTATGAAAGTACTCTAGCATTTCAGGCTTTAAACAAAAGATAAAGTACCTGCCTGTGCAAAGGTGGTCAGTGCTACTGTTAGAGCTGCCCACCTCTTCATGAATGACTTTCTTGTTTTTTATGTGAGCTGCTTTCTGATCTGATATGCATATTGCAAATGCTTTGAGGATGCCCCTGAACTTCAGATCATGATGATTTGCATACAGGGCAACAGTCAAAGTTAGTTTAGTTTAGTGCTTTGTCTTTGGCAGTGGCCAGTACTACATTTATGAAGAAAGATTAAAAAAAAAAAAAAATCACAAAGATGCACTATAAAACTACCTCTGTGGTTATATCTCAGTTGGATCTTCAGTAAGTAGGCATGGATTTATCATGTGGTGTGGGAGATGTTTACTGATCCATCCAACAAAATAGAGTTGTAACTCTAGAACGTTTAGCTATTTCTCTGTGTGTCATACCCTTTAAATAATGGTAAGTTCTTGTTTCTTTTATTGGAGAATTCAAACTACATGTTGAGTGAAAGCACATTTCCTTTTATCATTAACAAAATGCCAGTTTATCACATGCCAGGTCTTTTCTGTATAGAGGAAATGAGTGTTTTAAGTTGGTGCCTTTACAGAGGCACCAGATTTAGTGGACTAAGGTGTGGAGAGACAATTGTGTAATTGAAATCATCTGGAGTTAGTGTGGGTCTTTGGTTTGCTTCTGGGATTTTGGTATTGCTATGGGCCTGAGAATACTGTGGCTCCTTTTACTGGAAGTGATGTCACTATAAAGGTAGAGAATTACAGCTGTGTAATTAGTTTTTTTTTTTAATGCCAATTCTGTTGCCATTTTTTAAATGCCATTCCAGTAGCTATTGGTACAACAGAGAAACATACAGGTAGTTTTCAGATGCCCAAAATGACAGTTTTCAGTGAAGAGCTGACTGGTGTGCCAGCACTCCACTGGTCTTTCTCTTGTAAAACAGGAAGGAAAAGGGAGGAAAAACTTCAAATCAAACTGGTTTTTGTTTGCTTCATCAAAGTGGACTCAAATGAGTAGATTACTGTTGTCTTCTATTTTGTAACTTGTTAATTTTTGAGAGATCTCCTGAGAAAATATATAAAATTTGGGGCACTGGGAGCTGTTACTTCTGAGAATTGCAAATGAATGATGCTTTCATTTGCCAGAAAAAAATCCTGACATGCTGATGTATGATAAAACTGATGTGCATCCAGCTGTCATGAAGCACAAGGCTTTATGGAAAGCCATTCAGAGCACACTGAAAAGGCACCTGCTGGTCAGCACTCAGATTTAATCAATTGACCAAGTCATTGTTCCTGAGGTCCTGCTGCGTGCACATTCTGTACGCCATCCCAGCCAAAACTGGGATTGTCTTCACTCAGCAGGTGTTCTGCCAGCAGAACTGAGCAGCAAACATCCCCTCAAGCAAGCCCTAGATGTCCTGGTAAATGTCAATGACATATAATGTATGGATATAGTTAATTAATCATTGGGTGCTAATAACACAATAGGCCTTCAACTGAGTTCTTAAAATGTGGTTTTGTAAGGCTGACTGTATGCTTCTGTAAAAGTGACATAGATGGTGGGTCAGTACGAGGTCTGTGCTGCAGAGCACATGTGAATTCATACAAAGATTTTCATTAGGTGTAAGGAATTCAGTCAGTCAGAAATTAAATTCAGAGCCTGTGCTACAAAGATTGCTGATGTTCCCTGGCTTATGGAGAATCAGACCAGGGCCAGATAGAGACACCCTGCCGGTGTACCGTGCTATGGTTTGGAACAGGGTCTTTACAGGATTACTAATGATAGCTGGAGGGCTGAGCAGGCTAAAATCTCCACAAACCACTGTTTCTGAATTATATGTAAAGAGACCAGTGCACTGTGTCCACATGTTTAGAAGGAAGGCTCTGCAATTTTGAGATTAGGCTCTTCTGTTTTACGAAACTAGGAGTTTCACGATGAAATCTGCAAGATGCCTGTGGTCAACCAAGAAAATGCAAAATGAATCACATAGGTCTGTTCGGTGTAGGCGACGTAGCTAATCAGGTAAGTTAAAAAACCAACCAGCCAACTAACCCCCTCAAAATCCCCCAAAACAACAGAAAACACCAACCAAACACTGCTTCCCCTCCCCCACCCTGGGAAAAAATAAAAACCCAAGCTCATAGCACTATGGTAGAAAAGCAGACAGCTCCCATAATTTTGGTGGTAAATCTTTTCTCTTGTTGGAGTGTGGTGCTTTGTTTGTTTCTTTGTTTTTTTTTTTTTTTTTTACACTTTGATTGACTCTTCTAGGTTGTCAGTGTTGGGTTACAGTGTGACTGGGTGCATGGCATATGCGTGAGGCAGTTTGAAACGTAAATTATGGTTTATATTTGTGTCTAGTTGTGTCTGGTATTTTGTTTGTATCTAGACAGTTACACTGTTACATTTCACATTATCTTGGTTTACTATGGCTTCCCTTTGTAATGATCTGCTACACTGTCAGTCATTACTGTGAATACATATAAAATATTCTTGTGTGTCCATGTGGATGTGATCTTCCCTTTAACCCACTAAAATGAAGCCTCTGATACTCTGCTGTATTAGATGATTATGGATGGTGCAGCAGATCTTTCCTTCTCCTTGTTGACAAGGAGGAACACTTAGGTGCCCTGGGGCTGTAATGTGCCAGCAGAATTGGAAAACAAGATCAGCCAAGACGGTCTAACCTAGAGAGTGTGCACACCATGCATGTAAAACAGAGCACAGCTGCTCTTCATGGGGAATGGAGGACAGTTACACCTATTAGGTCAGATGTTGCTGTTCTCATGTAGCTTTGTACAGAGGAGTGAATTTATGTAAGGGTCATTCTAGTAGGGATCAGGTCTGAGAGCTTTGTTTTTGGTATGTTTAGAGTGTTATTAAAATGTATTTCTTCAGATATCAAGTGACTTCCTCATTTTGTAACTGGAGTTAGCTCCTCTCAAATCTGTCACGCAGTTGTATTTTATGTCTTTAGAAAGATAGACTGGTAAAAATTGAGACATAGAATTATTTTGGGCCTTGAACTTTCCCTTTTTCATCTCCTGGTGATCTAACTGCTGTAAATGTTGGCTGTTAAATGCTGTATTAAACTAAGCAGTACAAAACATCAAGTGTCATATTCTTATATAGCTGTTTATTCTTATATAGCTGTTTCTACGTTGCAAAATCTAATTGTTTCTTCAAATTAATACTTTTCTACAAGCCAGAGACTGCACATACATAGGTACTCTGCTGTAGTTTTCAAATTCAAGTAAAGGCTGTGGGAATGTCACTGGCTTCTTTCTGCCAATTCCAAGAGTTCATGACACTGTTTCTTTTTCCCACTTTGAATTTGTAATCGTGGGTAAATGCAGATATATGACCAAAGTTAACTTACCCTGATCTGTAAAACTTACTTCTCAGAAGTAATTTGAGAATTGAGATTGTCTTTTAGCCTTTGAAATTGTATAGCAAAGAAATGATGTCAGTGTTGCACCTCAGAAACCTTCATAATGACAAATGAAAAGAGTAATACCTGTTCCTTCAGCTGTGAATTTCCTGATGGCAGTAATGCAAGCTGAACAATAATATTGACTCTTTTTTTTTGTCAGCATTTTTGGTGTGTAAATTCTTTTGGATTTGATACTCTATTTATAGCTTTGGCATCAGGTTGAACACACTTATCACACCTCATTGGTTGCACATTTTACCCTTAGAAAGATTTTTAGGAGTCTTTTTCCTATTGATTCCCAAGCTGAGCAATTTCGTTTTTTCTTTTCATACCTTGACCTCTGAACCTGGGATCCATTAGGACACTGAGCCAGCAAGGTGTAGACACATCAACTACAGAGGGAAAGAACTAAAATGACATTGTCTCCAGCAAGGGATGCATTAATAGATCTGAATTCAAACATAGAAAAGGCAATTTTTTTTCCTGCTGGGAAGCAGAGTCCTCAAGAGAGTCATCTCAGACTGAAGAACATGATATGAAAATCAATAAAGGCCCTATTGTACTGGTGATGTGTCCGGGAAGTGTCATTTTTTATCTTGTTAGTGGATATCTAAAGGAAGTTAAAGCTACTTTGCTCATAATAATTGGATAAGTCCTCTTTCATCAGTGGTCTATTTTGCTGTTCAAAGTAAAAGTGAAAAACAGTGGAGAATCCAGTTTGAAACTGGATATGATGAAACTGAATGAAGGCAATGGCTGTTAGGGGTGAGGTGTGGGTTTGTTTGGTTTGTTTTTTTTTTTTTTTTTCCTTCTTGTTAGGCTGATTCTGTTTCCAGAAATGATTTCCAGCTCTTTTTTTTATCAAACAGAGATATAAAAGAGTAATTAAAAATAGAAGGCTTTCTTCTGTCTAATTGGAAGAAAACTCTGCTCCTGACATTTTTACTATATTAATGCTCCAGACAAACTGTAAACACACCAGCTGCTTTATTGCAGTTTATGAAGGAATTATGGGTCTTGGTTAAGTTAATCTGCATTATTAATGCTATAGGCTGCATAAACTGAAATGATAGCAGTGATAACTGTAAACACAGCCCTGGATATAGTTGTGGCCTCGCAAAATTTGCAACAAGTATGGTAATATTATTATAGAAGTTTCAATTAAGTTATTGATTAAAAAACCCCATGCAGTTGGCAGAACGAATAACTTGACTTAAGGAAGAAAAAGGAAGAGAGTGATTGCCTATACTACAACTCAGTTTTTCAGTTTATTTCTTTGGGTAACTGACATTCTGCAGTTGCTCTTCCATGTTATCATATGAAATTATATGTTGGGACTTTTTACTTCTGTGTCTTTCAAGCCATACTATTGTTCATTTTAACATGAGTAATTACAGGGGCAGGAGTTGATTGAGTATTGAAAGAGACCGAGTAACTCTATGCGTAGTCCTGGTGGCAGAATTTGTAAAGGCACTGCTCTGTTCTCTGCTTCCTCTGGGAAGAAATGTGTGAGAGTTGAGTAATCCTTCTTCCTCTCTGAAGTTTGGTTGATATGTCTGTGTCATGAGCTGCTTCACTTTGCAGTTTTCTGAATGCCGACATTGACCTTATTGGAACTGTGTGAAATTCTACTGATTTGCAAAACACTTATTCCTCCTACCAAATGCATTCAGTGATCTTCTTTTTGTTTTTCTTAGTCCTTCCCTTTTACCCAGTAGCTTTTAACTTATTTTTTTGATGAAACCGAAGGTTCCACGATCAGTTTGTCTTTTGGACCATCTTCTCACCTTTGTCTCTCCAGTGCATCTTTGTGTTTTGCATTGCTGTTTTTAGGTAACGGTTCCTCCACTGGGATTGTTTGGTGGCTTTTTTGTGTTTGTTCTGTTTCGTTAAAATATGTGAAGATGTAGAACAAGAAGCTCCTCTTTTCTAGGTAAAAACTGTAGCAAGGTAGAAAGAAAGGTGGTGTCCTACCTGCAGGGCTGTTGAGTGGATCGGTGGTGCAGAAAAGCTGACTTTTCCCCTTACAGTGTCAGCTTTGATTTTTTCCTAAATAGTGTGATACACTGTTTATTGCGTGAGTACAACAGGAGGCAAAGTCAATGTTAAGAAACAGTGGGGTTTTCATGTTTACCCTCCTCCCCCACCTCCAACACACATACACTTTCTCAAAATGAAGATGTGAAGAAGTTGTGTTCATCAGTACTTAAGAAATAATATGTCCCAGCACCCCCACTGTCGAGGGTTTAGATTGCGGGGTGACAATAAAACCCTGGCAGATGTATTGTTAACCTCCTCTCTTCCACCCACTTCCCCCTTTTTGCCCCTCCCTCTCCCCCCTTCCCACTAAGGACAGGCGGTCAGGAGTGAAAGAAGGACAGAGAAAAGAGAGCTGGAAAAATTAAAAACGTTTTACTAATGCTACTAATAAGAATAGAGAAAATAATACAAAATATACAAAAGCAATCTTGAAAGTCTCAGCAACTGCAGAGCCGGCACCTAAAGTCCTGGATTGGACTCTGCAGCCAACCGGAGCTGAATTCAGTCTGTCACTAGGCCTCAGTTTGCAGGGACGACTAGCAAGGTCCTCTCCTAATGTCAGCCATAAGCAGAAGGGACGAAGAAGGGCAAAGAAGAAGGGAAAAAAGGGACGAGATCCTCGTGATCTCCCACTTTTATATGAAGTATTCACGTGAACGGAATGTTATACACAGTTGGTCAGTCTCTTGGTCACCTGTTTCTCGTTGCCCCTCTCGCGAGATGTCCATCCATGCTTATCAATAAGTTTGCATTCCATTGCTATGTTTAGCAAAACATGTATCTGGTTCTCCAGGAAAGGGCAGCTAATATGAGGGCTTTAGCTGACAGGCAAATTCACTAAAATAGAAACTTGTTTTTTAACAGAACCAGGACACCCACATATTTAGTTTTTTTTAATATTAAAGTAGTCTTAATGATTTGAATGAAAATCCTACTGAAAACAAGGAAGTCACACAAGTGAAAGATGTGGTTGGACAGTTGTTTTTGCTTTAGTAGCACTTGACCTCATGTTTTTGATTGGGGTGAGATACGGTGACAATTAAGACCACCTTCATTTCTAGGGTTTTGTTTGATGTGTATGGGATCAGAAGACTTGATAATAAATACGAGGCCTGACTAACAGAGTTTGGTGTAAGATAAGCATACTGCAGATAAAAGGTAGACCTTGAACGGGCTTTGAATGAATTTTTTCAGCCTTTAATAGTAGTGTCATCAATGCAGTATAGATGGCTTTTGCCACCTACTTCCAACCTTGCTAGACTATATTCTACAAGAGCAGTACTTAGGTGATTAGGCAATGTGAAACTACTGTAACCCTTCGATGTAATCTCCCAAAAAGTATATATACCAAGTACAGTAACTCCTGCTATTTTTGCCATCCCCGTAAATATCTAGTCCCTTTGAGAAACTTGTTAAGTTTGTGACCTTTTATAGGAAGACATTTTCTTGCATGTTTGTCTTCATTACAATCATGGGTGTGTATTATAAACATGTATTTTTGCACTCATGTCCCTGCATGTGCAAAATTTCTCTTGTTTTAATATACCTGTATAGAAAATGTTGCGGGTTATTTCTGTGCTGCAAAATACTGTTCCCATTTTTACTTTTGTATACCTCATCTCTTTCACACAAATTCATTTGAACAGTAGAGCTCAGTTAACATCTGTTATTGAATTTCTGTTCTTGGATTTAAACAACTGTCCTAAATCTCATTAATTTGAGTAATGCATTTTATTAAAGTTGGACTCTAAATTCAGCACTATTGGTGCCATGTTGGCCTCCTTATTTCTCCCTTCACATTTAAAGGATGTTTTCCCTAGTAGTTGATTGTGCTTGGCTGACCCCAGCCAGCAGAGAAGCTCCCACCCAGTCACTCACTCCCTCCCAGCAACATGGGGGAGAAAATTGGGCAAAATTGAGAAATGTGATGTGATCCTCCTCCCCACTCTGCCCTGTCCTTGCCCCAAAGGAAAAAAAGATAGTGACTTTCATGGAGTTTAGCTGCCTTTTTCATAAAGGCACTGGAAAGTCACAAGATTGCAAGTTCAGGTAAGTTTTTTAAAATAAGGGGATGTGGCTTCTCCTCATTCCTTTCATCCATCCTCTGGGACTGTGAAGTGTAGAACCTCCTTAAAATCCTGCTCTGATCCTGAAATCCTTTTACTGTCTTCATGCAGATCGGGGAGGTTCAGTCAGTCTTTGACCAGTGATTAATTCCTCCTCTCCTCCTCACAAACAAATACTGTCTCCCAGTGCTCTTGGAAGTAGTAAATGGACAATGGGGGTTAAACTGGCTGTCTGAGAATAAAGCTGCATCTTTTATTACCTTTATAGGTCTGCCATCTCATTGCTGCTGCCAGAAATGCTTCCTTACATTCATGTTCACAATGATGAATCCCCTTGGAGGAGACAAACATTGCAAGTTAAGTCACCAGCAGTTCAGTGTAAAAGCAGAGCCTGAGTTTTTTTTTTGCAGAATATGTAATAATTTTGCATTAGAACCCTGTTCAACACAGACCTGTGCTGATCAAAAGTCATTTGCATGATGTTCTTAGGGAAAAGATACTTCTTTGTGTGGGGAATGTACGCATCAAACCAGCCCACAGATCTCTTCTTAGTCTCCCAGAAGATACAGTCTCCTGTGCCAAGAGAGAGATTTCTTTGTGGATTTATAGGTTTTGCTTAAAAAAAACAGCCAAATAAAACCAAGCAAGTCCAACTGCCCTGCTCCCCCGAAAACACTTGAGTGCAGGGACTCCTCTGTACTTTTCAGTGTATTCATTAACAGAATACCATTCCTCTTAAATTACCTGTCTTGGAGCCATGTCTTCATTTCAGGTCTTGGAGCAGTTAATAATAAGATCAAGCTGCACAGGGCCAGGCTGATGCCTTGGTGTGATGGAAGACTAGTAGGTGATTCAGTGCACCAGGTGCTTGCGTCTAAAATAAATCCATGTGAAAAATTGTTATAATTTGGGCTATTTGTCATACATTTTCTTACAAGGAAAAAATAACTGCTTTGTGTCTATGATAGCTGTTATTTTTTTTTTTTTAATTAAGTTTACTAAATAGTCTGTTTCAGTTGTACCTTTTCTGTATTGATAAACAATATGTCTTGAAATAGACACTAGGGACAAAGGAATTTACTCTAGTGGTATTAAGAATAGATAGGAATGTTCTGAATTCATTCTGCACATCTTCATTTGTCATTGCTTTGATGTTTACTCTGGTCATTATGAGTGAAAGTATTTAACTGCATTTTCATAAGCTGTACAAAACGTCACCTTTTAGCCATAATTTAAGATTTATGTATTGCTTTAGTACTAGAAAAACAAGAAATGAAGTTGAACATTAATATAATACTTTTTTGAAAGCTCTGTGGACTGTAGTATTTCAGCTGCATGACAAAGAAGTTCTGTAGTAATCAAATAATGTAAAATGTAAATATAAACTAGAAAAAGAAAAATTGAATTTAACTATTACTAAAAATAAAGGAAGCATAGCCTGATATATACAGAAGAATATTGGGAAATCTCTTTGCTGCCTCACCCTGAGGAAGCCTTTTTTAATTCCTGGCAGTTTATCTGTTAAAGAAAAGTATTGAGCGATTCTTTCTGTAACTTTTAAGCGTGTGAATCTCATGCTGTCTGTGCTTCTGGGGCATATCCCACAGCTATAACAAGAGATGAGAGGAATCCTCCTAGGCCTTGGTCTTGTTTCTCTTATCACAGACTGAGGTTTAGTTGCAGGTTTTTGTGGTGTGTGTGAGCTGCACAGAAGTGCAGAAGCAGGTTTCTACTGCACTGTGATGGGCTCTGTCAGTCTCCTGATGAACATTGAAGTGCCTCAGGTGAATTCTGTAGAAATAAATGGGGCTGCCTGGTCATCCTATCCTTCCCAACTGCTGATGTTTTGGGGCACCCCAAGCTGCCAGGAGATTTATTCTGTAGGTGATGAATAAGGTTTGAGGTTAGTAGTGCTCAGTATGGCACTACTGATAGTATGCATGTTGTTCTACTTCCCTCAGTCTCATTCTTCATGCATCCACGACTCTTAATGTCACTTGATTTTCAGTATCCTTTTTTCTTTGAAAAGAAGCTACTGCTTTTGAAAAAAGTTTTACTTCTTATTTAATTCAGTAGTAAGGATGTCTAATGTAAGTTGTTAATTACTTCAGCCTGAGGTTTTTGGACTGTGACAATGGGAGTCTGGGATTTAACTTGAATTTAATTATTGGTAGTTATGTCTTGCTCTTAGCAATGAATGGGAATGCTAAATACAGGGGGAACTTTCTGCAATAGGCTTTACAAGCTGGGGAAGAGAGTTTGGCTTTGGTTCAAGCATTTGCAACCAACCTCTTCATAATTCTGCTCATCACTTCAGTTCCATTGAAGGCACTTGAGGAACATCCCTTGACTTTCCATGGGCAATTTACTGTTTAGTATATTTAAAAAAAAATCAATGGAATGTAAAGTTTGTCCAGCATTTGGGGACTATTTATTTTTTACTTTTTCTTACCTTTTTTTTTTTTTCCTATTTTATGTAATGTAGAAATGGCTGTTACTGCCTTGCTGTTGGTATTGCCTGCACAAATCATTGAAACTTGAGTGCTGCTTCTGCAACTCCCCAGCATTTGAAGAGGAATACAACTTAAAACGCAAGAAAAAGCCAGTTCTGAAAAGTTTAACACTAACCTCCTATTGGAAATTTATTCAAATTCCACAAACAACCTGTGGTTTGTACTATATGCCTGCTGAGCCTCAACCCATATGCACAAAAGAGGCCTTCGTGAATTTTTTATGTACCCTGTGAATCACAAAATTAGCACTGTGGCAAATTGTTAGCTCACAGTTAAAAAAAATCCATACCCTTTTAGCCCTAATCTCCTGCTCTTCCCTTATCATATTGACACTTGCAGACTCTGATCTAATGCTGTATTTGGTTTCCATCTTTCTTGAGCTAGGAAGGAGTTAGTGCTGTGGAGCTGTTGGGAGTGCGTATGCATATGTTTCGAAACTCTGTGGCATGGAGCAGACCCTGTTTCAGAATACAGTATAGATTCATGATTAAGCAGGAGTTAAAGAGACAGCTCAGTGTGCTCAGTTGGTTGTGTATTTCGTCTCCTGTAACACCGAAGGTGTATTGTTCCTCAGTACTACTCTCAGATCTAAGTGTTATTCTCCAGTTCAATTGGTCAGTATTTTGTCCTGTCTTCTGAGAGGAGAGCCCATTACTCATTTTAAACTGTGACATAAGTTCTCAATAGTCTAGATGCACAGTTTCTGATTTTCAGGATGAACAAAAATGTACGTTCTGTCTAGTTCAGCAAACAACTGCCGTCTTTCTCATGTTAAAACACTTTTTTTCTCTAAACACTGAAATTGAAAAAAATGTGAGAGTTTGTAAAGAAAAATACTATTGAAATGTTTAGTATTTTCCATCCAGTAAGTACAGATGCCTCCCAATACAAAGTGAGGGATTCTTCTTCTCAGTGGGAGAAAAGGCACACAAAAAAACCCAAACCAAACCAAACACCCAAACCAAACCAAAACACAACAAACCATGAAAAAATCCTATCAAACAGCACCCCCCCCACCACAAACGAAAACAGACAAAACCAACAAACAAACAAACAAACAAACAAACCCAAAACAAAAAAAACCCCACCAAAACAAACAAAACACAACAACAAAACAAAAAACTGCTAACTAGAAAAAGCCCAACAATCAGGAGGTTCTTGAAGTGGGAAAAGGTATTATTCTGGAACAACTGATTTCCATGGATGCTTTTTGACTCCTCTATTTAATGGTTTATAAATGATTAAGACACTAAAATTTTGGAATAATACTGTATCTTGAAGTTACTTGACAGCAGAAGCATGCTGATACGTGTAATACATACCATGGGGATGAAGGAGAGTCTTAACGTGTTTAGGTTTAGGTTTTGTCAGGCAGCTCCAGTTATATGAAATGACTGGAGGGCATTAAGGGGGACCATGTTGTTGGAGGAACCACTCTTGATGCTGTCTAGTAAGCTTTAGATTGTAGATTTTGTCTCTCAGCTGAAAGGATTCCTTGGAAATTGTGTCATGAAATAATGGTATTTAGAGCATGTTTCTCATTCTGTATTTTACACTGCTGTACTGCAAAGGTAACAGCAGGATCATGACATTCAGGAGCTCGGCTTTAGCAAACCTTATCTGCAAGCTGCTAGTTCAGGAGCTGCCTGCATGATCTAAGTGTTAATTATACTAGTTACTACTTGGACATCAATGTAGGTTTAAAGGACTTCAAAAACAGTGAGAGAAGGATATTGGCATAAGTGGATTTTTGAAACACTGCACTGCAGAAACATTGAGAGGTTGAGAAAACAGCTTCATGTGTTTTGTGTCAAAACCTCTAGAGGCCTGAGGGACTGTGTTATTTACTGTGTCTAGGTAAAAATATGAGAACCCTTACACACATTTTACATTTTCTGGGCTACATAAATCCCCCTAGTCTCCTAAGGTAAGAGACAAATATTTAACCTAAAAGGAAGCCAGTGCCTTTTAAGTACACCAGCCTCTAGAATATGTAAACCATATACTTTGGCTGCTTGCCAACAGAAGGACCTGAGAACTTTATCCAGCTTGTTTTCCTGTTAACTCTGCTGTGGAACCTATTCACCGTTGACTTTAATTACATAAAGTCAGTCAAAGTTAAAGAAGACAAACTATTTTACCTGAGAATTAGTTCCAGTCTCTGACAGAAACAAAGAAACCTAAGTGCAGCTTTAGATCCTCTTGCTCGGCTTGATTTAGGAGTTGCCTTTTTGCTACAGGCTTCCAGTAATAGGAAGAGGAGGGCTTCTGTTAGGAATAAATCAGGCTTTTCAGGCTCAGGCTGTTGTAGTAACAGTGCTGTGGCTTCTTGTGATTTAATAGCATAATGCAATGTTTTCTCTTTGGGCTCCAGCTTCTGTAGCCAAGGGTGTAAGAATTGCTACTGTCATTGGAAAAAAAAATTAAAAAATCTCTTCTTCTCTTGGTTGTAGATAAAACCTTGTAAAGCATATTAAAAAGCAAAGGAAATAGGTTTAATTTTAACCTCTAGTGAAGGTGTATAGTTAAAAAGCTTTTCAGTGCTGTAACTTTCCTAATGTTAATGCATAGCTTAAATATTTGCTTTGGGAGTGATTAATAAGAAATGGAACAGAATAATACATGGAAATATTCTGTCTTGTTCCAGTGCGCAGTTACTTGTATGAATATACAGAACCACAAAGGGAAAGGCCCATGGAATTTCTAGCAGGAGCAAATACTAAAAGAGGTGGTTTAGTAGAACAGACGTAAGCTTTGTTGCATTTAGGAACCTTACTTGGAAAGTATCATAAGCAAAGTAAGAAGGAATATTAGCAGTGATACAGGAACAATGCTTCAGTGCTGAAAACAGATGAGAAGGGGCTTGAATCTTTGTGGAATGTGGCAGACTTTGAAGGAGGGTAAAACTGTGGAAAAGATGAGAGGACAGGTAAAAATCTACTTTTTACTAAGTTGCTTCATCTGGAATGTTTTGAGAACAAAAAGAATAGTAAAAGCATCTGTGATTAAACTAGAAAAAATAGTTGTAGCATGGGAACCTATCTGAAACCCTCTGTTTTTGTTTCTGTAGAAGGTGAAAACCAGACATGCAATGGCTTCTTGCTTCACTGGATTCACCAGCATTATCGTTTAGGTATTTTAGTTTATGGAACAAATTCGGGAGCGAATGTGCGTTGGCATGAGACAGAGCCTCGCTGCAGCCCCCGGGGAGCCCAGTGAGCTGTTGTGATAAATAGTTCGTGTCAGCCTCTCCTGACAGTAACAGCCAGAACTCTTCTGGAGATGAGGGCTTTGTTCCAAACTGGCTGGGCCATGGTCTTGTGATAGCACATCTGGATCATACCAATCTTTTTATGAGAGGGCGTAAATACCATTTTACTTTACAACTTTCTTAAAAATAGTACAAAACAGAAGAGATAAGGAAATAGTATTTAGTCAGGAAGTATGTTTCCTGTTTTATAAACTTTGCGAAGTCTAAGGTAGATTTTGGAATCTGAATGACTTAGAATCATAGAATGTCCTGAGTTGGAAGGGACCCACAGGGATCATCAAGTCCAACTCCTGTCCCTGCATATGACAACCCCACAGTTCACACCATGTGTCTGAGGGTGTTGTCCAGTCTCCTCTTGAACACTGTCAGGCTTGGGGCTGTGACACCTCCCTGGGGAGCCTGTTCCAGTGCTCCACCACCCTCTGGGGGAAGAACCTTCTCCTAATGTCCAACCTGAACCTCCCCTGGCACATCTTCCTGCCATTCCCTTGAGTTCTGTCACTGGTCACCAGAGAGAAGAGTTCAGTGCCTGCTCTTCCTCCCCTTGTGAGGTCTCCCCTCAGTCTCCTCTTCTCCAGGCTGAACAAACCAAGTGACTTCAGCTGCTCCTCATGCAGCTTCCTCTGCAAACCATTCACCAATTTTGTAGCCCTCCTCGGGACACTCTCCAGTAGCTCTACAACCTTTTTATCCTGTGTTGCCCAGAACTGCACACAGTGCTCCAGGTGAGGCCGCACCAGTGCAGAGCAGAGCAGGACAATCACCTCCCTTGCCTGGCTGGCAATGCTGTGCTTGATGCACCCAAGACATGGGTGGCCCTCTTGCCTGCCAAGGCTCACTGTTGGCTCATGTTCAACTTGCTGTCAACCAGAACCCCTGGATCCCTCTCTGAAGAGCTGCTCTCCAGCATCTCGTCCCCCAGTCTGTATGTACAGGCAGGGTTGCCGTGTCCCAGGTGCAAAATCTCGTTGAACTTCATGTGGCTGGTGATTGCCCAGCTCTCCATTTTTTCCAGATCTCTCTGCCGGACCACTGTGCCCTCAAGAGTGTTGACAGCTCCCTTCAATTTTGTGTCATCAGCAAACTTGCTAAGCACTCCCTCAAGTCCTGAGTCTAAGTTATTTTATAAAGACACTGAAGAGCACTGGTCCTAAGATGGATCCCTGCGAAACCCTGCTAGTGATTGGTCGTCAGCCCGACATAACCCCATTTACCAGAACCCTTTGAGCTCGGCCCATCAGCCAGTTGCTTACCTGCTGCACTCTGTGTTTACCCAGCTGTATGCTGGACATCTTGTCCAGGAGGACACTGTGAGAGACAGTATCAAAGGCTCTACTGAAATAAAAAAAGATTGCATCATGTGTCTTCCCTCGGTCAACTAGGTGGGTAACCTTGTTGTAGAAAAAAATTAAGTTGGTCAAGCAAGACTTTCCCCTCATGTACCTGTGCTGGCTGGGATCAATGACTGCATTGTCATTCAGATGTTTTTCAATAACTCCCAATACAATCTTCTTCATGATTTTGGCAGGCATAAAAGTGAGGCTGACAGGCCTGTAGTTGCCAGGGTCATCCCTGTTGCCCTTCTTGTAGGTGGAACATTTACCACCTTCCAGTCCACTGGGAACTCTCCAGATTCCCAGGAGCATTGAAAACTCACAGAGAGAGGTCTTGCTATGACGTTAGCCAGCTCTTTAAGCACCCTTGGATGAATTCCATCAGGCCCCATTGGCTTGTAGGGATCTAGTTCGAGTAGCAAATCCTGCACAAGTTTCAGACTCTTTGGGAGTCTGACTTGACTCTTGTGTTCTGCTGGAAATTTTACGCTTAAGGGCACAGTTAACATGAAAGCTCACTTTAAAATTAATACTGTGGAAGGTAAAGGAACGTAATTCCAATATGGCTTTAAAGTTTTGGTTTGTTTTAGATGAGTGTGGAGTTACTGTTGAGAATGTTTCAAAAGTGTTTTCAAAACTCACAAATGTAATACATGGAAACTGAGCACAATGCCTGGATGTGAAAGGAAAGCAGAAGCTGGTGAGTACAAATTGAAGGGTGTCATGCTGAGATTACAGACTGTGCCAGCCATAGACCATTTGGAAGACTGTGTTCACATCTGGCTACAGCACTGCAAAAAATGAGAAAGTAAAAAGGATTATAGCACTTACAAATATAGCAGAACAGAGAAGGTCAGAGTCCTGATGGTAGGACAGAAAACTTCATCCTCCATACAATTTAAGAAGCAGCAGCTTTAGGAGATATAATTGTTTTGAATTGCCTTGTGCACCAAATACCAACAATTAGGCATAGTTCAGTAGGTATAATTTGCTCTTAGATAAGCTTTTATCAGATGTGATAAGGAATAAGAAGGCAATAAGAGTCAGAGGCATTCATACACACAAGTTACACATAAGTCCTTCTTCACTTGATTCCCTCTGTGGTTGAAAGGTGTATGTAAACACTTCAGATTGTTGTATGTTTGTAATGTTTGTACTTTGTACAACAAAAAAACCACAAACAAACAAAACCAACCAAGCAAGAATAAAAAAAAAAACACCACACAAAAACCACCAAGCAAAACAAAAAACAAAAAAAAAAACCCACCACAATTCAGCTAGCATTTTAAGAAAGGAAAAGAAAATGACACTCTTAGGACAGTCTGATTCTTGAGGTGGTTTTTGAGGTAATTGCTCATTTGTATTATGTTTTGTGTCCCTTGTGTTTGCATCAGCCCAGTAGTGAAAGCAACTTTAACCCAGGCTGGTAGAGATGCAGAGGTCTCAGTGTTAGACTGCAGGTGCTGTGATGGAAGATCACAGACAGCTGATGGAAGAGATACAGAGACTTGCTTGACACCAGAAGATCTGCATAAAGTTAAAGCTGTCATGAGTGTCCCACTTGTGAGTTTGACTCGGCCTCTGGACATTAATAAGACTCTAGAAAACCCTTCTGTAGGGATTAACTCAGAAGGTTGAAGGGAGAGACTAGAAAACCTGAACTTCTCTCATAAGTCAAACTGATTCTGAAATGAATTTTAGAGGATAGAGGACATTGTGGATATCATAGTTTTAGTTTTACGTGTTAAATATTCTACCACAAGGAAAAAAAACAAAACATAGAAATACTACTATCTTTATCTGGCCTGGCCCTAGCCCAAGCAACTGAGCTAAGGTTTAAGCATGTTTGCAATGTCTCTGTGTAGTTAGCTGAAATAAAGCACAGGACCATTATTATTATTATTATTATTATTATTATTATTATTATTATTATTATGATTATTATTATTATTATTATTATTATTTAGCCTTATGAGAATTGGAGGATGGCATCTGCATGTGTAGCTTCGCAATGCGTATTTTAAGAAAGAGCAGGTCTGCAACTTTCAGATGCCAAAATGCAGTTCATTACACTTCAGATGAACAAATTATTATACTAATCCCTTTTCTAATGTGATCTGATGTGAGCTGAAGTACTTTAACTTGGTTCCCAGTCATCTTAAGAGCAATTTGAACATACTTTTCAGAAAAAGAACTTGAATAGCACACAAAAAGGCTAACTGTGGAGAAGAACCTGACCAGAAAGGATGCCTTGTTAAATATAGTATCATGCAATTTTGTAGTCCCTAATACATATTTCTGGTGGCCTGATATTTCAGAGGGTTACAAGATATGGCATTGCTGGAGTTATTTATGAGAAGTTAGATTATTTTCTTGTGGTAAAGGAGAGTCTTTCAACTGCAATGGTTAATGAGGAATTTGGCTTGGTTATAATCCATAGATTTTATAAGGTTTTATTTTTTTTCAGATTACCCATACCCAGACATAAGAATGGTTGTAGTGGTAGTTGTTCCCTTAAACAAATTTTGGGCAGAACTCTCAACTGTAAGATGAATAAATAGTCTTCTAAGTATGTCTCTGTTCTATTTGCACATTTGTGATATGAGACATTTAGAAATATTTGCATTGTGTAATAAAACCTAATGGACCTCTCATGGCCTCGGGTAAGAAGCATTAGTCCAGCAGATTTTCCTAATACTGAAACTGCACAAAATGCATCATGCATGCTGTGACTTACAGCATTAAAAATCATTAGTGACTGCCAGAAGACTGTTTTGTGGTCTTCACAAACAAGTGATTTTACTTCAGCTCTTAGATGGTAAAGCATTTACAGCAGTTGTCTTAAATGTGATATTGCACACAGTCCTAAGTTAGTTTGAAAGGATAAGTAACGTAAAAGCAGGTATCATCCTCATGTCCTGGTGTGCCTAAAAGCTGTACAGCTTTTCTTCCTCATTATAAAATTTTAGCAGAGGTCAGAGTATGTCAAGGGACCAGCAGTGGGACAGACAGCCTTTCACTTTTTACCTCTAGGATTCAAATCCAGCCAAATCGTTAGTAGCAGCAAGTTGTTACCACCCGGTGGCTAAGCGCTCAATGTAAAATTAATTTGGTAGTCTCAGCCCAGTTCTGAGTAAACACATTTCCACTTTACAAATATGATGAAACCTGGCACTAATTGGCACCCTTGCTAGCAGCCTCATCAGAGATGCCAGAATAACTGAAATGTTTCTTCTAGTGGTGGTCTCTCCAGGTCAGCAGTGAAATACAGTGATAGGGCAGCATGGAGAAGAGGGCACAGCTGTTGCCCTCGCTGTTTTGTGGACTAAGTCTGGAAAGTTGTCTGTCTGGTGCATTTCTCACGTCAATCTATGTAGAGTTATTAGGATTTTTTCACCGCTGTTGGTGCACTTTCAGGAGTCTGTTGGCAGTCAACTTAGAAATCCTTTTTGCCATCTGTGGGGTTGATGCAGCGCTAGCATAATAGCTAAGTGGTTCAAATGTGGGTTTGTATGGTATATTTAGGAACTCAGAATTACAGCTGGTGTAGGCAGAGCATACTGCTGACAGGTAGCTATTAATCACTTTCAGCCATTCTTTTCACTGCAAGCTGCTTTGTAAATGAGGATTGGCACATGGTAGACAAACACCTCCTCATTGTCCAAAATGAAAGGAGTTTGTACCTTGTTTTTATTGGTAGTAACCACCAAAATGTCAGCAACTCCAAATGGAGATCACAGACTTCAAAGTGAGACAGTGTTTTAATGTGTGTAATGCCTGGAGGAATACAATTTTGGGAGAGATAAAGAGGGTGAAGGAAAATTCTTCTATGTTTTTGGAGAGTAACAGTGTGTATTTGATAGCTTACTCAACTGAACAGAAAGTCAGTTTGTCAATTGCAGTCACTGACATCTCCACCAGAAAAGATGGAGGATTTGACTACATTCATAAAACAATGGTGCCAGTGTTGCTAGGGAATCCCCCTTTGCTCTCAGTGGCAGTTACAGTAATTCGTCTGGTATACGGGCTGCATTGTAAAAACCTCATGAAAATATCAATATATAGATTGCTGCAAAAAGTGGTGTTGGTAGTTCAAAAAGAGGCAGGTTCCTCTCGAGACTTGTCTGCTTCTTTCAGAGTGGCTGCTGCTCTGCCAGTGTTTTATGTGTGGTTAATGTGATAGTGCCTCCAGGAAAATTATGCAAAATGAAGCTCCTGACTCCTTTTGGTAATTAAAAATGCCATTTATATCTGCCTCCAGTTGTGAAGTTCTCAACTCAGACATACGTATGGTAACAGGTAACATTGGAAATTTTTACCTCATGTTCGAATGGCCTGTGTTCAGGTTGAAAGTGCGCGTGGTACAGTTACAAGAGTCACAGTAATCAGGTTTTCCAGTAATGCTTTTGCACAATAATGCTTTTGCTTTTCCCTAGGAAAAAATTGCATCTTTTAGGGCTACTTTTGCATGAAGTTGATTATGGTATTTTCCTTACTCAAGCCTTTATTTCCATAGTTTAGTTTCTTTGAAATATAATATTTCAAATATGTTCAAGTTTTCCTTCCAGAAGCTTTGGAATCTACAATAAAATTGTGCACACTTACTACTTTTCTGTTATAATATTTTCAAGCTGAATATACTGCCTTATTCACCAAAGCTCTCAACTTCTATCTGGAAGCCAAGAAGCTTTATAGATATGCAAATATCTATCTCTGTGTGGATAGATAGTGTATTTGTTTTGAAGGGAATGAAGAAGGTAGTATATTCTGTCTTGAGAAACAGACCCAAAGGCTTGCCCTTTGAGGAACCACCAGTTCCATGATTTTGATAGAGGTATGTCAGTTTGTGCTAGGTAATCAACCAGCTCAGCTAACTGTCCCTGCTCTGATTTATTTCATTAGAACAAAAAATGCGATTATGTCTGTCCTGGAGTGTGGGGCCTCAACTTCTTGTGTTTTTCTGATGGAGCTTGTAAAAGTGTATAGATGCTGGAAAGATCAATAAAGTTCGTCCAGAAACTACTCACACCATAGACTGCCAGAGACACAATTAATTTACTTCTAGAGAGAAATTACTCTGGAGATCAAAACCAGACTGCACAAAGTGGTAAACTGCTGAACCCAAACAACTGAAATCTAGCAGGCTGTTGTGCATTGCCCTTGAGATCTTGGTTTATGAATATGCATACAATAGTACCTAAATGCCAGTTATGTATACTCATGATTAAAAACTTCCTTGATTTTTGCTTAACTGAGTTTCTTCATGTCCTTTAATTATATGGAAAGGTGAACATAAAATGGTTGTTCTCTGTTAACCACATTGTTTGCTATTTTGTATGCTTTCACTAAGCTGATGTGTATTCTTGAAAGTACATAAAGCTAAACTTTTACAGGGAAGTTGGGCTATGCCCTTTAGGCATTCTTTTTAGACTGTTAGACTGTTTTTAAACCACCTGTACCTGTGTACACATAGTAGGTCAGACAGTAGCACTGCTCTGTGAGCACTGGCTGAAGGATGGAAGGTGGAGGGATAGGGGCTGTTCTCAGTACCATATAATGTGCCTTCTCCCTCAGTTCCAGAAAGAAAATATGATAATAGCAGGCATGTATATACTGACAGCAGCAGGTGAACTGCTTTAAAATTAGCTACTTTGTAACCAGGCAGATTCACACTTTTGCATTTATACCTATGAATATTTTTAATCCTTATTTTCTGAGAGAAGTTGGTACTGAGCTTCGGAGGTTTAGTGAATTAGACCGCCTTTTGCTAAAGAGTTTTTGAAAGCTTGTTATCCTGTGATCTCACAATTTACAGGCATAATTTTTAATTTCTTTTTAGTTTATTCCAATCTGATGAAGTACTCAGCCTAAGTAAGACATGCAGAAAAGCAGAACCCAAAATAAAACCATCTTTCCTGTGGACTAATTTATTGATCAGCCTTTTTAAGATGACTTTGTTAAAGACTATCAATGCAAGCAAAAAAACCAAGTATGGTCTAGTAATAGCATTTATATGGGAAAAATGGAGTATCTACCACCTGCATTTTCAGCATACGCATTGCACTTAAATGACAGTCACATCAGTGCTTTTTCTCTGCCTCTGCCTGTGTAGTTCAATGTAGTCTTCACTTATTTTCATAAACTTTTTCAGTTCAGTATTCTCAGCTATTTCTTAGCTTGTGTAATAAGCAGCAAAAATGAAATCTGAATTATTATCTGAGCCTGGTATCTGTTCAAATACCACAGTTTTTCTGTTCATTTGTGAATACACAGAACCGATTGAAAGAACAATGTGATTGTATAACAACATTCATGGAATATGTGATATAAGTTAAATGCAAGAGGTATTAGAAACATTTTTTTTAAATCAAGCCTTGAGTTTGGTATATGATAGAAAGCAAAATACTGATACTGGTAGAAATGGAAACAAATCACTCTCTGTAGTTAGTCGCTGTAATTCATTTGACCACTTCAAAAATTTATTCATTATAAGCCATTTACTCAACAATATTGATTTATCCAACAGTATAATTCATTTGCTGCTTTATCCATTTACTCAGTGTAATTAAGTCTTTGGAATGAATGTATTTGTAAAGATTCACTATCCCTTTATCAAGGCATTAGGATGTTTCAGTTAAGTTGAAAGAAAAATAAAAGTATGTTGTCATAAAGATTAGCTTCTTCACAAACAACTTCAGTTGTGTTTATAGCTCATTTTCTGTCCAAATTGATACCAGTGGTGGTTGGAAAGCTCCCACTCCCAGGATAAGTACAAATAGTGTGTTAGTTTTTTATCTAAGAACTGCATGTTTGCTGTAGCCATGAATCATCAGTGTGCTTACGTGTCCTTTCAAGACATTGTAAAGCATAGCATACACCTGAGAATATAGCAATCATATACCAGCTCCAGACTGCTTGCTGATGTGTGTAGAGATGCCATGTTCCCAGGCTCTATATGAATGGTGCAGACTGTGTTGAACACACTTAACTAAATCACTAGGTGTGGTCAGCTAAGCCAGAGAGCAG
This sequence comes from Streptopelia decaocto, assembly GCF_964273445.1. NCBI lineage: Eukaryota > Metazoa > Chordata > Aves > Columbiformes > Columbidae > Streptopelia > Streptopelia decaocto. The sequence continues at coordinate 89,402,292 of NC_138663.1, forward strand.
AGCATGAAGCTGCTGAGGACAGAACCAAGTTCAATGGCTTTTCATTTATTTGTTTTTTATTTTAGTTTCTGTTCTGCAAGTGTCTTGAGGTTTTACTGGTTTGGGACTTTTTTTTTTCCTTAATTCACCTCCAGAGTACAGAATTATAGAACCATTTTAGTTGGAAAAGTATGGTATTAGTCTGCAGAACATTAGCGTACTAAAATATAGCTGCTTTGTCCTTGCTTGTTGTCCAGAGAGCTATTGAAAACATGCCCCTGGAGTGCTTCAGGGAGATTGGGATTAACTGCCTTTTGGGGAGGCAGAGGGAATATCCATTGGTAATAAGGCAGTCGAGGTACCTGTTTCAGATCGGCCATCTAAGTTCTGCTCCCTTTGCAAAGGTGTGACCAAGGAGAGGTACATTCACTGGGCTTGGAGATGGCCATTTGACTGGATATCAAGAATGAAAGTTGGCAAAGTAATAGTGCAAACACCTGTTTGTTCTTTGCTTTACCTGAAAGGCCTATAGTGTTACTAATGCAATTTCTGGTTGTTTCCCCACTTGCCAAGCCTGCAGAGAAGACTTAACTTTCACAGGGGTTAGTAAGCTTCTTGTGCTTATAAAGAGGTACACAGTGTAGGTTGCTATTTGCAGCAGTCATATGTTCTGTTCATATCAGGATCTTGGTTCTGCCTCCCTCTGTTACTCCAAACTTTTTAATTTAAGAACTATAAGGCAAGGAAAATCTGTAAAGTGAAATGGCATTCGGTAGGTCTTCTGCTTGATCACACAGCTTTAGTGTAGTCTTTCACCTGTTTCCAGGTCACTGGACTGTTCTTCCCTCTGACACAATACTTCCTGAAGCTGTTTGGTTGTCTACTGCTCTTTTCAATGCCTTTGGCCTTTTCAGTTTTCCAAGCCACTTACCCACTTGCCTTTCTGTTTTCAGTGCTCTTTTTTCTCTGATCCAAAGTGCAGTTCAGGTGCTAATGAAAGAAGGTGGTGGAGGCTGGGTGGTTGGCTGGCATGGAGTACAAGATGCTTCAGTCTCCAACCTCCTGCTAAGGTGGTGTGGTATGTTCCTATTCCTTCCTGGGAGAAGAGGTAAATGCCAAATAGAGATCTTTATGCACACGAAATATTTCTATTTAAAGTGAAGAAGAGAATACATAATCATGTGACGTAGCTTAGTGAATAATATAAAAGCAGTGTAGTGTTATGATGAGGTCATAAAAAATCACACTCACATGAAACTGTCTTTACTATTAAATTACGCACATAAAAATCAAGATTAATGGCACTAGCACTATTCTTATAAAATGGATTTAAAGGGAAAATACATTTTCATGTAGATGATAACTTATACATTTATTTTATATTTTTGGGATCTGATCCAATTAAAGTTCTTAGCGTTTGCTCAGTAACAAAAAAGAATACATGCACACAGTTAAACGGTTTTGTAATAATGTTACATGTTAATGTGATTCTTGGGATAATAAGTATTATATTAAGCAAAGGTAGAATGTACAGTGCTAAAAGTAGTGTTTGACATTGAGAGGTCATAAGTTTTAAGACTGTGCAGCTAAGTGCTTTATCTTGGAATATCTCTCTAAGAAAAGCTGTGAGGCAGAAAAATTTAACAGTTTATCTGAATACAGACTGAATCTGTAGTGGATGGAGTGGATGCAGTGGATGGAGTGAGCAGTGCATTTCAAAGTTGTGGCTGCAAAAAATAAACAGGTGAGGGAAGAGGTATTGAGAATAGTACTCCTTTTTGCTTTCAACATATGCCCAACCAAAAATACTCTAAAATAGTAGTGAGCAAAGAGGTGGTGGCATTTGGGGGGAAAACAAAACCGAAGACAAACCAAACACCCTCTCCCCAATCCACAACAAACCAAACCAACCGATCAACCAAAAAATCCAAAACAACAAACCAACCAAACAACAAACCAAAGACCCACCCCAAACAAAATCCAAACAAAATAGGCAAGTAAGAGCAAAGAAGAGGTTCAGCAGAAACAGCTAACTGGTGCATTTGGTAAGTTGGAGTGGTTCAAATGCAGGATGGCAGCACAACAGAAGCGTTTCCAGAGAAGAAGTAGTGGTTGATTCTGCCTCCTGCTTCTTTTCACCTTTCTCCCTCCCTGGCACTGTGCCAGATACAGCATCATGCAGAGCAGATGTTCTCCTAGGAGCACAGGTGAGCAAAAATGAGAGATGAATAAAAATCTGTTAAGTTTACTAACAAGTGTTAGTTGTTAGTGTTACTAGATAACTTGGAGTTATCTAGTAGCAGGATGACACATGGGACCACAAGTGAAGGGATAAAGAGGAAACAGAAATCCTAAGTTGGAGTATGGCATGTTGTCTTGGAGGCAAAGGAAGATGTAGATAAATGGTGTGGAATTCATTAGCTCTTGTAACATATATGGCTTTTTTAAACACACTTTATCTTTCTTTTTTGTCTCTAAGTGAACCTTTAAGCCTGATATGAAAAACTTGGTGAATGTAATTTTGCTTTATGTTATATTTATGAAAAATGAACTCCTCTCCCCCACCCAAGATTCTGTGGAACTGTGAAGTCTTTTCCTAGAGCTAAAGGTAAAGATAAATTCTATGAAAACTGTACACTGCAGTCGGTTTTGGATTTCTAATAACGCCCAAGTTTTGAGCAAGCTTAGAGGAGAATAATGATTGTGTTCCTTATCAGATAAGGTATTTTTATTGTAGGTGAAGAAACCTGTTCTGAGAGATGGCTGTAGCCCTTCTGGTTGTTTTCTTTGAAAATGATTGCACTAAATATTTTTTTTCCTCCCACCACTCTTCCAAAGATGAAAATTTAGTGGAAGTATTAACTGAACTTTCATCTTTTACTATTATTTCTTATTTTTATTCAAATTTCTTCAATTTTAGTTAGGCAGTAAATTGAACAAGTTTGGGTGGTCTTTTGTGTTATCTGTCTTCTTCCTCCATTTTTCTTCTGCAATTTAGTATCTTCTCCAAATTTGCTATAAGGCAGAAAAATGACTATCAGAACCATTTGCCAATAGGTGCAGTAGCTGTTGCCAAGGCATTCATTTAAAACCAAAAAGTTAACTTTTTCTATTAAAAATCCGGTCCTGTACCTTACATACATGAACATCCAAGTAAGTGTTAGTAAAATCACCTGTGTCTTGTTATAGTTATGAGTTATAGAATATAGGAATAACAGTGAGAGAAGGGGAGATAAAATCAAAGAATATAGTGTTTTTAGCTCATTCTGCCTTAGCGTCTTTGTTTTCTTTTGTAGTATAATAACTATATGATACTTAAAAATCTTGTTAATTCAGTGTTACATTAAACTTAACTTACATTTTAAAAACTACAATGAAGAATTACAGAATCACTTCACTTACATTTTTATGCAATTGCTTTTGCATTTCTCAGTATCTTAAAAAAATGCAGTGCAATTCAGTTCAATTGAAAGTCACTTTTGGCTTTGGATTTTTGAATTCTGATTTCTAAACATAGTCACTATTGGGAAGATTCTTGCAGTCAGGAATAGATTTTTTTTTTTTTCTTTAGGATGGTTGATTTCATGGTGCCTTGACTCTGAAGCAAATCTACTTTTATTTCAAAGGGTGAGAGAAATCCCTTTTCATCTGAAAACTCATGAAAATCTTGATATAAATATATGTATCCTTGGCAAGAATGGCTAACAGTGACAACAGCAACAAAGATGTTTTAGTTTCTCTTATTCTTTCTTTCCCAATACCTTTCTTCCAAGCATAAAGCCTCCCAAACCATAGAGTTTGAAATATGAGAATAAAATGCCATAGTTTATTTTAGGTAGTCACAGCCCCTAGCCAGTGTTGTGCATTTGTTTAGTAACTTGCAATGAGAGAAATAATTCATTTTTCAGAGATTAGATTTTTCTTAGCTGTATAATGTGAGGGTTGTTGGATTCGCATCAGATGAAGTATAACTTCAGTATAACTATAGCTCTGAGAAGTTTAAATAGTGCCAGTTATAAATAGAACTGTATCATTCTGAGTTTTATTTTGCAGTTCTTTCATTCTTTTGATATGAAAAGCTGTTACAATTCATAATCTTGGCAGAAAGCATGCTCTAAGGATGAAACAAGTTGTGATTTGAGGTGGGCTAAATCAGAATGGCAATACTTTACTACAGGAAAGCTGCAATGAGCAAAAAAAAGAGTAATTCTGCTATTAGAAAGTTATTTCCAAAACCAATAACCTTAATGGAGTCATCCTGCCTTTGATTTAGGAAAGCACAGAACCGCGATTTTAAGTCTGAGATACCACTGCAATATTTAACAAAAAGAAATAATACTTTGGATGAGAAGAGGTGTTTCTTACTACTTCATACATCAGACACCCAAACTTTTTCCACTTACTTTGGTTTATGGATCTTAAAGTTCATGACACTTAGGAGCCAGAGTTCTCACAGCTCTGGGTATGTTTGCTAAATTCTATAGACCTGGAGGATTTGAAACAAAAAGGCAATTCTTATTGTTTGTATAAAAAAAACCCAAACTGTTTTGAGAATGGCAGATAAATGGTGCCAGAGCTGTGGCCTTACGTTCTTAGTATAAAATGCAAACACAATCTTTTAAATATTTGTAATACATACAGTGAGGTGAATTAGCATCACAATGCTAGATTATTTTTTTCTCGAATACAAGAAAAGGTCAGAAGAATTTTTCTTATTGTACTAGATAGTCTTTAATGAATAGACATTTTGTTCCTTTGAGGATCCAGCCTTAGGCTTTGACAAGAATGAAAACATGGTGTGCCATTTACTGTCTGAGATAAATACAAAATACTTAACATTTAATTTGTATTAATTGACTCTATGCCAGTGGTAAGAAAAAAATTCCTGCTCTTTCTTGCGAGAACCAAGAACTTCAGTGTGCTTTGAATTTTACCTGTGTCTTTATAATTAGAAAAGGCTTATAAATGTGGCATCCAAAGTACCATTTTTGGCAACTCTATATGCTGTTGATTTTTCATTGCTGCCTGTTACATTGCACTGTAAATCAGTTAAGAAGTTATTTGATTAGTTTCTCCATCATGATAGTCCTGTCCCACTGCATTGCTTTTTACCTTTATTCATTTCTGGTTGTGAATTCATTCTTGGATGAAGTTGAATGCTTTCAGGGAACTCGGGTGTAATCTGAAGTTTCTGAACTGCATGCATGCAAGCTACGCTTGTTTGGGATGCTGGTACCTCAGCAGATTTTGGGCAGCTTGTCAGAGGAGCAGTAAGAGGAGGAAAGACTTGGGATATGATGAATACTACTTCTGTGATGGGTTTTTGCTTTGGAACAATGAAGAGTCTTAAAGCATAAGAAATAAAGAATGACCTGGGTTTATGAATTTATTTATTTTAGTCTTGAAAACTACTGTCAGCTTCTTTAATCCTCATTCCCTAGAACAAAAAACCCAATTGCTCAAGATTTTTTCGGTAAGTAAAATCCAGTCCTATTTTCACCTGAGAAGACATAGCCCACGTACTCAGCGTGGCAAAGATGCAAGTAGCTGAAAACAGTGTTTTACAAGAAGACAATAAAGAGGCCATTCAATTGATAAATATAATGGGAACTATATGGAGGAATAAGTGATAGAGTTGACAACCAAGTATCATTATCTAGAGAGCTGGGGAGTTACTAAACATGAGTAAATTTTTTACTGGAATAATTGCTAAATCATTATTCATACTCCCAAAACTGATTATAAATCTTTAGTGATGGAAATTATAATACCTTTACCTCTAAAGAAAACACTTGAGGCCCATGGGTAGCATTCCATCAGACCAGTCTGTGTAATAAATGGAGGCTGCCAGCCATGAAACAAACTAAACAAATTTCCTATTTTTTTTTCCCTGTGAGCATTTAAAAGCTTATTTGTCACTCATCTTCTTATGGGAGCAGAAGGCTCATATTTTTTTGTACTGTTTCTTTGCTGTGTAGCATTAAGGCTGTGTTCTAGAGCAATTTGCTTGTTATCCAGTAAGTGGAAAAAAAGCAGGGAAACATATTCAGAAAAAAAATTTCTGTCTACAGGATCCTTAACTGTCGCCCTTACTGACAGAAATGAATGTGTAACAGCATAAGTACCCTTGCTGGCTCTTTCAGAACCCCTTGCAGAGCAGTGTCCTGCTCACTATGAGAACAGACACTTGACCACAAGGATTATATGCAGTTTCCTCTCATGACTATATACCAGTGTTTGAGCATATGTTTTCTGTACACCTGCACAGAAGCAATAGATAAAAAAAAGTGAAATGCTTGGGTTAAAAGCAGAAAAGATTTGCTGGAGCCTGCAGTCTGCCAAAATAGAAATATTTTTCCAGAAGCAGGATTCTGGTCAGATCTTATTTGCCAGGCAGGATTTTGAACCTTACTTGTGTGTTCTGGTAGTTTGTCTATTTGGATCCATGATACTGGATCCTGTGGCTCCCAGGTTTCATATCTCTGGGTTAAAGATTACGTAGAAGCTGGGACTTAGTTTTTTCTCAGGTATTTTAAATATATATATATATATATAAAAATATATATATTTAAATATATATATATATATATATTTTTTTTTTCTTCTGAATGAGAATGCAAACATGTTTTGAAATGGCAACACTGTAAAGAGAAATGAATGTTATTCTGTATAGTCCTGCTAGTAGCTTTTGGGAGACAGATTCTTCTTGTCTGGTTCTGTATACATCTCCAGTACATGGTCAGGTGCACCTTCTTCCTAATATTCCTTCCACCAGTGCTGGAAAGCTGCCTCTGGCTCCTCAGCTGTGCATATGCAGTGGCCATGCCCAAACACTGTGTGTCACTGTGGGTGGTCAGAGGTGGTTTGGAGCTGCATGGCCCACAGGAGAAACCAGAAAGGACTATGTTTCGGAGCTTTCAGTGCTTCTGCTGAAGGTGCTTTATAGGAATATGTATACTGTCATGTGCTGATGGGAACAAGATGGTTTTCCAGGCAAGGAGGATGAGAGGGACTGAGGGCTTCTCACAGCAGCCTGTTGCTGTGGGTCCCGAGGGGAGGGGAGGAGTAGGGTAAGACATCTCGCCATTCCAGGTATGTTGAGATTTGTAAGGGCTGCTGCTCAGTAGCTGTTCAAGCAAGGGAATATTTTTTTTTTTAAATATTATTAAAAAAATCCATCTATTTATTTATTTTTTTTCTTGCATGGCTACGAAGAGGCCATGTGTAATCTAGCACCATGTCAAGAATAATTTTGGTCTAGAATAAATTGTGGGGCTGCTCCTGTGTTTTGAATGGAGTCATGTTTCCAACTGAGAAATTCTGTGGAGCAGATACCACTTTGACAGTTCAGACCCTGATGCCGTTGTCCTTAACTCCACCTGAAATGAGTAGGACCTAATGAAATCAATTGGTGTATATTATATTGTTAAAGTTCATGGCATACTGCATTTCTTGCTCATAGTGAAAAATGATGAACATACCCTTTCTATGATTCCATGTTATTATATACATATATCCCTTTGAATCCTGTCTTTTGATATTTGCCTCTTTTTCTTGATGTCTGAGAGTGGCAGGGGAAGATTTGGGCATGAGTTGCTCACAGCACAAGAATGAGTTAAGCCTATTGGACAGATTCTCAAATGTCTCTGAGGTGGGCTTAGCAAAGTTTCTTAAAATGAGAAAGAGCTTCAGGCCATCAGATCCTGTTTACTAATCAAACTGAATATGTTGTGTCCATTGATGAGTATTTCAGTGCTAGTAGAAATGCATTAACACTTATTGACTGACAGAATTGTGAAGGAAAACATAACTTATGGCAGAACAAAGTTGTGTCTGTAAGCAACCAGAAAATGTGTAAATTGGCATTTCAGCAGAATGGCTCCCTAACAGAGAATAACGGAGCCATCTGATGACATTATATTACAGTTTAGAATTATCATGGAGACATTTCTGTATTTCTCCATGGTGACAGATGAGTCTACTGATGACAGTACCTCTGCAACTCAAGTCTCTGTTGGATAAAAACAGCATTGGAAGTGCAAAGAGCTCTGGTACTGGTTTTAATTCAAAGCTAACAGATGTCTTTGTTTTCTAAGTGTCTGTTTACATACATATTATCTTTAGTCTTACTTTTCTTAACTTTCAAATGTTTTAACTCAGTTTTTGGCTGAATAGTTTCACTTTTAAAAAAATCAAGAATAAAAATATTCTGTGTATTTTGCAAAACTGTTTCTAACAGAAATGTAAAGAACATCTGAAAGCTTTCATACAGAATAGTTTCCTTAGTCAATGTTTTTTTTCTTCAGAAATAATTTTTTAATTTTATTTAAAAGCAACTGTTACGTGGCCTTATCAAGAAATAGTATTTGACATTCCTTGACAGAAAAAAAATATAGCAAAATAACAAATTTAGGTAAGATATCAATGCGTTTTTATAGCAGGACTTTTTGACACTGCTAGAGAACCGGAAATGCATTCTCTCATCCCTAATAGTTTGTTTTCATAATTAATAGCGGCATAGTATCAGACTTTGATGACCAGCAAGGCAGTGAATGAATTAAAAATAAAGTTTGGTATTGATACACCAATGATACATGAAGCGGAGGGGTAGTGGGGTGGCGCAGAAGAGGAAGGGAGTGAGAAGGGGGAAAAACATCAGCAATACTGGACGTTTTCCAGCTGCTACCCCTGGAATAACTTTTACATTAGCACAATTTATTATGACTAGTAATTTAGTTTTTCTTACAAAATGACCTGAATGCAGTGAGTAGAGCTACTAATTTCAGACATGTGGGCCTAAAAGAAGTGGGGAGCAGGAGATAGCTAGGAAAAACACGTTTCAGCTCTCAATTGAGAAAAAAAATCCTGGAAGTTTTATTCCACTCTTTCAGATTTACTTTTTTTCCTCTTACTTAACATTGCATCTCAGCTGCTACCCCAGTGGGGAAAAAGTACACCCAGGTTGTTATTGTCTTTGCTTTGCCATTTTGAACAGAGGTGGTAGTTCTTCATAAGCAGGTTAAGCACTGACCTTCCTTACTTGCAGGGTTAAAAAGCAGACATGGAGTGGATAAAGCAGAGATTATTTTCTGACTGAATTTTTGTCTTGAGTGGCTAAAGAAGCATCTGCCAGCGTGTCAGACATATCAGAGGCTCTGTGGAAGGCTTCTGGCCTCTCAGCTCAGCCACAGACCCACTCATGGCTGGGGGTGCAGGCTGTGCTTGTCTGCAGCTGGCAGCATCACCTCCCGCTAACCTGAGTTTCTAATACCCACAGTTTCCAATGCCTGTAATTGCCCGTTGAATGTGAATTAAGACTTGCATAAAGAGGTTTGCTGCTTGAACAAGCCCCCTGTGAAGTATGTCTTTGTTAACAGACCTTTTCTGCTTTGATGCTAGAGCCAATGAAATTGGTGCACACAATGTGTTTGGTACACAGGGCAGAGATTTACCCCAGGGGAGCCAATGGGCCTTTATCCCTCCCTTTACCACTGCCATGGTAAGCAGTCTTGTCATCCACTCTGTAGATTGGCCTCTCCTCCAGCTGCTGTTGTCCACAACATGGTGGCACAGTCATTCTTCAGAATGTAATCTGCTTGACGGAAAAAACAGTAGTCTGTAGCTTTCCAACATAATATTCTGATATTTCTGCCTGCTTTTCAGACCTTTTAGACAGTATGTCTCTGTCTGAACTTGCCAAAATGCAGCTTGCTCTCTCTCTTTCTTTCCTCTCAGCTTCAGTGTTGTGGTGTGGACAGTGCCCACTTCTTTCATGGAGAAAGGTGCAGCTGTATGGTGAATTCTTCTTTCAGGCAAACTGAACACAAACTGTCAGACCATTACAGTATTTTTTAAAAGTTCTGTGTAAGTAAAAGTTTCCAGATTAGTGCCTTTTTTCTTTTGTGCATGTAAAATATTTGTCTAAATTGTCACAACTTAATTCCCTTATCTGTGTAGTGTAAGGAAGCACTCTTCAACTGTTAAAATTACCATTTTTGTTCACTGACCTGGCCATGTCTCCTCTCCTTTTTCCTCTGATATGATCTGCAAATGAAAAGTCTTAGCTCATCACAAGTCGGAAAGCAACAACATGTTTGAAAGTTCATATGCCTGTGGAAGTTTCACAAACAGGAAATACAGAATTTTTGGCTGTGTTCCAGGTCACTCGTAATAAATTTTGACTTGATCTTGTAAATAACAAGAATTTATTTAGAATCCGGCAATAAGCAAAGACAGCGCTGGGTGCGGCCTAGAGACCTCAGTCTCTCTCACGGCACGCGCACACTGCTAATTCAGTTCTCTGGGTTCTTATAGTCCATCTCTGGTCCATAGTTTCCGGTGTAACTTTCCAACTCACGGTGTGCCTTTTCAATCATGTAAGGTTGACTGCTGTGTAGCCAGTTTTGGTCGCATTACTTTGGTTACTTATTAGGTAGATACATCCAGCAGAACAAAGACTTCTCAGAACTCAAACAAACATCTCCTGATTAGGTAATTACATCAAGCAGGACAAAACAAGTAAACACACAAACAAACATCTCCTTGTCAGGTAAATACATCAAGCAGGACAAAGCAAGTAAGCATACAAAAAAACTCAAACAAACATCTCCAGGAGCTTTAATGAACAAACATTTCTCGGAACTGCTTGTTACAACTCATATACTACCATTGTTGTCTTTTGTATTATCTGCTCATTATCTGCCTGTGGCTTTAGAAGGTAAAGCCCTTTTGGAGAAGGTGGCTTTGGTTGAATCCTGAGTCCTGTTTCCTCTAGGGCATTCACAAAGTCCAATGTTGTGTATGTCCACTGTGCTAGCTGGTTCAGAAGCCCCACTCTGCCATTCAGCTGATGTTGTCTAGGGGCTGTTTTGGCTGGTTACTTGTGTGCTGGTGAATTGGTCACTGTGAACAATATTTGAAGGATTTACTGTTTGGTTGCTTTGAGTTGTCTGCTGTGTCTCACAGGCTTGTGTCTTTTTTCCTGCAATGGCTGGTCTGAGATCTAGGTGATATTTCCCATTAGTGTCATTGCACATTTAATATTTAAACAAATCTCAGTGGTTTGCCCTAACTTCCATTAATTTTAAAGCTATTATTATGAAACTCATTATTTTCCACAAGGATTTAAAAACATGGATACAAGTGGACTAATCAAAATGTTACTGCAGTGTTCATATTTGATTTTCACACTTAACTGTGTTCATGCACGTAACAAACAGAAGGTGTGTTTAATTAAATTGGGGTTGAGTCAGGTGTGTAATGAGCTAGAATTCTGGCAGTATGGAACTTCTTGGAAGGTGCTAAATCTAGTGAAATTTAAAGCATGTTTAAAATGTGGATGCTTAGAAAAAAATAGTATCATGTCCCATCGTGTGTACAAGACAGAAACAAGCAATCTGAAGTATGAATACTGGTCTGTACCTGTTTTGCCCAAGGTGTTTCAAACTAGACTGGAAAATTTCCCTATGTATCAAAAGTCAACTGTCTTTTGCAAGTCAACAGCCTCTGTAAAAGCATCCATCTCAATGCCCTGAAGCTGGTAAAAATGCGTTCTCAGAACTACTGGAGAGTTTCTAAACAAATTAGGTTAAAGGGACAGAACAAGTGTAAAACAACCCTACTTTGACCCAGGGTTGTGTTAAATGCCTTAGTCTTATGTATTTCCTGTTACATAAAAAGATTCTTTTATGCAGAGTTACAGCACATGAGCCAATGCACCATAATGTCTCTCTGAAGTTTACATAAAATTTAAGTTTGCTCAGCTGCTTTCTAGGAGAGGTCCCAATTTCAAGAGTATGTCTGTGTATGTTAAATGAAGAATTTGGTTTTAAAAAAAAAAAAAAGGAAACAGATTCCATGTATGGACTTCAGTGGACTTCATTAGGAACTCTCTGATGATCAGAATTAAAAAAATAAAAAAATCAACCTCTTGTATGAAAGAGAGTAGCTAAAACGTAGAATAAAGTTTTGGGTTCCTCTTTCACTAATTGCCAATTCATGTTATAGCAATTTGAAGTACCACTTTTGGCTACAAAGTAACCCATTCAACAACACAGGGAGCTCAGTGACAAGTCTGTTTCCTGAAACACAGGTTTTTAATCCGTTTCTTCAGTTCCTGGATTACTTCGTCTTTTAGAAGCAAAAGGGATTTACTGAGAACTGCTTTATTCTTTCCTGAAGACTTCATTGCAGGCTGTAAGGGTCTGTTTCAAGCAGGTAACAAAGATGATTTCATCTAGCGAAGTGTTTATAAACCAAATCCATCTTTCAGGCCTACAGAGTATTGCTGAGTTGATGCATTCAGCTTGTCAAAGCTATCAAAGGGCATCTGCCTCTCTGATGGCTAAATAGCTTTTCCATCAACTTACGTGAACCTTCTCTAGATAACCTCCCTGTAAAAAAAAATGCTGTAATCTTTGTTCTCTTGGGGGCTATGAGATTTCCTGTAATAGCATCAAATTTAGGGTAAGTTATCTGAGATAATCTCAAAGAAGACATCCAGACTTTCAGGTACATGTATAGATCTCTGGGAGTGATTGGTAAATGTATACAAGGATACTGTCTTGTCTTGATTTGAAACTGAGAAATCACAGTTAAGCTGAAAATAGTTGCTTACGGTTTTGCCTTTCCCTTTGGTGTCAGGTTTATACAGTGACAAGACTGAGATGAATTTGTATGTTATACATTTTTTGAATTCCATTTGCCCTAATCAAAGGGCATAACCTCTATCAGATAAGTGCTTTGGGGATAAAGAATATCTACCAGACTTTATCTTGGTACTGTAAAATCTGCTCCCTTTAATGGCTGTTAAATAATTTCTTACGAAGAACAGAGATACCTGACCTGATCTAAAATAGTACTTAACTCTAAATACATTTAGCATGACAGATTATTAGTTTATCTAAAAATTCTTAGTGTCATTAACTTAGCTGAGAATGTCTCCATGGCATGTTGCTTAATTTTTTTTAGATTTGATCTTTCTCTAATAATACTGATAAATAAAGTTACAGTCGTAGTCAAAGAGGTCTTTTATATCCAATATGTACCTACAATAATATAAGATGTGTTTATATTGTCTCTGTCTGCCCTTAATGTAAAAGCTATGATTAGTAAAGTGTCCATATTCAAGAAGACCTTTTATCTGGGCACATGCCAAATTTTAACTGCATCATGTTTAAAAGCTGCTCTTTTTGTTTTTTTGTTTTGTTTTCTTTTTTAAAGCCAAGGCTAAGATGCTATCAAATACTCCAGAATGATTATATCTGCATTTCCAGCATGGATTATTGCTTTTAGAATTCATTTTTTGTAGCAGCTTGGTAATGAATACTGTTTGGTATAGTTACGCTAAAATAACCAAACAGCTGGAAACCTCACCAGTCAATAATGCTGCTTATTTTGGATGGTTGTTTCAAACTCATTTCTTTGTGTATCTTATCTAACAATGCTTCACTTCATTTTTATTTTTTTTTCAGAGTTTTGCAGAATAATATGCAAATGTAGTTTTCTCAGATATTAAGGTTCTAGTCAAACAGGACTTGGAGATAGAAATAAATAAAATTTAAGAACACCTGAAAATTACATAGATTATGGGACAAAATCATATAAGGCCATGCTTTGGTGGCCCAGGACCGTACTGACCTGGAATCTAATAGCTGTCTGATGTTGATACATTCTTAGACTGGAAAATATTTTGCATGTGGATCAGTGGCCATCAATAAGGAGAGGATGTCACTTGTGCCCCTTTTAGTAGATGCTCCTTCTGGCAGTTGGTATTGGGCTAATAGCAGATGTGAGTGCAACTGCGGACAAGTTCCTCCCCAGAGGATAACTTGTATTGTAGAGAGTTCCACAAAAGCAACACTGGAGATGGAACTGGAGCTTTCAAAACACACTCCTGAGGTCTGCAGTATGTATGGATGTGTTTTCAGTTTACAAGTCAGTGGGGGCTCTTGGGGTTCAGTCACACCTTTAAGCAAATGGGGCGGGCTGTCTTTAGTAGATTAATTATTTTTGAAACTCTCAGATTATCTTTGAGTTGTGCCTCTTAGCTTGACGTTTTGCAATTTAAGCAGGTAGAGTTTATCAGGCTAAACGAGAAGTTTGTAAAAACTGAAGTTTTGAAATTAGAATTGCTGGCAACATCAAAGGACAAAAACAAAGGCACTTCCGCTAAATATGTCAGAATTTAATGTTATTGAATATGATGGTTAAAACTTGATACTAGCATTTTCCTTAGTTAAAAATAAATCTCTAACTCCTTCTTTTTTAATAATGTTATTCATTTCATCTCTTAGAACCCAGTGGCAGAGCCTTTTAAAACAGCAAATTTACTTTTACCTTATGATATCTGATACAACTCTGGCGTTGCCAGTGCAAAAGGGTTTGAAACCGGTGGCTATGAGTAACACTACTGAGAATCAGTGCTGCTCCTGAATTAAGTGTTTGACCACAGACCATCAGTAATATTTACCTTTCATAATCTTCACTATCTATTAAAATGAGATTAGCATCATCTGTGAGGGGTTTGTTTGTACCTACGTAAGGTACGTGCTGTACCTGGTAGTTATTTCTGTGTGGCTTTATATATTGAGTGAAAAAATATGCTTTTCCTCTCTCTTAATTGGCATAATACCAATGCTTTTTACAGGGTACTTTGAAAACAGAAATGAGGGACACTCAGAAGAGTCCTTGGATCCCCAGATTAGATACATATTTAAAATCAAAACTGGTTATAAATGTATGTTTCATAATAATGTCCCCAGATTTTGTAGCTGGGTTTTCCTTTCAGCAGTGGTATTTCAGATGACAGCATGTTACTGGATTGCATTGGTACTGTTGAAAACATATGGGGTATGTCATTAGTGTTTCTACTGTTTGCAATTTGTTTTTGACAGCATAGTTTATCATTAAGTACCTGGTAATGATCCATTGCAATTGTTCTCCAGTGAAAGGAGTAAGTGCAAATACCTCCATGAGGAAAACAAAATGAATTTTTAGCTTCTGTGAAATCTCTGCTTTCTGTGCAGGGTCCTCTTTCAGTCATTCTAAACATACCATTAAGTAGCACTCAGGGGCAAAACTGTAAGAAGTGGTATTGAAAATGTTCCTGAATGTGAAAATGGCTTTAATATTTCAGCACTTGTCATGGTATTGTAATAGCTGTGTCTCCCCTCAGATGGGTCACTTACCTTTTCATAAGTGCAGACTGTAGTATTTTAAAGAATAAAGTTATTATTCTGGAGTGTCAAAGATGTTACTTTTAAGTACTTTGGAAAATGTGGTATAATTGTGTGGCAAATGCAGATTAAGGGATCCAGTAGCCATCCCCTTCATCTCATTAAGACCTGGTTCCTGAAAATTAAATTATTTGCTTGAAGCAAAGATTTAGTCAGTCTTCAACTTAACAGTTCATTTTACTAATTTTTCAGCAGTGAGTTCTTACCTCCTGTGTTGCAGTACACACTGCCCGATGCACGTCTGATGGGAAAAAAGACTTCAAAAAAATTCTGCTAAGTCAAAGGATGAAGCAAAATGTGGACAGCAGCCACAGTTTAATTTTTAGGAGTATGCAGACATTTTTGTTCCCCATTGCCAGCTATAGTGTTTGTTGATACTCAGTCATTCACACACTTCATGACTTGCTCAAGAGGAAACAGCAGGACTGTTCTTGTCTGGTGCAAAGATATTTGCCAAAATCTTTGCGTGCTTTCCACACAATTTATACCAAAGACAGTTCTTTGTTTCACTAGAGATACAAAACTTGCAATAAATTAATTAATGTGGTCCTGGTCTTCAGCTCTGTGACTTGCTAAAAGAGGAGTTATGTTGGGGTACCCTGACCAGGTACCTGACCTGAGGTACCTGTAGAACGGCCATATAGCTTTTCTAGAGAAAGACAAATTGAGATGTGGTGAATAGGAAAAAAACTTGGCTGCAGAATGAAGTAAATCCAGGCCCCAGATTTTAAATGAGATGATGTAAACTTCATTCCATGCCAAGAAATATGCTTACAAGAAGTGTTTTCCCAGTAGCATCAATAATGGAGCCATAGCTCTACCAGAGGAAGGAGCCATAAGATCAGTTCAGAGCACTGGCGTGAGCGAAAACCCAAGAGATCTATATTGTTTCTGGGAAAGGGTCTAGGGGGCAAGCAACCAATCCTGTTCTGTATTGAGTAAGTTATTATCTTTAGCCGCTGTGGGAAATTCAGCCTTAACACAGTTCTACCCATACCTGTCAATTTCATCTAAGCCCTTTCAGATGTCACCATTCTCCCCTTTGTCACAGAGCTGAATTTAACCTTGACATAGAAATGTGTATAGTTCACTAAACCAACACAGGGCTGGTAAATTGCAACTCAGTATTGATGGAATAAAAATGTATATTAAACACTTTGGCTTTCAGAGGAAAGATAATTTATTGCCTCCAGATAGTCCTGAACTAATGTCACAATGTTAGAAACCATGTAAGTGGAATGATTAGCAAAGAGAGGAATAAATCAGATGAACCTACGACAGTGAAATAAACAGTTCTATAATAAAACCATGAATTCTCTGTTCTCGAGAAATGACTGTCACACCTGCTGCATTCAGATTTCAGTATTGCTGCCTATTGTGCAACTGCTAAAGTTCTCCCGTCTACCAAATACTTAGAAATAACTTTTACCAGTTCCTTAATTCTGTTTAGAGTGGGGTTGCAACCAATGATGACTCTATATAATTTCAAGTCACATTCATAGAATTGCAAACAAGAAAGTGTGCAGAAAAATGTATACATCTGAAAGTCTAAATGCTTGAATAGAAATCTTTCTGCTTTGTCTTGTAAGACTTTTGCTATAGGTAAATAGAACTTTGAACACAGAGATTCCTACATATGTTCAGAAAACCCCATCAAAAATTAGAGGCTGCTTGAATGCTATAACAGCTATATTTTCTGACCCACCACCTAGATGAGCCCTGAAAATCTCATTTACATAGCTATCTGTCAGGTTCTTCCTTGTGTAGCTCATTTGATTTTAGTAGAATTTCACCACTGGGAGCAAATGATGGATTGATTGGATCAGATGACAGCACTGCATTCAAGCACCTGGGGATCTTAGACTGTGGGAAATTCTTGATAGGTACAGCTCTCATTGTTAGTGCTTTGGTGAGGCTGGCTTAGACCTGATCCAAAGTCTGAAGGTGGAGATTTCACATTAACTTCAGGGGATGCTAGATTAGGATGCAAAGCATCCTTCCAGCAAAGCACATACAGTTGCATTAAGAAAGTGAGCAGGCCTGGTGAAAGTGTTAAATATTTAGGTGTCTTCCTGGTGTGGAACTCAATTCCTTCTGTGATTCAGTTTGTGAATGGACAGTGATGCATGCTTTCTGATTAGTGCTACAGAGACAGTTCAAGCAGCTGCCATCTGTACCTTCTGCGGGACTTGCTACCACTGTAGTTAGTGAGATGGACTTCTGACCTAACTTAGTATGGCTACTGCATTTGTCTTGATAGCTTTGCTTCACACCTCCTTAGTCTGTATACATGCATTCCTTGCCTTGCCTTGCCTCACACAGGCCTATGGCAGACAAGGTAAATCTTCGGGCCAGGAATATGTGCTACTTCCAGATATAAAACAATTTAGATTTTTCTGGATGAAATCAAAAGCCTTAGTTAAAAGAGTGGACTCTCTGAAGAGTCACATACACTTACATTTTCTGTTCCCAACAGTGGTGAAATACAGTGTCCCCAAAAATTGACATGTAAATAAACTTTGACTTGATATCTTAATGATGAGAGGACAAATACAGTCAGAGGAATTGATGCATATGTTCTTGTCTTCTGTTGCAAAACTGTACCAAAAATCTGAAATAAATGTGAATATTGGACTGAATATTAATTCCAGAGTAAGGCAAAGACCTAGGTAATTCTTGTAAAGACAACTGCTCATTATAGTTCTGTTTCTGTGTCAGTGGAGGCTTCTCAGGGTAGGTTGTTCCTGTTTAGTGTTTAGTTTTGAGTCATACACACTAAGACTTCTTTTTTTTTTTTTTTTTTTCCTTACAGCTTTAGTTTGGTTCTGCAGACACATTTGCAAAAGAGTTTTGCCTACACAGCTTTAATTATCACCATCTTTCCACAGTATTGTGCTCTGTATGAAGTGTTTCTTGCCATAGATATTAAGTACTGAGTGGGAAAATGCTATCTTAGTTTAAACACATATTCAGACTCTGATCCAGAGGAAATAATGCAGTTTAGCTGTTGTAGGTATTCTTTTTCTGTCTTTTGTAAACTGATGAAGAGAACATGTACTTTAAATACATCATGCTTCAAATGTATGTGAGTGAATAAGAGCTTACATACAAGTTCACACAAATGAAAAAAGTCTTGACAGGATCAGGGTAAATATTCTGCTCAAATTGTGAGTTTTGCAATGAGGTGGTTGCTTACAGTTGGATACCCCTCTATGAACAGATTCTTTGAATTTGGTCCAGTTTTACATGTGCTATTATTACTTGGGTAATAAAATGGGTGGCAGGCCAATAGATCTGAAAATATGTCACTGTTTACTGCAGGGTGACAATAAACCATAGCAGATGCTCTCTGTTAACCCCCCCCACACTCCCCACACAGGAAAGGTGATAGAAAGGAAAAGGCAGAGAGACTTGTAAGTTGGAAAAATTTTAAATGCTGCTAATAAATAGAGAAAATAATACAAAAGATACAAAACCCATCTTGAATTTTCCCGGGGTAACACAGGGTTGCCTTGGAGAGCTGAGTTGGGTGACTCCTGCAGCTGCAAGGCAGGCACCTGGAAGTCCTGGGTAGGACTTTACAGCAAACCGGAACTGGATTCAGGGATGCAGGGTCTCAGGCCTTGGATCGCAGGGATGACAGGCAGGGTGCTCTTCAGATGCTGGCCCTGGTGGAAGAGAGTGAGACCTTCTTGATCTGTCTCTTTTATAGCATGTATGACGTGTATGGGATGGAATATTTGGACAGTTTTAATCACCTGTTCTGTCCGCCCCTTCTTGCAAATACGCCCCTCTCACTTATGGGATGTTCATTTTTGTCAGCAACCTTGGTCGCTATAGCAATAAATCTAAACATGGGCTTCTTCTGCATTCCATTGGTCATCTTATCAGCTTTGGAGCACAGTGTTTGAAAAAACATGCAGCTAAATGCAGTTACTTAGAAGAACTTAGCAGAAAAGAAAATTCACTAAAATTCACATAAAAAATGAATGTGTTGGGACGATATGGATGCTCCACTAGTAAAGTGGAGATAAAATCTGCTGTATGATAGTCCGTTTGTAGTCAGAGTTTCATTTCAAAGTACAGAAAGTGCAAGAATTGAATAATCTGTTTTTCATGACCATACACAGTAATTCAGTCCATTCATTGTGCTTCTTTCTTACTTAGGAAATAGTTTTTTGTGTGTGCGTCTAATTAGTGTCATCAGCACTAAGCAGTGCATGGATTTTTATGATGAGGTCAGTATTCCAGGAATTACAGGAACAGGAGATGGTGGGGGTGTGGTGAGTACAGCACAAGTGGAAATAAGTGTGCAACAGAAGGGGAAGATACTTGTTCTTGTTTAGTCAGCTGCTGGTTTGAAATTAAACTGTGAAGTAGGAGAAATAATTGTCAAATGCCTAGATCATATTATATTCATAATGAGATGAATAAGATTAGCAAATAACTTTCAAGTGGAACACACTCAATGGAAGCTAGTTAAATTAGATAAAAATCTAGTGAACTTTTTAATGTACGTGTACTTTATATTACCCAGTTTACTAATAGTGGCATCTTAAGTATTTTAGAGCAGTACTTTCTGATTCAAGTTTTGTTGAATTTAATTAAATGGAAGTTAAGGTGCAAATAAAGTACATCTGTATTATAGTTTGCCAGTAGTCCTGGAGTCCAAGCATTTAGTTCACATAAAAATCTAGGTGGTTTTCTATTTGAATTGTGTTTGTTTTTTTTAATCAGAATGGGAGATTACATTTCATCCAGTAGAATTTAATGAATCAGGGAACATATACTGTTAGATTCCATATACTGTTAGAATACTGTACTTAGTACACAATTAAAATAACTTACTACCTTTGATGGATAGTATATATCACTTCTTTTGAAATGTTTCCTTTTAATGTGCACACTTTCATTGGAATTAAATAATGAAGGCAGACAAGTCTAATGAGTGTCGTGAAATGGGATTTAGCTGTAATGTGTCTGCTGCTTTCTGAAGCAAAAAGTACCACAAACATATTAATTAAGGAAAGCTGAAAAAAGAGGAAAAAATAAGGGAAGGAAGTCAAAGTTATATACATTAATAATTAATATTTTAATGTAGATTATAATACTGTTCTCAGTATAAAAACTATACTCAATGTGAACTGCTGCCAGACCCCAAATAATTAGTTGTCTGTATTGGTTTGTTGGTAGTTTGGTCCTTGCCATTGTTTTAGCCTAGGCCATTACTCTTTGAAACAATGCTCAGGTGTGGCTCCAAAGGTTATATGTTCCAAAACCCATAGCTGTAATCAGTTTGGGCATTGGTATTCTTGTTTGGGGGAGAGAGGGGAACAAAAGAGGAAAGACTTCAGCAATTCTGCAGAGTATTCACTTCCTTGTTTGATTTAGTAGGATAGAAATAGCTTTAGATAGTCAGTGTATGTCTGTAGCTCCAATATGAGTTGCCCCCATTATGCAAGCACTTCATTACAGTTCTGTTCTGGATTTTTTAAATGAGGATACGCTTGTGCTTACTTAAGGACAGACCTGAATTCTGGTGTCTGACCCATGAATGGTTTCTGTATTTCTCAGTGAACAGCATTCAACAAAATAGAAACAGCATGTAACATAAGAGCCACAACTCCACTGTCTGAGAAAGTTGGAGGTGAAAAAAACAAAAAGAAGAAAGTGGATATAGCTGGAATTTCACTGTGCAGAGGCATACATGACAGCTGAATAGATCAGAGCTATGACCTTAGGGAGACTCAGCTACCCAAGCCTCACTTCAGATGTCTGTGTTTTCTTGTTGAGGAATTGTACGTGTGGGTTGGATTTTTAAATATCCTGTGCAGTCTTTCTCCTAAGCAAGAAAATATTGAGCAGTACTCATGTCAAGACCCAATAGATGAACCTAGTGGGCCAGTCTTGCTTATCAGCTAATATGAGGATGTGTCTAGCAAAAACAGATAGATAGAAGAGGGTCTTAAGGATAAATTTTAATACAAGAAACCTTTATTCATATGTTACAACTCCTTGGAAAACTATTCCTTAATCAGGAGAAGCAATGCATCATCTTTTTACTGTCTATAAAACTTAATACTGTTTTTGAGTCAGTGAGCATTTTCTGTTTGTTTGTTTGTTTGTGTTTTTTTTTTAATATGTGTCATACTTTCTTTAAGTTTTCAGTTATTAGTGCACTGTGAAATTATGCAGTTTTTCAAAAGTCTAAGTGTTGAGCTAAACCAAGACTATATTGGGAAGCTGTGACCCCAGCAGTTTCCTTTTATACGAAGAAGGGAATGTGCACTGTTGGCCTCAAGAAGGGCACTGGAGTCATGTATTTCTTTGATGGTGGAAAAGAAGCACTCATTGAACAGCTTTTTGGATTGTGTTCACCTACATGATACATTTCCATCTACTTGTTTCTTTTTCTGCATATTTGCATCTGGAAGGAAATACATTCTGTAAGTGCTTGTGTTTTAGAAATGCATTGAGAAAGGCACTTGTATCTTTGGTGCAGTTTGAGTACAGACCCAAGCCTTGATTTGCATCTAAACACACGTAGCATCCCAAATTTTTGGACACAAGTATGTATTTAGACATGGGCTTTGAATATTACAGTATTGCTGAGGAGTAATTTAGCATGAATTCTACTATTGAGTGCTCTGCTTCAATCTGCAACCACATGTCCAAAAATGCCTTGTGGCTACGTAAAGGTACGCAGAACATGCTAATGAGTACATTTTTGCATCCATGCTTTGTTGGATAATGCAGACAAAACTAAGTGACTGTAGTAGCATTTAACCCCATTTTAGTCTGCTTCTCTGTATAGCCCTTCGCTTTTGAATATTTTTGGGCTGATCTGCACCATTGCACCACTTCTACTTTGCTCCTTCTGCACTTGCTTTTGTAAATTCAAGAGACTGAGTCATCTGTTCTTCTCTGCTTGACTTTGAGCTTCAATTTGCTGCCTTGCGCCTCTTGCCAGAAAAAGCAAGAAATATTTTTTGGGAGAACTGGGAGACTTAGTGTGTTTTTTTTCTTCCCCCGTTGTACAGACTTTTTTTTTTTTTTTCCTGAGGAGCTGTTTTCTTGTATGTGCTGTTGAAAAATACATTTAAAGAAAAAAAAAAAGTGATTCCCTCTATTAGACCAGTTTCCTGTATAGGTTTGAGAGGTAGTCATTTGAAGCACTTACAGTTCTGTAAATATTATCCAGGACACTAGTAAACAAGGCCATATTTACTCCAAGTCAAGCAATTAATGTTCGCTAGAAGTCTTGTCTTTAGATTTTTCCATGCAAATTGTTTACATGTTCTGGGACACTCACAAGCCAAACATTCTGCTTGATGACAAATCTAAGTTTTGTTGCTTTTTGGGTGTCATTTCTCCTGGGATTTGTCAGTCAGTTTTTCTTCCTAATGGTTCTATAAAGACCCTACATTTCTAAATGATCTGTCAGTATATCTTTGGAGAATGTCAATTGGAAATTTAAGATTATCAATAACATCATTATGACACAGTCACACCCTCCACATTCAAGTGACAACGTGACATCATCAGGATAAACATGGCACTACAATAACTTTTGTATCAAGTTGACTTTGTATCAAAAGTTCAGTGCAACTTTAAGTTGTCTAGAAAGTCTTTTTGGCAATGTTTTTCTAAACTGTTGCTGGTAATTCAGTTGTTTGCGTGGGATGGGTGAAAAGATACCTCTGCATACTAGCACAATAAAATTTCAAAGTCCAAGTAAACTCTACTAATATTAAATTGCATTTCTTCCACCACCCCTATCTGCCACTTAGATTTCTTGATGTACAAAATTGTTCTGGATACCTACTTGTTATTTAGAAAGCAATTCTAAAAGCAGTGCTGTTGTCACTAAGAGAAAAATACTGCTGCTGTGTGATATGCTTGTTTCAGCATACTTTACATTTTGGATATCTCAGTTTCTTTTCAGAAGCTGGTATTGCTACAGGTGGTTCTTTCATATTTGAACACTTTTCAGGTGTTCTTGAATTAATGCAGACAGTGAAGAGCCAGTATTAATAATAATTTCTGGGAGTAAATATACTGGTGGTGTTTAGTGGTGATTTTGTTTTGCTTTTTATTCTTTTGCACAGATGCCTTAACTGGTGCATAGCCTTTGTGCCTTGCTTTGTCTATAGCATGAATTCACCTACTTTAACCAGGCTTTTCTTTTCCACTTGGATAAGTCTTTTTAGTTACTGTGGATTTTTAGTCATGAAAGGAACATTCTGGGGACAATTAAAGGTTCCACGTCTTTAGTTCTGAGGAATGAAAAACAGAGGTATTACCATATTTGAAAGTATCAAGTGTCTCCATATAACAATATATATTACGTTATATATTTTATATATATATCTTTAGATAATATACATTTCATCTATAATATACATGATACATACTATATATTATATATTATATATACTACATGTGTTATATATGGTATAGAGTATTTTTAATAGATATCTGTAATACAGGCATCCTCACTCTGCTCTTGCAGCCCAGGCCGTGCTGGTGGAGGGTATTTTAAAATCTTCAATAACTTCTGGGATCTGAATTCTTCCTGTGTGAATGAATGACTTTGGTATTTCCTTCTGTTTCTGTGAGACTGTGTGAGCTATTTATTCAGCATACTTTATGCTTTCCCTGATTGTACATTATCTATTGTTACAGCTTTATTTTTTTGTGTTTGTTCATTATTCAAACTAGCATGGCAAACACATGGTATGAAGATCTCTTCACAAATAGCTGTCTTCAGCTATTCTCTGTTTATGTGCCTCTGTGATTGGTCTTCTTGGTCATATACTGTATCTGCTTGCCAATTTCACAATTAAAATGGTGTAAACTGAAAAGATGAGAATTCCAAATATTTTTTAGGAATTTCCTTAAATTATATGATTTTTTGTGAATGCTCTTGAGACATGTAAATAAGTTTTTATATCTACAGAAAGCTTAGTCATGCTTGGTGGGGGGAAAGTAGGCCAAGAATATGCAAATAGAATTTATGTACGTTCATCTCTCATCTGCAGTATTTTTCTCAGATGCATCCAATCTTTTTTTGTACTGGTAGAAGTATCTAATGAAGGACTAAGAAGAGAAGTGACCAGAGGGTGTCTCTGTCTCCTGCAGTTCCTTATTTTTGGACAGTGGTTTTGTGGGGTGAAAAAATTTATCGGGTATCTTTACAAACTTGTGTGTGTTCTCTACCCCGGTGACCAGGATGCTTATTGCAAAGGAGTAAAAGTACAGTTTCCAGATTGACACCTTACAAAGTGTTTCCCTTTGATAGAGTTTCTCTTTGACAGAAAAAAAAATACGTACTTCATCACATACCTTCAGTTCTACTTGAAGGGAAATGTTGTTTCCCTTGTCTGGTCCTCTTAGTCATCAAATGCACATTTTTATTTTCAGCTTCTCTCTGCAGAAATTCATGGCAATGTTTAGTCTTGATACAAATGCCTATCACCTGTCTTTACAAAAATGTGGTGCAAGTGGCACAACAAGCTTATCCCTGCAAGAATGTGCAGGCTTACGATAAAGAGAGGGGAAGTTTACATATTGACCAGTCAGCTAACTAGAAGTGTTAGGAGGAAGACGCCTGTTTGCATAAACCACAATTCGAACTTTAGTGACCTTTGGCCCTAATGCACATGCTTAATTGCCTTATACATGTTGACTTCTCCACCCTGAGATGCCAAAAGTAAGATATAATGAACATAACATGTATGAAAACTCACATTATGTGTTCCGTGCAGTGAGTGTGTTGGAAAGTTGTAACCTCTGAGTACCTCAGCTAATGGGGTAAGGAGGAGGGATCTTGTGGCCAGGAAACTGGGATAAAAGGGTTTTGGATACTCCTGTGTGTCTAGACACCCCATGGGGACCCATTAGTGGACTGTCCCTGTGTTCGAATAAAGTAACCTCTTCTGCTCTTCTGTCTCCTTTGTGAACACTAACCTCTAGTGCTGAGAATTTTCTGTACAGTCTTGATGGCACACAATATATCTAAAATGCTGGAGGTTGTGTGTTTGTGGATTGTTTGCTATTTGTTGTTGTTGCTCAGTGCATACCCTGAATGAAATGCCTTGAAGTGGCTTAGTTTTTGGAAAGGGCTAATTACCCACTGTTTAGTAAGTGGCACCCCATTTCAGATTTAACAATGGGCAAACATAATCAATCTGTTTGTAGGAATCTCAAGTGTAAAAATGCATACTGAAAAAGGATTAGAACGGTGATAACCAGATCTTTATTTTGATGTAGCAGTTTGAGCTATGGTCTTCAGCAGGAAATTTCTTATCAAAATATACCCCTGTGATTTCTTACCAGGGAAATAATGTTATTTTCTGTGGACTGATGGTGCCTTTCTTTATAGTAGAAAGTAGCTGTAATTCCAAATATACCAAATATGCTTTTTTTGAAGAGGAAAATACTAGGAAAGGATCACCTAGGAAGCTGTATATACTGATGTTGGGACATGCCTGCACAAATAGTCTTAGGAAATGCATATGTAAATGCTAATTAAGATAAACAAAAGTGATCACAGTTGGCTCTTTTAGTAGAGGCACATAGTGTTGTAGTCGTTACCACTTAAAAGAATGAAGCCTGTCAGCAGTTGCTAACATAAAGATACGTAAATCCTCTCAATATTAGGTCAGTCTGTTCTTCTAACAAAGGTAAGAGTGATTTGAAGAACTCTTTATAACCGTTTTTGTCCTTGCAGTGTAGAGATTCTAGAGCCTGCACAATTAGTTGAGTCTTGTTTAACATCTGTCTCAAAACTGTTGCATAAAGTGTCCTTTAGCTGAACTTTGCTCATTATACGCTCATATAATTCTAAAAATCACACTCCCAGGAGGGAAGAACCAGGCCCAGCCTGAGACCCCCTCCTCAGGGAGCATGGGTAGTGGTAAAATGATTGTGTAATCAATATGCAAATGTTTAACCAATTGGCTCTTTAGGACTGCTCTGAAGGTGTGATAAGATTTTGTATATAAGGGCTGTGACTTTTGTTTTCTGGTGCGGTGGCTTTGTTCCAGCATCCAGACTTGCACAACTCTGTAATAAACAATATCTCATCTCTGTGTATAAAATTTGGCTCAACGGCACACTGGGTGAAGAACTCTCATTTTGGAACGACAATGTGAGTTCTTGTCTGCTCTCCAGAATGTACTAAACTTGCAGTATTCGGAGTATGTTGTGAGATTTTATGGTTGCCTGCCAGAGCTAACTTCTGAGAGAAGAGCTAACTCCTCCAGATGAGTCTACTCACTCATGTAACCACTGAGGTTTCTGTGGTGCAGCTCCTTCTGAAAGACCTTGCCTGGGACTATTATTGAAATGGAAATGCCGCATCAAAAAAGAGAGAAGTGGGGAAAGTTTCAGTGTATCTGCACATACATTGCTAATACATTGACTGAAAAATTGCGCTGCTCTTCCTTGGCATAGACCTATTGATGATAGAAATCATGGCCTAGATGTTGTATTAATTCTTTGTGGTTGGACAGACTGTAAGGCTTACCTCTTGAGTACTACAGAATTGATTAAATACAACTTCTACTGCTAAGAATTAATATTTAGTTTTATTCTGCTTTACCAAAACACTTCATTTGCATATAAATACCATAATGTTTTCACCCTGTTTTGGTGTGCTCTCTTTGTTTTGCGTAAGGCTTTATTCCATAGATGACCATTGTACAACCATAAAGTTACCTGTGCAGTGTTGATGACATAGGAAATGAGTAATTGTTGTTGTATTAGCTTCAATCAACTTGATTATAATTGAAGTAGCATTCTTCTGCATCAAGTGAAGCACTGTAGTAAGTGCTTATTCATCACCACCAGACTGAAAATGTTAAGGTACGGTACTTAAAAGATCAAGAGGACCTTTGAATTTTTGTTAGTAAGTTATTGCAATAATAGGTTACATAAAAATGCATTATATTTAATAATATGGCATATGTTAATACACTTTATAATAATAAAAGTTTATGCAATAAGGTGTAACCTTATGCATAAGTAAAGCACAGTGAAGAGTATAACTTAATCGTTCACTTATTCCCATGATTTCGTCAGTATAAGTAAAAACATTAAAAAAATTGTCCATAAAATACAGAAATTTAAATTTAAAGGTGTGTTTTCTCAGTACACTGAGCTATCTAGACATATAATTAAATTATGCCCTTCTGTAATTTAATAACTCAAGGAAGGTATATGTTATATGTTTTAAATAACTCGTTATAAAATCAATATTCTAAATTTTGCTCTTTATTATAAACAATTTTCTTTAAAAACTACTCTTAAATTTGGATGTTGCTAATATCAAATTTAGTGTTTTGCCATTCAGTGATTTATGTGATTGCTGGTACTTAAAAAGAGCTCTTAGACTCAAGCATTTTTACTGCAGCTTTATAGTAGTGTACCTAAATGTTTATCCATTTGCTTCTAAATCCCTAAATACATCTTTGTGGTTATTGTAGTTGCATTGCAATCATTGACTATGGACAGAGCTATTCAACACCTGCTGTAGTAAAAGTCTGCTTTAAGTAATTTGGCTCATTTCCAGGTTCTAGCCATTTACACTTCAGTCTTGCCTGCCAGGCATAAGTCTTGGGTAGTTTTCATGACAAAGGTAAAAAAAAGACAGGAAGAAAAAAGCCAGTTCAGGGAGGAAAAAATGCATTGAATATTTCTGCTACTTTCTTTGGATTTAGAAAGGGAATGCCATGCTAAGTGAAACATATATCCACCTATCCATGTGTGTTTGAGTGGATATGTATGTATGTATATCTCTATATTTTTCTGTTGAGTGGAAACATGTTCCAGGTTGATAAATATGAATGGCTGTACTAATCTGTTGTATAAATAGTAGCTATTCTTAGAGCTTGGTAACTACATTTTCTGTCATTACTGGGGTACATTACCTGTGGGGTTTGGGGAATATCTGCTCTCAGTGTTCCCTTGGAAAGCCTTGAATACGAGATCTAATCTGGTCTAACAAGTTGCCTACATATTAGATAACCCATATTGTTTTAGTCTGAAGAGTTACATTTTAACATCCTGGTGAGGGGTTTTTAGATAACATTATATTGTCTGGAAACGGTTATATATTTTGTGTTAGTTCTCACCATTTTTTTTGTCGGAGCCCAGGAACTTTTCAAGTCCTACTTGAAGTCTGTCAGTGTGGGTAAAAATATATGCACAGACAGTAGAAGTCTTGCAGCTGTCACCCTATAAGAAATCTCTCAGGAACAAAAAGGTGATAGGGAGATAAATCAGGTGACAATATGTGCTTAGCACATCCAAGGATGCATTGTTCAAGACTTCTAGATGCCTGCAAAGAGAAAATGTGTCCTAATCTGGAAAGTACGGTCTATACCAAAAGATCAAGTAATATTAAAGGGCAGTGGCTGACAGTCAGGACAGGACCGGAGAAATATTAGAAATGGAGCATCACCGCAGAAGTTCACAGTATGTGTGGGCTAAGAAAATAAGGCATCATCACAGGCTGAAGCAGCTTCCTGATTTGGGGATAACGCTTTGTCATGGTCAGTAGCTGATGTTACTGATGGTAACAAGAAGGTACCTACTCTTTTGACCTGCATTTGGACAGCAGAGAGAAAATTTAATGTAAATAGTAGCAAGAAGGCAAGCAGAAGGACACAACCTACTTGTTTAGCTTCTAGCAGCGAGGAATGGGGAAGCTGGAGGGTGAACCGCTCCTGGCAGTGAGGATCAAAAAACCCAGAAGTAGAAAAGGGGTGTGTGAACCAACGCAGGCACGTTGCAAGAAGACCCAGAGGCCACAAATGCATTTGCAAAGAGCAAGTTTTATTTTAGTTACCTCACTACCGGGGGACATCTGAAGTAACACCTAAGCTCCCGTGTGGAGGTGACACAAGCAGGGATGCAGGCAGACAGAGTTCAGCTCTGGTAGAAGATCACTGGGCCTGCTACATTTGCAGGAAAGAAGCAGCAATTTTGGAGGCTTTCTCTAGGTGAATAGACCTAATAGGTCACCACCACTAACTTGTGTCTTAGTGTATTTTGGCACTGATCCAGATCCCAGAATTTGAGTTATGCTGTTCCTGCATCATCACTGGACATCTGTGGAGTAAATACTGGTGCAGAGTATGTGCCATCCCTTAGCTAATGCTGACCTAGAAAAGAAAGCAACCGGTTTGTGAGGTAATATAATAACTGGTATCTGTGCCTAGGAGATAAAGATATGAAACTTTTACATATATTGAATGCAGTGTTGAAGTAGACAATTAGAATAGCAGGCTGTAGGGGAAAAAAAGAAATGTTGAAAAAGGTTTTAGGGAGAAATGAGGAGTCAGGAGAAAGAAAATACAGAGAAGAAAATTATTCGAAAGTTAATTGTAATGCCTCACAGAGATATAATTTCTAATACAGTTGTTAAAGCAGAATTTTATAGTGCATTTTTATAATGTGCTTAATTTACTTGGTTCTTCTCTCTCCTGTGATGAATAGATTACTTATTGTTATTTTAAAGGGAAGTGTTTGACAAAGGATAGCCCTACTGCATATTCAGTTGTTTAGGGACTCTAATAAAAGATCACCATCTAATTAATTTCCTGCTCTGTGTTTTTTTCTTTTCAGTTATTAGTATACTGTTGTCTAAGCAGATGTTATTCAGAAGTACAATATTCCTCTAAGTTGTTACTTCCAGTCACCATTTATGTGCTAAATATACAGTATTGTTTTGGAGAGTGAGGTGCAGTAAGATACAGTTATCACATGGACTTTGTTGTATTTGTGCAAATACTGTCCCAACTTATTAGGGATGCACAAACTGGTAGTGAGTATTCACAAGTCTGTCTGATTTTTAAAGCTTTTAAGTACTTAACAAGTTCATGGTTGATTTTTGTTTGTTTTCCGTGAGGAAGAAAAATTTAACAACCACTCTCATTGATGGCTGTTGCTCAGAATAGCTGTTGTTTCTGTCAGCATCATTCAGGATTGGAGCTTTATTGGCCCTTTTATGTCTTGGATCTCAGAGCATTGAACAAACTTTTTTGTTTTGGGCTCTTCGCAATTAGACAATCCCTCACCTGTCCTTATTCTGTTGTATTATTGTAGCTACAAGCTTTGAGATCAGTTCTCCTGGATGTGTACTGCCCCAAGAGTTACACATTCACATCCAAGGAATAAATGGTCTATAGCTGTCTAATTTGCAGATTTAATTGGGTCACAATACATTTGTCTTCATTCACTTCATGTATATTCTGGTTCCTAAAAATTAGGTTCCTTCTGAATTCTGAGTGAGTATGTAATGGCTGAATGACTGTGTTTAATGGCTGTGCTTAAGGGCATGAAGTCTTTTGCACACTGACTATAGTTAAAGCATAAGAAATAAAGCTCTGATACTATTGTGCAGTTAGGAAGGATGTTATTGCTTTAACTGTATCACTATTTTTGTGGTAATAACACAATCAAGTTCATAACATGATTAAACAAATATGTCTTCATCCCTTGTCTATGTATACTCACTATTTTATTTTTCCTCCTTGTAAAATAAGTTACTACCAGTTCTGTTTCGGGCACTCTGTTGGCAAAATGACATAACTCAATATCATGTACTCATTGTTAATGAATTCTTTTAGCCATTATTTGCCCTACTTTGGAGGTTTAGATGAAGCAGGCAGTATGCATCCAGGCAATGTGCTGCCACATCTCAGTCACATGTATGTCATGCTATATAAGAGAGGACAAAATAACCAACTAACCAAACAAACAAAAAAAACCCAAACAAACAAAACCAAAACAAAACCCAAACCATGATAAAAAAAACCAAACCCCACTAAAACTTAAAAATAAAACAGTTGAGTATTAAAACCAGTACTCCAACACTGTACTTCTCCTGGCATTAAAAAAAAAAATAAAATACAATGCTATACTTCTTTAACTTCTATCAATAAGAATGAGTGAATTCCCCTTTCTAAGGAAGATTTATTACATTTCTGTTTCTCTGTCTAGATGATTTTTATGCTACTCACTAGCATTAACACTGGATTAAATGTAGCCTTGTTTTAAACAAAATAACTTCTGTGTTGAAAAATCAAAGATCTTAATGTCATAATTTAGGTAAATTAAAGGTTGATTATTGGTTTAGAGAGCAAACACATTGTTAGAACATTAATGGCAGATACATTTTTTTACATCACAAATATTGCCTGTATCTGCACAGGTTTTTCTTTCATCTGATGATAGACTTTACAAACAAATTGTTGACCTTAGAACACTTTTAAACCTTTACCAGCATCCCTTATTTCTAACCTGTAATCAAAGGTATTTCATCTCCAACTGGCGTAGGGAGAATGTCTCTCTAGACACATTAAATCATAAAGTGGTGCTTTCTCTGTATTTTTTTTTTTTTTTCTATTTTAACATCAGTTTCCACACTGACAATACTACAGCAGTATCTTTTACAAAGGGAAACCAAACCCTAGCTATCTTCCTTTCCACTCTTCTTGCACAGTGGCTCTTACTTTTTAATCTGGAAACTAATATAAAGGTGTGATGAGGTAATTAAGAAGAGCACTTGTATTATTTTTTTAGCAGTCTTATCTTTCACACAGTTTTAGCTCTTGAACCCAAATGCTTTGGCCAGTTTTCAATGCAGTTTCCCTACTTAGATTGTATGCATGCACAAAGCTTTACCTAGTTAGATTGTATGCACAGAGACACTTGCAACCAAATGGAAATAACTTGCTAAATTTACTTGCATGATTGTTTTGCACAGGAAATTGTGTGTGCAAATACTTTGATTAAATTCAGGTTTCTCATACTAAGTTCTGAAAATCTGTTGCTGGAAAAAAGTAAATTTACATTTAAATGTACTTCTCCTAGGAGTTAAATCCCAATTTAGCCCTGTCAACAAAAATTAAGCTTATATATACAAAGGAGAAGTCTGATAGATTTACAATCAGGTATGATGCATGTGACTTTGAATGTGATGTTAGTTAATGCTGTCTGAATAGGCAGATAATTATAAGTTATAGACTGAAGTCTCAGGAACGTGAATGATGTTATTTAAAAGTTACTAAATTGAGTTTCCCAAGTTTGAGATGAAAAGGCTGTCTTTGATTAGTGAGTAGATAAGTTTACAGGAGGAAAAAAAGAGATGTGCAATATGTGAAACAAAGGATCAGAACCCAAGTACTTATGGTCATATCTCTAGGAAGCAAGCTACAAATTACAATTACAAATTGTTGCAGAAATTGTTTTAGAAATACAATTCCAATTTTCTTTGGCCATCATCCAGCTTTATTGCATTTTTACTGAGTCAGCATTCTTGATTCTGAGCAACATCGATACTGCAAAAAGCAGATAGAAAAGCGAATTTCTTTCTGATTCCATCATCCCCCTCCCCTTCCATTAGCTTTGTGAATTAACGGTTAAGTTGGGCAGACAGGGAAGGGATTGGAAATGAGAAGAGGAAAAGCTTTTTTTGCAAATGTAGTTCTGAAGAATCAAGTTGTGCTCTCATGTCATAAGGAGACACTAAGTAAAAATGGTACTTAGCTAATTGCAAAGATGGTAAATATACACTTTTCACTTTCTGTATGCTTTGATCATCAGTCTAACAAAAAATATGGTTGATTCATAATTAAGTTGAAAGTGTATTGGGACCACTGTTTAGAAAGTGTAGTGTAGAAGCTGAATGCTTCCATCTTGGTTCTGGAATACAGCAGAAATTACAGTACTTGAAATATAGTTAAATTAATGACCAAATATGGATTAGCTTGTCTGTATACAGATAGTTACTACAAGTAGATGGATATTTCCTTAAACATTTGAGAACTGGTAAAGTGGATCACATATGGTCACAAGGTGCTTATCCATGGTAGCCAGTTTCTGGCAGCCAGCTTAGAAGGCTGATCTCTTTTAAGTGATTAGACCAGAAATACGTTTCCCTAGAGGACAATTCACTTCACCTTTTCAATTTAGGCTTTTTGTATGGATACCTCTTTCCCAATACCTCAACTGCTGCTTTTTCTGAAAAGATCTGTGACCAGAAATACACTACCCACCCCCCTGCCCCCAAGAAAGAAAAGAAAAAAACAACAAAAAAGAAAAAAAAAAAAAGAAATGCTACTTAGATCACTTACTCATAGAAATATTGATAAAAGGGTGACCATCTATGCTTGGGTGTTTCTCTATCGTATCTCCTTACAGGAATACTTTTACAGTTTTCACTCTGTCAGTCACCTCTCTCCTTTTGGATTGTGTAAATGGACCACATGGACAAACAATATGTATTTTGTATCTATTTGTGCATAATGATCCACGTCAGTAATCACCATTGTCAAGAGAGGCAGAAGTCTTGTTGGTGGTGTTGGACCAGTCAGTAACTTTCTACAATTCATAAGAAAGCACTGCAGGAGCACCCTGCTGAGAGGAGCTCACAGAGCCAGTATCTTGGGGTCCATCATGGGGGTTTATGTCACAAGAGCCTTCACAGAGTCCCAACACAAAGGTGCTGTTTATCTCAGCATGTCAAAGCATTGGACATTTTTCAAAATGGCCTGCAGTTTCTGCTAAATGGATGCTAGTTACTAGTCTGCTTCATAGTAATAGACGTGGAAGCTGTTACCTGTTTTCATGTGGCACTTGAACGACTTTGTTGTCTTTGAAATACTTGATTTCTGATAGTTCTAATTCTGTCATGGCCTACATATGTAATCAATACAAGATTTGTTTAGGGAGGTCAGACCTATTGTAATTGACAAAATACCCACCTTTCCCCTCACCCCTGTCCCTTCCTGAATAACCATGGAAATATTTCAAGTACTTCCGTAAGAAGCCATTCTGAGATTGCTCTAAATTTATCTAAATTAGGTTATCCAGTTTGACTACATGGATAGGAAGAGAAGCTTTTTTGTAGGGACAGCTGGTTTAGAAAGGACCATCTAGCATATTGGGTTGTCCCTCTCTAGCGTGGTATCTGTAGTGAGTTGTCAAGAGTTTAACCACCTTGACTCACTGTATAATGAAACCATAAAGTAAATAAGTGTTTTTAACAGAGGATGGTGAAAAGTCAGGAATTTTTTTGTTTTGTTTTTAGTTAAGGATACCCAGACGAGACTATGTTATTTATTATTTGATTTCCAGATAGTAACGAAAGATGTACCTTGGGAAGCAGATCAGAGGCTGATGTAAAATGTAATTTCACCAGACGAGTGGGTTCTCAAATTCCACTAGTATTTTCAGTGTTTCTGCAATACAGAACCATAACATTTCTACTAAGACTGAGGCTAATGAGAATTTGTTCAGCCTCAGATACTGATCTCAATAAACAGAATAGACATGACGTGAGCACTATAAGCTCTCCTGCATTGAACTGTGGCATGCCTTGATCTTCTTCCTGGGGTTTGCTTCCAGGGTGAGGAATTTACTCTGTTGTGGAAGCCAGCCTATGTCCAGACTTTTTGAGCTTGCAGGCAAAAGTGGAGTTGGATTTTTTTTCGCATGTGTCAAAAAAGGTTATTAACAGAGATCACTGAATTAGTTTCCTTAGGTACCACACCACAAACACATGGTAATAACTATTATTCGGCAATAACCTGGACTGAATCAATGTGTGTTACAGTTCATGTGAAAGACTCCTTTTACTCTTCTGAAAGGTCAGGCAGGCAAACATTTGTTCGTTTCTTAGTTGTCTGTGATTTGGTTATTAAGCAAAATGAATTTCTCTTTGAAAACATGAAGGGAAATAAATACAGTGTGATTATTTTCTGTACAATGCTATTAAGAGTGTAAAGATTGAGCCATAGTTCCATAAGGGAAAACCTTTTTTTTTTTCTCTCCAGTGTTTGATTTATTTTATGTACTACAGTTTTTTGTGCACTTGCATTAGGGCCATTTGTGGCAGGTTTTATGTTCTGCTTTGCAAATTTACTTGATATTTCATTTTGAAATAAACCATTCCATGTTTTTCCATGTTAGACAAGCAGCAGCTTGTCTGTTTCTAACTGATTTACTTCAGGCAGATCAAAACCGTTAAGATGGTAGTTACATTACTGTAAATTAGAAAATAATAATATTCTTTTACTTTAAAATAAACATGTCAATAAAATGATTAAATGCCTAAAAAACTATAAATGCTGAGGATGATACCTTTTGATGAATAAGAAATTAGGCAGTTACAAGTAGTATTTGAGATATTTCTAATGTAGTTTATATGCAAATTAATAACACATTTACAGATTGAAAGCGCAGACATTACATGGACAGAGATTGTCAAGATATAATTAATACTAAATTTTATCTTTATCAGACTGAGCAACAAACCAAATGCAAAAATGTTAACATGGTACTTTTGCCTAGCAACTCTGTTCTTGTATTTTGTGAACTGTGAATATTTTTTTTTTTTTTTTTAAATTTGAAATTCACTCTTACTACAGGCAGAAACTATGTGGTATTTCTTATTTTCCCCACTTGAGGAGGCAAATGACAGTGTACTCTGAATAGCACAGACTGAATATTAACAACAAATT
Organism: Streptopelia decaocto; assembly: GCF_964273445.1. NCBI lineage: Eukaryota > Metazoa > Chordata > Aves > Columbiformes > Columbidae > Streptopelia > Streptopelia decaocto. The sequence goes on from NC_138663.1 coordinate 89,438,038, forward strand.
GGTAAATACGTTTGAATATCATGAAGAAAATGTTCTGAAATGTGCTTTCTGGTCAAAGGATTCCTGTGGATGTTAAATGAAACCTAATAAGGCCATCATGCATACTTGTTGGTTTGTAGGCATGTTTGATACTTATTTTGTTATACTGAATGGGTTGTTGAATGGACAAAGATTCTTGTGTTTATGTCTGAATGCATGGTAATAGACTATTAGTATTGCCATTTGTATTTTGCCTTACATTGCTTTTTTGTACTGAAAGAAGTGAGGGCAGATTAAACAGTTGACTTATGACAGGAGGTAAAAGGAAAATTTTTGTAAAATGCTAAGGAAAACACTAAGGAAGAGTGCATTAATTTTGTATTGGGGTGGATGGTTACCTTGTGATGGTGTTACTACTTGAGCAATAGGAATTTAGAGGTCAACTAAACTCAAGAAAAAAAAATTTAGATTGCAGAGAGATGTCAAGATAATACACTCGGGGTTTGGCAACAGCAAGGAGTGATGTGGAAAGACTTAAAAGTTTATAAAGGAGTATGTTACAGCTGTCATGACCACTGCAGTTCTTGGGTATTTTATTGAAGAGGAGTCAAACATCAGTATTTCTGGTCCTAGTTAAAGGGTAGTTCAAAGTAGCAGTCTACATTTTTATTACTTGTGTTTTGGGTACGATATTTTATTCCTCTTGCTGCTGCTCTGTAATACATCAGTGCAGCCCATAAAAGAAAGGACTTTGTTCCCAGGCGGTTGTGGAGCTAGTGGCAACAAGCAGTCGGGGATGGTGTTTGGGGAAGTTGTGTTTGTGTTGAGAACAGTGGAGAAGTCAAATTATTAAGGAGGAGGGATGTGTTAAATGCAAGTTACAGGCTATTAATCAGGAAGCTGACATACACAAAGTCTTTTCCAGTGGGAGGGGCCATGTACAAGGAGGTGGACTTTGGTTTCTTTGCTTACTTTTAAATAATTAAATCAGAGATTTTGATTTCTGAAGCAATATCATGTTTTCATCAAAAAAAGAGAGGATCAGCATGCAAAACCAGAAACTTCAAAGTACCTGAAGAAATTAGTTCCTTAAAAGTACTGTGGGACAGAGAAATTATACCCTCTGTCCTTTGGTGTTGTGTTCCTTGGGGCTGGATTGTGGAACAGCTGACACTGGACACATACTGGAGAGCTCACCAGGGGATGCTTCCAGTCTCCTTCAGAGCCTGTTTTTCCCCAATATCAGTCTTTGGCTTGTCAGAGTAAGAATTGGAAAGACTTGCTGATGAATAATTTTCATATGTACATTAAAATTTACAAATTAATACTAAAAAGTACTGTAAAAAAAAACACTGAGGAAAGTATTAACAAATTCGTCTCCTTTCTTGAATTTTCTTTGCATTTATTTATCAAATAGGCACATATTTTCTAGCTCCTTTTGATGAATTTTGCCAAAACAAAATTAATATAACAAAATCCTTTGAACTCAAAAAGATCTGACCGAGGCTTAGTCTTTCAAATACTGAATTTTTAATCTATTAATTCTAACACAAAAGAATCCGTGAAGGCTTTTATTATAAACCTACAAGTTTGTTTGGGTCTTTCTTCTCTTTCTGATGTTATACCAGCAAACACTTTTTTTTCCTTGACAAATGTTTTCTAAGATAATGTTACTTGTAACACCCTGCTGCCAGTTCGGCCTCTTATATTTTTATGGGAGGAAGGACAGATAAGAATGTTTTATAGCAAGCAAATTCATCCCTAGCAATTAATTCCTAAACTCTGAATCTGTCTCATGACAAGTGTTTATAAAGCTGTCATTGCAGCCTAGTCCTGGTGTGCTTCTTCGGGTTTTGCATTTTCTGTGTTTTCGTGGTGTAGTGCCTTTTTTTTTTTTTTTTTAATAGGGAATGACCTATAATGTGATGAAACTACTCTTTATTTTTAAAATTCATCTGAGTTCAGAGGTCGCAGTAATTTGGAACTCAAATGGCCTGTGTTGCTGGATTTGCAGATGCTTTGCAACTTTAAAAATGAGGTTACCTTTTACACTATGTGTGTAAAAGGTGGAATAAGTTTATCATAACTTTTGGCCCTCTAGTTTGATTATTTCTTTTTAACATTTAATTTTGTGAGAAACCATTTTGCTGAAGTTCTATTCCATACAGTGGAACTATAATCTCAAATGGGCCTAAAGCCTCAAATGAACAACTGAGATGTCCTTCAGCTTCCTAGAACTTTTTGAACAATAGCATCATGGGGTAATTCAGGTGGAAGGAGGTTAACTTGTGAGATTTCTAGTCCAGCTTCCTGCTCTGCCATGTGGTCAGACCAGGCTGCTTCCAGTTTAATCCAATTGCTTCTTGAAACTGTCCAAGAATGGGGACTACACAGTCACTATGGGCAGCTGCTCCAGTGCCTTACTGTCCTCATGGAGTGGGAAGGCTGATGTGAGGCACTTCCTCTGACACCTCTTTCACAAGCCAAACAAGTCCGGTTCCCTTTGCTCCTTCTCCTTAGTCAAGTGCTTCAGCTCCCTTACCATCTCAGTGACCCTCAGCTGAACTTGCTCCTATTTATTGATGTCTGTCTTGTATTTCTTTAGACCTAATTCTGCACCTTCCTTTTTAATAGCAATGGGAAAAGGAAGTAAGTATAAACTCACAATAGCCAGTTGTGCTGCCTCTGCTTACTCATTTGTCACCTGTATTTTAGATATACTTGAATTTTTACCGATTGTTCTTAATCTTGAGAAAAGTGTGTGGTGACTTATTTATTAAAATTCAACCACAGCTACAATATAAACATTGAACTAATAGCACGAAAGTGCAATTCTACTTCATTGTTCATTAGGGCAGGAAAATAAGCATTAAAATAAAATGCATTTTTCTTTAATCACGGTTGGAAAATAACAGAATTTTCACTTCTTTTTTATAAAACCCACATTATTTCTAGAGGCAAACCAACCTCCTGTGTTGGGTTTCATTTGTTCATCTTCTGTTTTCAGATCACAGTTCTTCAACCTTGTTAGAAGAAAATTCACTGTGTGTTGTTCTGCACAATAGTGTAGTCCTGATGTTGTTGCTTCCAGTTGAGGATATTTTATTTGTTAAGAGATGCTTTCTTATGAATGAGAGTAAGACTTCTGAAAGTTGGGCCTGTGATGGCTGTCAGAATTCATGAATCTTGGAGACTTTCTAACACTGTTTCATCAAGTTGCTCTGTCAGCGAGTTAAACTTGACCACATGTTGGTCTTGGGCTCGGGCCTGTTGTGTTCCAGTGTGCAGAAAATACTGTAACATTAACTTTAGGGTCAGTGAGATTTAGACAGTGATAAATTTCAGCTCTCAACTCCTTGAGAGTTGTGGTTTTGTCCCTACCTGTGCCAGAGGTTGCTGATTCTCAAAAACAAGTGTGGGTGTTAAACAGCTTGAGCTGTGACACAGGATACTCAATGAAACAACCTGAAAAGGTAGAATAGAGAATAAAGATTCATGTGTGCATGTCCAAGACAGGTTCTTAGCACCAGAACAGATCTACCTTCTGTCAAAAGGAAAGGTGGAAGAAAGATTCTCCTCCCTTGTATTCAAGTCTTTAACCATACTGTAAGTTTTTGGGACCAGAGGTACTAAGAGGTAGCAGGCGAATAGTGGTGGATCACAAGATTAACTGGTATTTAAAAAAGAGGACAAAGTTTGTATTTTGCTTCACTTCACAATAAGTTGGCTCAGGCAGCATTCATTGGAGTAGGGATTGTGCTAGGGCATGTAGGTAGGTGGAGGAGAAGATGCCGTATGACACACACACACAAAAAAAGGAATCTGCTTAAAAAAGTATGTCTTTATAGTGTGGAAATAAGAATGCTTTACACCTCTGGCTTAAATATTATTTCATGGGCTAGGTGAACACCAATGAAAAGTGAAAGGGAATAAAACCCAGTGTTGCATTACGTTCCTGAATGTGAATCCCTATGAATTTTTATGCGCGTAGGTGCTTGCTTGCCATTTACATATAGCTAGTGCCCTGCCTCCAAAAAAAGGAACAGGTACTGCAATGACAAAGAGGCAGTCACATGGATTTATGTGCTGGAGTTATACATTATTCATATAAGAACAAGGTATGAAAATGGAACATATATGATTAACTGCAACCACAACAACAGCAACTTGCAAGCTGATAATTTAGACTAGTTTTATAGTTACTAGGCACATTTACAAAATAAGAGTTCTTACAGTACACCTAACAAATGTCACATTACTTGGTGCTTATGATGTTGTTAGCTATTTGATATGATTATGGGACATATAAAACTGCACAATTTGTTCCTTATCCAAATTGAAGAGTCAGATAATGCTCATCTTCTTGTAAAGTGACTAAATATTTAAAGCAGGTTATTTCATAGAGCTTTCGAAGTTACATCAACAGCTCAGTTATTCTGTGTACACAAATAATCTGTTTTCTTAATTACACACATGTTGAACTGGAATATTGCAGTTAATAGTGAACTGTGTGGACTGTTAAGATCGTACCTGACTTAGAGAGTACATTGACTCGAAAGTGGAAGATCAGCGCAAAGGCCATGTGTGATTTAAACTTTGTTTTGCAGGGCTTAAAGCAACACTCAGACAACGTATTCAAGGGGTATTCAGCTGCAGCACATAATTATAAGGAGTAGGAATTCCACACGTAGAAATCTTGGCAAATTTAATTGTATATTCATTGTTGCTTCTGTGATAAATTTAGCCTTTCACAGCTTTGTCAGCTGTGATGACTCTAAATTGTTACCAAATATATTTCCGTGGTCTTGCAGAAATGCATATGGTTTTTCAAAGTTTCAACTCAGTGTTGACCTCCTGCAGTCTAGATGTGATAAAGGGTCTTGAGGATAAATAAACCCTGCACAGATAATGTTTATGTGAATATCTTCATGTACTCTCAAGGAATAGCTTAAAGTGGTTGAAACAGTCTTGTTGTATCTACCTCCTTCCACCCTTGGGGAAGAAAAAACCTTTAAGGAATGATTTATTTTCCTCTATATTGCAGCTGTATATGAAAAAAACAAAGCATGGAAAGGGAACTGAATCAAATAGCAGATACAGTGGAAAATTAACAAGGACACAGTTCTTCAGAAATTGTAGTCCTCTAAAAGCAGGAATCTATTTTTCCTTAAGCTTTTCCTTTTAGCACTGTAGTTACTAACATGAAAGTGAAACAAAATGAGTCAGTGTGCTGTTTAATTTTTACTAACCAGATATATTCCGCATTTTTCACCTCTCGCGCATGTGTCAGAATACTACAGGTAACTGGTGGCATCTAGTATAATTAAGGTATCATGGAATTTCTCAAAGTAGTTGATGCCTGGTTGTGCGAAGGGCAGTGAATGTTTATTTTGGGAAGAAAATGTTTATTTTGGGAAGTACAATCTTTGACCGAATGACCCAAAGGCTTTACTGTGTGGAAGTAGCACATGGTATCTAAGTTCATGAACAATACATCATGCCTACTCTGTTGTTACGTTCTCACAGCTACTGGCTCTTCATGTGTCTTGTGTCTGCTGATAGCAAAACAAAGCAAAAAGAAAGGAATTTGAAGCATTATTATGGGAAGTCCTGTACAATATGTGATAGCCATTTTGTCTGCCCAAGTAGGAGGAGTATTTGTTCTGTTAAGCTCAATTTTATTTTTAGTTCTGCAGATCAGGTTTTAAAACTAACTTTTTACTTTCAGTTTTCTGTTTTTCCAATGCTCTGCATGTTATACTGACTAATTATTTTGTTATAATACCATAATTTTTATTGAAGCTTCAGAGTGCTTCATAATTTGGAAGGCATTGTAAAGAGCAATTCCCTCCAGAGGCAATGTTAATACTAAATACACTGTGTGAGCAGCATTAGAACGAAGCCAGGAATTTTCAAGGTTGTAATATCTCTGGTAGGGTCTCATGCAAAGCTAGTCAGAATCAATAGCAGTCTTCTATTGGATTCATTGGGTATTGACCCAGTCCCTGCATGATTTACTGCTGGTTTCTGACAGCTGTATGTCTTTACAAATACAATCAGTTAAATAGTAAATTGAGACATTCATGTTAATGTTGCTTGTGAAAGTCAGTCAGTGGATGAAATAGTTTTCTATGAAACAAGAAACAGTAAAAAAATAGATGACCAGGAAAGAAAAATCTGTAGAAGTAATGTTTTGGTCTTGTGTTCTACAGCTTTATTAAATATATCAAAAATGTCATGTAAGAACACTGGGGAAAGAAAGTTATTTGAGAGATTTGAGGCTGCAATGATTGCAATGGATAATTATTCCTCTTTATACCATTGGAGTGTACATTGTTTTTGTTTCAGCTTGCAGGAGCGTTTGGTTGTTTGATCAATAAGCTAATTAACAAACATAAAGTGCAATCTCCAGGAATTCTGAAGTTGCTTGCTTGACCTTATTTCTAAGATGGGTATGATGGTCTCCATGATTATAACAAGAGGTGGGGCAACATTAGTATCCTGACCAGATATCACCATTCTCTTAATATGTGGTAAGTAATTTAATATACAACCTCAATAGGTTTTTTAGTCTGATATCTATCACCTTCTGCAGTTAGATGTAAAGGCGAAAATTACACCCCTAACATAAAGACAATATGCTAGTCAAAATGCCAGGGAGGGTAATACTAATATTTACTGGGCCCTGATGTCACAGTGAAAACTTCAGTGCCTTTCAGCCTCATCCAGCATCACATATGTAGGATGCCCATTGTCACTCCCAATGGCATTGTTTGAAACAAAGTGTCAGAAGCAGTTGGATCAGAATGGCTGGATTTGTGTAACTGATCTGGCTTTACAAGGAACATGAATTTCCAGACTAAAACCCAGACTATGGAATATGTTTCTTGAATGAGCCTGAAGCTGAATCTGGGGCTATTTCTGATGGTGAAAGAGGAGTTTTTGTCTGGTTTGAGTCATTAACAAGAGTAGCAGCTGATGATCTTAGCAGCAGAGCTTTTCTGAACTTCATGCGCTTTCCCTGGTGAGTCTGAAGGAGGGAACTGCAATTGATTTCACAGACAGGTAACTGCTGTTACCTGGGTTAAAGGGATTTAATCAGTATACACAAAAGGATACGTGATTTCTCTTAGCAGTCAGCAGTTTTTTTAAATACTTTGAGGACATTAATAGTGCTCCTGGTTAATTCCTAGTTGAGGAGTATATTTCACTCCATAAATACCTTGCCTTCTGCTAAAGTTTTCATTTTACATTTTACTTTTATTCTTCAAGATCTTTCATGACCTTAGTCATGAGCTAAATTTTCATTTCTTCCACATGTCATCCTGTGTCATGTATTTAATAGATTGTGATTTATTAATCATCTCCAAATGCAAATTGAAGATGTCAACTGCTGGAGCCCTTGTCATCTGTTCTCTAGGGCTTGAAATTCTCTGCCCAGGGTGTTGGATCAGCAGTTCTGTGACTGTGCTGAAAAACTAGACATGAGTACACAACCAGTATCTCAGGTGTTTCAGGCAGCTTAGCAGAACTGTGAAGTCTGTTGCTGGATTATTTTTCTCCCTCCCTTTGTACAATGCATTGTGATTCTCCTCATGAAAGGTACCTTATAAATGTATGCTGAATAGTTAAATACTGAGCCAATTTGTAAATCTTGATAATATTTTAAACCTGAATTAGGTTATTACCTTGATTGCATTTGACTAATGTGCCAGCTCATTAGGAAGCTGGCATACATAAAGCAAGCATATTATGGCAAAGAATGAATGAAATTTTACTCACATCTTTTAGAAAGACATCATGTGCAGTGTGAAGAAAGAATATAGTCAGAATCAAAGCACGCACTTACTGTAAAATTGTTCTCTTCTTTAGTTCAATTTCTAAAGTAAAGAGTTGATAAACAAAAAGAAGAGACATTGTTCTTATTCAGTAAAATATCTCCAAAGCCTTTTCCCCCATCTTCTTCCCTTCTACCACACCTCATGAAAAAAAAACCAAAACTTAATTTTGATTGCTGTGACCAAGATCCCTAGTAGCATGACTTTACTGCTCTCAAATGTCAAGTTCAGCTGTGAATTAGCAGATGTAATGTGTGACAGGATGACTGCACATTTTAAAAGAATAAAGGAGATGTGTGGTCACCCTGGAGAAGCCATCGGAGGAGTGCTCTTGAAGTAGCAAAATAAAGAAAATCTGGGAATTTTTCTTTGAACTTTTTAAAAGGTAGCTCTTTTGCAGATGTTTTTCACATGAGGGCCAGAAGAAGCATAGTTGACATAAAAGTGAAATGAAGTAGAAGCATGGCTGACTAACAAAGAGACAACAAATACTGCTAAATGTGTCCTTAATTCATTATATTTGATAATCTTCAGATCTCCAGCTTTCTTTGTACTGTAAAGGAGATCTCTTACTACTGCCAGGCTGTTCTACCATAGCCCTGTTTGACATAAGGGAAAGCCATGTAATTCTTCTCCAAATAGTTTCATTAAGAAATGGTTGATGGTACCTATAGGTGCTGCACATGGAAGGAGGTTTGTATCAGAGCTGAACAAGTAAGTGAGGGAAAGCTGCTGCTATATCCACTTGCTTTTCCTTTTGGCTTTGGATGAGAGAGGGAGGGACTGAGGTGTGTTATAGTTGGTTTGATGCTATAGCAGACAATGTCATGTTTCACATTTTTGTGGCTCTCAGAATTTAGTGTCTCCTAGTGCAAGAGAAAGCAATGGAAGAACCATGATATGAAAACATTAGGACCAGTGTTCCCTGGCAGTACTGCCCATCTGCCAAGTCCTTCCCTAATCCACTAGTATTCCTGTTATGCCTTTGATGTGATAAGGTCTGATCTTTGTACTAGAAAATTCAGATTAACATGTGCATATGACTTTTTGATGAATGTATCTTGATTTTTTTACAATGCAGATCTACATTGCCTTACATTGAAACCCATTACATTAAGTGATGTTGCTCCACTGATATCGAAGATGTGGGTTAAGGCTCAGGTTTGATGAATTCAGAAGTGCATAAAAATATGTAAATTCCAGGCAAGTTTGTTCTTGCTGAGGGTGGTATTGGCAGTATAACCTAATGAGTTTAATACTGCACTGCTAGTATTTAATCATGTCATGTTCCGCTGTTCATCGTTAGTTAATGTATGTCACAGACTAATGAAAGTGTCAAGGTTAAAAATATATTGGTAGTACATTGTGCAGAATGGTTTTTGGTCCTGGAAATAAGTTTCATTTCACTTATTTAATTCTTTCTCTCTCTCTCTCTCTTCTACCTTCCCACTCCCTTTTGTGTGTTCTTGTGGGGATTTTTCTTTTTTTTCTTTTTTTTTGTTTGTTTTGTTTGTTTGTTTTGTTTGGGCAAAGTGTTGGTGTTTGTTTGTTTGTTTGTTTGTTTTGTAATTCCCCTTACATAACGTTTTGAGATTCTCTTGTTTTATCTGGCAAGAGAAAACCGAAGTTTTTTCCAAAGAATCCCATGCGATTACTGGGCTACACCACTGTGACCTCATCTGGAATAAAGTTCTCTGAGTTTCTTTCATTAAGAAACCCTGGATACCTGTAGACATACTTGTAGAAATACTATTAGAAATATTTGTAGACACTGCACAGGGAGGAGGGGTTGTTTCAAACTTGAGCAAGTAAATGGGGAAGAGTTGTTGCCACCCCTACCTCCTCTTCCTTGGTGTGTGAGAGGAGACATAAAGGAGACACACAACAAAGCAGGAGCTTCATGCAGTGTAAGTTCTAAGGTGTTACTTGATCATAATCTATACTAACTGTATAAGCTCTTTGAGGAGTTAGTAGGTCTGCCCCAAAGCTTCTGTTTTGCCTAGTTAAATGTCAGTGTGTATGTGTCTGTGTATGTCATTAATGGTCACTGATATTCATTATTTCGTAGAAGTACTGCAGAAGTGGCCTGTTAGCTGGTGTCACATTTCTTTTTTGGTAGACAAATTAATTCTGTTTGGGAAATGATGTATTTACTCTTGTGAAGTCACCTGCGTGGTTCTGCCCATGTGATGGACTCACACCTTAAAGAACTTTAAATTCTGCTGTTCTCTAAAGGTGGCTCTTGCAATGCGGGAGCTACTGTAGAGTGCATAACCCTGTGTTTTGAGTGAAGCTAAAACCTCAACTACTGTTCGTATTTACAGATGCTTTAACAATTATGCAACTAAGTGAACAAACTAACTTGCTGTTTGGAAAACATCACTAGGCAAATTGATGGGAAGAGATGATTAAGCTCCTGAATGAAAGCAAACATCAATCACACGTAACAAAAATAAGGACCTAATGTGAAGACAGAGATATTTTTGACTGAGATGTTTTGTGAGTTTACAATGTTCAGTACCCTCACCAGACTGGATCAGGCCTAGGTAGCCCAAGGTCTGATTGCTGTGAGAAAGGTGGGTTGAAAAGGGGTTAAAATTCTATAATTCTATTATTTCTGCTTTGATTCTCAAAAAAAAAAATCATGGAAGTTGTTTTCTTTTGTTGTTTTCTTTTCTTTTTTTTTTTTTTTTTTTTTTTTTGGTTCTAAGCTGTCATTCTTGAATTACTGTTATTACAAAAATTTGTTCTTTTTACAGGGTTAGTCCTAAGTATTTCTGGTGTGCTTGACAAGGTAATTTTTACGATAGACTTTGCTTCTGTTGTCCTGTGTTTATACTGTTTTGCTTTGTATTCTGTACATTAAGCTTTTAAACGTCCAGTTGATGCGGTATAGCAGGAATAACATTATGAAGTATGAAGGGCCTGGATGTTGTCAATAAGCTTATAAGTCTCTAAATTATCTGATCTAGTGTTGAATTCTCCATGACTTCATCTTTTCACCCTCACATTAAATGAAGGTAAAACAATTACTGTCAGTGTACAACTACTCCCTATACTGTAACACATCAAAGAGCAATCCTGATTAAATAGAATTAACTCCTCCTCACAGTTTTGTAGTTCCAGTGCCACAATTTGTGCCTGACAGCACTACCTGTGCATTAATAATTTTTTTCTTCCTCCCCACCCTTTGTTATTTTTCTTGCAGCTGATTTAAATTTATGGCTGACAAATGTTTCATTGCTAAGCTATGGAATTCAGCACTTGGATTCTGGTATGCAGTGTTAGCGTCCTGTAATTTCCCCAACAAGCAGCTTGAATTATATGAGACTTTACGCACTCCTAGGATGACTAATTAAGGTTTTTACTGTAGGAACAAGCATAGTAAAGCCATAGGTAGCTTTCTCACAGCAGAATAATTTGAAATGCTGTAGGTGGACACCTTTGGTGCCCAAGAAATTTCAGAAGTTGTTGCATGAAATGTCTGTTCTCTTACTGATGTCTGATACGATCCTTCCAGCTTCAAGAGGTGCTAGATTAGAGACCATCTTTCAACACATAAAAGTGAGATCTGGGTAAAGATTATCATAATCACTCAAATGATTGCCCTGTTAAGGGGAATCTTGTGTTAGATGATCTGATCACCTATTATCAGCCATTGGGGATTGCAGTTCTTCTTTCTCAGAGTTGTTATAGTTCTGGGGAAAAGCTGAAGACTTTAGTTTTGTGCTTGTTGCTTCTAATATTGACTATGAATAAAATCATCCTCTTTATTTTTTGAAGGAATGTTAAAGCTGTTTTCAAGTTGGCTAAATATATGACTACTTATGGGCTATAGCAGTGTAATCATGAAACTTGGGCAACACAAGAATATAAATATTTCATACATGATTTTACTTCCTAATAGACAGAAACATCTTTAGCACATTATTTTACATTTCCGTAGTTTGCTGTGGTTTTTCTCTGTATCTGAAATAGAATAGTTAGGACAGACATGCAGTAAGACAAAAAATTGATCTTGTACTTCTCTGTCCTCCTCTTCTTTCAGTCTGGCACCAAATTCATGTTCAGTTTTCACCATACCCGTTTCTCCTTTCTGTGACTGAAGACAAATTGTTATAAAATAGCTGGTTGGAAGGCTACCTGTTTAAGTGCACTAGCTGATAGAGTCTCTAGTGCAGAGTATCAAGATACCTCATTATCTAGGGTTTTTGTTTGTCTGGTTGCTTGGTTTTCTCTCTTGGAAAAGTGGCTGTGAGCAGTTACCACCATGTGGTCAAGTGTTCAGAATGTAAATGCTCCTCGGCTTGCATTCCAGAAGATACAAAGAATTCAGTTGCTTGTGTTCATAGAATGCAGCAAGCACAGCATAATGAAGAGATGTGTCTTACTTGACCAAATAATATAAATAAACTTTGATTTTTTTTTTTCTCCCACTGATGCCAAAATCGTTTGGCTTCCTGAGCATCAGTTTTTTGCATAAGTAATTGCTGACAGTGGTGGAACAGGTCTCTCTTACAGAGGGCTACTTGAAGCAATGGAAATCAGAAAGCATATTTTCACTTGCTGTTACACACATGGGACCATGTGACTATAGCTTCAGCCGCTTTTAAGTAATACAGGGGCTGTATTGGAAAATCAGTAAGGGAAAAAAACCAAACAAACAGCAAATAACAGAACAGTGGTGTTGTCCTAACACCTTCTGAAGACAGATTTGAAATCTGAAGATACATATCATGTATATATGTATTTTTAATATTGAAACTAAAAATTCCAACAGTGATTTTTACTGCTTGTGTATTTTTATTTCTGTAGTGTATATACGTTTTCCTGCACATTCCTTTTCATCAAGTGAACGTGGACTATGCACAGGAGTAAATATAAGACCACTATTGGAGTTTTGAATAAATGGATCTTCTAGAAATCTAAATACAATTATGGTGGTATTGAGTAGATAAGTAACATGAAACCGAGAAAACTTGAAGTATGTGAAGGACAATTGCAGAAATTTCACAAATGCCGAATGTTTTTCTTAGTATCCACTCAATACATCCAGGGTTTAGACATTTCATACAAATGAAAACCAATGGTGTTAGACTTCTGTATCTTGAAATCATAGAACTACATTTGTAGGATATAGGTTTTTACATTTTATGTCATTTTTTTCACCATTAATACATACAAATTACAGACCTCTTGCAAAAGTGTTAATTATCTTCTAATTTTGCTGAATAAGAGGCATCATATTCACCAATGAAAAACTTAAAAACCAGGAGCACGAGGAAAATGTTTTTATGTTCCTCTTGGTCTGTTGTATAGTGCACTGACAGTTTTGTTTTCCTGACAGTATTCTCTTATTTTATCTGTCTTCAAATTTTGCTGTATTCCAGCTTCTGGAATACCAAGAATAAAATAAATATTTATTTTCCTTAGGGATAATTGATTCGTGAGAGTAGGAAAAAAGTGGCTTCTGGGTTGTGGATGCATGATCATTGCAATCCTACCAGTGAGCATCACCTTACCATGTGGTGGTACAGCTTTGATCCCTGTTAGGGATCACCTTTCTGTCAAATATTATGGAAACTTGCCTCAGTGGTTTTGCTGTCAGTGATTTTGGCCAAATTTTGGCAGACTCTGAGAAAACGGACAGTAGCATGAAGGCTGATATTACGTACCTAAATTATAGGTATTTTTTGCGAGTATAGAACAAATTTGCATTTTTGAGTCAGGGTGAAACCGTTGAGCTTACAGCAGATCTGTGGTTTGTGCTGTGTAACCAGAATTTTTCTTTGGGTTCTGGGAACTCCAAAGCTGGATTTAATTTGTTGTCAAACAATAGTTTGTGACAAACAGTACTGCCAAAAAAAAAAAAAATTAATAATCTGTAAATATTTCAAATACTGGGAAGGATAACTAGGTGCATATGTTTCTTATTTCAATCTGGGTTGATTTCCCCTCTGTACAATTACCTGAACCTAAAAACGAGAAACTTTATAATGGAAGTGCCAGCTCACTGTAATATCAAGCTACAGTCACAGTCTCTATAAACAGCAAGTGAAGTGTGAAGGATTAGTTTGAGCCCCAACAGACACTTATTATGGTGATGAAAATGAAAAATCGGGTGAAAAGGATGAGAAGGATTTATCTAAAGCATTGCTGTTGCTCTGTGTGGTTTTAGAAGAACGTAGCAGATGTGCTTGTTGTCTTCAGGATTTTACTTCCGAGTCTCTCAAAGTGTGCTGATGCCATATGTATTCTCCTCTCGCTTTCTTTCTGTTCTACAAGCAGAGCAGCCTGTGGAAGGTGACCACCACACAAGCATCATTATCCTTGAGGAATTCAGCACCAAAAAGAAGCAGCAGTGACCCAGCTGGCCCTGAGACACAGCTCTGGGCTGCTCCTGTCCAGTTAGGAGACGGGGGACATCAGTCCCAAGCCCAAACTCTTTGATCTTTTGTGTGTAAGGCTGGCATACATGTCAATGTAGATGTTGTGCTGGAACAGATTCGCACAGGAAGGGGAAAGTTCTTTGAGACAGAGTGCTTTTATTTAGCAAGATAAATTATCACCTTTCATCTTTTTCTGAGATTTTGAGGGAACAAAAACCTCTGTAGAAACTATAGGTGTGGTGTGAGCTAGTGTGTGCATGTAGGTAACATATACTCTGAATATGCAGTAGATTCAGTGAATAGTGCTGAAACATGCTATTCTAAATACTCAATTGCATAGAACAAGACAGTTTCAGATTTTTTTTTTTATTAAAATTATATTTATACTTGGTAGATGTGCATCAAGATATTCTTTCTGCTTTAAGTGCTGTAGATGTGTGAATTTTGTGTCTTCTCTAGTGCAAGAAAACCAGAAGTACTTGGTATCTGCCACTTTGAATTACTAAGAGCAACATTACTTTGAATGGCAGGAGTGATAGCTCATTTTTAAATTTTCTTTCTGTAAGTTTTATTCTTTGTGCTTTTTTTTTCTGACATCTCTATTATAATGTCATCAGATAAACTGTTTTCTGCATCAAAGGGAAAGATACCCCATAGTAGTACTGTTCTATAAAAATGCCACACTTTCTGTATGCATACATGGTTTCCAAATGTAACAAATGTAAAAGAGGTAAGATACAGCTGGCTGTTATGAAGGTTCCTCAGGTTTTGTGGGGCTTCAAATTGCTCTTGTATTTCACCATCTCTCTGCTTGGCCAGGCATTGTTTGATTGTTTGTACCGGAAAATGAGCTTTTTTTTTTTTCCCTTTCCCTTCTCTAAAGGAGGAAGGGTAATATTGTGTTGTTTTGAGGTGTTGAGCTTGGAGGCCTAAAAGTTGCTCTGAGCACAGAGGAATATCCCCCTCTTTTGTGATATCAAAACTGCAGCTTTTAGGCTAGCTTTGTTGTAATTACAGTTGGATATCTAGCCAACCGTCATGTCAGTATGTGTTTGGCACATAGATCAGACAAGGTAATGCTTCTTGCTGTGTGCAAGCCAGTCTCAGTACTGCACACACAGAAGAGCCAGATCTGTGAGGTGAGCACTGAGGAGATTCATCCCAGTTCAGTGACATCCTCTCAGATCTAAATCAGCTGCTACAGAGCCAGATGTCAGTTCTGGCAGTGACAGAGTGATGTGTATTTCTTGACAGTGACAACGAGGGAAAGAACAGGAGGAGTAGTCTGCTGGATTTATTCAGCCTGACAATATTTTCTTTGATATAAAAGTTGCCTGGGACTAATCATCAGATGAACTTGGTCTGCTATAGCTTTTCTGTTATATGCACCTACTCCTACTCATGTGTTAGATGTTAAATCCTGAGCATTCTGGATTATTCACTTCCTGAAAAAAGTGTGAAATTCACATGCATTGGCAAAAGTTCAAGTGAATGTACTGTATATTGAGTAATCGAACAAGTGCTGAGGGCAGCACATTATTCTATGGTTTTTGTTTTGTGGTAGTAGGAAGAATAAATTTGAAATGCTCAGGAGCAAATATACAGCCATTTTTCGTTTTTGGAAATGATGTTTAGTTTACCAACTTGCTTGGTGCCAGATGTTCTGCAGAGCAGTCCTGTCCTATGCAGAGAATGAATAAGGACCTGTAAGGAAAAAATGTAATCATGTAATTAGGTAGTATGGGTATTTGTGTGTATCTATAGGTTTGTATGACAGAGGACTAAATTAGAGACACTGAAATAGCATAAAGGCAAATAAAGTTTAAGTCACGAGTATGTGGCTTTGCAACATCGGCATGGCTTTTATGCAGTACTTTACATGCTGCTATTAACAGCAGATTTAATGCTGTCTCTCTACTTCTGAAATACATTGGTGTTCTCTTTAAATTGCCATTGCGTCTCTTACCTCAGAAATATTAGATAGACCTTTTGCAATTTTTGCCAGTCTTTGACGCTCAGAAATAGCACTTTGATATTTAGTATGGTCATAATTCTGTTCTGTTCAATTCTGGCAAAAATCTCATGCTCTTGAAATTGAAAACTCACTATCCATGTAGGGGATCTTCAATTCCAAGATGACTGAGAAGAGTTAAGAAGGAAGGTGGCTAATGTCCTTCTCTGTGACTAGCAAGGTTGTTAGAAGCAGTTGTGGGTTTTCTTTTTTTCATTTGTTTCTTCATGCTCCCTTGGCTACCACTACCACATCTCTTACATCACGTCAGAAAACAGAAGAATGTGTAGGTAAGTTGTTCAGAAGCAATGAGATTGGAGAACAGTAGAAATTCTGACATGAGTAAAGGGACTAATAAAGAAGAGAATTAAGGAAAACAGCAAGTATAAATATTAAGGGACAAGACAGAGCAGTTTTCTGCAGCTGAAGGCAGGCGTTGGGTGGGATCTAAAGCATTCTGCATGCTTGTATCTTGGTCCCTCTTCCCTTTTGGAGACTGAAGAGATGGCCCTTAAACATGAAGTGGAGGGTTTTAAGCTTTCTTGCCCAAGAGCAGGTTCTCTGCAGATGTTGGAGGGGAAGTAACTGTTTCTGTTTGTATCCTTTAAATCTATAAAAATGTCATCTCTGTGAGTGATATCTTCTATGCGGAGAATGTATCTTGCCCAGTTGGTTACTTTGTTAGCTGCCTTTTCCCTACTGGGAAAGAACCTGAAAAAAACTTAAGAAAAAACATGAGAAAAAATTAGTAATTCTGCTTTAATCAAAAATTATTACATGACTTCTGAAGCTATTACTACAAGATGTACTTTTAGGCCTTGATTAATCTAGAGTTCTAGGTGTGAAAGTGTGAGAAATCAGAAGCGGTATTATGGATCAGTGGAACACTGGGTTTTTTTAAGTGTTTATTTTGGAACATCATTTACTATATTTAGCGAGAAAATAATTAGCACAGTTGGAAATATTTTAAAAGAGAATAAAAGGGATCATACCTATGATTAATTGCAAAACATCTGGTAGTTCTGTTGTGAATCAAAACGAATCTGCCAAGAATT
The DNA here is from genome assembly GCF_964273445.1 of Streptopelia decaocto. Classification (NCBI taxonomy): domain Eukaryota; kingdom Metazoa; phylum Chordata; class Aves; order Columbiformes; family Columbidae; genus Streptopelia; species Streptopelia decaocto. Next base: position 89,455,310 of record NC_138663.1, read on the forward strand.
AATTAACTGGAGTCTGTGAGTTGGATGATAACCATAGTATACTAATGTTACAGAAGCACAGAATCATTAAGGTTGGAAGGGACTGTTGAGATTATCTGGTCCAAGCCCGCTACTCAAGCAGGATCAGCTGGAGCAGGTTGCTCAGCACCATGAATATCTCCTGGGTGGAGACTCCACAACATCCCTGGGCAACCTGTTTCAGTATTTGGCTAACTTCACAGTGAAAAACTTGTTTACTTGTGTTCAGATGAAACTTCATGTGTTTGAGTTTGTGCCCATTGCCTTCTTACCACTGGGCATTAGTCTCTTCTCCATCTTCATTCCCTCCCCTTGCTTACCACATTCTCCCTAAGTTTTCTCCAGGCTGAACAGTTCCAGCTCTCTCAGCCTTTCTTCATGGACAGATGCTTCAGTTCCTTCAACTTTGTGGCCCTGCACTGAACTAGGTCCAGTAATTACACATTTTTCTTTTACTGGGGACCTCAGAACTGGACTCAGTACTCCAGTGGGGTGAGAGCTATTCTATATTCCAAAACCAATCTGGCCAGTAATAAAAGGTAAGTACTGGAAGGAATCACATGGTCCCAAGATCAATTTCAGAAGCTTCCTCTGGAGCTTTCTTTAAGACTCTTGAGCTCTATGTCACAGCCCTTATCTTTAGGTGAAAGCTTTACTTGCTTTCTCTGTATTTGTGTTAAAGGTACAAGCTCCTTAGGGTGAAAGGTGTCTTCTGCTATGTGTATACACAGTGCACAGCACTGCAACGTTTCTCATTGCAAATGACCTACAGTTTTTAGCATAGGTACAAGCGTATGGCATATCTCATGATCCACTTCAAACCATTTTAGAACTGCATCCAAACCACTGAGACTGCAGAAAGATCTTAGAAAAAACCTTGAAGGGAGTACAGCATTTTAACTTCTGAACAGTTTGGCTTTTGAGTCTTTAATGTGCTTTTGTAAAATGAAGTTCATGAACTGAGAAATGTATTTTAATCACATTTATTCTTGCTTTGTGAATACCCCCTGTTAGGTCTGTTTGCATTTCTGACTAAGCCATGCAAGCAGCAGACGCTGTTTTCTTACTGTGTCTTAAATCTCCACAGCTGAAGTAGAAGTGTGACAAATGCTTGAAATTTAAAGTTCCTCTGAAAAGGAATTACTATTAAAAAAAATACATATTTTCTTTCTGCATGCTTAGGGGATCTCCAATTCAAGCACATGCTTTCTTATCATAGCAGTAGATTTTACTTATATTTGTAAATGGCAACAGCTGTGTCATCCTATTACAAACATACTGAGAAACTGTGTCACCACCAAGGTTCTTGGTGTTTGAGAAAGTGTCAACTACAGACAGTGTTTCAGTAAGCAAAGGTTAGTGATAGGTTAAACTGATCTGGGTGGACAGAACAAGAACATAATCCTTTCCAGTTTCTAAAGTCACACAGAACTTAAGGAGGTATTGCATGTCCCTTTTCCATCATCGCCTCAAAGTGGGTTGTTTTCACTTTTTTTGTGGAGATGGATATATTTCTCCTTTAAGAACATACATTTGAGTAGCTGGTACTAGATCTCCTTTTCAAATGAGGAGAAAGTGTCAGTGACCAAGTTGATGCCTCACTACAAGGTTTTTTAAATCTTGAAATTACTACTTATTCTGTATGTGGCTTGCTGAACCTGTGGTTTTAGAAAAGTATAGGAAATTTAAATCGCATGAAGTTACCAAGTTACTAAAGAGTGAAGCCCAACAATGTTTTTATCCCCTTCCCTTGACTTAGTCATCAAAAGCAGAATACTGCAATATTTACAGCTAAGGAATCTTTTTCTTTTATTATGTGAAAACCAAACCAAAACAAAAAAAATACCCACAAACAAAAAAATGAAGCACAAACAGTAGTAGTGAAAAGTTAGGGTCCTCTATAGGAAGTAGTTGTAGATGTATCACTGTCTTCTAAGCTGGAGACAAAAGCTGGGAAATATGGTTTGAAGTTGTACTAGTTTTGGCTGGGATAGAGTTCATTTCCTTCACGGCAGCTGACATGGTGCTGTGTTTTGGATTTGTGATGAAAACAGTGTTTATAGCACAGGGATGTGCTCAGTTATAGCTGAGCAGTGCTCAGGTAGTGCCATGGCCTTTTCTGATTCTTACCTTGCCCTGTCAGTGAGTGGGCTGGGGGTGGGCAAAATACTGGGAGGGAACACACCTGGGACAGCAGACCCCAAGTGACCAAAGGGACATCCCAGATCAGTATGACATCGTGCTCAGAATTAAAAGCTGGAGAGGAGAAGGAGGAGGAATAGGGCATGTTCAGAGTTACGGTGTTTGTCTTCGCAAGTCACTGTTACACGTGACGGAGCCCTGGTTTCCTGGAGATGGCTGAACAGCCTGCCTGCCCATGGGAAGCAGCGAATGTACCCCTTATCTTGCTTTGCTGGCATCCCCAGCTTTTGCTTTATTTATTAAACAATATCTCCAATTGCAATTTTTTTCACTTTTACTCTTTCAATTCCCCTATCCCGCAGGGGGGGAGTGAGCGAATGGCTGGGAGGGGCTGAGTTTTGCTGCTCACCAGGGTTGAACTACAACAGAAGTTCAGCTCTGACTCTTGAAAGGGAGTACTGAACAGTCAAATGTATTTTTTTGGCATATTTACACCAAAGGCAGTACAGCTCACTGAGTGCAGCTCCTTGTAGCAGGGATGTAAGTTCTGGTCTCTTGAATATGCCTGGAAGTGTAGCGTGTAGTCAGTGAGCTTGTGTTGTTTGCTGTGCCCAAGCTTAGAGCAGGAAGACTTGCTTGAAAGTTTGTATGAGGAACAGAGAAGTAAGAGCAACTTGAGGAAGACCAGGACTCTTACTCCTCATTCTCCTGTTGTGTTTTTTTGTTTGGTTGGGTTTTTTTGTTTGTTTCCCACCCCCTTAGATCAAACTCCGAGGGGAAACAGGCAGCAGCACTTGTTCCTTCCTGTCATCCTTGCCCCTTGCAACTCCAAATTTCAGACTAAGTGTGTAAATAGAGACTGAGATGAGCTAGCTGAATTTCGAGTTAGAAGGAAAATTTGATGTGTTCATAGTTTAATTTAATGCAAACTTCAGTTTTTAGATTACCTTCAAAATAGAGCTCAAGGGGAAAAAGATTTTCAGAAACACTGACTCTTGATACTCCTTACTTGATTTAATTGAAAATAAAGAGATATTTTAATTTCTTTTTTTGTGGCTCTTAAGTCAGATCATAAATCAGTTTTCTTCTGTTTTCTTTTTTTTTTTTTTCTCCTCCATTTTTCCTATTCATTTCACTGTAACCTTTACTGAATGAACCGTGCACTTCAGATGTCTTCTAGGAGCTTGAAAAGGCCAGAAGTTTTGCTTTTGATGACTACTTTGATTTCCTGGAGTTTTTGTAGCTCCTTTGAAACTATGAAGAAGGTTCAGATCTCCAGATGACCTGCAGAGTGAAGTGCTGTGTGCTGCATTTTGCACTATTGTCACATTTTGTCTGCCTCCTGGGCCTGGGACTCATTTTTCTTGATTATTCTTTTGCAGACTGTCGTCATCTGTGCAACTTTCAGTTTGTATTTGGTAAAATAAAGGGAAGAATACATGGTATTCTCTTAATCTATCCCATATTAGTATGTGATGTTTTATTTTTCTTCATTTACTTTTTGTTGTCTGCATTTATATTGAAGCATACTGTGAAGTCTTTTGAGGACTATGGTGCATACAACATGTATTTAGCCCAGAACATCAGTCAGAACACCTACAGGGAGAAAATGTTGGTGAGCCTCAGGGTGAGTTATAGACCTGTGTACTTCAGTATGTTGTCAGTACACCAAGACTGAAGTTTATAACTTATCAATTAGGTTTTGGCGTTTTTCAGTAGCAAAATATGATATATCCTGGTATTAAACTTTGTATCTGTAGACAACCGCAAAGGACAGAGATGTGAGATCAGTTTATGGTAATTATTTTCTTTTTCAGCTGAATTTACCTCAGCGTAGTAACATGATTTTAAATATCTGGGATAAACTGTTTAACAAAAAACAACATTTGGTAGAATTTGCTTAAGAAATTGAGTAAGAGAGGTATAATTGAACCTGGAATTTGTGCTATTTGCCATCTGTCTGCTATAATGAAGCTCTATTAGTATAAACCAGTTTCACACTGTAATTGCTAAATATCCATCTTAATGGTTCTATTAATACAACTTAAATGGCTTTGAAGGAAAGTGAATGTACATGGAACATAGTTACAACACTAGCACGAGCATCAAAACTAACGAAAAACGTAGGTCAAAAGCCATAGACCTGATGCTTAAAATTGAGTTTTGGGTAATATTGATTCTAATAGTTGTGTGAGAGATGGAGAAATCAAGAAATTTTATATCATCTTTGCATTTTTTTCTATACTAATAAAATGGTACGGGGAACTAGAATCACTCATGTAAAGCCAAGTATCAGATCTCTGCAGACTTTCTCAAAGATTCACTTCCAGAATCTGTCCTCTGCCCTTCAGTGTGTCTCTGATTTAGAAAACAAAAAAGCTCTGAAATTTATCTAATGTTATAAAACTATTGGACCATGACAGTGTGGTGCAAACTGCAGGGTATGTGAGCACTTGAGTCACTTCAGAGAAACTGAGACGTTTTCCTCCTTGTAAAGAAATGCAGGTAGACTTGTCTGTTGGCCACTTGTTTACTCAACACTAGGTTTTGCCTGAACAAACTTGATACACTGTCAATGTATTCTCAATACCTCCTGATCCACAAATGTTTTAAAATTATGATAACTTGCATTTTAATTCTCATTTTAATATGTAATAGTTAACATGAATGATACTGAACCTTTTTGTGTGCATGAATTGCATGATATCATCTGTTTCTCTAGACAAGTGAGGTGATTGCATGTTACAAGATAGGGATTGCTGCAATCTGAGCTTCAAAACTACTCAAATTGTAGCACACCTGTTTGGCTGTGACAAAACCTAAATGTGCAAAAGGAAAATTGCTGTTTCATGTTTCACTGACTCCAAGACTTGGATTCCATATGTCATGTTAATCAGCATCTTCATATGCTGTAGAATGGTACATCTGTAGTATGACATACATTATAAAAAATATAGATATAAATCAGTTCTGTTAAATCTTGAAGTGGTGATGAAAACCTAGTACCCATAAGTTACAAATTATCTAGTGTCCATAGATGGAAATATTTGAAGCTAAATCCAGCAAAAATATTTTCAGTTGTGGTCAGTCCTTTCCATTTTTGCTACTTCATTTGTATTTATTATTTGAAATACAATACTCCCCCCTCTAGCTGCAGCTTTGAAAGAAGGTTGTCCTGAGGTTCTTAGTAAGAAGCCAGACATAATTGGTGACAATCCTATAGTTTGCACACACTCCTGGCCACACTCCTGTCAAGCCTCTGGGTGGAGTTCCTTCTCTCATTTCCTGGTGTGCAGCATGCTGCTGCCTCAAGGACATAGTCATTGATTGGCTTTTGAATATTGGGGTTTTTTTTTAGTTGGAAAATGTCAAATCAGGTTCCCCTTATTGATAAATTCTCATTTACATATCAAATATGTTTCATAAAACCTTTCTATCACAGCTTCTTGAGAAATATATTGTGGGCCCTGGTTCTTCTTTAATGTGGTTAGTACTTAGTTGTAAGGACAGTTTCTTTTCTCAAATAAACGATCCAATAAACTTGTCAACTTGGAAAAGTTGTTTGTCAGAGTTAATTTTGAAATGCAGCACTAAGCATCTTTAAAATTCTTGTATTATGATCTAAGACCTTGAAAAAGAGTGGAGAACATAAGTAATTTATTTTTAAAAAGGTGGCAATAAAACAAGGTGCCATTATTCAGAAATATATTACATTAGAGAATATTTGAGACCACATTTTCTGTGGAAAAGATTTTCTGTTTAAAATTCTAGTAGCTGAAACATTAAACTGACGGGAATAAATAGCTTATTTGTCTCAAGTGTCCAAATGAACGATGTAGAAAATCTATTTTGGCTAAACAAAGAACAGATGGAGAATAGTGTGATTGCATTAAAATGACTATGATAGTAGTCACCACATAAAATTAAGCAGTGTGCTGCCTTTTTCTGAAATCTTTTTGTAAAAGTCTGGGGAGAAAAAATATCACAAGCGAGTAAACCCCTTAACATTTATTTTATTACCTTCCCAGAAATTGGCCTTATTGTAAGCGTATATGTAAAAGAGAGACTGCAGTAAGTCATAACAGGCAAGGACCATTTACAGAAAATATTACCGTTGTCATTTTCTTTGAAATCTGTGAATGCAAATGAACACAAAGGATACTTAATAAATACTTTAAATGAAAACGTTGTTCAGCTACATGAATACAAAAGGTCTATTATTCTAATGCTTAATTAACTGAACTTTTAAAGGCAATTTTGTAGATTGCTAGCAGCACTTGGGACAGTTTTAAACTCTCTGTGATACTCTGCTGCTTTGGCTCTGGTCCCTCTACCATTTTGAAAACAAACATTCACATAAATTCTAAAAGAAGTTTGATAGAACAAAGAGTTTTGACATAACACAACCTGTATTCTTCTCCAGTTTCCCATTGTTACGAGTGAAAAAAGGGCAGCTTAAAGGAAAGCTAAGATTAATTTTCATAGTTTTGTTACCCATTGAGGGTTAAAAAAAAAAAAAAAATAGAATGTTCTTTGAATCCTTTACAGGCATCCCTAACCCCAGTTGTAGGGGACAAGAGAGCAAGAAAGCAGTATTTTTCTTTTCCTTGCGCTGTGGACCTGGTGACATAGGATTTAAAGTTTGGTGTCAAGCAGACGCAGATCCTAAAGACCTGAACTTTATTCTTAGAGGCTGTCAAAGGCTTGATTGAATGAGGACAGAGAAAAACCAGAGACTGACCCCAGGTTTTCCTAATTGTGTTTTTTGGTCAGCTTGGGCTTCTGTCTGTGTATCTAAATGTCACGCTGTGGAAAAAAAGTGTCCTGTGGGCAATACCTTGTTCATTTGTCAGGACTGTAGAGGAGTCAAGACAGTGGTTTTTCCCAGTGCCTGACTTGGCACTGGTTTTTATATGGCACTGCAATTGTATCCAGGTGACACTCAACAACTGCAATTTTGAGAAGAAAAGGAGGACTTTATTATGTGTTTTGTGGGTTTTTTGTTTGTTTTGTTTTGTTTGGGTTTTTTTTTTTTGTGTGTGTGTTTTTTTGGGATGGACTTGTGTTTTTTTTTGGTGTGCGTGTTTTTTCTTTTTCTTTCTGTTTCTCTCCCCCCACCCCATTTGGCTTTGTACAATTTCAGGCATCTCTGTTTTGGGTTATTTCTGGAGTGCTTTGTGGGAGCGAAGAGGGTGAAAGGTAATTTCATTATTCTTTGTTTTTAAAAAAATTAAATGCCGCTTTTGGAAAGCAGTGTGCTGTGAAGAATTTTGCATTATCTTTGCTCCATTACACTTTTCGTCTCTTGGGAAAGATACTAGAAAAATACGCTAAAAGAAATTTTAGTCATTTGATATTGGACATATCTGGAAGAAAATTGATACTGGACATATCTGGAAGAAAATTAACTTCCTTGCAGTCAGAATCTTTTTCTAATACTTGAAGATTGCTGACATGGAACAAGAATGATATTTTTTGAGACAAATGGTATGTCTACATCTTTTATGAGTGGGGAAATAGAATAAGGCTTTAGAATTTCATTGCAGTCTGGTAATGAAAGGTTTTTGGGAAGAAGCGTAGAGGTGTTTTTTGACAAAAACTTACAGCCTCTGAAGTTCTCTGCCATGCTAGTGTGCAGCTTCTCACTGCCCTGGATAGTTTAGTGTACTTGGAGTTTTTTCTGACTCCTTTCGAGACCTGTACTGAATATTGCCCAGCACTCATCCCAGCACAGCTTCCTGCAAAGACCTGTCTGTTTGCTTCAGTACTTTTGGTCGTCCTCATCTGTGGCATGGCAAAATGCAGCGTTGCCTTGGTAGCAGAAGGCCCTTGATGTTGGCTTAGTGTGGCCTTTTTCTGTTTGATGATGAAGCTGTGATTTTGGAAACTCTGACATCCCACTGCACATTGCCGGTGTGGACAGGTGTGTGCATGTCTGGGTGGTTCCAGCGAGACACTGACGCCTGCTCACCCAGAGCATTGCTCCATTTTAGGTACCTGTGCACCCTGTTCTGTTGAAAGCTTATGGATTGACGCCAGGTCAGAAAGAAGCTCAATAAAAATGTTCCCCGTCTATGAAATCCAAAAAGCAAACCTAGGTGCCTTCTGCTGGACTAAGTAATTTCTTTATAATGTGCACAAAATCAAAGCTGACTGAAAGAGACTGCTGAAAAGGAAAAACTGGTTATCAGACACGCTGGTCTTGGAGTTGCTTTTGCCTTTGTATTAGATCAGAAATACCAGAGGTAGCAAGCAATTAACTCCGTAGAGGTGCAGTGTGCTTTATTACTTTGAACCAGATGAGATTCTGCTGTGATACAGGTCTGTACTTTATAAGCTTAATGTGAATAAGAGTTTTCAATTTAAAAATAAACTTAGGAGAAACAACAAGGACTTAGGAGTATAAAAATATTTTTGGATTCTGGGCTACAATTTACTAATATATCCAGTGTCCTTTCACTCAAGCGTGATAAAGTAAATTAGTGAGTAGTATGATAGATTAATTCTCGGAATACTTCAGATCTGTAGTAATATATCTTTGGTCTGCGGAGTAGCATTGTCTCATTGTTTTGGTTTTTTGTCTGTCAAAATGGTAACAATAACTTCGTAGGTTATTTTAAAAACTATACTGATAGCTATTCAGGAAAAGTACTATTAAAGCAGAAGTCTTTTATTTCTTTATTATTTGTTATTTATTTCTTAATTACTTATAATAATTCTTTGTTGTTATGTTGACATACAAAGCCAGAGAGAATTACGTATACAGTCAATTCATAGTATTTGTGATTGATGAAATAGCCAAACACTGTCAGAGGCAGACTTGGTGCATAATGTCATTCATTTGAGTAACTTTGTGAGTGATTCCAGAGAAAATAATCTTAACTCTTTAATGGAGTAATGTGTTATGCCTTTCTTTCAGACCTGTCTCTTTTTTATCTTTCTGTGAAAGGAATGCTTAGGTATTGTAAGTGTCAGTACTGTCCCTTTTCTTCCTGCTCTCACATTAAAGATGTGAGAAACTTGCTATTCAGTTACAGTACTATTGAGAAAATTGAGGACACTTAACAGTATGTAATAATTAAGGGAATAGCTGTCAGAAGACATCTGTCTCTCTTAGTGTCAAGGTGGTTTATGGTCATACAAATAATTGAAACTTTCAAGGAAAGGCATAATGATGAACTTTTAAATTACTAAACATTCTAGACTCAGATTATGCTTTATTATATGCAGTGCATTTTGGGAATAAGTCTTTAAAAAAAAAGTGAGTTTGTACAAATATAAAATGCGGTAACTGAAATGATTCATTTTCAGTCCTTGTGTTGGTAGCATGTGCAGTACAATTAAAATACTACATTTGCTTGTTTACATTTGTTTGGTTAAGAAAATAGGCTCCAATGAGAAAAGTACATACTATATAGTTGTTCATTGGAAGAACTTTATTGGACATTTTTCTTCTTGCAGTTTGGAGTCATAATACTGTTTATTTTTGAAAAAGTTCTTCATGGTAAGTACTTTCCTTAGAGGTAATTTTTATAACTTTAAGATACTCAGTGCTTGAAATCCACATTGCTTTGAGTAGACATCTTCAAGGAGAAAATGCTGTCAAATATTCTTTTTAGCAAGCAGATCACAGAGCAATGTACTAAGTAGCTGCTTAAAAAAAAAAAAAAAAAAAAAGCCTGATATTTTTCTGTGTCTTTTGTTTGCCTTTTCATTAGAAAAATCAGTAGCACTTAACTTCAAGTAAGGCCTTCAATTAGTATTTAACTGACTATAAGTATCTAATTATATTGCAATTAATTCCTTATCTGAATCACTTAATTTAAAGTGCAACTGAAAAACCTTTGGTTTAGGTAAGCTTGGGATAAGTAATCAGAGTAAAATCCTAATAGCAATTAAAATCTAGGTAGTTAGATATACCACCCTGCAGATATTGACTTCTAGGGCAGTGTAGCCAGAAGTGGCTCATTGTGAGACGTTCCTCTTGTGCCCGTAGGCTTTGGGTGAGCTGCCTGTGGCACCTCCTTCTGGAAGCGATGTTCTTCTGGTGTGCTTACTCTTGTTCTGCCAGGCACGTGGCTACAGCCCATTAGCCAGCGGCATCCATGGGGTGCACAACATGATGTTGCTTGAATAATTACTCTTGGATTTGAGATATTGCACCCTCTTTTGCCCACGCAGCGGAGAGGGGGGAAGTAAGTGTGATTGAGCATGATTTTAGCTCTTTGATGCTCTGTGAATATAGGGCTAAGTTGAGGGTGAGTTACGCTATACCAAAGAAAATGTTGGTGCTCTCAGTGAACTTCAGGTCTCACTGGGTTTTGCTGCAGAGTCATGAGCTTGCCTTGGCAGAAGAAAATCTTTCTTCATGAAACAGCTTTCTCTTTAGCATCGAAAGTTTCATTGTGACTGTGGGATAAAGGTTAGACCAAGTTCTGATTCCAGCTTTTTAAAAGGTTCCTTTACACATATATTTTTCTTTCCCATATTGAATTTTACTTTTCATTATTAAACAAAATGATAACACACTTCTGTAATTAAGAAGTTGGTCAACACATCTAAAAGTTCTTATTTGTTTTCTGCAGGTAACATTGAAGGTAGCTGAATATGAAAGTAATATAGAGAAATCCTCAGGAAACAGAGGTGTTTTAATTGAGTCCAAAGAGAAAGCAGATGATAACTAATAAAAGTTGTTATCATTAATTGTGGGGAGAAAGGTGCATGCAGTGTTAACTTGAAATGAATTTCAAGCAAAATAGATGAATTTGACACTTGCAAATATGGCTTTCTGTAGCACATAATTAACCTGTGGAATTCATTGCAAGAAGGTATCACACAGGCCAAGAGCTTAGGAAGATTAAAAAGTGATTCAATATTTTTATCAGTAATTAAAATGTCCACCGTAACATTTTGTGGAATACAAATATAAATTCATAAATAAATATATAACAGTATGAGGCATACAATGTTATAGGCCAAACAGATGATAATTTTATGCATATTATTATATCAATACCTGTAAGGTATTTTAACCTTTCTCAGATGAAAAAAAAAGTAACTGCAAAAGTCACGACTTAGAATTAAATGTATAATCCATTTTTATTTCTATATTGTGAAACCTTTTTTCTAAGCAAAATTTAGCTGTGTGCACAAAAGCCCACACTTGTCTACGCTTCAGTGGATCATGTGAAGTATAGACTCAGATGAGCAAATCCTTGTACATCTGGCCCAAAAAAGTGAATTCACACCTCTGTTGTGAATGGCTTGGTGACTGTTACTTTCCTATTGAAAATGACACCCTGGAGTTTGTCACCGTTTTTTGGCATGGTGCTTTTTGTCAGAAAAATAATGCTTAGAATCTGTATTAATAGAGGGAGACTTAGTATGCCATTTCTATAATGCCTTATTTGTGGAAAAAATGAAGCAGAGGTTTGGATTCTGTGAGTTTGGGTTTTTTTTGCTTTGGAATATGTGGTTCTCAAATTAGTAATACTCACATAAACTTCTTTTTATTATATTAATAAAGCTAGTACAGAACAGAGAAGAGGTTTAAGACATGTATATTCTTCTTTGTGATGAAACTGTGTGTTACAGCTGTAATTAGTGTGATGTTGTGTGTTGTTGCCAGTGTCTTCAACCTTTGCTGCCAGGGTGGGTCCAATCCCAAAGATATGGATGGAATCGGTCCTCTTGAGGAAGGCTTCCCACACAGGGTGATCCATCCCTGCCTCACAGCTGACAGGGGAGTTTTACAGCTGTGCAAATGAGAGCTGGACTTGACCTGAGAGGGAGGTGCTGTGGAATCATCTCTCCAGAGAAGAGGTGGATGATTGCTTGCCTGGTAGTTGAGAAATAAAGTGGTCAAAGAAAAGTAGAGTTGTCTGTTGCCCAGAGGGATGAAATCTTTTGTTATTAGTTTAATTATTTTGGAGAGGTAAAAGTGCCAACTACACATGCCTTTCTTCATACTACTTCTTTGAAAGGGTGTTTAGTCAGGTTTTACAAATTAGTATTTTCTGACTGTGGAACATGTTCCCGTGTACTAGATTAAATGTCCACATTCCAGGCTTGGCGTCAATTTAAATAATGAATCTGTCAAACCATGCTAATGTATAGTTTAATTTCATTGTGAAATGCTGTTCAGGGGCCAGCAGAACACACTAATGTATTTTTCCATCCTTAAACAAGAAATTAACAGGTTAATATAATGAATTGCTTTGAACTTAGTTGTTGTTGTCCTATTGTAATTTGACGGGAGAGTGTTAGTTATTGAGGTATCAATTTGACTTAGTTTAATTTAGACTGAAGACTTTATATTAATTATTGTACCTGTAATAAATCATCTATGTGATAATTCTGTACACTGTGGAAAATGAGCACAAGTTGCTCATCATACTTGGTTGACTATGTTCATGGGTCTTTTCTGTAAAGTAAAATGGTAGCTATACCAAAATAAAGTAAATCAGGAGTAGTGGTTGTTACAGATTATTTATATTGGCTTTGGAGAAGTACATAGAACACTCATTGGTAGACCATAGAAGTTAAGTCAGGAAAAAACATTCCTAGGTGCCTGCCTGCTTCAGGCTTGTTTCTCCACTCTGTGGCTTGAGCAGAATTGTTGGCAGAAGTGAATGGAGTTCTTATCAGTATATGAGATCCTTAAGAAAATTCAGAGCCCTGTTATCTGATGGTGCTTTGCTCTATTACAGATAGATCCATCCTCTAAATCGATCTCTCGACTACATTCTGTCGCATTATCAGTAATTTATTTTTGAGCAGTATTTTTGTTATGTGAATGAAGTTGGGATAAAGACAAATCACCTGTACGTTTCTGCAGGGAGATGCCTTACTTTTGGCTGAAATTAGGTGCCATGTTGAAAATGTGGAGTTGGTCCAAAAAGATGCCTGTATAACGAAGAGATGATTTGAATCCTTACTGGGCACAACAGACCTTGTATAGTGAATGAAATGAGAGTCTGGAAAAGATTTGCAGGAATAATTTCATTAAGTATAAGCTAATCACTTGAAGAATTATTATTAAAATTATAATTACCTGTATTTTTTTCTGCTACGTGATATTTAAGTGTCAAACTGAATGCATCCTCCAAGAATAAGGTATGTAATCATATAATTAAAGAAGCATGCCTGAAGGAATAAGTGGGCACTGCGTGTGTAACCTCACATTTGTTCCAGTATACACTGGTAAATTTCTCACATTGTCTTTCCCTGCTATCACTAATCTGATGGCTTTATAACCATCAAGCATGTATGAGCTTGTAGGACTGAATGTTCAAAGTGCCTTTAGAGATAGATGATAGGATATATCATATGACGTATGAATAAAACATTAAATTTCCTACCTTCAAGTTTTTTTTAAATACTTAATATTGTAATAATTCTGATTTTAATTGCTTTTAATCTTAGGTGGTTTTCCCCCAGTTTTATTCTTTGTGGAATGAATGGAGAGAATGGAAACAAGGTTTTACGCTGCTGTGTGCTTCTGAAACTGTTGATCTCAGTGTTCATAGCCAGGTTAAGATGTTATGACCAAATAAGAATGTGTGTGCACTGAGCATTTTTTTTGCCCTCAGCTCTGTGGGAATGATGGGCTAATTGAAGATTGAGTGGGCTAAAGACAGTGGAAGAGGAATGTGACAGAAGGGTTGAACTTGCTTGCCAAGTAAACTGACTATTAAACCTGAGCCTTCATATTTTTTCTTGCTGCACAAAAACTATTTTGTAATGGTCACTCTGCTAGTTGAAATGGCAGAGCTGAATATTCGAAACCTACAGTCTGGAGGAAGCTAGGGTAAGTTGGCCTCTGTATGCAGGCAGCTTTGTATGTGTTAGAGTGCGTTATAAAAAGGAAAAGTGTTCATGTTAGAGGTGTAGAGATAAGGTTAGGAAATTCCAAAAGAAGGAATCAGGTGAACATGTTACAGTTGCCCCAGGATAAAATTGTTACATCCCTGTCTGTGAATGAGGCTGATTTTTCTCTCAGGCTGAAGCAAAACTCTTAGAAAACTCTTAAAAAAGTAATTGCTTATGGTGTTTCTGTTGCTATTCGTATTTTGCAAATACTAAATAGTGTGTCAAAATGCAGATTTGAGTTATAAAATCAGAGTATTTCTGGCTTTAAAAAAGTTGAGTGCAATTTTAAAGAATCGAGTTCTGTATTACTTTTGTCACTAAATTATATATTAAAGCAAGATGTTTCCAGCTGGTCACAGATGGAATGTGATGTACAGCATTAGACAGTTGTGGCTAGATTTACATAGCACCTAAATGCTAAGGGCATTGATTGAAATAATTTTTGGTAGCAGAGATTTAGTTCTTGTGGCTTGAGTTTGTTTTGTATCAAACCTTTGTGTTTGTTTGTGTCAAACCTTAGTAGTTTTATTCTTCATTTCTCCCTACTTTTGTGCATGAAAAGAAAAACAGGGTAACAGTACTCAAACCTTTGTGAAGATTAACTGGTATCTAAATGCGCTATGACTGGAATAGTACAGAACTCTCTGAAGGAACAATTTTGCATGAGTGTTGTGTTTTAACTGTCTTTGGTAGGTATGGCCTAGTTCCACAGGAAATATGAAAAGAAAACCAATGTGTAGATGTTTATTAAGTGAAGTAGGTTGTGCATGGATTGTATCACTGTATATATGTGTGTGTTTGTGTGAGCGCATGTGAAAGACACAGATTTCAAATACAAATAAATTCAGTTGTAGCACTCCCTCTTACAGGGATTTATGATGTGACTAGTTCAAAATAGCATTTATATAAATTAAATATCATACTGTCAACTCCGTAGAACAGATTTCTTGGTAGGATTATTTTTCTTTGAAATTTTTGGAGCATCAAAAATTATGTGATGACTTCTACTGTAGCCACGTAGTCGTGTGTTTTGTAGGAACTTTTTCCTTCATGTCACGGTTTTTAGAAATATAACTATTAAATGGAGCATTAAAAAACCTGTCCTTATAGTGCAAACATTCATCAGATTGTTCAGTGCCATCTTTGTATTTTGTACAAGATGTGCCTTCAAATCATCCTGAAGTGAAAGGAAATTTTTTTAAAGTTACTCTTTTTTGAAGTATGGCAGCTGTCTAACAGGATATACTATGTAAGTAAACTTTCTCATGGTCTGTTGACAGCAACCAGCTGACCTCTTGCAGCCTGGTTGCCACAAAATTACAGATAATGAATCACAGAATGTCTGGGGTCAGAAGGGACCTCTGGAGATCACCTAGTCCAACCAACTGCTAAAGCAGGTTCACCCAGAGCAGATCACACAGGAATGTGTCCAGGCAGGTTTTGAATGTCGCCAGGGAAGGAGACTCCACAAGCTCTCTGGGCAGCCTGTTCCAGTGCTCCGGCACCCTCAAAGTGAAGAAGTTTCTCCTCATATTCAGATGGAACCTCCTGTGCTTCAGTCTGTGCCCATTGCCTCTCATCCTATCACTGCGCACCACTGAAAGGAGTCTGGTCCCATCCTCTTGACATCCACTCTTTAGATACTTATAAACATTGATGAGATCCCCTCTCAGCCTTCTCTTCTCCAGGCTGTACTGTCCCCAGTGCCGTGGCTCTGGCACTTTCCCCGCTCTCCTGAATTTCTTGCTTCCTTTTCTGTATCATATGCTCCTTTCCCTGACTGCTGGCAGGGCAGCAGCAGCCACAGTCTGTTCCATGCCACAGGCAAGCAGCTTGGCCAAGCAGCACCTGTGCTGCGTGGCCAGCTTCCTGGAGGGACAGAGAATGAGCCTGTGGTTGACACCTAACTCATGTAGTTTTGGAGGACACTCTTTCCTACCTGATTTGCATTAATTTCGTAGAACTTTCAATATCTTTGAGAGTTACTTAACCAACAAGTTAAAGGCCTTGAGACAATATATAGCTCCATTGTTTGTGCTTCATCTCCTTAGAGTAAAAATAGATATGCAGGCATATATGTGAAGCTACCTTTCCTTGAGAAGTTTTTGAATTTGAAAGATTTTGGAACTCCTTATTTCAGGTATTTCATTTCACGTATTTTGGAAATACTTCTTTTTTTTTTTTTTTTTTTTTTTTCCATTACATGTACTGATTTAGATTAAAGCTGATATAAAGCAAGTTTTAGAAACCGCATTTGCTTGCTAAGGAATATAGAGTTAGCAGCAGAGGGTGGTTAGATAATTAACCATAGGAAAGCTTCCATTATTTCAGGAAGTTTCTCAGTAGGAAAGTTGCTTTTAATTGTATTGAACTATTTTGTGGTTGTATATTTAAATACATGATTTTGGTCTGCCATTGGTGAAGGTAGTATGAATTCAAATTGCATCTATTCTGAGATCTCTGAATGAAGGTTTCTTCAGAAGCAAAGCTCTGAAGGCAGAGGATTCTTCTAGATTGATGAACATTTACTGTCAGTGGCAAGTAAGCATGCACATGTAACTAAATGCATTTTGGGGAACAGAAGAATATCACAGCCTTAAATGCTGCATCAGTTATGTTGAATTGTTTGTGTAATTGGATCTTATGATGAGACAGTTCCTCCCTCATCCTAAACACTGTTCCTGCCAGAACAGCTCTGCAAATGAATGAGGTATGATAGATTATCAGCAGAAGTTGTGCCTGTGAAAAGCACAATAATATACAAGGAGCACTGAAGCTCTCAGCACAGGAAAGACATGGACCTGTTGGAGAGGGTGCAGAGGAGGCCACCAAAATGATCAGAGGGCTGGAACAGCTCTGCTGTGAGGACAGGCTGAGAGAGAGGTTTTTCAGCCTGGAGAAGAGAAAGCTCTGGGGAGACCTTATTGTGGCCTTTCAGTGCTTAAAAGGGGCCTATAGAAAAGACGGGGACAGAGCTTTTAACAGGACCTGTTGTGATAGGACAAGGGATACTGGCTTTAAACTAAAAGTAGATTCAGACTAGATATCAGGAAGAGATTTCTTGCCATGAGGTTGGTGAAACAATGGCACAGGTTGCCCAGAGAGGTGGTAAATGCCCCATCCCTGAAGACATTCCAGGCCAGGCTGGACAGGGCTCTGAGCAACTGATCTAGTTGCAGATGTCCCTGCTCATTGCAGGGGGGTTGCACTAGATGAGCTTTGGAAAGGTCCCTTCCAACCCAAATTATTTTATGAGTCTATGAATTAGTCCCAGTTCTGAAAACCTTGTGATTCCTTCTCCCACCCTATTTTCTTCTGAATAATGTTACTTGCTCATAGGAAATACAGGCTCTAGTGGTGCTGAATTAGAGAAAATTAATTCCAAGTAAGCCGGTCAGCTTTGGGAATGCTTTCACCAAGTGCATATGGAGTGTAAGTTACCGATTCAGAGAACAGTAGAGCTGAGACAGATTGGGATTTCTGGAAAACTTGCCCCTCTGACCTGGAAGTAAATTCCTCCATTTGATGCTGCATTGAAGGGTCATGGTTGGTTACATGCTATGTCTCAGCTGATCTTAAATGACCAGCTGCCTGATATATCCTGGTCTTCCTTTTTGAAAACAAGGGAATATTACTTTTTATTTTTGGTAAATAGGTGTATAACAGATCTGGACATTCTCAGTTTCCTCAACATTAAATATACTTTTGAGTGTAAGAACTTCTTGCCTTGTCAGTGTTGGGCTTTTCTTCTTAACTGATAACTTCCCAGACAAGCTAAGAACTCATATTTATTTGGGAATCGTTCGTGTCACTGAATTTCTAGAGCTCTGCTTTGATGTGTGTACAGTGGACTGAGTGTTTTAAATATTTGTCCAGTTGCTTCAGTGTGCAAACGGAAGCTGAAGAGTTGAAGGTTTTGGTGCGTTTCATCCAGTTACAGTAAGAGGCATCCACAGAGCAAGAGATTTCACTGAGCTTATATGATGAATTACTTCAGATAGACAAATAGCAGTATACAGTTATAGTAGTGTATTCTTCAACTCTGTTTTTTTGTGAGAGGAGAGCAGGGTGAGAATGGTTAGAGTTTTCCTGAGATGGGTGGCTGGTTTTGATTTTTTGGTTTGTGTTGTATCTAGAACATGAGCTTTTTAAGTCTTCTGTGTAAGTAAGATAGGCAACCCAAGGTTTATTTATATGCACTATAGTGTTCTTTTTTCTGCAAAGCAAGCATAAACAAAAACATCTAATGAAAATTTTATATCTAAAACAGTCTTAAAAATAAACAATATAGATAATTGCAGAGCAGTGTTTTAACACACTACTCATCTGCTCACCACAGTTTTGTACACCATTGTTGTCTTGATGACATGGAGTTGACAATGGCACAATATTTGAGTTAACTGCCCATTTCTTTCATCATGTTGAACTTTTTCAGCTGTGGAAATATGGTGGTGACTTCTCTAAATGGTGTAGAATATAAATGGTAATACTGGAGTCCATCCATGCAGTGATCCTGATGAAAAACTGCTGTTCAAACATTATAAAGAAATTGTTTCCATATGTTTGGGATATCAAATAACTGTGCCAACTCAAAATTAGTGGACACCTTGTGTTCTATTACATTAATTGCAGATGTTTCTTCTTAAGGATATCATTTGTTAATACATTTATAGTCCATTTCTTTTAAAAAATAGTAATTTTAGTTCAGTGTTTGTCTGAACAGCCAGACTTGAATGGGTTATAAATCTGCTGTGTTCTTCCCTTCTAAATTGCACATTGTAACTGTCAAACTTTCATTAGTATTGTGTAAGAAAAGAAGGGTTCTTATGTGTGGTTTTTTTTCCACTCTAAAAAATTAGATATATTTCATTAAACTAAGATAATTTGAGCTTTTTTTAGTGCCATAGACTTATGTAAAGATTTACACATTTATATATTTAATGCTGAGTAAGGAATGTGTGCGCTTACTAATTTTATTCCGCCTCCACTAAGCGATACTGCCTTCCTGCTTCAAATGTATTCTAATAGATTATTTTAGGAACCCATAAATCTGAGAGAGCTAATTTACTGCCTGGATTTGCTGTATGTCCTGTTGTCACTGCTGTAGCTGCTGCATGGTCATGTTTCCCTTTCATTCGATAGAGAACCACAGTTTTGTTGTCATTACTACTGTTGCAGGATAAATATTACTCTCTCAAAATCTCTTATGGTCTGTATTGCACAAATATCGAGCATGCTTTCTTGTTTCATTTGCCCCTTTTCTAGCAGTTTATTTTTTTCCCTGAAATAAATTATGTTTTGCATTGATAACTGTTAAGTTAAACAGACTGACATCAAAGGCCAGTCACTGAAACTGTAGGATGAAAGTAACCTCTCCAGAGAAGGCAAGAGATTAATATCTGTGTGGAAATTGCTGCTCGTAGCACAGGGCTGTCTTTCTCAAAATGGAAAAATTACCTTCATCTCTAAGATGTTGACAGGTTCCTAGCTGGATGCAGAGTTCAGGTTCTGGCTTCAGGCAGCTGGACTTGGTGCACTTTACCACCAAATATGAGGTTGATCATTATGAACTGAAGTTAGCTCTTGAAAACTATAATTCATGTGAGTAGCTGATAACCAGATTCTGCTATAGCTTGGTGGAAGCCTGTGCTAGATAAGGATTTGAAGAACTGAACACTCTTTTGAATGGCATAGGAGGAAGTAGTCCTTCCTGGAACCCACCCACGCAGTTTATAAATGTCTCCTTTTATAGAAGCTGTAAATTCCTAATGATGCATGTTTCTCTCCTTCTCTTTGGTATATGAGCTATCCTGCTGAGATCAATCAAAGCCACTCTCAAAACCACCCAAAAAACCCCTCAAAATAACACGCACACATACACACAACTTCACAAAAAATACCACCACAATTTGGTTTTTTATATTGCTTTGAGCCAACACCTATTAACATTGCACAGGTTGCAAAGGACATATGACACCGTATCTCTGCAGTGTATTGCAAAATGCTCAAGGATAGTGATTAATGTTGCAGATACACATTTATTGGCTCTCAGAGAGTCAGGGAAAAGTAATTTTCCAGGGAAGCACCAAATTTAAGAGAAAAAATGTAGGGACTTCTTTGGACTTGTACTTAATTTGCAAATCTGGTCTTTAAGTAGGGCTGCTAAGAATTTTCACACAAGTATCTTGGCTTTCTGGAATGACCTGTGTTTCCTGTTTCTCAAACACAACTTCAGGTTCATCTGATGTGTAGCTATATGTGTGGTTCTGTTTCCATGAATCAGGTGACAAGGCTCGTACTCTATACATTTAAGTTGTGTGTACATGCACTCATCCAGATGTCTGATTCTTTGCCTCATCTTTCCATTCATATTTTCTACAACAGACGGAAAGGTAGGAGAAGGTTGGTGTTCTGAAAAAAATCTGCCCTCTTATTTTATTTTTTTTCCTTTAAGGTTTAGAGATGGAAAAATATTCCATGCTACTCTTGATACAATGGCAAATTGAATAATATGGGGAAAATCTGTGCAAGCACGTTACTTTGCTTCTTGATATTTTTAGGAAGTTTGCTGTTCAGATATAACTAAGCTGCAACCATTTCACATTAGGTTAATAAGTAATCATAATGGAGAATAGGGACACTAGGAAGTAATGATTAAAATGTGGTCAGTTCTGTCTCCACCACATAGATTAATAGCCATATTAGTTCAAAACCTCAAGTTTCTGGAAAAGATGATGATTTTTTTTTTTTCCAGTGTTGTATTTTCTTATCTTGGGTCACTTGATTATTGGTGTCTCAGAATGAATTCATGTGTCTAAGAACAAGGAACCCAATAAAAAGAGTTATTGCTACATGCAAATTTCTTGTAGGCAGATGAGGAGGTTTCCCTGGCAGCAGAAATGATGTGTTTCCAGTTAAAGATGTCAAAAGCATCAGGCCCAGGCAGTAGGATCTCTTGTATGTGCCAGTTAATAGTAGTTTTTCATGAAAAACAAGTGTTAATGGAAAAACAGGCTCTTTAAATAAAGTAGGGATGGTATTTGTGAGAGTAGTTCTGTGAAGGAAATGGCTTCTGCGACTTCTTTGCTGGAAGAGCACTACTGACCTTTGAGCTGATATTACTGGGTTGAAACACTATCTCCATTGTGTGTTGATGAGTAAATGCATATAAGTCATTTAGGATTTATTTTTTTTCTGAAATGTCACTGAACTAAATATGCATCATTTTCATTTGAATGAATCTGCACTGTCTGATAAAGGAGAAGTGGGA
The DNA here is from genome assembly GCF_964273445.1 of Streptopelia decaocto. Taxonomy (NCBI): domain Eukaryota; kingdom Metazoa; phylum Chordata; class Aves; order Columbiformes; family Columbidae; genus Streptopelia; species Streptopelia decaocto. The sequence goes on from NC_138663.1 coordinate 89,476,611, forward strand.
CTACTTAAATGTAAAAATTCTGATATGAGTATTGACATTGTATGTGTAAATACAAAGCTGAACACCTTTGTGCCACAGATGAGTTGGAAGTATTTTTTGATACCTTAAAGAGCTTGAGGATGTCTTGTTTGTCTTACACTGTATAACCTTTTTGTTTCCACACTGTCATGGTGAATGCCGTAATCCACCAAAATTATTTAGATGGTTATTCTAACAGTTCTGTAACCATCCTTTATATTGTTATAACCAAGGCCATTTTGTCATCAGCTTTTCAATTCCAGAGCCAGCACCCATCATTTATCTGCATAACTAAAACCAATGATAAGCACATTTCTGCCAGAGTGAGACTGATAATGGTTTCTGTTAAAGTCTTTTTAATGATTCAATTTGAAGCAGTGATTTCCAGAGGAAGGAAATTCCATTTGTTAGGGGTCTTTTACTTGTTCATTTTATGAAAAATGTAGCAGAGAATAAAAAATAAATTCTCCTTTTAAAATTTCTCAGGCTTGCAAAATAGCTGCATCTAGAATAGGAATGTGTCATTAGTCCCCACTTCCAAAAAGAAGAGCTTTGTTTGTGGAATTATATTGATGTAATTGCAGATTGTACAAACTCTCTTCTGTTCTAAGAAAATTCCGGGTCTCTAGATACTGCATAAATTAACTGACATTGCTTACATGATTTTAATCATGTTTGTGGTTCCATGTTACCTCAAATTGGAGAACAGTGGTTTAAATGACTCCTTATATAATATACAGAGCATTACCACTGTGCTAGTAAGGTAATTATACTTGTGCTTGAGCACAGGAATAAGCATCATGAATTTGCGTCTGAAGCATTTACTGTTCACTTGAGTTCATACAGGTGGCACATGATTTCCCAATGCTAGCGGCCTCCACCTCTGCAGTTCTCCTGCCATCACACTGAACTGTTGGCAAGTTTTCCTGATCCTAATTTTTAGTTCTGTGCAAGTCTATTAAGTGATTAAAAAAGGGAAAAAAAAATCAGAAATGTTAATGAGGAAACTATATTCATGTGAGGAGAAGTGTTATTTATGAAACATATAATTTGCTGTAATTCAGGCAACAGAATGCAGGCAGTTTCCCAAACTTACCTCTAAGCAGTATGTGACTGGGGATGGTTTGGCTTCAGTAAATTAAGTCCCAAGTGTGGTGTGTGTGTGTGGTTTTGGTTTTCTTTTGTTAGTTGTTGTTTGTTTTGTATTTGTGTTTAATCTGTTGCTGTGGACAAATGCGAAGCACTGAGATTCTCATCTTGGATGCTGACCTTGATTTAGAGGACTCCTGCTCAGACAGTGGAGTCAAGATTTTATTTATTAGGATGGGAGTTTGTATATGTGTACTCTAGCCAGCTTAAGATTATGTTGGTTTTTTTTTCAATAAAATGGGCAATGCCCGTAAGATATCTCCATCTATTTGAAAATCTAATGATTCTGGTAAAGTTTTGCAGGGAGTATCTTACGTGCATGGACCATCCCAATAAACAAATCTCCACTTGCTTTAAAAACCTGGGCAAGGTTGCATCATTTTCAGTTCCAGAAACTCTGCCACAGTCTTTGTTTTTCAGTATTTGAAAGCCAGTGGCAGGGTCTGGGTGATTATCAAGGAGACTGCAGGTCCCTGTCCCGTGGGCCAGTGGGTGGCTTTCTGTGGGGGCACAGACCGCACAGAAGCCTTAGAGCACATGAAGGGAACTTCTTATGAGCAGGTCTGATTCCTGTGTTTAAAGACACCATGGTTGTTTAAATAGTTTTAGTTTTTTTGTGGGACCCAATCTTCTTAGTGAATTGAGGCAAGTGATTTTATATTCATGTATACAAGACAGAGTAAAATCTTTCCCTTCCTAGGGGGCTGGACTCCTAATAACTACCTGTACGCAAGTTGCCATGCTTTGAGGTGCCTGAGAACAATCTGTCTTTAAATATATCATGATGTGTCTTCTCAAATCTACTTAAATATTTACAAGTTATTTCCCAAGTAAAACTTCAGAGGTTCATTCCTTTCTGTTTGTGACAGTTACAATTAATTGTAAAATGGTGTGATGAGAAACTTATTGTATTTTTGTGACACATTACTAAGCAGACTGGATAAGGTAATCCTAGTGGTCCCTTTTAGTCTGAAATGCTATAGCTCACTCTCAACTGATCACAAGTAGAGTTAAAATAATTCCTCTTTTCAGCAGCCATAGTTTGCCTTGTCCCTTGAGAAGTGAAGCCTTTTAAGCCATGGACTCAGGTGACCATGCAGTTCACACAGTTGCTGATACTCAGGACTGGTCGCTACTTGAATACAAATCCATCACTTCTGGAGCTGCTTCAAATGGGATAAAGAAGAGTGGTTGTGGAGAGGAAGTATAAGGGAACAGGCTGTCATCTAGTGTGCCAGACAATTATTCATCATGTCTTTGTATTTATGGCATCCACAGAAAACCCTTAAAAACATTTCAGGTCTCAATTTCTCTTTTTAAAGAATCCCTAGGATGATCCCCAGGCTGATTAGCATTCAGTACTTCAATGCCACTTTACTGGTAAATAATCTTGTTTACAGTAGAGTTCTAATTTTTTTTTTTTTTTTTCACTGTGTGGGCAATGGGAACTTTGGCAGAAAATGGAGCGAGAGAAGTTCTCTGTGTCCCACCTCATGTGAGTGAGAGAGTTGTGCCATTGGGAAAAAAATTAAAGGGAAAAACTGCCAAAGGAGAGCAAACTTGTTTCTTCATTTTCCTATTTTACGTATTTTATGACTTAATTTTTAGCTCCCTGCATTGCTTTAAGCATTATATAAAGATACTTCCCAATATATATAAAGAAACTTCCCAAAATCTGCATGTCATGGATGACTGAAAAATGAACAAAGATGCAGTGTTCTACAGCCGCTCATCCTCTAACATTTTGTTCCAGGTTCAAAATCACAAATTGTTGCGCTTCCTTTTTCTATGTTGAACAACTGCTTCTCAGACTGCTCATTGTGTCTTCTCCTATCTGCTTTCAGGATTGCAGGTATCTCCCAAGTGAAACTAATAGGTTCATTGCTTTTCATTTGTGACAGTGTGACAGTGTATCCTCACCTCTGATCACTTCTTGTTCTACACTGTGGATATTTCTTGTTGATTCTCTGCCACGCTCAGCTTTCTGCTGGTCATAGCAACTTTTTGCAGTTAATTTCCTTTGGGTTTTGCAGTTCTTAATTTGGTAGCTACTGTCTGAGCCCCGACCTCTGTTTTTTCTTGCTGACTTTGGCACTGTTAGGGTTCTCAGTGCTACTCCATGCCTCATCAGTGCCTGTTCAATACCAGTTAGACTTCTGTAGCACTACCTCTTTCCTGCTTTCCTATTTGTGTACCCTGTGAGGTTATATTTTGGACAGCAGGCTGTTTTATAGCAGAACCATTGCACAACGAGAATGAACCATGAAGCTCCTCTCTTTAATAACACAGTGTTGAGGTTTTGAAGATGTCTCTAGTAAATCACCCAAAAAAAACAATAAGGAATCAAATTATTTGTGCCTTTGCTTGAATGTATCACAAGAGGTTAGGTGCCTTTTTCAGACTTCTTCTTATTTGAAACAGATTTTTCTGTTTCTGCATAAGCATGTCACCATCCTTGACTTCTTTATCTCTTTCTTGGTGGACTAAATATTTTGTTTTCTACTGTTTCACAGGTTATGGGTTTCTTTCCCATGTTTAATGCTGAAGCACCTTTTGCTCTCAGTTTGCCAGCTCTCTCAGCTTTGTATCAAGAGGATCTGTGTGTGCATGCTTGTGTATACCTGTACAGGTCATTGAAAATACTTACAAGCAAATTTGATATGAAAAGACAATTCATATTTTTCATAGAACAAATTACTATTCTCCCACATTTCAACAATTTGTCTTTCTTACTGTATTCTGATAATTAATAAATAAGACATGGCAGGGCATGAATTGTGTTGAATTAATTTATACCTGGTAGGTTTTTAGCTTTGAATCTGACATCTGAATGCAGTCAGCAGAGCCATGCATGCATTAACAAGATTCTTGTGGAAGCCCAGCAGTCTAAGTTTATAAAAAATACACACATATATATGTTTTCATACTTATTTTTCCTTATATTTACACACACATAGACACACGCCCCTGAATCTGAAGTAAGTGGGTAATCACTGGCGAGAATCCCATAGCCCATTTTTCTCTGCAAATTCTATGGGAGGTTTGTGAGGTCTCAGCTAGTCAGTACAATATTCAACTCTGTGTAATGAAATGAGCAATTTACAGTCACAGCTCAGAATTATTACCAGTCATTCCTCTAGATTTCTCCTGCCTCTTTTATAACAAGAAATATTTTTGTGGCCTGAACTATTGCTGACAGCTTTGTTGTGAGCTTTCTGACAGTAATAAAAAAGCCCTTCCAGTACAGCAGCTAATTCAAGATTTATGAAGCATGTGGAATTCTTCCTTCTCAAAGACTGAATGTGCACATAATCAGTAAGCAGAGTCTGAATACAAGAAAACTGAGGAGGGATTGCCCCTTGTTCTGCCCAGTGGACTGTATAACACCTGCTATTATGAGAATCAGACCCCCAAAGAAATTTGAGCTTTTTCAATCTAGTATGTAATTTTTAAGCATATTTATAAACACTGAAAAGGCATGAAGGATCAAGAATATATATCTTCCCCTTTTTTTTTTTTTTTTTTTATGTCAGTGTATTTCTCCCAACCTGTTGCAGGTTTTTGTATGTTTTCTATTTCTTCTTGCCACTACTTTAATCATTAAAATGTACTTCCTAGTATGTTTTTTGTATTGTTTTAGTTTGGGTTTTTGAATCATATATTAGTATTCAGATTGGTTTGATGATCAGGTCTTTCAAAAGCATTTGAACAAAGTTAAGATTGCAAGTCTCATTTTTAAGATTCTATTTCTTTTGTGGGCTTTGGAAATTTCACTTTACAATCTTTATCAAGACTGATGCTTAACAGCTGTTCTTATGTACAGCAAAACTAGTGAAAAATAAAAACAACCCAGACTTCATAAACGTCATGTCACTAAACTCGTGACTCTTCCTCCTTAGTTTGCTTGGTCAAATTCATGTGCATGCTAAATATGCACTGGGTGAGCCAGTGCATAAAAGAAATTTGACCAGATGGCTGTTGTCTCGTGCAGTGGGTAGAGTTTGTGCTAAAATTGCCGGAAGCAAGCGCCTGACCTGGAGACAACTTCAAGACTGGAAGCTTGTCAAAAGTATAGAATTAGAAAGGTAGTGGGAGTGGAGCCACTTAGTAATGTGAAAAACAGTTCATTGTTATTAATATATCGCCTTATTACAATAAACAGTTGCACTTTTGTTTTCCTCCTGCACTTTCCCAGGGATGTCTTTTGCAGACTTCCAGAGGATTTTGGTCTCTTCTTTCACCGGTTTTAAGTTTCCTGCAAAAGTTGAGGAAAAATTGTGTAATCCTGCAGACAGCAGTGGTTATTCCTGCTGAGTTTATTGGACTTGCATCTGTTACAGGTAATTTTGGCCTTGGGGTTTGAACTTAATGACCTTAAGTAGTTCTGTCCTGTCTTATATTTCAGTATTGTAAAAATACCAAGGCAAATGAAGATGCAGACAGATTTTTCCAGTCTGCTTAGACTAAAATCATTGCTAAGCTTATCCAGTGATCTTTTCTGTGTATTACATTTTTGCTTCCTTCAGTTTTGCTTCTAATGTGTCCCACTTCTCTTTCATTCTGCCTTTGGGCCTTTCTTAATTTTTTAGTAAGGATGAGTAAAAGGATGCATTACTTGACAGAGTGAAAGTGAATAATTTTATTAAAAGAACTGTGTGTCTGTTACCCGAGCTTATGGTGTGAATCCCATGGTGTGAAGCCCATAACCTTGCAAGCATTAGAGGTGTATGTAGGTCGCTCAGCATTTGATGCGTAGGTTTCTTGGCTTCCAAAAGCTTGGGTTTTTTTGCAAGCCCAGAGAATCTCAAAGGCTGCAGACAAATACTCAGCAACATTGAATCTAGCTTACATCTCTGTGTTCCCCTGCAAAAGGCATAATGCATTTTGCGGCATGTGTAGTAGTGAGAGTAATTAATACTTCAGTCTTGTATTCCTGAAGGAGCAGCATGGATGTGTTCTGTTTTTCCTTCTGTCTGGTGGTTAGGGTTTCTTCCCAGTTAAAGAAGGCCCAACATGCTCTTCTCTCCTCTGATCCAGAAGTACAAATCCACCTCTCACCTTTGGTAAGGACCAACAAATTACCTTGTGTTGCATCTTGGGATGGGATGCAACATTAGCTGTAGTCAGTGGCCTGCGTTTGCTTTGGGTTATCAAATGGATAAAAATTCCTGAGTCTAACTGTTGAGCTGCTGAATAAAAAACAAACAAACAAACACAACAGACCAAGGACAGAAGCAGCAGCATCACTATAAATAGTTGTGTTTGAAAATGCAACCAGCACCATTTCACTGAATTATTTTTTGAGAGGATATGTCATCCGTCTTCAGGGCAAGCTCTAGCCGGTACATCTGAAATGGAGTGAGTCCTTTAAGGCTTAGTAATTTAAGGTGTAATATTTGAATGCAATTTTTTGTTGTTGTTGTTGTTTGTTGTTTTTTTTTTTTTTTAGCATTTCTCTGCAAGTTGGCTCAGGCAGCCATCTGCCAAGTGTAGCGTCCTTTCATGGATACCATTCTAGGTGCCCAGCTTTATCTGTGAATTAGACGCAACCCTATGGTATAATGCTTTTGGCTTAAAAAGTCAGATATTTAAGCAGTGTTCTGTCTTTTAAATTTCTTTGTCAGATCCGAGTCTCCACATGAACAGTTGCATTGCTGGGAGTAGCATATGTCCATGAACTAGGGATACATGTTCGTGGATGTGGGTGATGACTCTTACCTTGGGCTGGATGTGGGAAGATACAAATGAAGTGTCGTTAGTCACTATCATGTGAAATTTAGTATAATTTCATTGTAAGATGAAATCAGAGGGCAAGAACACCTTTTGGTGCGTGGATCAGTAAGATAGTTAGGGACAACAGTAATTTATTAATTTCTGAGTTTTAATTTATAAATACTGAATAAATAAACATCTCAAAACTTACTAGATCTTCTTTTAATTTCTCTTTTGGGAGGATATGTATAAAAAGGCACTGAGAAAGACTTCCTTCTGTGCACACAACTAAGCAAGCAACTTAATATTAAAATATGAAAGCAAAAATGTTACTGGCAGATAATTCATATTTTAATATTGATAGCAAACATTTTCACACTAAAATATGTATAGAAAAAATGAAATTGACTATTAAAGATGTATGTAAAGAGAAAAATGTAAATGATATTTGGAAAGTGACATGCCAACTATGATCTACCCTGACAGCTTTTCTTTTTAAATTTGGAAATTTGAAAGAAAGAAATCAGATTACAAGAAAAACTATTGTGTACCACAGTAACACACAAAATATTCATATCAGTAGAAGTCCTTTGTTGCTAATACATGCCAAATTAAGTAACAAATGGAAATATATTGAACAGTCATACTGCAGAGAATGAGACATTGAAATCTGACTCAAATTTAAAAATAGCCCTCCCTACTCTTGCAGAAACTGCTATGGAGAGACTCTTCCAGGAGCAGCGCTTTGCATCTTTCCCTCCTGCATACCTCTCTGGTTGGCATGTGGTTCACTAAAGTAACAGCACAGAGAAAAATATTTGTCGATAGTAGCAGGTGTTCATTGTTCTTATACTTCAAGATATATATTTTGCATAAACCCGAGCTTCAGGTGTTATGGGGGGAGTAAGAGGACTTCAGCACCAGCCCACACGTGGGCTCAGGTGCAGGATGCTTTGTGGTGCTGCAGTTTCTCTCCTGTCTTCCTTTTCCCCATTCACATTGGCTTGCATCACTACCTGTTACTGTGCTTCGTATGTGCAAGGTATTTCAATGGACATACAGACAACTTCAAATGTAAGTGAGCACCTGTTTTCTTTAGCATTTCAGTTGAGCCTTTGTAGAAGGATGCTTTGCTTTTGCGTGTCGCTGGTATGTGTGCAAGCTTTCAGATGCAGAAGTGGAAGTGAGGGTTAAGGTAAATTTTAAAAACCTAAGTTTATATCATAGCTTTTACTGTGCAAACAGTAAAACAATTTTCTGCTGGCCCTCAATTCTCATGCCTGCTTCTGCAGTCAGAGACCTAAATAAATAAATTTCCATGGTAGGTACTGGACTAGAACTCAAAAAATACCATAAAAGTGTATGTGTTTGAGGAAGTTGGACAACCTGAGCCTCCAGTTTTCATGTATGTGGAAACTGCAAATATTTTGTGCTTTTTAAATGTTGCTAGCTTAAGAAAAATAGATCCTCATGGCTTGATGTTACTATTAAATAATTTTGTTGTTTTCGCTGTTTGAACACTTTCCTCTATTATTCATCAAGAAAAATAGATTAAACCTGGTCCTCTATTAGGATTTTTTGTTGGCAATAAAGGCAGTTCGGATAAGCAGTGAGCCATTCAGTTCTTCACAGTGGTGGGCTTCTTCCCAGGTATTTTATGTTCGGTCAGTGCCTACCTTTGGGGTACCTGAGCAGCAAAGGTAGGCACTGTGGGAGGTGGTAGCAGATGTGGGTGAAGTGTTTTCCTGTGGCTGCTGTTTTCCAGGAGACTCCTGGCACCTAAAGGGCAGCAGGGTGAGTTCAGATCTCTGCGGGGTTCCCGTAACTGTTTCAAACAGATGGATAAATTTGTATTCTTGTTTTTAGGTAGAAGTTCAGCTCCCCTGCTAACTTGCATCCCAGACTCTCCCATCTGTCTTATTTCTTCCCGCAGCCCTACTCTGCATGGAGAAACTGGTGAGCTTTAAGGGTCAGTGCTTCCCTCCAGGCTGACTCATCTTTTTCCCCATGCTCTTTGAACTGGTGGTATTTAAATTGTCAGTATCTTCAGTCTGTCTATGTGGTATCTGTCACAGAGGGACTCCAAAGCTAGTTTTAGGCGGACAACAAGGTCCAAAACAGGCATTTATTCTGTCCAGGAAAGTCCGGGAAAACAACCAATTAGAAAAGGGTTTATACAATCAGTTAGCACTCTGATAACATGAAATACAGATTTGGATATCAATTTGAGGAGATGATTTGGGGTACAGCAAAATAAGAATAAAGGAGATCCACAGTGTGCATACATGTGACTCACCAAAAACAACGCCAGAGCTGTCCCTGACTCCAGGAAAAATACACCCACATGTCCAGTGAGGAATTATATTAAGGATATATGCTTGCCTGAATCTGGTGAGGAATTATTAAAGAAAATACATGAGCTTATATTTAAGCACAGAATACACTCGCTGGTCCAGAGAGAAAAGTACTAAGTTATCACTCACCCACACACAGAGATGAGGCAGTCCCACTTTTCTTTTGGGAGGTTACCTTAGATAGCATCCCAGTCCTGGGAGACATCTTGGTGGCAGCATTTGGCCCACAGCTCCAAGAGGACTACACAAAGAGCAGCCTTGGTGGGACCCCGTTTTATAGTCTGGTCAGATCTGGCTGTGGGCATTCTAGAAGCTTGGCGGCTTCTTTGCACCCCCTACTGTGGCTACTCCACTCCTCTCTCCTAACGACTCTGACCTGGGTCTCACAATATGAGCCATTAGCTACCCCATTGAAGGAAGGGGGGGTGCTGTGCACACATGCAGCTGCCACATCAGTTCTCAGAGAGGGTGGGGCATGAAGAGGGGGAAGCAGGAGAGAGTGTACTGCCACAGTAACTTGCTCAAAAACTTGGAGGAGATTCTCAACTTAATACCTTTGACTGATTTTTAGCTCTTCTGTGGCCTTACAATCTTCTCTTTTTCCCTCTGGGGACTCGACTGGATGTAGGAAAGAGGTGAAGCAGAAAAGTGGTGTATGACCGTGTATGCCTGAGCAGCGTGTGGTTACATTTAGGTGGTCTCTACTTGAAGAAGCTGTAACAATGGCCAAAGCACTGAGTCAGCACAGGAAATCATGCTCCTGACAGCTGCTGAATTTCCCTGAACTTGGTATTCAAAAGGGTCAATGTCAGTGTTACCCTAGAGCTGCATGAACTTTCTACGTAAAGCTCTGATTCAGAAATTTACTTTTAATGCACAGTTAAGTTTACTTTGGTCTAGTAAAGCATTGGTCTGCCATGCTTCGGGCTCCCAGGTCTTACGTTCATACTTATTTGCTTTTCTAAATTAGGATGAGATGGTGTATAATCAGTGAACTGAAAAAGCAGATGAAATTTGAAAGCTTTTACTTATGCACTACAGGGAGAAAGTAATGAGGTGTTCTGCCTGAAACCAGATTAATTTAAATGTGTCAAATTGTTCTACAGAAATTTCTTATCAAAATAACCTGCAAGGTGAATTTTACAAGATCTCTGATTAGTACAAGTTACCCTTACCAAAGCTGTTGATATTTTTTTTTTTCCTTTCACCTCAGGTTAAACACTATTTTTATTACTAATACAAAATTATTTGTTATTGAATACTGTACTCATGGCTGTATGGCACATTAATTAATTAATTAATTTTGTGTCATACAGAAAATTATACTTGAGCACACATACCTAATTGTGATGGTTCACGTGGGAAGGTGTGTATATGTTAGTACCACAATGCAAGGTATGTCTAGTAGAACTGATCATGCTACATACTTTAATTTCCAGAGCATTTAGTATAAAGTAGCAACTCAGTCTGAGGATCAGACCATTATATCACTATTGGCTGTCTAGGAATGTATTTCAAGTATCTGATGGTCTGGCAGCTGGGAACAACCCCAGGCAAATTTTTCAGAGGGGTTTCTTACGTGGGAATAATTGTCTAATTTTTCAAAAGCTGGAGAAAGCTAGTAAGGACAAGAAAGAAACTGGAAATGTGAAGGATGAGTTTGACCGGGAAACCTTACTCCAAAAAGAGGGATCCAGTGAAGTATCTGCATTCTCATTGCTGCTTGATACAGCACACAATGTGTTGAAAAGGGTGCTAATACTGTTTGAGGAGATGCATACCAGGATGGAGGTCAATGGTTTATCCAAATATATATGTAAAGGAGGAATATTTTGGGACTAAGGATGTCTTGTCCGGTATGATTTTTTTTTCTTTTTCTTATTTATTTTTGAGGGAAGGGGAAATAGATGATAGCTTTACTTTGTGCCATTTCTGTGAGGCATAACCGTGTTTGAGACATGCATGTGAAGAAAGAGGAGGGGACACTGTCAATTTAATTGTTGAGAACAGATGGAGAAGTGAATAAAAGGAAATTATCATAAAGGTGGTAAAAGGCATGTATATAGCACAAAAGTGGTAACTAACTTGAAAAACAGGCAAGGTAAGAGCAATTACTACTGATTGTTATTTATAAGTTAAATGGGTTGAGGTAGGCACTGGCTTTCTTTTGCAAAAAAAACCCCAAAGTAGTGGCTTGGGAGTCTAAGAGATTTTGCTTTTAGAAGTCTTTCGGAGTTTTATCTTTCTTGAAATAATATTCTAATAAATTTCAAATAAAAATGGTGTCCATGTCTTTCTTACTCTGAAAGTTGGTGTACAATGTGCAATCTAAAACAGAATGAAAAAAAAGCTCCAATTATAGAGGTATTGTGTTTTTCACATTGCATTAAAAGGAAAACATAATGGCTTTGTTTGTGTACTTTCAGAATAGGAGCAAAATGATTTCTGAATGCTGAATTTTGATAGAAAACAATAAGCCTCATTTATTTGTATGCAATTGTATCTATTTTGATGGTGTCTTTCATTGTTCTGATTTTGCCAGTGCATTTGTTTTTCCTTTTTCTTTCTTTTTATCTTCTCTCCAATTCACTGTTTCCAGGGTAGAGTTTCCAGTGATATAAACAGGCAAAGTTCTTCGAAAATGATGAAGTAATGTCTTCATTTAAAATGGTAAGGAACTAACTATCCTAATTTGTTTAGTTAAGTAATAGCTGTTTTTCTCATTGTAAGCAATGGCATTCCACTTTTTAAATTAAATCGTTACTTTCTAGTACTTGAAAACATTGTGACAGCAGTTGTTGAGACAGTGGAGTCATGCAGAATTTGTGATTTTCATCTATCACTAATAGAAGTCATATGTACAGAGCAAAAAGAAAATATAGTGCTGCTGGCAAGAATTTATGAAGAGCTGTATTCTTTTGTTTTTATGCACACCACAGTGTGAGGTAGACAGATGCCAGTGTTAGTGGCATAATATTTCTAGGAGGAAGGATGTGTTTGTATTAGATTGGTGCAAAAGGAATTGCATTTTTTTTCATTGTTGAAATTTGCCATTCGATATTGGAATACAGTCTTAAGTAAATGTGGTTACGTTATACATCATTTTAATGCGCTTTTCTCGCTTTATGGGTTTGGGGCTTTTTTGCTACTTGCTGTTTATTTTATATTTATTTTAAACTATGGAAATGATGTTAGACGAAAAGCAAATTTGAGCAATTTTCTTATTCGAGGTCAAAATGAGTCATAAAGCAGCGGAGACAACTCACAATGTCAACAATGCATTTGGCCCAGGAACTGCTAATGAACGCACAGCGTGGTGGTGGGTCAAGAAGTTTCACAAAGGAGATGAGAGCCTCGAAGATGAGGAGCATAGTGACTGGCCATCAGAAGGTGACAAGGACCAATTGAGAACTATCATCAAAGCTGATCCTCTCACAGCTACACGAGAAGCTGCAGAAAAAATCAGCATTGACCGTTCTGTGGTTATTTGACATTTGAAGCAAATTGGAAAGGTGAGAAAGCTCGATAAGTGGATGCCTTGTGAGCTGACCAAAAATTTAAAAAATTGTCATTTTGAATTGTTTTCTTCTCTGCTTTTATGCAACAACAACAAACCATTTCTCGATTGGATTGTGACGTGTGATGAAAAGTGGATTTTATATGACAACTGGTGGCAACCAGCTCAGTGGTTGGACCAAGAAGAACCTCCAAAGCACTTCCCAAAGCTAATCTTGCACCAGACTGAGAAGTCTGCTCAGCAAATGGATGAAATGCACTGAAAACTACAATGCTTGCAGCCCACACTGGTCAACAGAAAGGGCCCAATTCTCCTCCATGACAATGCCCAACCACACGTCACACAACCAACACTTCCAAAGTTGAACAAATTGGGCTACGAAGTTTTGTCTCATCTGCCATATTCACCTAACCTCTTGCCAACCAATGACCACTTCTTCAAGCATCTTGACAACTTTTCGCATAGAAAACACTTCCACAACCAGCAAGATGTAGCAGATGCTTTCCAAGAGATCGTTGAATCCTGAAGCATGGATTTTTATGCTACAGGAATAAAAAAACTTATTTCTCATTGGCAAGAATGTGTTCATTGTAATGGGTTCCTATTCTGGTCTACCATCTGCATGGTACATTAGAGCTCATTGTTTTGTATGTGAAACATGGAAATTTTTTTTCCTAAAGTATGTTTACTTCTATTTTCATATATTGGTTTTTGTCTTCCTTATATTGCCCAGTTATTCAGTATTGTCAGGTCTTCCTACAGCTAACACACATACGGAGAGCTTTTCTGCAAAGGTTTAAGAGCCACAAAGATGATTAAGGGAGTGGAGCATCTCCCTCATGAGGAAAGGCTGGGGGAGCTGGGTCTCTTTAGCTTGGAGAAGAGGAGACTGAGGGCTGACCTCATTAATGTTTATAAATACATAAAGGGTGAGTGTCACGAGGATGGAGCCATGCTCTTCTTGATGACAACCAGTGATAGGACAAGGGGCAATGTGTACAAACTGGAACACAGGAGGTTCCACTTAAATATGAGAAGAAATGTCTTCACAGTGGGGATGACAGAGCACTGGAACAGGCTGCCCATGGAGGTTGAGGAGTCTCCTTCTCTGGAGACATTCAAAACCCGCCTGGACACATTCCTGTGTAACCTCATCTAGGGGTTCCTGCTCCGGCAGGGGGATTGGAAATCCCCAGAAATTTGGAAATTCCCAGAAATTTGACAGACTTATCCATGTCTACATCTGTTTAGCAGAAAACAATCACAAAGAGGGACTATAAACACTAGGCAGGGGGAGGTAGGGGGAAGTGATAAATTAAAATCAGTACTGAAAGTGAACAAAAAAAATAGTAAGGGAATACAGTAAGGGAATAATAGTTTATTGCTTATTGTCTGTGGAGCATAAGAATATGGAACAATTCTTTTTATTTCATATATTTTTTTCTGACGTGAAATTCCTTGTTCTTGCTTTTTAGAGTTGTTTGCTCACTGTCAGATCTGTAGGTTTCTTACTGGTTCAGTGTATTTAAGAAAGTATTTAGCTGAAAATAAATGGGCACAATAATGATGAAGATAGTGGCAAAAGAAGTTTGTAAATTAAGAGAGAAAGCACTATCCTTCAAGGCTTTGTCAGTACCCAATGCATATAGGACCCCACAGTTGTTTCACACTTTTCAGCAATATCCATAATACACGGCATTAAGTATTAATTTGGGCTTTTATGCTCCAAGGACTTTGCATGTTAGTAAACAGTCTATTATCCACATATTTTTGTTCTTCCTGCTCCACCTCACACCAATAGATCTTGCATGTTTGTGTTACTGAGGAGATACTGGGTAAAGTAGGGACATCTGAGTATGCCCTGACAGCTTTAATATCGTCCTGAAAATGAGCTGTTGTGAATTGCTAAAATTCTGAAATGTAACTGTTCAAATTTAAGCAGAGGGGAGAGTCAAATTGCTGTATCCTACAGGTCTTCTTATGCCTTTGTTCCTTAAGATCTGAGCAGTGCCCTTTTCTGTGTCTGTCTGTTAGTATGCTGCATTACAGGGCCAGGACACTATTCTGATCAGTCTTAAGCCTTGTTTGTGTGGCTATTGTTTCATTGCCTATCTAGCTAAAATATTTTGTATTTTTAAAGATCCTTTTCATAGGGTTGTTTTCTGCTCTTCTGAGATACACAGAATACTTTTTCTTCATGTAGTGTTATGTGATGAACTGCCGAATATCTGCTGTGAGGTGCTGAATGTCCTCTCCTTGCACTGATTTAATTGCGCTTTAAGTTCAGTCACCATGAAAGAAACTTTGGAAGCTTACCTCCCCTGTCAAAGTCTGCCTGGCCCTCTAGGTCACACACAAATGTGGGCTAAAAGAAAAGGAAATTGTCTGTGGTAGCTCACCTGTGCTATTATAACTCAGTGAAGGAAAATACAGAAAATGAAGCCATCCAGTCATAGTTGTTCAGCTTGGAGAAGAGAAGGATCCAGGGAGTACTTAATAGGGTCTATAAGAAAGATGGGGACAGACTTTTTAGTAGGGTGTGCTGCCATAGGATAAAGTGTTAATGGTTTTAACCTCAAAGAGAGTAGATGCAGACTACTTGTAAGGAAGAAAGTTTTTACAATAAAGGTGATGACACACCGTAGATAGCAGACAGCATGTTGCTTGCAAATACTGTCAGAAAGAGATCTACCTCTAAATGAAAAAAATATGCTGGAGTTATGAAACAGTGGTCGTGAATGCTTGCTTTCTCTTATGGGAGAAAACATTGACATTATATTGATGTCATTTCAGTAATTTCTGTTTTGGCAATGCTGACTTTCTGTGGGCAAGAAATGCCTGTTGATTTATACACTTGTGCAACTAACTTCATACTTGATGTATCTTATCTTAGAGGACTGACATTCTGTTAAAGTAGCCTTTAAAATAATACTGTCATTTAAATGGTCAGCAGAAAAGTCATTAATTATAGATCCCATTTTACACCTCATTTAATTTATTATTTGGTAGTTATTTATTTTTGCCTCTGGCTAAAAGAGAATAAATCTACTCATTCATTCTGCATGGTGTTCTGTCTGCTTACTAGAACAGAAACATTAAATATCAAAACACTTTTTTGTGTGTGTGAAAAACTAATTGGTTTACTCTTTCCTTCTTGCAGTTTGTAGATTTTCTTTGATTTAATGCTATGCAATTAGCAGCTGTGGAAATACTTCACATATCCATCTTCTTAACTCATAGCTGAAATACCAGAATTTCTGGATGTTAATGGTTCCTTTGGTTTTAGATTGAAATCGATCACCTACCCATGCTACACTGGTGTATTTGAGATGTTGCAGAATTATCACAAGAGGTAGCCCTTTTCAGGAGACATAGAATAGACTGTTTCTTTATACATATTTTCATGATATCTGAAGTATCGTCACTGGCCTTTAAGTTGTTGCTGTTTGAAATGAATGGGACAGCTGGGAACACTTTCTTCAGGCAGTTTGAAAACTCAGGGGGCTCTTGCTGCATCTCTTCCACTTCCATCCTGTGTTTTCCAGATGCAAGGAAGGTTTACAACTGACGTGAAGTCAAATCTTAGGTTGCCTGTACTCTCCTCCTTCAGATCTCAACAGGAATGTTTTATCTACCTTGGGAAATGCTGGAAACTTTTGCTCTTCTTTCCCTGAATATTTGCTATTTCCAAGTTTCATAGTACTGCTTGTACTTATTGTTTTGTACTTCATGCTTTCTTGTAAGATTTCAACTTCTAAGTGTGGAAAGAGGTTTAAACTGGAATTGTGATAGGGGAAGGTTGGCAAAGCTCCCAGAAGGTGGCATGTGAGCCTTCGTCAAGGTAGCATGCTCAAAGTTTTCTGTTTTCTCTTTAAATTGGAGAGGGAATTATATTCCTTCAGTTTTGAGTCCAGCCAACTTCAAAATTGCTATGAATTTGTCCCAGTGCCTGAAGGAAAGACAGAGTGAGGAATGTACAACTTTGTAAGCAAAAGATAATATCTGGGAGTTCAGCTCTTCAGGTGCTGTGGTTCAGGTTGCTTCTCAAGTTATTCTCATTCCTTCTCTTCCTCTCTCTCAGTGTCTGCTCGTCTTAAACCTTCTTCCTTTTGATGCCTGAAAAAACTTGGCAGTGAAATCTTTGTGCTGTTCTGGTGAACTTCGATGTGTCGCTTCCCAGTGCTTCCTGTGCATCAGTCTGCATGTGCCTGTTGTCCCTTTGGTCTTTTGGAAGATCTTATTCTGTCTATAATAGTACAAGAAACTTCCCCAGTGGAGCCCTGTTTATGTTCCAGATATTCTGAGAATGTAAAGCGCCCCGTTTTCTGATGCACTATGCAAGTCTGCTTTGACTCATACAAATACACTGGTACTGATGGCAATCAAAGTAAGGGGAGGAGAACAGGGCTTTTAGAGGGTGGTTTATATACAAAGACCGTTTTACACACTAAATCTAAAGAAGAGGAATACTAGTTTTAGGATTATATATTAGGATTTCCTAAACTTAAACACAATTAGTAAAACAGTGGCTTGAATTAAAGTTCATGTCTTGATTTTCCTTTTAATGGATATGATTCATGTTCACTGAATGGATAAATGAAGATTAATGAGCCCTGGAAAATATGTTAATTATACTCATAGGATGAAATTACCTTATGATGAAACCATCATAAAAAGTGTTTATAGACTGTAAACAATATGCTCTAATCTGTACCATGACTCTTGCCTCAGAGATCTGCAGCATGTGTTTTTGAGGGAATAACAGTTCATAAACATTCAAGACAACTGGATTACATTTTTAATAGAGAACCCATTACATGACTGATGAAAACAGTGTGACAGTCCTCAGTTATGATTTTTACTTTGTAATTGGATAAGGACTCACAAAGCTGGAGGAACAGGAATTTCAGTAATTTTCTGAAACTTTGAATGTAATAGTAATACTTGAAGATACATGTACAGAAAAGTGCCTGGTTGAACAAGAAGGGTTAGACCTTTAGAAATGTGTACATTTGCTTTTGAAATAGAAGACAAAATGTAGTGCCAAAATTAAAATAAATACACAAGGGGTGAATGCAGGTAATTACAGGATTGCCTGCTCATGCTTGGATGAAGAAGGTCAAGATCAGGACTGAACTCCAGAAGCTTTCTGCAGTTGAAACCTATTAAATAGTCTGTGCACCTTTAATGTGTTAAGTGATTTTTTTAAATTGCTTTTTTGTGTTACATGTGTGTTGCTATCCAAATCTGTTGATCTCCACAGAACACACACTGCCTCTATCCCCACCAAAAGCAAAAGCAGGAAAAAAACACCCCATCTGAGAACAAAGTGAAGTTGTGTCTTGGGATTGTTTCAAGGTGGGTTCCCGTTACAAAGGGAATATATCTCATTCTTTTTGCATCTGCATGGGTTTCTTTTTTGTTTTGTTTTGGTTTTTTTTGGCATCTAGATACGTGATGACTTTTATTTTTATGATTTTGAAAAATGTAGCTATGTAACTGTCCAAAAAAAACATGCTGTTGCTCCATCTCTTTCCTTACAACTCTTTGTGTTGTTTATGTTTTGTTTACTTTCTGTGTACCATGGCATCTTTAGCCAGTGTCCAGAAGATACAAGCCATCGTGTATAAATGTTGATGCTTTTGGTGACTGGTCTGACATTTTCCAGAATTAGAAGTCCCTATACTCTGTCACTGTTCCCTCCTTTGTACAGTGTAGCTAGGGAATAAACCACTGCTTTGTGTTGCAGATTCAATGTATGAAAGTTTGAGAGACTGTTCCTTTGCCATTTTAAGGACTACTTTGAGTGTTTAGCCATTTATCCCCAAATATCAATGGTTCATGTTTTCCTGGATCCAAGAAAGAAAGTTTTGAAAAACTTTGCTTTGGCAAGCTATTCAGTATTGCCTGTTCTAGTTGTCTCTTTGCTTATGTCTGTCACTTATGTCTGCTCTCTTCTACCTTTCCTAGTCTAACAAGGTGGTGCTGTGAGTCTGTGCTCAGGTTGCTGGGGAGACCCCTGGATGATTCTCCATGGAATTCTGCGAATTGTGGTGATACAGAAAGCTTCATGAATACTCTGACAAATGATATGGCTAGCAGAAAAAGTAAGGGGTAGATGAAAATAAGGTATTGGTTCATCTACTGCATAACCAATCAGCTTCAAAATGTTTAAGGCGGTGGTTTAACTTTAACTTTTTTTCTTCCTGTCTTCAGCTTTTTTTTTCTTTTTTTTCTTTTTTTTTTTCTTTTCGTTTTTTTTTGTTTGTTTGTTTTTTTCTTCCCCCCCTCCCCCCTCAAGTGGTATTGCAATTACAGAGTATTACTGACCTGGTTTTGCAAGTGCCAGAGCTTTCTCTCTTTTGTGTAATGCACTTGCTGATAAAGATGGAATATATTTTTACAAAAAATTTTTTTTTCTAGATATATTCTAGATATATGTCTTTTCATTAGCTGTGATAGTACCTAGTGAGCTAATAACTTTTGTATGATACAGACCTGCATCTGTGGTCTTGGGTTTTTACAGCAAGGCCTCTTTGGATGCTCTGGTTTGCGTTTTATCATAAGTAGCCAAACTTATGAGTGGCCAGGCTCACTGGAATTCCAGGCCACATATTGTGAATTTATCTTAACCTGGTTGCTTGGTGACTGGGTCCTTGAAGACCAGTAAGTACCAGGAGATAAAGAGGAAGCTCTGTCAGTAAAGGCTGCAAACCATCAAGATAAGAACAGTAAAAAAGATGCCTGGAGGACGGAGAAAGAGAATTTAATAGGAAACGAAGAAGCCCCCAGGCCCAAAATTACCATTGGACCACAAGGTATGTGGGCAGTGTGTGAAGGGCATGTGAAGAGTGGGTGCACAGATTGTGAGGGTTTAAAAGCCCATGCCTCTTTTGTCTCAGGGTCCATCCCATCAAGAGGCACCCAGTCCAGACTGGTTTTTTGCTATGTCTTTCAATTTATTTTATCTTTTGATTAAATTATTTTTTTAAGCACAGACATCTGAGACTACGCTACAGGAAACCTAGGGTCAGAAACATTTCTTTAACATCCCCATGGGTCTGTCATGTGACTTACCTTGTTTGTGCGGGGATGCTGGGTCTTCCAATACCCAGTTGCAAGGCGAAGTGATCCCAAGTTATCCTGTCCTCTATTAGTCTTCTCCAGCAGCAGAGTACAGGGTACCCTCAAGTACCTGCTGTCCTCTCTCCCAGAGCATCTTCTACCCACAGGTCTCAGAGTCACGGCAATTGCTTGTACTTATACTGTATGTGGGTTTTTGCATGTGGATAGTAGAGACTGCATGATAGAACATCCTGGCTCATCATATTACTGCGTGTAACATGTAGGGATAAGGAAGACTTCCAATATAAATACGTGTTCCTGAAGAGTGATTTATTGTAACAATTCTTTGCTGTTAACAGCTACTGTTAAGCAGCAGTGATTTTCATTAGCAAATGGCCCTTTTTTTCAGCTTGAAAGCAATGTAATTAATTGCAGCTATCTTTTTTATATTGTTTGGGATTTCACTGCTGATTCTTAATTACAGCACGTCTTTAGGAGAAAAAAATTTTTAAGAAAGGCTTGTATGGAAAAGTCCTTTAAAAGTTGCTACACACATCTCCACAATCAGTTATATTTGCTGGTTGCAATTTATGAATGTCGTTGCCAGAACAGCTATGCAAAAATGTTCTGTACCATAGTCCTTTCCTGCACTGGGGGGGCAAATGAAACCATTGCAGTTTTGTTAATTTTAATTCAATTTCTTTTTACTGTAACCCATTGAAATATAAGTGATGTAATCTCAGCTTCCTCTCAGTAGGATTCAAAAGGACTTTTCAGTCGATGTTGCTCACAGAAATGGCTGCTCCAAAATGGGCAGAAAACTTTTTTCTTCTGTGGAGTTTTTCTTGCTTTGACCTCCATAAAATAAAATCCTTTCTAAAACAAGCCATCTGTTATGGGCTATTAAAGTGACATAGTGTAGCACTGAGGAAGTCTGAAGCATTTGTCGAATTATTATATCAATAATAACTTTTTAAAGCAGAAAAATAACTTTATTGCATTAAATGATATTGCTGCAATTTAGCTAGAGTAAAATGTTAATGCAGAAAACACAAATGGGAAACACCTTATTTTTTTTTATTTGCTTGGTTTTTTGTTTTTCGTTTTTTTTTTTAATCTCAAAGAGAGCTGGTAACTGTGATATGCTTTGAGTCTTGCTCGTTGCTCAGAGGGGGAACTGACCAAGCCATGATTAGAGTGCTCGGGGAGAAAGGAAGAAACATTGCTGCTGAAAAGAGACTGTTTTTTGCTGAGAAGGTCTTCCTCAGCTGGACAGGCATTTCAGGTGTTCCCCAGCAAAGAAATACATTGCTGCATGCAGGGAATAGAAAAGCCATTTCCTTTATGAATCTGTTTAGAATTCAGACCACATGTTTGAGTCTCACACCAGTGTGATTCTGGTAGTTGAAAGCAATGCCTCTAACAGGAATTTTGGGCTTCGTGGTTGGAGTAGAAATTTAATGTTGGTTCTTGCTCATGCCTGTGTGGACCCAGACAAGCTACAGTAAAGGAGATTAAGATCAGTGGTTGCTTCCATGCTGAACAGAAAATGGCTAAAATAGGACATAAGGGCATACAAAGTCTTATTAACTGACTTTGATCGGATTGTCTATTCTTTCTACTGCCACTCTTATTTCTGGCAGTGATATTTTCCCTATTGGGGATATTTCAGTCATGTAAAAGGTCCCCATATAGTTGTATTGCTACAATAAACTCATTCTGGCTTTGTACATATACCATTTCTGTAATTATTTTGTAGGATTATGCATAGGGGCAAAAGGCATAAATGAGTGACTGTTGCCAAGTGGATTTTCCACTTTCCAAAGCAGTCTTGATGACTTCATTTGCCTGTGTGCTGTTCCAGAGGAGATCCTGGTTTTACAAATATTAGCAAATTCCAGATCAAGCCTGTTCGAGGTGAAGCACAAACGGGAATATATTTGCTGTCATGGAACTTGTGATAAAGTGCTTTGAACCCAAGGAGTCTGTGGCTTCAATTAAGAAAGTCTTCCTTAGTCTGAGAAATGTTTTAGTATTTTTCTGGCAGAGAAAAGTTTGGTCAGGTTATTAAGGTTGAAGTCTTTGTTGTTGAGATCTTTGCCTTCTCCAGCTACATATGTTTTATTTTACTGCAGTTGTTGTCTTGTGTACCTTTCTGCTACAGAGTTTTATACTCATAAATGGACTTTATTTTTTTAAAATTATATATATTTTTTTAAAGTGCCTGACATGATTGCAGTCTTTACACTAACAGTTGGACTTTGAAGACGTTATACTGTACTGTTTTTTTTTTAAAAAAAAAAACAAGTTATGAGTATATTTTAATGGTATTCAGAACAATTGCATTCAATCCTTGCTTGCCATCACTCCAGGCATAATATTTGTTGAATATCTTCCCTAAACAAAAGCTAAACATCAGTTTTACTTGTTTTTTAGGCAACTGTGTTACTGGTAGTTTTTTTAGGCAACTGTGTTACTGGTAGTTTTTTCACCTTTAATCCTGAAATGTTGGTGAAAGATTCAATCCCAGATTCACATCCAGATTTCCTCAAAGCACGGAAGATTTACAGATCTATGAAGGCACTTTGTCTCTGAATGGGAAGCTTATGCTGCAAGTTAAAACCTGCACTTCTAGTGTATGGCAAAGTAAAGGGATTTCAAATTGTTTGCAGATTGCAGGCAGTGATGAGTGAGCACTGAAAACATTTGAACTGCTTTGCTGTGGTATCAATCTGTTGTGTTAAGAGAGAGCATATGGCCACGTCACGCAGGCCCCTCGGCTATTGTGAACGCTGGCACCTCAGCAGATTTCTGATCAGGAGTGTCTGATAATCCACAGGTGCTGGTGGTGAGTTGTTTGGGATTCCTGCTCCTCCTATTGACAGCTGGCATAACAAGATATCCAGGTAACTTACATGCATATGGAAATGTTGGGTTTTTTTTCCTTTAACGGAAGACAGTCATGAAGCTGTTTGTTTGTGAAGTGGAATATATTATGGTTTAACATTTGTGAATGTAATATCTTAAAGACTTGGACAAATTTTAGGTAATTTTGAAATTATTTTGAACTTAGCCTGGTAATGTGTTTAACACAAGCTTCTAACAAGCCTAACAATTTGCCTTATGTACAAATTTTCCATATAGCTACTATATCCAACAGTAAACAGACTGTATGTTCTAATGTAATCCAAATTTTAATTCAATCATATGGTGACACCATGGTGATAATTTTCTTTGTGGTCTAGCAATTACACTTGGCATTTGCTGCACCATACAAAACATCTTAGTTACACTTGAGTAGACTTTGTTGGGTTTTTTCGGGGTTTTTTTGGTTGTTTTTTTTGTTGCTGTTTGTTTTTTTTTCTTTTTGGTGTTTCTTGTTTTTGTTTTTTTTTTTTCTTTTTAGCAGTCATATTGCTAAGAAACCTTTACCATTATTGTACAGATATGGTAAAGAACTGATTTGTTTACAGTTAAAAATACAGCTCTCCCAAAGTGATTCTGATTATTGAAATTTCTCGTAGCATGTGAAGGAAAAAATTGTTCTTTAAGGAAGAAAACCTTTGGCTTTGTTATGAAATTCTTAGGTAATCATGAAGACTATCTCATCCCAAGACTTGAAAGTTTGACACTTATATCTTTTCATGCCATCTTAATAACTTTGAAGACAGTAAGTGGCTCATTCTCTGAAAAGGTAGGATGAACAAGACGAGAGCACTTCATGAATTAGTTATTTTTCTTGTTCATTGTATTTCACTGGTGATATTTCAAAATACAATGAACAATTGTAATAAGAGTTACAGGGAAATTATCTGTAATCCAGATAAAGAATTATTTCAGTTTTGAACACAACCTACCAGTTTAAAGTTTTATGGTAGTGAATATGGGACTATTTTAAAAAAGGTGGGGGGGGGAGTGAGGGAGCCTATTTTCTTCAATTCAGTCTTTTAGACTCCTAGGCATCAGAGAGAAAAGTAAGTAAAATAGAAAGGTGCTGTGTCTTCTTGTGAAATTGCTGGTTTCTGCTGCCACGATTCTGCATCACTGCCATTAGATCTTACCCATATATGTTCCTTTTCTCTGTGAAGTTTTTGTTATGGATGTGTTCTTATTACCAGCATAGTAACACTGACGGATATGAACAGAAAATGGTATGTTACTGTACGATAGCTACTGGTTACCAGGAAAGTGTTGAAACACAATTGGTTTCTGATTTTACAGGCCAGAGACTATTAAAGCGTTAAACTAATAACATGCGGGGCGGTGGGAAAGTTGTTGATGTGTTACTTGTTTCAAACAGTAGAAGAGAGCACAGAGCTGGTTTGTGTAAGGATGGAGCTTTGCTGAGGGCAAAATGTGGTGCTTCAGTGTCCTGGGTTTCTGGTGGGTCAGATGCTTTGCAGAAGCTGTGACTGGTGCAGGTCCAGCACAGTGAGCAGGCAGGCTGCGGCTCTTGTTCCCTCTGAGAAACATCGCTGATTTGGTACCCATTTCTTTGTCTGCCAGCCAGGGCTGCATTTTAAATGAGCTGCTTTTGAACATCTCACTTTCCCATGGGAGTGGTGTTCCTTTTGCTCTTGAAGCTGTTATGCTCAGTGTCTCATGGCGGATGCTGTGCAGCTAAAATTCAGGTGATGGTTTAAGGTTGCCTGATCTTTATGAAGGACAGTATGGGGAGACAGCTGATAAAAATGAGCAGGAAAAGGCACAGAAAGGTAAAAGGAATAGAGCCTGTTGTGTGCTGGGCTCCAGAGGTGGTGGCTTGTGGAGTGAAGCTCTACAGGGTAGGGAGGAGGAAGGAGTAAGGAGGTTTGGTTTGATTTTGAGGTAGAAAACAATGCTGCAGGGAGCAGCTAGAGCCCTAATAAGGGTCAGAAGAAAAAGGTGTGATCTCAGA
This sequence comes from Streptopelia decaocto, assembly GCF_964273445.1. Lineage (NCBI taxonomy): Eukaryota > Metazoa > Chordata > Aves > Columbiformes > Columbidae > Streptopelia > Streptopelia decaocto. The sequence goes on from NC_138663.1 coordinate 89,501,323, forward strand.
GGTTGAACTTTTGTTGAATAGTTTTACTTTGAAAAAAGAAAATTGGAGTCCTGGAAGAAGAGAAACATGCTGTCCCATGAGAGCATTCTTTGGCAAAGAGGTCATTTAATTAATCAGATGTGTTGCACAAGAAAAAGCTCTAATCCATCTCTTGTATGTGTGTTCAAAACCAAACAAATGTAAAGCAGTTCTCTTTGTGTGTTATTTATAGCTGCTAGTCATTGCAACACACTGTTCCTCTGTGATAACCTTAGGCTGCACTTTGGCTTTTCAGACTCCTAGGAGTTCTCTGGAACAAGCTTTCTTCTACAGCAGCTCTTAACTTTGGTTACTGGCACGCTATGCACCTTGCGAGTCTCAGAACATTGGACTCCGCCGTAGTGCTGCAGGTGAATCGGATGTTTTGCGGAACAGAATTCAAGCCTGCAAGTGACTGGAGGCTGTTCTGAGGTTTATTATTTTTATTGGTACATGTTTTAAGGCGGCCAAGATAGTAATCTTTTTGGATTGAGTGGCAAACAAACTTTTTTCATGGATAGTGTAAGAGAAGGCAGGGTACGAGAGTGAAAGGATTCCACGTTTCTGTTGGAAAATGCCTGTGAAATAGAAAGCTGACGAAAAAATAACAAAAGCGGTTTGGGCACATGTCATCTGCTCACTGTTTCCATTAGCTTCATTGTGGGTCCACCTCTGTAAACAGGATGATGACTGAAAGTTGTTCAAACTGTTATTGTGAATATGCCTAATCCATTGGCTTTTCCCTTGCATCTTCTTTACTGAACACCAGTTCTGATTTGGAGGCAGTTTCCAGGCAATTGTTCCAATCCATAAATGATGTAACAAAATGAGGCCATTTTAGAGTTTGGTTGAAATGCAGGACACCTTTATAACATGGTATAACAGCTTTCACGTAGCTTAGTTGCCCTCCTTAATTAACAGGTAAGTCCTATCCCCCAAAACAGATTCTTACTGTGCATGTTAGAGATTTTATTTCAGTTTGGAATAAAATCAAGACTTCATTACAAACTCCTAATTTTATTGTATGATGTTTCAAGTTTGTAATGGTTCACTGTACAGATAGGAAACCAAAATTGCTCCCTACCTTGTAGAGTCATTGCCCTCTTGTTGTTTTGTTTGTTTAGAGAATGTTTTGGGACTTGTTATCTTGGTCATTGTTTTTTTACTTATTCATTATAAGGATCCATGGATTGGTTTGAGAATAAACCCCATACTAACTTATTTCTTTCATACAAAAGCGTTTGGTTGAGTTCTTCTGAGCATTCCATTAAATCTCAAGATATAGTTCTACTCGGTCACAGACTGCTGCTCTTTAACCAGAAGTCACGAATAAGGAATGCAGACCCTGTGTGTGTTACTGTTCATGATCTGCTGAATATTCTCATAAATTATGCTTGTCTAACAATAGCAGATACTCAGGTTTCTGGGAATCAGAGATCAACAAAAATGACAAAGATGTGTGTAACAGGGATTTTTTTCAAAATTGGTCAGCCTTAAAATATTTGCTGGTATTTCTGCTGTGTTCAGAGCCCAGATCTATTCTATTTTATTCTCATATATTTAAAATTGTAGGACTGTAGCAGATAGACAGATACTTCCAAACAGAGACCCAGGTTATCAAAAATTTGAAGAACTATTGCATGATCTCGTTGATGTGAAGAAAAGATACTGGAAACAGAGTTCTGTTGTGTTCCTCTTGGCCGAAATGTGATTCCAAAGCTCTTCAAAAGCAAGGTTAATGGCTGTTTTCATTATATAGCCTGGTTACATTTCATAGCAATTTCTGATTGTATCTGCCTGAAGCATAGTGCAAACATGTTCCTTGAAATAATACGACACAAGTAAAAAGTCATCGTGCTAATAACTTTAGTTTCCATTTTTCTCTAGTTTTTTTCATGACATAGGTTATTACGCACAAATTTGTATCCTTTTTCTCTTTTTTTTTTTTTTTAAAAAAAATAAGTTTTGTCTGTTTTTCATAGGTTTTACTGGAAGTTTGTAATGGATTAATTGTAAGGCAATAGACTAATTATAATGTGATCAGCAAGTGACTGTTGGACTTGTGTTACATTAGGCTGGGGTAAAGGAGGAATATCTCTTTCAAAATAAAATCCATTTATTTCTGCATTTAGGCACCAACTTGCTTATGGAGATTTTTGAGGCCATCTCCTCAGTTCATATGGTGCAATTTAAGACCACCTAGACCTAAGTCTTTAGGTGATTAAAATTACTGCATCTAACAACCAATTACTAGTGAACGGCTACACACAGAGAAACAATAAGTTTCTCTCAAAGAAATGATGTGACATTTAGGTCTCAGCACTTGATTAGGTGAAAAATGTCCTAAGTGGACTTGGAAGTATCACAGAGCCATAGGTAGGATTGAGGAAGAAGTTACAGACAATGAAAAAAATTAAATCCAAATATTTTTAAGGAATTAAGATATAAATCCATGTCAGAAATACCATAGCAGAACTAACTAGCAGAGTGCACACAAGGTAACAGGCTAATCAGAGATAAACAGGTTCCCTGTGAGGAGAAACTGGGACTTAACATTCTGAGAAAAATGCAGACATGCAGAACGGGACAGCAGTGTAGCCTACACTTAAGGTAACCCAGATCTAAGCCTATTTTTCTTTCTCTTAGGTATTGTAAAATGGCCCAGACTGAGAAGTTGAAATTGCAAGACAGTTACCTGAAGCTGAGCTCTGTCTGTTGGCAGACAGAGTTCTCGCCTCTTGTGTGTCCTCAGCCTTGCGGGCACATCACTGCGCTGCTGTGAATTCCCTTGAAAGGCAAGTTTTCTCTCTGATAACCTGAATTACTGAGAAGAAAAAAAAATCCCCAAATGTGTCAGGCAGCAAGAGCCATGGGATGTGTGTATTCCAGAAGAACAGCAAGGGCACAGCAACATGTTTGTGACCTGTGAGGGGCAAAGCTCTGCTCTAGTTGCTTTTGCGCATACCTATATGCCATTCTCCAAAGTAAAGGGTGAAGGATGTGGGATATAAACTGCTGTTGGATCACTGAGGGTTCCAGAATCCCTGTGATGTTTTGAAAATGATTTGAAAATTCATTTAGATTCCCTAGCCCTTTTTTCTTGCATGAGAGGATATCGTCATACTCTTTTTTTCTGTGTAACAAAAATATTTAGAAGATAAAATTGTTTGCTTTTCCTGTATTGACTATTACTATTTTTAGAAGTCCTATGAAGATAAACACAAAGCCTATTACTTAAATTTATAATTGGTGAAAAGAAACCAAGCTAACAGTTGCATGTGATGTCTACAATAGAGCTGTATCTTCCTCATATTAGAAAAATCTTGAGTCTGAGATAAAAGATAAAATCCAAACAAAGAGTATCCCCTCCCCTTTATAAGAAACTGTTTTAGTCTCTCTGATTAGGCATATTATTTTCAGTTGAAGCAGCTGCATTTAGCTATGCCTTATCAATACTAATTTGAAAGATTTATGCTCTGGAACAGATCTAGGAATTGACAGTTATTTCATATAGTACATGTGGGTATCTTTATCCATAACGGCAAATATATATTAAGTCTTGAAGGCATATTATCCTTTGATGCATGCTTAGCTCCTGCTACTATTAATGGGAATTAAATATGTTGAAAGAAGAAAATACTCTCTGGTGTGTCGTTTTGAAGACCGCAGCTTTTAAATGCCTTGCTTTGTAGAAGTGGCTTTTCCGTTTTGACCAGCGGTGAAGAACGTTTACAACATTATACATGTGTACATTTTTAAATACAAGCCAGAAATAATTGTTTACTTGGAGAGGATAATGTTGCGGATGTTGCAGTTGTGGCATTTTCTGTTATGAATGTAATACAAGTGCAAAGTCTTAGCAGTGGCAAATGTGCAGAGAACTCATGCCGTATCCCTGAGCACTGCCACCATCAAACAGGAGCTCCAAACTCTTTTCTCGTCAGTATCTGTGTTCAAAGCTCTCCCTCAGGAAAGTCATGAGAGGAGGGAGAGAGGTAGAAAGACTTTTCTTAGTCCTTGTTCTGGCTGCCTTCTTGGATTTTGCCTTTAATCTCTTTGCTTCACTTTGATGCAGATACCTAGGCAGTTCCACCAAAAAGTACTGAGAGGTGCTCTTTGCCAGCTGCCTTCTGCGTTTGCTTTCTCTTTGGGCCTGTCACACGTATCAGTGCTGCACACAGTGGGTGGGGGAGTTACTGCTTCAGCAGTCTGGTGTTGAATGGCTTTCTTGCATTTTGCAAAAGTGAAGTGGAGAATGCAAATTCCAGCATGATCTACCTGAACTGTGGCAGCAGAGTCTTACAGCCCTACCTGTTGTGTCCCTTTAGGTGCTGATTGTTAGGAATTATTATTTGGAACAAAGTCAGTTGTGTTTTCAGGTCACTAAATATTACCTGTATTATTTAAAGCTCCTCTTTTATCAAAACAGAGTGCAGTTTCTCAAATTTGAGCGACAGCTTGTTCTTGCAAGTATTTGCCTAGCCATGTGTTGTATGGTGCAGTGCTTGCAGTACAGTGTTTTGTGACACATTGTGTTAATATATTACCTTGCAGTTGCAGTTAATATTTGAAACAAAATATCTTTTTTGTTGTTGCTGTTCAAAATTTGTGAGTTCATTTTGAAAATGCAGTCACTGAACCTTTATTGAGCTGTCTTGTGAAATTGTCTTGCAGGTTATTGCATACTTATGATCAGGAAAGTTAGTACTTCACTGTATCTATTCAAATAATAAGTCTTCTGGCAGAGATTGGGGATGTTTGACAAAAAAAAAAACAGGTATGGAATCTTTGTTCCTTGTTTTTATTAATGAAAATGACAAGCCTGTATAAAACATACATTTCTAGAATAAACTGCTAGTAATAACAGGAAGGAAGAAGGTAAGATCAAAATCGAATGTGATTCAGGGAGCAAAATTTGTATATTCTGGACCCCTTGGAGAAATTAAATCAGTAAATTCTTGTTTTAGTTTGAATTTGATTCTTTAATCCTTTTCACATGCTTTTGCAGCAGCTTTTAAAAAGTGGTAGTTTAAATTCACCAATTAATTGTGGCAGTGTCCTTTTAATCAGCAAAGAGGGAGAACTGGCAAAATTTACTTGTGGGATTGCAACTAGAACTTTGATGGATGTGTGCATTGTGAATCAACACTGAAGGGGCAAACTGTGAATGAGATTTCTTAGTATTTTATTTAAACTAGTTACCTCAGAGGCTGGTATCGGTAGTACACATCAGCATTAAGCCTATATCAGATAGTTAGGATCACAGAATGGTTTGGGTTAGAAGGGACCTTAAAAGACACCTAGTCCAACCCCCCTGCCATGGACAAGGACATCTTCCACTCAACCAGGTTGCTCAAAGCCACATCCAGCCTGGCCTTGGACACTTCCAGGGATGGGGCATCCACAGTTTCTCTGGGCCTTACCACCCTTGTGGGGAAGAGTTTCTTCCTTGTATCTAATGTAAATTTACCCTCTTTCAGTTTAAAGCCATTAGCACTTGTCCTATCACTATATGCCCTTGTAAGAAGTCCCTCTCCAGCTTTCTTGTAGGTCCTCTTTAGGTACTAAAGGCTGCTATAAGGTCTCCCTGGAGCCTTCTCTTCTCCAGGCTGAACAAGCCCAACTGTCTCAGTCTGTCCTCACGGCAGAGCTGTTCCAGTCCTCTGATCATTTTTGTTGTCTTCTCTGGCCCCTCTCCAACAGGTCCATGTCTTTCCTGTACTGAGGGCTCCAGAGCTGGACATAGGACTCCAGGTGGGAGCAGAGCAGGACACCAGAGAGGAGCAGAAGGGCAGAATCATCTCCCTCAGCCTGCTGGTCACATTGCTTTTGATAGAAACCAAGATATGACTGGCCTGGGCTGCAAGTGCACATTGCCAGCTCATGTTGAGTTTCAAGGCCTTGACTGTACTAAGTATTATCCTTTGGTGCTCTGCACAGTTGTGAATACACTTGTTAGCTGGTTAAAGCAATATCCAGCATATCTGTTGAAGTTTTAAGTGTGCCTTTACAGCAAAATGTAGACATACTTGAAGAGACCTGCTCATCTACAGGGTCAGAATGCTTTCTTCTCCTATTCTTAATTTTAAAGTTACATATGTGATACAAACTGATAGAATTTAAACTTTCTGGGATGAAGTATGGAGGCAGGTCTCTACCTACCTTTTAGGTACCATTTTGCTTCCAGAGCACTATGAGCAGTGTCCCCAGCCTGAGATACCTTTCATGTCTGTCTCCCCTCCCTGTCAAGTCTTTCCTGCAAATCTCAGAGCTTTTGTTGGGATAACTTGAAGAGGCCTCGGTACTGTGTATCTGGAAGGTTTTTCTCTCTGGCCACCTGGACTTGGAGATCTTGGAATTCTTATTATGTCCTCATTGTCGTGGTTGAGACAGACAAACGACATAGACCAAGTTCTTCCAGCATGAAAGTGGTAGATGCCATTTATTGCCACAAGTGCATTTTCATACAGTTTTACCAATTCATGTGTCTCTTCACTATTGGTTACAAGTTACAGCAGTAACATCTCATTGGCTAATTTTGCTATCATCAATGTTACTCTTTTACTCCCTTCTTTCTCACGGGTACATCCTTAACATCTCCGGATATTCCTTTACTCCCATCTTTCTCACTGGTAGGCCTTCATATCTTCACAGCTAATTTCTGTTCCCATGTCCTCCGTCAGGGAATCCATGGACCCACCATAGTCCCCCACACCTCATGCGTTTCATCTTTTAATACATCTGTATCTCGCTCTGCCAACACCTTATTGTCCCAGCCTGTGACCTGTGGACTAGACCTCAAGCGAGACCTCTCATCCTGTATAAAACGCCTCCAACCCTGAACAGTGTTTTTGACAGGGCATTGCCCATGCAGGTGTCTTTGTCTTGAAGCACATCACATTCTTCAGGGGCTGCCATGAATTATTTGAACATGTTTGTTTTGTTCCTCAGGACTGTAAACTGCTGTAATTTCAAGTAAATGTGAAACAGTTATCTGCTTTGTGTTTAAAAGGAAAATACAAATTTTCCATCAAAAGCCTCGTTTAACATTTTGGCAGGAAATGTACATGTTCAGTTTGGAAATAATTCTGTTCTGATTCTTAATGACATCCACCTGCACAACCTGATTCAAGCAAAACTTGTTTTCTTGCATCCTAGGCCAGTATGCCTTTTTTGACACATACAAACACAGGCACACACATGCTGGTGGTACTTGTATAAGACTAAATTAGTCTGTCTTTTTTTTTTTTTTTTCCCCAGTATTTTTCCTATTTTAAGTCTTGAAGTAAAATCGGATGAATGTGATACAGTGTAGCAGCTTGTTGTTGAATGATACTGGATCCTACTCCAGTTATTTCAAATAGCTTTGGAAGATACAATTCACTACTACCTTTCTAGTTAATCTGCCCTTCCGTGCAAGGTGATACGTGTGGGATTTAATTCCAACAGAAAAACCGAAAAAAGAAAGGGAGTTCTGTTGCTGAACTGGACCCACTATGACTGTACAATTTAAATTTATTTTTCTTCAGTATGAAATCTTTTAAAATACCATGTTAAAAATAAATATGCCTTGTTATTTTCCACCCACTGGCTTACTGTTTCTGGAGCAAGTCAGGCACATCACCTGTATCAGCGTGCATCTGGGACTGAACTCCCAGTGTATGCTTCAGTTGCTGGCTGTTTGTAGAGTTTCAGGAGGGCAAGTTCAGAAAAACGGTAGAAAAACTACTGCTTGGAGGATAATTTTTATTCCTCCAGAGTGCAGTATTTTCAAACTATGAGCAAAATCCCTTTCAGGAAAGTTCAGCAAAATGCTGCCTCTTGTGAGGAAAGAATAAAATTATTTGAGATAATAATAAACTAGAAAAAAATCAGCATCTCACAAGAAGTGGGATCCAACAGGAGTCTTGAGATCATTTATTTCGAGAGAAGATTTATCATCAGTTTGAGGGTACTGCTGCGGGATACATGAGGGTGGAGGAAAGAATCTGAGGAAGCCAGCACGGACCTTTAAAATAGGGAAACTTAGAGCTGGAGGTGAAGTTCCAGGCGGGAATTAAAGTTCTTTTGCCTCTTATGATCAGTCCCACAAATCTGTGCCACTGATGTGTCCTAGAAGCTTTCCTCAGTTTACATGCCTTGTTTGGCTACTGTGGAAAGATCATCAACACTGTTTGTTTGGTGTATACCGGAATATTACAATGTTGTTTTGCCTGGTAAAGGCACATTACACATCCTTGTCCTCTTAGGATGAGATACATGCTTTGAAGAAAACAGCTGCATAGTCTGTGAAATTTTGTTTGATGTGGACACCCTTTGTTCAGTTCAATTTTTTTGATTTAAATAAATGGTTTTAATCACAAACCCCTTTCCATTAATTTCCTTAATTGATTCTGAGAAGAAGCTGAAAAAGCACTGAAGATTCAGAAAGACAGAGAAATGGGGACTTGACATATAATCTGAGATTTCTCATAACATCTGAATTGCCTGAATTTGGTGGGGGAATGTAGTCACAACTTTAAACCTAAAATGATCTCTGTACAGAGCCCATGTGTCCCAGCAGCTTGCTCATCAGCCTCACTCCAAGGTGCAGGAGCCATAGCTGTGTCATAGGAATCCGTGTGGTATCTGACATTCTTCATGTTCCCTTTTTGGAGAGCTCCGCAGCCTTTCCTCACCAGTTGCATAAAGTCTTTTACACCTGTTATACAGGTGCGGTGCTGGTAGGAGGACTGGCTGGTGAGTGTATTTTGCACTTGGCTTGGTGGATTGTGGTGTTGCTGAAGGGGGAGGTTGCTGGATTGGAGTAGCTGTCATGGCGGTATTTGATACAAAGATAAATGCAAGTAAATGTTTTTGGGAAATGCAAAGTTGTTGCTCCTTCTCCTAAACTCGTTCTTTGCTTATATAACAAAGATCTGGATTAAATGCTTTCTGTTTTGTATGCAATAAAGTTTGTGTAAACAACTTTTGCCCCTTTTTAGTGTCAGTGAGAAGCTTTATGAAGAGCAGTATTCAGGTCTTAAGTACTTCAGTACAGTGTTCAATAGCCTATCTAGGAAAAGCTATGGATCACAAGGTTTATTGTCTACCTGTTGTAAATTTGAGCTATTGCCTGTCACTGGAATATCTGACCCTTTTGTTTCTACAGAAGTTAGCTCTTTATTCAGATTGGTTGGGGGAGGTGTATATATATATATATATATAAAATTTTCTTCTTTTTTTTTTTTTTTTTTAATTTAGACGGTGGATTTAAAACACTTGAGGCTCTTTTGCCCATGAAATATTTTATGTAAAGGAACAATAGAAGCTGCTTTTTCTGCATCATCAGTTTTAATGTAAATGCAAAGGGACAGTTTTACACTGTGCTCAGATTTCTATGAAGATAATGCTACACCATGACAAAATACATAGTGCTGTTTCATCTACTGGAAACAAAGCTGCAATAACTTTCCTTAATTGGGGTGATTTTCAGTCTCTCTACTTGGTAGTAGAATGACGGCATAAATAACAGTAGAGTACCCTTAGGGTACACTTTCTCTAAGTAACATACTCTATGCTTTCATTCCTTAAGGAATCCATATGTTTGAAAATTAAAACTTGTTTCTTTAGCTAATTTTTCTACCTCACACTTCCCAGGGAATAAAGATATCTCAGTACTGAGAATCTGAAATATGTATTTTAATGATACATCCTGGGAGGAGTTCCCAGCACATGCAGCACACTTGTTGGAGGACTTGATGTGGATTTGAACGCAGCAGTATGAGCAGTGATAGAGGCGTTGCCTCACTGGTTTTGCTCTTCAGCTTTGAAGCAATTTGTGCATTTCTTGGGGCAGAGACTTTATGGGACATCTGGTATAATGGACCCTTGAGCCTTGATAGTTCAATCAGATATCATAACCCTAGATACCAGGAAGAACAGAGGCAGTAGGTGTGTGTGCAACGACAGTATTTTATTAGAACAAGTGAAAATACTGTAGTCAAATGCTTCATGGGCAAGTCAGGTTCAGCATTACACAGGTGAAAAAAATAGTTTCAATGAAAATGCAATCTGTGTGCCTTCCAGTGCACTTTGCTACACGACATCCTTGTGGCAGAGGCTGTAGAGATGAACCGATGCCAGCAGCCCTTCACTAGGAGGTTCCCTCTTTACCATGTGTTTTATCCTCAACGTAACAGCCCTGAAAAACATTGAGTAAATATTCCATAGATTTCTGGGCATGCAAGTTGTTTTTTTTTTTTCAATAAATATATATTGGACAGTGTCTGGCTGAACCCAAATAAATTAAAACAAAACAAAACAAACAACATTCCTGTGATGGAATTAGCACTCTATTGAATATTTTCTAAATAAGTTTGGTGGCTGTGGTTTTTTGCTTTGTTTTCTCTTTCTTTTTTGTTTTGTTTTGATTGTTTGTTTTGGTTTTTTTGTTGTTGTTGTTTGGTTGGTTTTGTGTGTGTGTGGTTGGTTGGTTGGTTGGTTGGTTGGTTGGTTGGTTGGTTGGTTGGTTGGTTGGTTGGTTTTTAATGTAGTTGCTCTGTGAATATTCTAATGATTGGGTGATTGGGTTCCTGGAATTAAAAAGGTCTGAAACGCCAGCATGATAAGAGGTGCCTATATAAGTCATCTCTTGGTAAACACTTGAATGTTCCTAACATAACAGTCAGAGTAAAAATGAGTAGTCCAGCTCGTCTTTCTAGACACTCTATCAAACTGACTTTAACTGGAGAAAAGGTGGTCTCTGAACACAGAAGAATAAGGAAAGTTAACAGTTTAGGAGAAGGCAAGCCTGAATTTAATCGACAAGCAGTTGCTGTTGAGAGAACTTGGTCAACTCTTTGTGGTGTCTGAAAAAGTCAGATGGTCATAAACAATTATATCTAAGTATATATTTTCTTATTTGTACTCCCAACCCCAATCAATCTAGCAAACAGAGTAACTGAGAAGTTAGATTTTGAGGTCGGTACAGGTATGAGGCCAAAGCTTTGAAGAAAGGGTGCATTTTGGGAAGTATAGTGATATAGTTGGTTTTCCAACCCTACAATTTTGTTTGCCACACAGCAATACCTATGTTTCCTTTTTGTGGCATTTTACCTGCTTTTTTATGTCAGGAGAACTTGCCATTTTATGGTGCTTTAGATAAACCCCTACCAATTAGTTCATTCTCTGGAGACATGCAAAACCTGCCTGGACACCTGTGTAACCTCATCTAGGTATTCCTGCTCCAGCGGGGGGATTGGACTAGATGATTTTTGAGGTCCCTTCCAATCCCTAACATTCTGTGATTCTGTGTATTTTGTTAACATATATTATTTAAAAAAAAAAAATTGTCAATAACACATCAGGTCTGAAGTAAGGTGAGTTATCTTGGACTTTAGCTCCTCATTCTTTATACAGCATTTTTATCTCCCTGGTATGTTAATGAAAGAACTAAAAATAATGGGGTTGATGAGCATGATTCTTAAGTTTTGCTTTGAAAATACACAACTGAAGTCTGAAAAGAGGGAAAACTTCTATATGATATCATTACTATAAATGGAAACATCCCCAGGGTCTGAAATAGAATGTATTTGTAATTTGGTGCTTATAGTATGTGTGGGCACTTGCAGGAAAATAACATACAGACTGTCAGTTTTTAAGTATTTGTGTGGTGCAGTATTCATTCATGTTAGAAAGTCAGTGTGTAGAAATTTTGGACCTGTCAATTCGTATGAATGTTTTTGCAGAGTGTAATGAATCAAAGAGAAATATGTTTTGGCACTAGTGAGCATCAAATGGTTAAAAAAAGAGAGATTTTCTGTTAAGTATTCTGACTTTCCCTTAGTGTACTTATGTTCACTTTGTCTGTTAAATGCAGATTCTGTTTGTATATTCTTTGATGTAGTACCTAAATTAGGGAACATATACTTAGGTTCACAAACTGTCTTCAGGTGATATATTATTGTGTTTCAATGATATAATTAGTGAATTATTTGAATATAAATGTACTCTTTCTGAGGTCATTTGACCATCTGCAATCAAGAGCTCCTTGAGTTATTGTAGATGCACAGGTGTCAAGTTAAGCCTTAAACGTCTCCGCTGGTAGCCGATCTACAATCTCACTTGGCAGCTTGCTTCTCTATTAGATGTTCTTTCAGTGTCTGTGGGTCTCTGCCATGTGGGTAGAGGATACGTGGCCTAACATATGACAGGATCAAGACACAATGGATTTCCAAAAGAGTCAGTGCTAGCACTTAGTTTTAGTTGTTGAAAAGCGACATCATTTTTGAATGAGAGCCACCAGCAGCCTAATTTTTGTGTGAAATTTACATAGCTGTTTACAATTCCAGGTGACTTTAAAAATAACTGATGTATGTGTCTTTATCAAGACCATATTTGAGGCTTCACTTTGCTTCTTGCAAGTTTTCCTCAGTCTGAAATTGTTACTGGCTGCTCTGTCATGGCCCAGAGAAGGAGAAGGCAGCAGGTAATGGATGCTTCTCTTTCTGAGCCAACTTAAATAATAACATATGGTGCAGGCTTAGGGCTCTCTACATAACTTGTAGTTGTCAGTGTTTCCTAGATGCACAACCTCTCTGTGAGTTCAGTTTACTCTACGGCAGGTGAAATGGCGAAATGGGTTAGAAGTCCTGGATGGGGAAGGGTTCTCTTACTCTGGTTGTGCACACAAGTGGGTTGTGAAATAAGTAATTGTACATTCAGTGTACTTTGAAATTTTATTGTTGCCTTTTTTTTTTTTTTTAAATGAAGGACAGAAAAAGTAGACTCTATGTTTTATTTGATTGGGTTTTTTTGTTGTTTATCGTTTGTTTGTTTGTGTTTAAAGGATCTGGGAAATTGTCTCAGGTGATTATAACCATTACTCAACTGCAGCGGGAAAGTCTTAGGAGTCTTTTTTGGTTTTTTTAGGAGGCTATAAAAGGGATAAAAATCTGCCTGAGTTTATTAAACATAAATCTTTGTAGATGAACCTGAAAACTGGCTTTGACAAGCCCTCTTTTTTTTTTTTTGAGACATGGGAAATCTCTTGGATCTTAAACTAAAGACTGCGTAAGTGGTAATTAGCTGAGCCGAAGAAATTGTGCATTGATATTGATTTGGGATGGTAAAGAACAGGCTAAAGGGAAGCTGTCAGTGGGCTGTATTAAAAAAAAAAGGTAAGTAGGATCAGAGGGAAGTTCTGTCTAATGTTTCTGTTACAGACTTGGACACAAACCAATATGTGTATGATGACCTATAAAGTTAGAAGATGTTTCTGAAGTAGGAAAGGATGAAAATAAAATACAAGAAGAACTTGGTAGTAAGGCTAGTAAAAATGGTATGTAATTGAATGTTGCAATATTAAAGGTCAGGCAATTATTAATCTGGAAATTCCTCAGCTGAAAGCAATAGAAGCGAAAAGCTTGGTAATATTAGTTTACTGAGTTGCAGACTTGGTATGATGAGATGCATACAATCTGAGGAGATGTTGAACAAGGTTCTTTTAGGCAGGGAACAGAGCAGGTGTCATGACCAGGATGAGGAGCACCAGTGGAGGGTCCCTTCGGTAACCTTGTGCAGGTCTGGTGACACATAAGGATGAAAGGGAAAGCAGGGCTGGCAAGTTGGGCAAATGGGAGAATATTTTCCTTCATACTTCAAAAATATAATCAACTATTACTGACTGGTGGAATTGTTACTGAAATCAAATAGTGATCTTGGTAAGAGCTTCTTTCCTCCTTCCACACAGATGTCTGTGTCAGGGTGCAGCAAGGGACCAGCTGCTAACTATAGACCGGGAAGCTGGGATCTCAGCACAGTGACTCAGCCAGCGGGGCAGTGTCCTCACCAAGAGGGGCCCAGACCCACACCATGAGCCTATGCAGCCCTGGGAAGGGCAGCCAGGTTCAGCTGAGAGTCCTATTGCTGGGCAGGTCTGTGGTGATGAGACAGGTCTAAGGCCAGGCTGGAAAATCAGGGTTAGTATGGTAGCCAGGGTCAGACACAGCCCAGCGGCAGCTGAGCAGGTCTGTGGTGGCAGGACAGGTCTGAGGAGAGGCTGGGGTGTCAGTCTGGACTGTAGGGTCTGGTTTGGTGAGGTGCCTGGCCAGGTAGCCGCATGGCTGTGATACTGCTGCACTGTGGTACAGGTGGGGTCCTGGGTAAGAGCGTCAGCTTAAAAGAAGCTCTGAAGGGGAAGAGAAGGGTAGCCTTCAAGGAGGCTTCTTCACAACAGCTTTTTTTTGAGGGTGTGCCTGCCAGCACTGGTCCTGAGCCCAGGCAGCCAGACTCCAGAGTGCCAGCAGGATGCTCCCATGGGACTGGTGCTGTGAGTCTGTGTTAAAAATGTTTTCCTTGAGCACTTCCGTATTACAGTACCTGGTGCGTTTACAGCTGTCCCTTAGCTTAAGCAGGTGGCCAAGATCCTCCCAGAGGAGCAGCACCTAGGGAATGCTGTCAAACCCATCCAGTTAAATTTTCCAACATAAGATACTCTTAGAAGAAAATGTTCTTTAGAAATGCTGCCTTGTCAGCACCTGATGAGTGTCCCTTGCTGCCCCATGGAGGTTTGCTGGTTGAAGGCTCAGGACCAACTTTGACATGGCACAGCTGCATGACCTTGAGAGGCTCCAGCAGGGCCCTGCCCTCCCTTGCTGTGGAAATTATTTCAAGCTTGGGCTCTCACTTTTGATGTCTGCTTGAGCTGTGGTGCAGTCATGCGTGTGCCTGGCCTTGCCACCTGTTGGTCTGGACTCATAGAATCATACAGTCTCCTGAGTTGGAAGGGACCCACAGGGATCATCAAGTCCAACTCCTGCCCCTGCACAGGACAACTCCACAGTTCACACCATGTGTCTGAGGGTATTGTCCAAATGCTTCTCGAACACTGTCAGGCTTGGGGCCGTGACACCTCCCTGGGGAGCCTGTTCTGGTGCTCCACCACCCTCTGGGTGAAGAACGTTCTCCTAATATCCAACCTAAACCTCCCCTGGCACATCTTCCTGCCATTCCCTCGGGTTCTGTCATTGGTCACTAAGGAGAAGAGTTCGGCACCTGCCCCTCCTCCCCTTGTGAGGAAGCTGTAGCCACCATGTGGTCTCCCCTCAGTCTCCTTTTCTCCAGGCTGAACAAACCAAGTGACTTCAGCTGCTCCTTATACAGCTTCCTCTGCAAACCCTTCACCAACCTCATAGCCTCTTCTGGACACTCTCCAGTAGCTTTACATCCTTTTTATCCTGTGTTGCCCAGAACTGCACACAGTGCTCCAGGTGAGGCCGCACCAGTGCAGAGCAGAGCAGGACAATCACCTCCCTCACCTGCCTGGCAATGCTGTGCTTGATGCACCCCAGGACAAGGTTGTCCCTCTCGGCTGCCAGGGCACTGTTGGCTCATGTTCAACTTGCTGTCGACCAGAACCTCCAGATCCATCTCCGTAGAGCTGCTCTCCAGCATCTCATCCCCCAGTCTGTAGGTAGGACTCTGATCTGCACATCCAGCTCCCCAGCTGACTTCAGGCCTGCTTTGTCACTGGGCTGTTGGCTGGTCCCAGTGGCCATCGCTGGACCAGCTGGCCCTTGTTGCTTCCTGGCACTTCCTTTCATTTTTCACTTGGCCTTCTTTCTATATCAGTCTTAGGGTATCATTTGGAGGCAGGCCACATGTTTTACGTGTCAAGGTAGGAAGAGAAACAGACTCGTTTGATTTGCATCATCTACACACATAATTTCAGATATTATCCCCTCATCTGATAACTCTCCCTTCTAAGATAAATAATTCTAATTTGTTTTCGTGCTCTATTTTTATGAGATTCTTTCCAATTTATCATAATAATCCATCTATCAGCTCTTGACCTTAACAAAATATCTGTGCTGGATTTTTTTTTTTTAATATAAATCTTGATTATTTTAATGTCTACGTCCAATAATTAATAGAGGAGTTGGGAGGTCAAGGAGAGACTATCTTTTGTCTGCAAACTGAGTGACTTATCTGTAGTATATAAATCTGGTAGTTTACAGCTCCTTTTTAAAATCCTTTCTGTCTCATGCTTCCCCTGAGTGAGACTCCTGTTACAGGAGCTCTCATTCAAATTTGTACCTAACAGAAAAACTTTATAACAGAAAAATACATCTTATTACTGTTCTTGTTTGTTTGTTTGTTTCGGGTTTAACCCAAATAAAATCAGTACTGTCTTTTTTCCCAGCTATGTAGGTTTTAGATTATACTTGTCTCTTCCTGACTTAAACATACAGGGAAACAACAGTTTAGAAAACCTTAACCTTGGATTGTGAAACTGGGAGGCTGAGATGTTCAAGAGAGAGACTGGACAAAACAAGGGAGATACTTTGCAAAGGAGAAATTTACTCAGCTTGGAATGTTAGTAGATGACATGTTGTAATGGTACCACCCAGTTGTATTAAATTAGACCACAGGGATCAAAACAAATTCCACTTGTCCTCCTGGGCAAAAGTGAGCTGGATTAACTAGTAACAGACCAGCTTAGGAGAGGAACATGAGGAAGAGTTGGCTGCCATCTTGAAATTTATAACCCCTTTGGGAGAAAAGGAAAGGGAAGAAAAATCAATCAAACAAAACAAAACAAAAGCCACACCCCCCAAAAAAACAAACACCATGTTTTGGGCTTTATTTATAACAGCAAGAGCTAAATTAAGAAGCAAACTCTTTGGCTGAATGTACATTCAGAAGAGAAACCACTGCTTTCCCACATCTGGCAAAGTTTTTTTTGACCAAGTGTCCAAGCAAGGACTGAGCAAGAAAAGGATTGTGGCAGTTCTTGCAGAATGGCCTTAATACAATTAGAAGATTTAGTAGATGTGCTTGGAATTTCCATTCTGCCGCATACTGTTCTTTCTTCTGTTGCACTCTCTGCTCTTGTGATGGGAATGTATTCTCATTGAAGATTTTGAGTCAGTATGGCAAACTTCAGGTATAGTTTTTTAGAAACCTAAATCCAGGTTAGTAACTATAGGTGTCACTAAATTTGCTAAGCATTTAATTCCTGGTTTAATGAATGTAACATTTGGTTTTATCCATGCATTTTTATTCTTACCTCATTGAGAACCTAAAGGATTAACAGGATGGGCACCAACTATAGTAATTTTTATTCTGATATACAAAAGGTGCTTTCAATTTGCATTTTAGCTCCAGTTCTGCTTTAACACTGATAATGTGCAAAGCCCTGTGATATTATTACACTCTGACAGTGAATTACCAGATAAATGACTTGTCAGAGTTCATTTATGTTTCTGAGTGTCTGGCAAAGAGTGACAGCTGCATAGAGCTTATAATTCAGTGATGCATTATCTCAATGAAATAAAGCAGCTTCCCCTGAAAAATACAGGCAAAACAAAATCTTGGGGGTCTAGATAAGGTGGTTTTAGATTCAAAATGTGATTGTGTGCCAAATAAGAGGATTAGTTCTAGAAGTCAGATAATGCCAGAGGAAAGGAGATACGGTGGCTTGTCTCCTTTTGATTAAAGAGTAGAATTTTGGAGAAATATCAGGCACCTGCACTGGAAAAAGTTTTCTCTTCTTTAAAATGGAAAAAGCATGAAGTTGCTGATATTGTTAAATTTTGTGTTTAGTATGTGCTGGTTCCAACTTTTTTGATATGCATGATCTCCACACTCTGCCAATAAATGTGATGTGACTTTTCAAAATATCTGGGAAAAACTGAGGACAGCGAGTAATTTTAAAACATCTGGTGCCACACTGATTCAAAATAAAACTACTGTATTTCAAATTCAATGTCTCTTAAATGTGTGGGAGATATATTCAAACTAACTTCCAGGTAAAAATGGAGCAAAGACTAAGTCAGATCCTGCTACCTCTCCTGGTCCTCTTGGCAACTTGTGTCAACTCTTGTGTCAACTCAGGGCTGTTTTGCCAAAACCTCTGTGTGCAATGCACAATGTCTGGATTTTAACAATTCTTTATTTGCCACATTCTCAGATGGAAAAGTTAACTAAGCCCTCCTTGTTCCCCTTCTGCTGGTACTAAATGTAACTGGAGGTCATGCTGCAGCCACCTGTGCTGGAGAGCAGCCCTGACACTGGGCAGGTGTGTGGCTGTGAGTCAGACCCAGGTGGGAGGACCCACCATGAGGGGGAACCTTTTCCTCAACAGCTCTGCTGGGACCAAATACTTGCCTGAGCCAGACCTGCTGCCTTGACCCTGCTGCCTTGGTTTAGGCCCATCTTGTCACCAAGGTCTTTCCTGGTCATATCTGGGCTGCTGGCCATCCCCAGTTGCCATTGCTGGTCCTGCTCTGCTTTCTTTGCTCCAGTGCAGCTGTTACCATTCTGGGCTTCCCAGTCCCTGGCCTCTGTCAACTGGCCTGTGATGCTTCTGACAGTAAGAGAGTGGCTGTTCTTCTTTATGGCTGTGGTTGGTTTACCTTTGTTGTCTTCTCTTGGATGTTGTAGCTGTGATCAGGAGTAAAATGTGAAAAGGTTTAATTTTGGATTGTTTTTTTCCAGCCTAGTAATGCAACAGAATGAAACAGTACTACCAATGCTGGTAAAATTTTAGATATTTTAGATGGCATTGTGCAGCCCTTGTAACTGGAGAAAAGTACTGAGTGTGTTTCTGTTGTGTTTTTTTGTGTTCATTTTTTTTCTTTTTTTTTTTTAACTCCACACAGTTGCAAACTTGCATTAATATCTTCTTTTACTTCTTTAGCTACTATAAATGCTCTCATAATGCCTGATTGCCCGATGTTATTATGGCCTGATTACTGGAATTTTCAGCCCTAACTGTATTAATTTGCAGCAAGAATTTTATAATTATGTATATTCATCAGTTTAGTTCACGAAGGACAATGTGTGGCTTCAGGAAATTAGAGCTGTGGAGATAAGAAATTCTCCCTCCCCCACCTAGCAACTGTGTAATTAGAAGTGCTCGTTTAGTGGATCAGTTCTCAATTATCCATTAAGTGTAAGTATTTGAGTTAGATATGTTCCCTTGTCTAACGTGACTGAACATAATTTAACATAGAGTATGTGAGATGTTGGCTACTGAAAGCAAACTGACAGATGACATTTCTTATAAATTGTATTTCTGGATATGAAACTTTGTACGTGTAGTCCATGTTTATTCTGAAAGGGAGTCAGAGGTAAACGGCATAGCTAGAACTGTATAATGTTCTGTAGGGAATTCTTCCAGGGATGTGCTGTATAGTTTCAATTTGTTACAATGAGGTTTTGTTATTATAAATGCACATACTAAATTGCATCGGAGGTATCACACGGGATTGATATTGGCTATAACAACATTATGTTTATGAATAGTTACATAGAAAGAATCAGATGCTGCCAGTCTCTAATTCGAGTACCCTGCTGTTGAAAGGAAATATCTCCCAATGAGGGAGATCACTGCAAAAAATGGAGTCCACAGGAGAAACCTGTTTGTGTGTTCATGTTGTGAGTTTTCTGGTTTGGGTGTTTTAACCTCCTGCTGTACATATGTGTTTTTTGTGAATGCTGTCACTATCCAGTAGAGTCTGTCATTAGTTGTTGTAATATTTTAAACTGTAGCCCTGGCTAATATTTTTTACTTATTTGTCCAGCTTCAGTCTTCATTTTAAAATATTCTGAACACCAAATAAATGGCATTACTGTGAAGCTGAGATTTACCAACACAGAAGCATTTCTGCAAAGGAAGCTAGAGGGTGAATTTATAACACGCTCATGACTTTGTCCTATACAATTTTTATTTATTTATTTAGAGCTCAGTAAAGGTAGCATCACTCAAGGTAATAGGGCAGGTACGATCTTTTCAGCTTTAGGAGAGCTTGAGCGCCACTGCTTTATAAAATCAGAGGATTTAAGGAAAATGCATGAGACCTGGGCAGCTGGTGCCATGGACTGCCCTCGAGCAAGGCAGGCTATTTTTGGGTGGTGTGGGTTGCCTCCTTCCTTTCTTGCAGGCTTCTCATTCCTGCAGTTCAGGCAGGTCCAAAGACATTAATTTAGACTTCTTCTCTAATAATCCTTATTGTCCTTGGGGATGTGTACTAATCTTGTTTAGCTGTCTGGTTCCTAATCTATTAATCTTATTTGTAAATGTGTTAAATATTGGACTGTACCTTATCTGTAGCAACCTTATCACAAAATTCAGACAACACCAGATAGAACGTGAAGTATTGGATAACGAATTCAACAGGCAAAATCAGCACCAGAGTTTCTTTTGCATGTTGCATATGTATGATTTTTTTTTTTTGAATTTTCAATGTCAAATATTGAAACACTAAAACAGGTGTTTCTGTCCATAAGACCAGCTTTTACACCTACAGTGAGAAAGTTCACCTTAGAATGGAAATGCAGTAAACTCCTTATCACCTCTCCCCTTGTTACCGGTGTTGTTCTGCTTTTTATACCACCTGTGCTTTCTCTCTGATAGTTTTGATTATTTAGTAGGGTAAAACTAAACTTATGGCAGCTGTTCTCAATTGGAAAACTGCTGCTTCTGTTTCAGAAGTAAAAAGCTTCTGAATCCTGATTTTTCCCCCTCACCCAATTATATTAATTGCCCTAGCAAGAGATACCTCCTTTAGTTCATACAGAGCTACTAGTAGTAGGTGAAGAGTAATAAATGCAGCAGTAAGCTGTAAATTCATACTATGCTTTTTTCACGTAATACCGCACTTTCAGGGTGAAGTCAAGTGAGCCCGAGGCAGAAGGAATGTGTTGATACTAGATTGTCTCACATAATACAAGAATGATGTGTTTCTCATCTAGAGCTATGTAGTAGCAGAGGTCTTTTGGTGGTGTACAAAAATACATGGGCATTTTCATTCAGAACACTCGACTTCTTGATAAACTGAAGTACATAAAAGAACATAAAGCCTGAGGAACTGAGGAATTATGCTTAGTTATCCCATCCTTTGCCTCAAACCCTCTCTCATCACTTAGTTTAAAACCAAGCTTTAGAAGCAGATTTATTTTTTCCACAACCCTTTCATACCATAGATACAAAGCAGAATAATTACACCTTTTAATGGTCACTTGCTGTTGTTTTGCACAGATTTATTTCAGCTAAGTGGTTCTCAAATGTATACAAAGAATGATAAGAGAAGGTTTTACTTGAGCACTTAAACTATAAACCATCTGTCTGTGAAATGCAATGTTGGTTTCCCATAAACCTTTTTTTAAAACTTACTGATTGCTTAAAAGCAGTAGGAAAAATTAGGGTATGGTGTAATATTCCTAAGTAGGTTTGTCTCAACTGCAGGAAGTATGTTAATTTTGAAACAGCTTTAACCTCCACACAGTGCATTTGTGTTTTTCATTAACGTGTCCAAAGAGACATTCCATTGTATGCTCATCTTTGTACTGTAGGTGACCCTCTCTCTGTTATTGGTTATCTTGGAAACCTTTCGTATGCTTTTTCTTGCCTTACTTTGTTTCTGTGGTCTTGTGCATGTAGGTATATGTCTCTCCACTGCCCTTCACAGAGTAGTTTCCTGCCTTGTTCCTGCAGCACTTTCTGATGCATAAGGTCGTATTGGTTTCATGATTAGAAAGTAAACTTTCTTTAATGTATGTGAATGTTAGATCAAAACATGGTATTTTCAGTATAAACAAATGCATCACAATCAGGTTAACTCTTCTATCTGCACAGGGAATAGCTGAGAATAGATAGCAGTTGCAATTTGTTAGATTTGTTTGAAGTTGTATTTCTTCCCAAGTTATTTGGTAATTTGGGACTTCTGAAAGATTTTTTTTTTTTCTTACAATTTGGGGATAATTCTAAGTCATAAATGTAGTACATGTTAGGAATATTTTATTTAAGGAAAAAAAAAAAAGATATTTGTAAAAATCCAGTGAAAAGAGGATGCAAAAAGGACAAAATGGTGTTATCTTTAATCCAGTGGAGTACTTGTGTTATTTTTCACCATACAACTCAAATAATTGGTCAGTTTGATGCATGATTATGCAAAGCAAGGATGGGCTTCTTTTGCCTCGTGATGACTCCTTTGTATAACCATCCATCAGTAGGGCTAATCCATGATACCTGGATGTCATAATGTAAATGCTACTTTCCATCTGAGCATTGATAATACAAGATGTTTCATCATAAATACAGAATCACAGAATGTTAGGAATTGAAAGGGACCTCGAACATCATCTGGTCCAATCCCCCTGCTGGAGCATGAGCACCTAGATGAGGGTACACAGGAAGGCGTCCAGGAGGGTTTTGAATGTCTCCAGAGTAGGAGACTCCACAAACGCCCTGGGCAGCCTGGTCCAGTGCTCTGTTACTCTTACTGAGAAGTTTCTTCTCATATTTAAGTGGAACCTCTTGTGTTCCAGTTTGAACCCATTACCCCTTGTCCTACCGTTGGTTGTCACTGAGAAGAGTGACACTCCATCCTTGTGACATTCACCCTTTACATATTTGTAAACATTAATAAGGTCACCCCTCAGTCTCCTCCAAGCTGAAAAGACCCAGCTCCCTCAGCCTTTCTTCATAAGGGAGATGCTCCACTCCCTTGATCATCTTTGTTGCTCTGTGCTGGACTTTCTCCAGCAGTTCCCTGTCCTTCTTGAACTGAGGGGCCCAGAACTGGACACAATATTCCAGGTGTGGTCTCACCAGGGCAGAGTAGAGGGGAAGAAGAACCTCTTTCGCTGTTCTACTACAGTAGTTACCTTCTCCAAGTCTGTGAAAGATCTCATTCTTCTAAGGAGTAAGTCAAGAGTGCAAACATGAAAAAGCTTTTATTAATTCTCAGAATAGGTTGCTATTTGGAAGTTACATATGTTTATGTAACCTCTATGAGTCTTAATATCTCATTTGTGATAAGCCTCAGATACATGGCCTTTAGAGAATCATGGGCACATCACAGCTCACTGCAGAGAAGCCTGAAACTTGTAAGAAGGTAGAGGTGGGCTGGAGGCCAAAGCCTCTGGATTGAGCCTCACGTGGGGTTGTGTTTCAGTACTGCTTGTTCAGACTGCTGTATCTGGCTTTACAAATTGGAGTTGGGATCAAAGAGACTTAAAAATTGCAAACAATAGTTGTAGATAACTTCCATCGCAGGCTACAGAATGTTTATCAAGGATGAAAGTTACTGATATGCATATTTCAGAAAGCAGTTAGTCAAGTATCAGGGCTTAAGGGTAAGAATACTGTAATATGTAACAACTAAGAGACAGAGGCAGTTTTCAGTTCATGTGAAAATATATGGTAATTCCACAACCTTCATTATGACAATTTCGCCACAGGGAAAAATCTCTCATTATATGAGCATTGACATGCTTTGATTAAAATTTTAAAGATGTGTGACAAGTGAAAATTTTTCCACATTGCTAGCATGTGGAGAATCTACAGGAGGTTTGAGGACCTTTTTAAATAGATGAATAAACCTTATTTTACTAGAACTTCTTAATGAAGATGTTATATCATCAGTCTAAAAATTAACTTGAACTCTAGTTACCCTTACACTTACCAGAAAAGTGTGTAGATTTCAGCTTCCACAAAACAAATCTCCATGCACTTGAAAATATAGAGAAAACTTTTTCCCTATGACTTGAGAGCAGGGTTGGGTCCTTACAGTGGAGTCTCTAAGGTGAAATCAGTAATTGTCTGGGTAGGTTTGAATCTCAGATATAATAATTATTGTATGGTGTAAATATCTGCTTGTGTCTTATCAGATCACACATCACTATCCTCCTCTCTGATTTGACTTTGTTTAACTTCATTTTTCTGGTGAGTATTTCAGCTCCTGGAGATGGCCTATGTATTAAATGTAATGTAAATTAAATGTAATTAAATGTATGTACTAAATGTAATGGTTAAACAGGAGTCCTAATAGAGTAACATTACTTTCTTACAGTTTAAAAGCTAAAGGAAAAGGACTGAATTTTAAGTTGTTATTCAGAATGAGGGAGAGAGGCCAAAAATATTTTAGGAATTGGTACTGTTTGGTGAGGAGCAAAGGAACTGAGGCTGGTGTTCAGAATAGCAAGGCTGATACTGTCACCCACATTTACAGTTATTTTATGATCAGGTATATTTTTCTCCTTGCCAAGAAAAACACCTCCAAACTCAGAAATCTATGATTTACTCAAACTTAGAAGATACTAATTTCGTTTTGAGAGCAAAAATGTTTACCTTTATATTTGCAATTTTAAAAAGTACAGTTTACACTTCATTGTTTCAGAAAATTTGGGGGTTTTGTTAGATTACATATGCACAGAACAGATGAATATCAGTTGTAACAGGACTCCAGTACTGGTATGTTGTTGTTCTTGGCCACAGAACTTAGCAAGCAAATCTGAAGTGCTGGTTAAAAAGAAAAAAAAAAAATCAGTCTCTTCTACATTAACCTACATTGGTCGCTGTATGTATATGCATAATAGGCACACAGTAGTGTTATGTGGCTAAAATTTTCGTAGTGGTAGGTATTTTTGAATTTTACAAGTGAATAACAAAACCCAAAAACTTTCCTAGCTTTTTTAAATTTAAAGCTGATGTATACTCCTCTAAGCTGACATCCTCTTGCAAAACAGTCATTTAATTAAAACTGTATTTTGATTGAAAATATGTAATTTTTGTATTTCTCTTCCCTAGTGAGGGCTTTCTGAGAGTATTCAGTGAATATCTTGGAGAGACAAAATAAATCCAAAGCATTTAAGGGAAGCTGGGAAACACATTGCGGTTGCTCTCCTCTCTGCAGTATTTGTGTTGCTTCAGCTAAAAGGGAACTTGAGTATTATGTAATAAAAGCGTGATGGCCATTAGTCTGTGGTTTCACTGAAGCTGTGGACCTCCAGAAACCTGGGCTACAAAAGCTGACGAGATGAAACCAATAATGGCTGGGTTTAGTTATGAGGGCACTGGAGCCAGTTTTAAGATGTGGCACCAAGTTTGAAAACTTCCCTGCATAGGATAGCAGGGAAATTGTGAGTCTGAGGAGGAGAGAAAGAAACAGGGGAGTGAAAGACTTGTTTACAGCTTGACAATGTCATATTTCTCTAAAACTTCTAAAAACTCCCAGAATCAAGATGGCTAGAATGTTCAGGAGAAAAACAAACAAAGCATAAAAGTGCAGGAATGACAGGTCCAAGCCCCTAAATGCCAGTTCCTGGACTAGATCGCTGATTTGATAAAACTTAAAATTGAAGGTAGGAGAAGTGGTAACAACTGGGTAACCAAAGAACTCCCATCTATTCACAAGAAAGATGAGGTGGAATTATTTCTGTAGTTCACTATAAGAAATTCTGGAGGAGGCACTAATAGTGAGGCTCTGTCCTCTGAGAAGTACAGCCCATCCCATAGTTGACTATTCTAATAAGCTGGGGTTTTTTTTGCATGTCCAGGCCATCTTCTCCACCTTAAAGTCCTATCAAACAATTAATATTCTTAATAAGTAAGAGGAAAAAAACATGCAAACACATGTACAGCTCTTACAAACTATGACTAGGACAAGTGGTTTAACTTGTTATTACAGATCTTGAGCCAATTACATTGTTTTGAACAAAGAATTTGGCTGTATTTGGGGTAAGAGTTAAGTGGAGGGCTTTTCAGTGCTATAGTAAAAAATCCAAGTATAGCCTGATATAAAAATAAATTATTACAAATCATAACACTCCCCAACCCTTCAAATGACTTTTCAGTGTTACATAGTACTTAGCATTAAAGAAGTCTAATCCTGCCATGTTTAGAAGTATAAAGTCTTCACAAGAATGCTGATGGATAGAATAACTTTCCATGCTTCAAGCTAATGAACTTTTAATTGTGAACCCGTCTTTTTGGTAGTGTGGTGTATGCATTGCTATGGCCACAGCCAAACGTTTTCTGTTGTGACCCTGGCTTGTGCCTGGCCAGAATGAACAGGTAGAAAGTTGAGGTCATATGGATGGATGACTCTGATCATGCTGTTCTTATTTTTGTAGAAACTGCTCTTTGAGAAAAGTGCTGTAAACTGCTGGTGATATGGGTGCAGTGTGGACTGTTATTTGATGCTTTCCTGTTTAAGGATATCAGAAAAGTATAGATTTTTATGGAAAAGGACGTTCTCTTTTATTGGAAAAAACACTGAAGTTTGCAGCTAAAACACCTTGTAGATTCTAACACCATGTGCTTTTTTCTTTCTACGCAATGGTAAGTTTTGACCTGACATTTTGATGACCATGACCCTCTCTATCCCATTCTAAGAGCCACAGTAACTGCTGTACCTCTCTACTGAATACTAATAATAAATTTCAAATCCATCATTATATGGTAATGTATATTACTTTTTTCCATTTTCATTTATTAACATCAAATTTTGTTCGTCATTTTGTCACTCGTTCAGTAGTACAAACTACTGCCATGCTTTGTAGTCTGCTATAGATTTGACTGTTGAAAATACTTGGTATAATACACAGGTCGTCACCTTTTTCAGACCACAAATCTTTGTTTAAGATACTGATGCATCTCACTGACAACCACAATCTGTTTTAGAAAAGAAACAATGATGTGATTAACCCAGCCTTTGGTGTCTGTCTTTGTACTGCACCAAGAGCGGGACTGACTCATCTAGAAGGACTTGAAGTCTTTTGAGGGACACTACTGAAAATGTTTGCTTTCTGGTTTTTGTTTGAGGTTTTTTAATTTATTTTTGGAGGTGCAGATGAACAACTGTATTAATTGAAAATCTGTTCATCTAAACTTGTGTACTTTTTTGAAGAATTTAAATACATTTGTGAAGTAGTGTGTTTAAACAAAAGGCATGTGTTTGTTTCCAAATATTTTTAATAATTTTAATAATTGCTCTGTGTTTTCCCTGAACAAACCAGACTTCTCTGTAGTTCTGTGAATAGCTTTGTGTATTAACCTTTATGAATATTAGGATTGTGTTAGTTATATTTTGTTCATTTTTTGCAGGATGAGGGTGGTAGGAGATGTAGCTGTTATGAGTATAGCACCTTGATATTGTGGTTTTGGTGCAATTACTGGTGGAATCATAATCTGCTTCTGAAAGACTGTTGCAGTTGTTTGATATTTTTGTTTAAAAATCACTTCTATTGAGCTACAGTTTGAGTGAGTTTCTCAATGATTGACCTGGACTGTGGATCTCCCATCTTCTTCTGTAGTGAATAAAGAATTTGGTTATACATTCAACAACAATTTTAACTTTTTTTCTTTTTTGATGAGCTGTATATCCCACTGAGTCTGATAAGCTTCTTGCTTTTGATGCACCTGAAAAGCTTTTCTCATCTAGTTTATTACAACTTAAACATTTTATTTTTTAATTTAATCTAATTATTTTCCTTTCTGTTTTCCTCATATGTAAGCTTGCTTTGTTAAGTAATAAATACCTCCTTCATGTGGCTGTTTGAACCATTGCTTTCCTTTTGTGTTTCTTGGATAGTACTCATTCTAAACCTTTAACAGAATATTTTTAAACTGAGTCCATTTTGCTCACAGAAGTTTATTCTTTTAGGTGATACATTTCATTTTGACTACATTTTTCATATGTAAAGCTATACATAGCTTATAGATACAGTTTACTATATATAGTCCAGTTTAAATTACTACTCTAGTAATTTGCAGTACTGATGCCCCTAATGCTGAGATAATGTGACTATTGCTGCCAGCATTACAGAGTGGCTACAGTAATTTTTGTGCAATACTTTGGAGTAAATCAATAATTTTTTTTGCCTTCTAAATTCTCTGCCTAATTACATCTAAAAAACTTGTTTATAGTGTCTCAAAACTTGATTTCTGTTTCAGTCTGCACTGTGCCTTCTGCTTTGCCTGTGACTATAATTTTCTATTATTGTAGTCTGTGATTGCGTTTGTTTGTCCACCCCCCCATCCCCCCCCCACCTCAATTTCTGTATGAATAGTAGAATTGAAGAATTAGTAGGATTTTCCCCCTTTCTGGAGATGGGAGGGTGATTCATAGTGTTTCTGGTATGCTGTATTTGACTTTGACAGGAAAAATATAATTTGAATTGTATATACAGCAACCAAACTCAAATATAAAATAAAACCCTCAAGAAATACTAATACTGAGGATAGAATTAAACAGTCCTGATGGCATTATCTCAAGAATGAGCAAGGAGCAATGATAAATAGTGTAGAAGTGTAAAGGGTAGTCTTTTTTAATAAAACAACAAGAAGTGCAAGATTTTTTTGTTTGTGTTTTTTGTTGTTGTTGATGATGTTCAGGTCTTCTAGTAGTTAATTAAATTTTGCCTTTGGGGAAAAATTAAAGGAAACATTTTGCAAATGAAATCTGTCAAACGATTTGCTATATGTTTTCCATCAAGTCTATCAATCTTTCTTTTCCCTAGAAGAAGCTGAACAGACTAATTTACATATGTCAAAACAAAGAGTAGCATCTAGAATCTACCAGATGCTTTTATATATACTTGGATATGACAAGAATTTTTATATATATATATATATATATGTGTGTGTGTGTGTGTGTGTTTGGTGGTGATTTGTTAATCATGATGTTTACTTCAGACACTGTTGGAGTAAGAGTACATGTAATATGTATCCCAAGAGCTGTTTTTTTTGCTGGATGTGTACCTCAATTATTGCTGAGGAAAGACAAGAAGGAGCAGGAAGTAGACAGAGCAGAGCCCTGATAGTCCCCAGCCAGCACGCAGGGCAGTAAGCCTTGGAGCAGGGGACTTTTCTCTGGTCCGCAGCCCCCTGACAGGGCCCGTTCTGAGTCTGAGAGAAACTTGCCTCTGGTGATACAAGCCTGTTGCTGGAGGGAGTCACTGTGTTCTTGGCAGTGAACCTCATGACTTCTGTTTGCTGAATTGAATCCCCTGTTGAATGACTGAGGCAAATCTTTCTTTTGAGTATTTTACAACTGAGTGAAGTGTTCAGTACTTCTGGATAGTAATTCACCCTTGTTTCCCTCGTGCCCTGCAACTTTCTGTTGACCAGGTTGAGCTCCCTTACACCCTTGGTTTATATCTGTGCTTCCAAGCTTTATGTCGGTGAAAAAGCATTTGCCTCTGAAATAGGACTGAAAACATGCATGTGAAAGTTGAATCTAGAGGTCTGCTAAATAGAGTATTTTGTGTTTAGGACAGTTTATCTGTAGTTGTTTACTTGTGTGACATTTTTCCTTAGTCTTCTAGGAGGCCATTGCATGTTAACCTTCTGGTACAACTTGGGAGGTCATGGCATGACTCCCGTCTGTGGTGTGTGACCTTGGGCTGTGTGTGTACGAGATTCATAAGGTTCATGATTTGTCTCCTTGCAGGACTCCTGTGGCTGGTGGAGCTGAGGGAGGGTGACAAGATGGAGTCAAGGTCATGTCAGCTTTCTGGCTGCAAGTCTCATGAAGAACCTTCAGTAACAGCGGGACTTGCCTTGTTGTTCAGTGTGGGTGATATTCCCTAAGGCTGTTCATAGGTTCAGAAATATTTTACTGATATGATGATGAGGGGGGAGCGATCCATTCCAGCGTAGTCCTGGACATTTCAAATCCTCCGGGCAAGGTACCTTAAGGAAATTACAGTATTTTGTTCCCCTGCTGCTGTCTCCTTACCTCTGAAGTCCCAGAGCCAAGAATTCATCCAGAGTTAGTTAACACAGAAGTGTGGATGTAGCATCTGATTGAAGAAGTTCTGAAATGATGGATTGGTTGGTCAGGGCAAATACAAAATTACATTACTGTCTGTATACTTATTTTTTAAGCATTTGCTTTTGGCTACCATTAGGCACAGGATATTGGGCTAGGTTATCTGTATTCGGACCCAGTGCAACCATTCTTTTATCCTTATGTACAGGCCTAGTACAGTTGTGTTTGCACTTTCCTGGCCTCCAGTTTCACTGCAGTAATGGCAGGTTGTAGATAGTGTAGAGCAAGGTCTACCTATGAGAAATGATTGTCGAAGTTCAGTTCCCAAGATGAAATAACTCAGTGGTGCAGTGTTCTCCTTGGTTTACTAACAGACCAGCCTGTTGAAACAGCACCAGCTGCTTTATTAGACCCTGTTGGCAAAACTCAGCAATTTTTTTTTATTTTTTTTTTTAATTTTTTTTTTTTTTTTTTAGGGTAACAGTTTGACTCTTGTTGCAGCAAAGCTGAACTTCAAATACCTGATTGCTTGTCAAGTCTTGTACCTGTCCAGGCAGTAGGACTGCCTGCAGAACTAGCTGATGCCTTTGCAAAGGTTGCAATGCAGAAATCAAAGTGCAGAAGTTTTGTCTTGACAAATGCGATTTTTGTCAGTGCTAAAAATCAATGGAGTTTCACCTGGGCAAAACTGGTGTAAATTAGTAGTTGGATAAAGCCCATTAACCCTTCTGTCCTGTAGTTTCTTTTCTGCTATTTCTTTTCTTGTTTATGGAAGGTTTCAGATTAATATCTGTGGTTCATTTAGCAAGGAAGGTGTGTGGATTTTCTTTCTTTTTGAAAAAAAAATGCTGTCAATACCATGCCCCCTAAAGACAGAGGCTTATCTGCAAAACCTCCTTACAATTATTGTATAATGAATTCCAACCAGTTCATTGAAAGTGGAAATCACCAAAGAGACCTTTTATGGCTAATCATGTATGTTGTATGGTTCCATCTAAGTACAGTGAAATCTGAGGAGGCAGGTAGGACCTTGTCTCTTTGGTAATCTTTTAATATTGTTCAAAGTGTTAAATAAAAATTCTGTGTAATTCTCATAAAGCTACATTGAATGAAGGATTTAATTTTTGATTTGGGTAAAATTAACTTTTGTCAACAAGACCATCTATCTGACTCAGTGAAGTCCTTAGTTATCTACATACCTGTCATATTTGTGGCAGGATGAATAAAACTTCCTTTCAAGAAAGTTGTTTGTTGTGTGGTTTGGTTTTTACTAACTGTTGAAGTTGGCATAATTGTTCCCTAATTTAAAACAATTTCCCAGATTGTAAAGTAGTAATTTAAATTTTCACCCTCATATTCACATACTTGCTTTCTGTAAAGGACTGAAGAACTGAATAGAAATTCCAGTTCTTCAGTCCTTTACAGAAAAAAATTATGTGAATATGACTGTCCTTTCCCACCCCCTCTTCTTTCTACCCACATGAGTGGTATACCTGGTCAGGTTGCAAATAAAACACCAGCTTTCTCCTGTGGTGCAAAAAAGCAGATTTGAAAATGTGGATGGGACTAATCAAAACTCATACTTTCTGTGAGGTACAGTAAGAACAAAATATCTTGTTTGAAAATTATATTTTTCCAATGGGGAAGAAGGGGAAATTTTTTGAACATTTGCAAGAAGGCTAAGTGGAGAAGCACAAGAACTGTGATGGAACATAATTTATAAGTTGCTATTAACAGAAACACTTATGCTTCCATCTGTTATGCTTTGGTGACCCTGACCCTGAAATAGTAGCAGATGTATGTTGGCACGGAGATGATGAGGATGACTTTAAAAAAAGTAAAATCACAAAATGCTATTACACATCTCATTACTGAGAGGCAAGGGTAATAACTTGCTGTTTGGCCTCACATATCCAGTTAGTTCACTGAGGTACTGAAGCACACTTGGGTATCTGTCACACAGTATTAAAGATTCCTCCTGTTTTGAAAAACATAATAGGTAAATAAAATGGTGTTACTGTGACAGGGCAGGCAAACCAAGCATCTTGATCTTTTCAATGTACAGCGAGTAGATGGCATGCTGTTGATAGGAACTGATTTGTAACTTGTTAACGGGAAGCGCTGTTCTCTGTGGGTTGTGCTTACTGTTCTGAACTCGCTGATGGTTTTATGTAAATATAGGTGCTCTGATGGGTGTGCCTGTGTTATCAAACCCTTATGTGCCAGAATGAAGGTTTGCATCTTCAGCAATGTTGATTTGTAACTTATGCTGCTACTAATAAGAGTAGAAAGGGGCACGTGAGGTCCTCTCAGTGACATTCTCCTTTCCTGAAACTCATCTCCTGGGAGAAGGACCCTGCTTCCTTCTGAGGTTTGGCTGTTCATCCATTGGCTAATTTTAGTGCAGACTTGTCAGAGCCTAGTTCTCAGCAACCAGGATATCTGACTCCTATACCTGTCACCATGTGATAATGTCGTGCTTCCTCTAAATACCCAATTCCATAGTTTTTGTAAACAGGCACCACCTCCCCTCTCCCGATTTCCAGGTTTTCTTAGGGGCTTGTGGTATGCTTTTATTTATTAATTTATTTTGGACCTTTTTGTTTTATTTTCCATGTTTTTAAAAGTAACAGTTGAATAGTGTGGTCTGAGTAGAGCAAGTACTGGTGAAATGGGACTTGAAATAGCCATTACTGCTGGTCGGGATGGAAGATGGAAGTACCTATTAAGGTGTAATATACAGGCACTGTTTTGCTTTATATTAATGTTACTTTTTATTGTAGCACAGAATCATTACCAAATTCTATCTTAAAATGATGCTTGTTTTTTTTGTTGTTCAGGAATTCAGTATGAAAAGGATTAAAACCAGTCATTGCCATCTTAAACTTCTGCAATAAATTCATACCCACTTCTCATGTCAGCACAACCCTACATGCAGGACATATAGGAATCCTTTTCACTGGCCCTACTGATGTTTAATTAATTTTAATTCATCTGTCATTGATATCTAAATACAACCTTTATTTTGAAAACAAATATTCTTCTTGAGCAGACTTGCGATGTGGGCTTGTGTTATTGTAGTTCTGGTAGATCTCTTTTTCTCTCTTCCCTCTTGAATAAATCCTCCTCCTACACATGTGACTGGAATTTAGAGCTTATATGAAAATTATTGACATCAATACATACCACAGTGGAAATAATTTCCTTACCTCTTCTGGAAGTTATTTAAATTATGCAACACATGATGCCATTGGCCTTTTCACAGACATGGTGTGTTTATGCTCTGGATGAACCTTGCTCTTGAGTAAAACACAAACTTTTCTCCAGTGCTGATTTTATAACAGAAATACAAGTTTTCAGGCTCAAAGTAACCTTGTAAATACCTTTGCATGATTTAGTACTTCAAAATCTATTCTTTATTATTCTAATCTTCATCTCCCTCATGTTTAAAATTCCAGTCCTTTCCTTTGAGTGTACCTCTCAATTTTGTTTTCCAAGAAATTTCATTGCAGCTCTTGTCCCATGTGCCTTGGTGATTTGTGAATATACTAAACAACATCAGGTACTTCAGGAGCTTCACTAGGTGGCTTCCAGCATTGCGAATCTTCAAAGGAACATGTTGTTGTTTCTTCTTTAACTAATTTGCTATTCACTTTAAGGATCTTTTACTAATATATTTAATCTACATTTCAATGATGAACCTTAGAAAATGTTCGAAAAGAAAATGTAATGTTATAGTCTGGACTGCAGAGATTTTGTCTAATAAAGCTGTTCATGTATTGTCCTATTTTTGCTATTTTAACCCCTTCCAACCCCCACATTGTTTTCTTCTTCAAAATTTGATTCTAAAGCTTTTTTGGCTACTTATAATCACATTGCCATTCTGACTCATACACCCTTCCCTGCTTCCACCTGCTTTCTTGCATTGTTGGCATCATTTTAGGATGATGCCATATTTCACTAAATTCATTAGAAACTATACATTTGCTCTACAATTTTATGTCCTGCTGTGTCCAAATTTGTTGTTTTGGAGCTGTTTGATCAGTGTGTTATGTGCAAGTAAAACTTCAAAACATCAGTTTTGTACTCCTGTATTTCTTCCTTCCTGCCCCCATTCCGTTTTTTCCTCCATGTTCAATGTCAGCTGCTGTGTTAGAGAACATTTTATTGTGTAGTTTCCATACATTCTCTTTAATGCTGCATCATCATTATGCATGTATATATATATTTTTTTATGGCTGGATAATTTTTTCGCTTCATTTATGATGAAGAATCTGACTCTGTCTGTGCAATTCTTCCTCTGCTTTTACTTTTCTTCATCTTTAAGACATAATATTCTTTAAGTCCTTTTCTCAGTTGCTTGATAAGACCTCTGTGTATCCCAGTATTCTACTATTACTCCATTTGACAAGGGGAGGAGCATGTGCTTGGGACACCCATTGTAGGCAGCACTTTTACCTTTTTGTCTTCATGAAATCCAGAGTTTCCTCTCTGCTCTGAAATTCTTAGTCCACTTAGTGCAGTTTCTCTAAGTTTATCCAATTTGCCTCTTTTGAAACAGTGGTTCTTGATAGAGCCTTTTAAAATGCTTCTGTTGAAATTGATCGAATCTGATTGTGAGCATTCCTGCTGCAGTTACTCTGTACAATGCATTTCAATTTTTAACTTTTGGTAAGTAGCGAGGGCATTAAGGGTAAGGGCAATAAAATTATCAGTTCAAAACTAATTTTTAAGAAACCATTTCTTGAAAGCATCCTAGTATGTCCATAGTAATTCAAAAAGTGGATTTTATAAATAACATTGCTATCGCGTACTGAATGTTTTGTGTGAGAGCTGTTTTGAAAAAAAAAAAATCATTTTACAGATTGAGCCCTGTGTCTTAAGGTGGTTTTTTTTTTTTTTTTTCTTTGTAAACAATTGTGTAATTAGACTTCTGGAAATCCATAGACACAGGTAAGCAGTAGTGAAATAATTTAAAAGATGATGTTCGTATGGAAACAAATAGTGGACTAAATTTCATTCTGATTCTAACTACTGAAATGAGGTCAACCTGTCTTCAGTATGACACATTTCATGAGGGATTCTTTTTCTAAGTAGTAAGTCATAGAGAGCCCAGGACTGAGAAGACATGCATGACTGCTGCTTGGCACCTCCTTCGGTGGCTGGAATGAAATGCCTTTTGCTGTGCAAAGTCATGTCTTACTCCTAGACTTCAACTTAAATCTTCTTGTTCCTTGAGATTTCAAAATATAGAAATCAAATCTGTGTAATCGAAGTACACACATCAACCCAGTGGGGTTTTCATGCACAACTTGAGGTGTGTTGCTTTCGTGGTTTTCCCCGTTAATTCCTGATCTTCCTCCTTATGACTGAGTTTTATGTAATAATGGAAGCCTCTGTGGTATTTGAAGAGAGCGAGGGGGAATATTGCCTTCCTTGTGTTGTGGAATTAAAAAATCCAGAAATGACTGAGGAGCAGCATCAGGGAATTTCCCCAGAGAATTAATGTTTCATGCTTTTGTTTTTTAATGGCAAAACAAATCTAACTACCAAAATTGAGATATTGTCTTTTCCATTTTAAGTACTGGTATCTGGATGACTATGCTAAACTTAGTGAGAATGGCTTGCCAGCTCTGATCTCTCCTTGATGATTCTTTATCTCATCAATAAAGATAAATTGTACTTTCTCTTGGTACTTCTGAGATAGTTGTTTGAATCTGGTGTTGTGAAGCATGCAGATTATGCCTGCTTTTCAATAATATTCAGAGGTGTGGACTTTTAACTTTCCTTACACAGCTTAAAGTGTCTTCATCTCCATATTTTTTCATTCCATCTTTCTGATATCTGTGAGGTAGTCTTGCCTTTTCAGGTCAACATAACAAGAACCTACTCATAACCACAGGTTTTGGCTGAGGGTTAGTGAGGAGATTAGGATATTTCTCGCATTTCCGATGTCTTCTGTGCCTACAGTGCTCACCTGTCATGTGGATTCTTCAATGAGCTTCCTTGCATAGGTGGACACAGCATCCTCCTCTGGTGTTTTGGAAGACCAGGGAAACATCATCTGGCTTACACTGGTGAGAACTGGTGTTCAGTGGGGTACCCCAGAGAGAGCAATTTTTTTGCTGTGAAGTACACTGATGCATAAAGAACAAGTCATATGTGCTGAATGCGTGGAAGTGCAGTATGACAGTGGGCAGGGCTTTTTTCCTTTTCATCTTGTGGGGTCTTTGACATAATATTGGCATAATATTTAGTGAATCCTTATGATGGGAAAAGTGCTGATAGCAGTCTTACTAAAGTCAATGTCTGTTCACCCTTTATGACTTCAGGGCAACAAGATGAAGTGCAGGTTTCCTGTAATTTGCTTTTCTGATATTTTTTTTTTTTTTTGTAATGAACAGGGTTGTAAAAGAGAAGGTAGTTCACCAGTAGAAAGAAGAAATGTCCAAGAGCACAGGATAATAGGCTTCCAGTGTGCACACACTGTGGGAATTTTTAGCAGTGTTTTCTTCTCTTGTGTAAGTGTTGACAATACTCAAACATATTATCTAATGTGAGGAAGGTCAAGTGTGTGGATCAGAACCTGCTTCTACAAGCTTAGTC
Organism: Streptopelia decaocto; assembly: GCF_964273445.1. Taxonomy (NCBI): domain Eukaryota; kingdom Metazoa; phylum Chordata; class Aves; order Columbiformes; family Columbidae; genus Streptopelia; species Streptopelia decaocto. The sequence continues at coordinate 89,537,490 of NC_138663.1, forward strand.
TCAGTCCAAGCTAACTGGAACCTGTCTCTTGCAAAACTGAAGATATGAGAGTGTTCAACAAGCATCTGGACTTTCTGTTATTTAAATTACTGAGCTTAATTCATGTGTCTGCTTTTCTCTGGTAGCCATTAAGTAGGTTTGATTCTTTGCATTCTACTTGGAGGTTTTGTTTCAATGCTCACCGGTTAGTTCAGTAACTTAGAGGACATAATATCTAGTCAGGTGGAGTTTCGAATTGGGCCATGTGTGGGGTTTGTTACCAAAAATACGTAGCTTTTTCCTGAATTTCTTGAATTTCTTGCCTCCTCCTTGTTATCAAGTGGGAGTTTGAAGAGAAGAGCTTTATTCAGTTGTGTTATTTCAGTATCATACAGTATCATATTTGAGACTGGAGATGAGCCAAAGGCCTTTTTTTTTTTTTTTTTTTTTTTCGGACAATGTAAGATATAATTTGTGGGAGTGGATCATCCACCATCTTCCCTTGTTTCTTTTTTCTCAAAGCAAAGAAGAATCACAGAATTGTCTTGTCCGCCCTCTCCCCCCGCCCCCAACCCTGCTTAAGCAGGTTGCCCAGAACTGTGCCTGGTCTCCAAGGATGGAGACTCTGCAACCACCTTGGACATCCTGTTTGACCACCCTCAGAGTAAAAATGTGTTTTCTTGCATTCACAGAATCACAGAATCGACTGGGTTGGAAAAGACCTCAGAGATCATTGAGTCCAACCCTTGGTCCAACTCTAGTCCATTTACTATATCATGGCACTAAGTGCCATGTCCAATCTCAGTTTAAAAACCTCCAGGGACGGCGAGTCCACCACCTCCCTGGGCAGGCCATTCCAATGCCTGACCACTCTCTCTGTAAAGAATTTCTTTCTAATATCCAGCCTAAATTTCCCCTGGCAGAGTTTAAGCCCATGCCCCCTTGTCCTATTCCTAACTGCCTGGGAGAAGAGACCAGTCCCCACCTGGCTATAACTTGCCTTCAGGTAGTTATAGAGAGTGATGAGGTCACCTCTAAGCCTTCTCTTCTCTAGACTAAACAACCCCAGCTCCCTCAGCCTCTCCCTATAGGTCTTATGTTCAAGTCCCTTCACCAGTCGTGTTGCTCTTCTCTGGACCCGCTCCAGCACTTCAATGTCTTTCCTGAACTGAGGGGCCCAGAACTGAACACAATACTCCAGGTGTGGCCTCACCAATGCAGAGTATGGGGGAAGGATCACTTCCCTTGTCCTGCTGACCACGCTATTTTTGATACAGGACAGGATACCATTGGCCTTCTTGGCCACCTGGGCACACTGATGGCTCATGTTGAGCTTCCTGATGGTATATCCTGGATTTTAATTTGTGTCTGTTGCCTCTTCTTAGTTGGGCACAACTAAGGTGAGTCTGGGTCCACCTTCATTCCCTCAACAGTGTTTATACACGTGGATGAGATTCCCTGAGCCTGCTCTTCTCCATGCTGGGCAGGCCCAGCTTTCTCAGCCTCTCCTCATAGACCTGATGCTTCAGTCCCTGCATCATCTCTGTGGCCCTGCACAGGCTTTGCTCCAGTGTGCCTGTCTCTGTCTTGTACTGCAGAGCCCAGGACTGGGCACAGCACTCCAGGTGTGTCTCACCAGTACTGGGTAGAGGGGAAGGATCACCTTCCTCTGCCTGGAGTGAAGAGAGAATGGAAGTGGGGAAGCATATTAAAAGAAAAACCAAACAAAGCAAACAAACAAAACTAAACCAAACAAACCCACAAAACCCCCACAAAAAAAAACAAAGAAACAAAACCAAACAAAAACCCAAACACACCAAAAAAACCCAACAACCAAGCAAAAAACCAACCAAACAAAAAAGAACAAAACAAAACAGACCCCCAAAAAACACAGCCAAGGAAAGGAACTATGACCCTAACATTTCATGACTGACTTTCTTGTGCTACTTCATCTGAAATACCTGTTCTCTCAGAATTTCTAATTCATTTATCCCTGCAGCATTTTTTGTATGAAAGAATACATTAAGTGTATCCTGAGACTGCATAATGATTCCAGATGGATTACTAAAGGTGTGCAGTAAGCCTCTTTCATGGGGGAAGCAGGACTGGCTAATCAGTTTCTTTAAAACCCATTCAGTAACCCCTGGAGTTTCACTTGCCTTTTGGCACCTGTGTGTGACCTCTTGGAGGAATCTCAATGTGTTGTGTATTCTGCACCTGGTAGTATGTCAGCAGCTTCAGCTTTAGTAGATGACAGTGTAACCCCTTTGAAATAAAAGGGAAAATTGATTTTCATTTAACAAGTAAATAATAGTCTTAAAATAAAAGGCTATTTAGAACAATTTTGTTCTTGATGCTACAACTTCAGGAATAGTACCTTGAACATTGTAACTGGCTATGTTGCCTCTGCACTGTCTGCCAATTTATATTTTATGGCACGACATTAGCAGTTTTCATGCTGAACTTCAAAGCTTAGGATCCATCAAGTCTCTAAGGTGTTTACTGGAGCCAATTAAGCAGTTTTATTATTTAATCTTCTATTTTGGACCAACAAAGGTTTGTATTTTTTGTTTGTTTAGGGCAGGAACTTCATCTGCTTTGTTGTTGCTAACTATATTTTGATGACTGGAAAACACTTAAATACTGCTCAGTTTGCAAATTGGTGTGGGGGGGAGTAGTTGCTGCGTCTGGCATTCCTAATTACTTCATACATTGCAGCTCAAGGCTCTGGGGTTGGCCCACTTGCTGTCTGCCTACCTATTACCTATCACAGTAATCATTTACACTTCATACTGTGGAAATCTAATGAATCCTTAGTGTGTGTGGCTGGGCCACGCACAGCTGGTGTAACAGAAGATGAAGTTGCCCATACACTAAACCAAATGATTGATAGCCACGGTTTTCACCTCACAAAGTACAGTTTTGTTACATAATTACAAGAATTATGTGCAGCACTAAATCTATTCCCTGACTATGAATTGAAGGGTTGTTCTGACTGAGTTATGAAAGAAATTATAAAGTAATTTGTGGAAACAACATCTGTTGTACACAGGCAAAAAAAGAGAGAAGAAATAAAGAGAATTTATTTCCATTTGCAGCTATTTATAAGACAAAAGGAGAAAACACGGAGTATTACAGTCAGTACTTGTACAACACATGTTTATGTATACAATCTCATTTTCTGAAAAACAAGGGGGTTTGTTTTTAAATAGGCACAGGGAAATCAAGGGTAGGAAAGATGCATTGAGTAAGATACAAAGAGTGGGAAGCTATTTCCATATCTGTTTGGCACATGGTCTGTTGAGCTTGTGAGATCTTTGTCATTAATGTCACAAACCTGAGATGAGGTTACTCAGTAATTAGCACTGCCAGAGACTAGAACTAAAATGGTGAAGACTGCTTGACTTCTGGGAATATGTCTCCCCACTTCTGTGCAGTCTGATGTTGTCTGAAGTAGATAGTTACCCAGCACTTTAAACAGAAGAAAATGCTTTTCTATTTGCATTAGATAACATTTGTTCACTTTTGGCAAGGGTGAACACAAAACTGTAATTCCCTCACTGCCTAGTCACATCTAAGACAAAAAAAAAAAAAAAAAGCATATTTTGCATTTTCACCTGCCTTTCTGGGACTTGGAAATAGCAAAAAAAGAGTAAAAGAGTATGGAGATTTACCACAACCTGCACTTTTACATGGTTTAGGTGGTTCTTTCCAAAGACAAAATGGTATGACCAGTGAGAAATTTTGAATGCATAGTCTCCTGGTGTAAATGCTTATTGGAGTAGTTACAGCATAAGGGCAGGTTCTGTGTACGTGTTTTTACTTAAACGAAGATGATATCAAGGATATTGGAGGTTAGTTACCAGTCCAGGGTAATTTAAAGATGGGTGGGTTTTGTTGCAGCTACAAGTGACATTCATATTTGCGATGGAAATGTACCTTTTGAGATGATGCAAAAAATCATCATTGGGATTTGAGGAATACTGGATGAGAGGGGTGAAGAGGAGGGAATAGTCAAAGGTGGTAGCAGTGTTAATAACCCAAGCATGTTTTTGCTTTTTTGTTTGTTTCATTTGTTTTTTGTTTTGGGTTTTTAAATGTTTTTGGTGGCTGTGGCAGCAACAAATACTCTGGTTTACAAGGGAAAATGAATTCATTTTTGGCCTTGTGGAAACTGGTGATGAAGTACCAAAAAAGATATTGAACAGAGGGAGAAACCATTGCATAGTCTAGCCAAGGTGTAGAAGTACCAAAAGCATAGACAGAATAAGAGCGAGGGGATCAGGGATCACGGTTGTGGCTGTGACTCAGGATGCTAACTCAGTACAAATACTCATATATTTGTGTATCTTTAGAGTTGTCAGTTGTCTTTGTGTTTTTGTTGGGTTTTGTTTTGGGTTTGTGTGTGTGTGTGTGGTTGGTTGTTTTTTTGTTTGTTTTTGTGGTGTGTGGGGGGGGGTTTGTTGTTGTTGTAGCCTATCATCTGGCCCATCTATTTGAATACGATTTGAATATGGTTTCGTTTCTGCAAATGCTTACATATACTCTTATTTGCCCACTGTTAATTACAGGAATTAATGTCATCACTTTCATATAAGGTTTGTGAGTATGATCAGATACTGTTATTACTAGCAGTAAATGAACTAAATTATATGGTCAAAAATGCAGATTCTTTAGAAAGCAGAAACAGCAACCATTAAAAGTAATATTATCCTTACAAATGCTAGCCTGGTACAGTTTCCAGTGTTGGAAATGAAGAACTGAAGTCACGACAAAATGAGAAACTATTGTACTCTGTGACATCTTGTTTCATCTGCTAGCAGAGCAGTCTCAACTGAGTAAATAGTGAAAACTTCTCTAGGTGTTACTAAATAATAACAATAATAACCGACAAAATGTTTGCATCAGATAATGGGATTTTTTATTTCCTTTTCCTCTGATCAACAGTTGCCTTCATAAATTTTACCAGTAGAAGTTTACTGCTTGCAGTTCTTCTCAAGGCTACTCTTTCCTTCCTCCTTATGGCTTACGTGACGACAATTTAGATAAGTACAGTCAACTTGAAAGAGCTCTCCATGTTTACGAGAATCATTTACAGAAAAATATACTTGGGGAGAAGTAAAATAGCTGCCTAGCTGCAGTAGAAATGTCTCAAGTGTACAATTCAGGGGTATAGTAAATTATTCCTTTAATACTATAACGTATTTGCTATGAATTTTCTTCCCCACAATCTCTGAAAGAAGTATTAAAGATCTGGGAGGACACTCTAGTATCTTTCTGTTTTTCTTGGTTTGCTGTGTCTGTACAGTTGAGACTGAGAAGCTACAAGTGCCACAGTAAGGTTGAAAGTCTTCTTTTTTTTTGCACAGAAAAGACAACATACAAAAAGTTTACTTTCTCACCTTTATGTCAGATATATTTGTGGGCAGACTGGCAGGGCATTAGCTGGCCTTGATATGAAGGTCCTGTTCAACTGTGCAGGTAGCGCAGCTCTCTAATGCTGGGTAATACCACTTCTCTGCATTGTCAGTCAGTGGGGTAGGAAGAAAAAAATTAAATGCTACTCACAGCAGGAGTAAGGTTCTCTTATTCTTTTTTTCTATTACTAGCAAGCTGGAGGAGAAAGCGTTACTGAGACATGGTACTAGGTGCTGAAGTAAGAATACTCCAACAAGTTTTTGTATTAAGGGTGATTACATCACTTAAAAAAAACAAAACAAAAAAACCTCCACAAAACAAAACAATAACCAACCAACCAACCAACAAACAACACCAAAACAAAAACAACAAACAAATCCAAACCAAAAATGCTCACTGAACTGGCAAAGAAAGCTGAAGGCCTCGGCACAGCTCTCTGTGCCTGCCCTTCACAGTGTCTGGGTTGGGGGGCAGCTGGGTACCCCATGTGTGTGGGAAGCTCTACAAGGTACCCTGGCTTTTGCTTTTTAGCCTGTGGCAAATGCTGAGAAGATGGTCTTTTCATCCTCTGATGCTTGAACTTCCAGTTGCAAGACAAAGTTTTGCGTTCTGTTTCTGAAGTAATTTAGGAAGGTCTGTGGGCAGCAGGACCAGTGCATCTTGGTTTGCCATGCGTTGGTTACATTGCAACAGGTCAGAGGCAGATGATCCCTGTCAAAAAACAAAAAGCTTGAAATGCAGGAGAATGTGTTTACTTGCACTACTGTCAGTAACAAAGACGCACTTCCATTTTACTAAAACAGATTATATTTGCTGATTTGATGTGGTACTAAGAAAATCAAAGCTGTAGCAGGAACCTTAATTTTTGACTGAAGAGAATATAATATTTACTTTGCTTTTAAATAATATGTAATTATATAAAGATACAATATAGCATTTATAAAATTCATAAACATTTTAAGTTTCTCCGCTATTTGGGTTTTGTGGTTAGCTGTACAGGTGCATAGCTTCTAATGCTACATAGTAGCCAGTTAATGTTTAATTTCCAGTTGGACACTGGGAAATGTAGGAATCTTCTGTGATTAACTGCATCATTGTGTTATAACTGTCATCTTCTTGAGTGCTTCTTTTCCAGATCTTGATATAGCCATATAATTATACTGTTTTTCAGAGTTTTATTCTATGTTGGAATATCCTCTACTAAGGAACTAAAAGAAGAAGGAAAAAGGTTCTAAGATACTTTAATACATATAAGTTTACAGTTCCTGTGAATAATCCAAAATGAAGTATATAATTCATTGTGAGTTGTGTATATCCTGTGGAATTTATCTGATATTTAAATGAACAAGCACACCAGTAAGAGCCACAGTGATCCTGTAGACTGCACAGGGATGGGGAGGAAAAAAGACCCTGCGTCCTGGTCTAATATTCTTCTAGAATAATTTCTTTTTTTGCTCTTACACAATCTATTCATGTAAGATTGTAGAGCTAGGACAGTAAATATTAATACTGCAGTAAAAATGATACATTTGGCATGCCTACTATGACCTTTTATTGAATAGCTGCAAAGACTGAACATCTAAATATTGCAATATTCCTTAATGTAGAACTGTCAGATACTGATATGAAACTGTATACACTAGAGTTTTTCCACTGTACTTTCTGTTTAAAGAAATTAATACAGTTAAAATGAGTTACAATGAGTTCTTTATCTCACACAAATGTAGGGCATAATGTTTTGGTGTGAGGAATAAGGAATAATAGGTTTACATTCTGCATTAGTCAGGAGCCATGTCTGAGAGGTACAGTAACTATGGACCAGACTACTTGCACTTAAATAAAAAAATCTATGTTATGATTCAGTATTAATTCTGCCTGATAGTCAGAGAAGAGACGCTGTGATCAGAACAGCAGCCAGTGGTGTGTAAGGAGTTTAAGGGTCAGGATGTTGCTGATGTTTCCTCGCCAGCCTTAGTCAGTGGTTTTGCCTTTGTGTCAGGGAAGCTTCTGGTACAAGCCTTCTCTTGATGGTTCTTGATCCATGTGATGGGCGGAGTGGGATGGCAGATCTGGTGGTGCTGGGAACCCCAAGGCAGCTGGGGAAGATGGTGCTGGAAGGGAAGGGGGAAGCCCTGCCAGAGTGGGTGCTCTGCACAGCACTGCAGCCCTTTCACACTGATACATTTCTTAATTGCCCTTTTCTTCCTTGTTATTTACAAACAGATTTTATGGACCTTTTGCGTTTTAGAGAGGAACATCTGCAGCCTCAAGTACCTGCTGTATTTTAGAACATTAGTAATATGAAAAATGGGTATTCTTAGAGATGCTAATAAAACAGTTATAATAATTGAAATATTCCTCCCTGCAATTTTTGACCAAAATGTAGCAAGAAAAACCTTGTAATTTCTTTTCATGGACTGTATCTGTGTAATACGTGACCAGTAGGTTTCATTTAAGAAGCCAGTGGTTTTGATTTGTTTGTGGAAGGACTTGAAGACAGAAAATGTTTGACTTAAAGGGGGGGAAAGAAAATGCTTTCAAAGGATTCAGCATGAGGAAAAGAAGTTGCACCTTCTTTCAGTGGGACTGTTGTTCTTCAACCTTCTTCAACCAGAACTGGTCTGTTTGCCCTCTGGTAGCCCCAGTGCGGCTCTTAGGGATCAGGCAGAATTTAAAGGCATCCCTTCCAAAGTGCTGTTCTTGATGCGAGTAGGCGAACTCTTGTAATTTGTTTTAACTGAAGATATCCAGAGAGCTTTGGCATTTCCAGTGCTTCCTCATCTGGAAAAAAAATAGTCTCTGATCCGTAGCTGATGCAAGTACTTTATTGCTATTCACAGGGAATAGAACAAAAGTTCAGAAAGAACAGTGGAAGTGAGATTCAAGTCTTTTTAATAAAAGGTGTTAACACCGTGTTTTTCTCTTGAAATAGTTACTTTGAGTTTTTACAATGAAATGTATACCACCTCATCATTATTTCAGAAGTCTTTGTTTTTCTTTAATTTGGAACCACATTTTTGGCCAGAAAAGCTTGTTGGAACCTTTCTGGCAAATTTGTGGAAGCTTTTATGCCTGCCAGAAGTCCACCTGACTCTGAATTACAACCTGGAATACAGATTTACTGAGAACATCAGTATTCCTTGTATGTACATACTTTACTACTGCATCTGATTGCCAGTTAGTGTGAAGGAACGTAATGCCTGGCCTAATTCATGGCCTTGCTTAGGAAGCTGGCTGTACCTTTAACAGCATTAGAGAGGAGTCAGTGGCACGGTTTTAAAGTAGGCAGTTGCCCTGCAGTGTAGAAGTTATTTTGTTTTATACCTACTCCCTTGAAAATATGTGTATGTTTTACTATTGCTGAAACCACCAGGGCCCAGAAAATGAGTTTTAAATTTTCTGTTTAATCTGCTTTCTGTGTTTCTGAATTTTCATGCTGCTTGTTTTCAGGGGCTGTCTGCAATTGTAATAGATTCATAGATTTGAAACTCAGTTACCTGTGTAAAGCACAGTCTCAAAGAATGATACAGATAAGAATACAAACCATTTTAAATGGATAATTGATTGTATATTACTAAGAAATGAAATCAGCATTCAAACTGCCAGCAGAACTTCATCAGGAACATCATCCTGTTCTGCGCAGAGGAAGAGTTCGTGTTCTTTGTCTGAGCAATGGTATGGGTGGTGCTCTCCCTGTTCATTGATGACCAATATTTATTTGGAGGGAAATCTAGTTAAACCAGGCTTTGATAATGCATTTCTAACCTCCTTCCTATACTTTAGTACAGTTGTGAGCTTTGTCTTAATTTTAACCAAGGAATCAGAAACCAAACCCAAATTTGTACTGTGGTTCTCAGGTGTGCACAGACAATGCTCTAGTAGTGGTTTTGCTTAGAGGGAAAACAAAGGGAAAATGAAAAAGCAAGGGAACATTTATGTCAGATAATTCTCTAAGATGGCCTGTGAAGTGTGACTGGATCACATTTGTTACCACAGGATGCTGGATGAATAGTACCTCATGAGGAGCTCACTGAAGTCTAAGCCTTTTGCCTTCTGGCTCCTTTGCAGGACCTCCCAGGTGGACTAATTTGGGTGGGAAGGGGTAAGTGTGAATGTGGGCTCTGGCTTCAGAGCGTAGACAGTTGTTTCCTCTTCACTGGAGGCTCTGAAAGCACAAGCAGGCAGGCAGGGAAACACATCTCTCTGGGTTGGGTGTTAAATGGTTACCAGCTGAGCAGCCGGTAGCCTTATTTTTATCTCCTTCTGTCATCTTTGCCCCTTCAGCCCTCAAAACTTTCTCCTGTTAGAGTTTGTTTTTTTTTTTTTCCTCCTCTCAGATAAATAGCAAGCTACTTAATTCCTTTTAAACTTTTTAAAAAATATACCCTGTAATACATGAGTTAAATCTGGATTCTCTAGGTGTTGCATAGATTAAATAGGTAAAGTATTAGTTGCACTGCAAGTTTATACAAGATTTCATGTGCATAATTGGGAAAATTAGTTGCAAATTTGGCATTTATGACAGATATTAATCAATATATAGTACTGTTGATTAAAAATCTTGAGGCACCTATTTACAGCTTAAGTAAACTTGGTCTTACCCTTTACTGTAGTAGTTCCACTCAGATGCAAACTATTTAATGCATTTGTATTTGTTTTGATGGTTATACTGTTGTAGATTTCTTAAAAAAAAAGTAGTAGGTGACTTTTTCTTTTTTGTTAGTATTTACCTATATGTTAAAACTTCAGATGTTTCTTGAAAATATTAAAGGCTCAATCCTGCAAATCCTTACCTGGTAAGTTTTATTTAATTCAGCAGGATCTTACCCTCTGAAGAAGGAGCTACTTGTTTGGGATCTGTGCTTTCAGTGAGCTTAAAATATATTTGAGAATTACAGTGCTGAATCATTTTATAATTTAGCAGACAGGAAAACCTTCAAATGTCCGAGGAACAGACCTTCCAAGGATTTTGATGGTGATAAAGTACAGAAGTGGCCATGGTCTCTTGTGAGACAGCATTGCGTTGAAGGGCAAAGGGAGAACGGAAATTCTGCTGAAGCAGCAAGAGAGAATTCTTCAGGGAAATGATAGGACGTCTTGATTAAACCAGTTGAAGAACAAATTTCTCTGCTAAGGGGGGTTGGGGGGAACTGTTTCAGCTCAGTGGTGTTCTCCCTCCTTTCATCTATTCCAGGTAAGTCAAGTGTATAGAGGGTTTTTAATATTCTTTCCAGATTTATGTGTTCTTTACCTAATGAAAGCATCACCTGTATGCTGCATTTAGCAATATCTTATATTCACAAAGGGTGATAGAACTTTTAGCTAACAATGATGTAAGAAATTATTTTCTGCACACTGCTCTTTTACTTTATAACCTCCATCATCAATACTTCCAATGCTCTGTATGAAAATGGTGTTATTTTTAAAAAGTATAGGGGCTATATTTGTGATAAAACGTGATTGATCTGTCATAATGATGGGGTGTCCCAATCAAAATTCATGTGACACAGTACTAGGCAGTCTGTACATTAAATGGAAAGATTGTTCTGCCCCAAATGTGCCACAGGTTCTTTTCCACAGAAGAATGGCACATGATAAATGTCTTAGTAGGTCAGATCAGTGTTATTTTTTTGAAAGATGTAGTGGAGGAATAGTTTGTCCTCCTCTTCTGTGGCAAATAACTCTTGTCTGCTAAAATATGTGAATAATAGGGACAAGCTGTCCAGCATCTCAAATGCTATGTTGCACCATCTTAGTGTGAGTGGAGATTTAACTTGGAAGTGGGAATGGAAACAGATATGCAAAACTAAATTTTGTTTGGCGCTGCCCAAACCGGAAACATCTACTTGAATGTAACTTTTCCTCCATTATTATTATTTAGTGACTGTTGTTTTTCTTTCTCCTGGGAGTGCATGCATCTATCTTCAGGAAAGGCAGTTTATTAGCATGATGATATTTTATTTGACTTCAGTGGTACTTCATAAAACAAATCAAAGTGCTTTAGAAATATTTATTAAACACTGAAGCCCCCAGCTATGAAAACAAGTTCTCAGTTTTATATCAGAATCATTGAAATATATCTAGTATTTGGGGTTTAATAGTACACATAAAAACTACAAATGTAGACAATGACAAAATATTAAATAGTAATAAGTTTTTGATGTTGCTTTTTAATCGTGCTATCAGAAAAATCTAATGGTTTTGGAAGGGTAAGTGAACATTTAAACAACAACAAGTTCCTTTAAGTATTACAAGTCTAAATCCATCCAGATTAATGTAGAAACTGATATTGAGGTAAAAATGGTTTTTATATAGTAGAGGGACAGCACAAAATTAGAGAGTCATCAGTCTTCAGCAGTTAACTTCATTCCCATTCTGTTCTTCTGTTTTCCCCCATTCCCATTTTGTAAGAGCATTTAATCTTACAACAAAAGCAGTAGTTAAAAACTCATGAATCTTGATTTTTATTTCCAGTTCTATCAGAGATTTCAAGTGCAGTGCTGAATGTATAATTCTCTTTTAAAAATAAGTTCTTTGATGCTGTTCTGCAATTATGCAAATTATAGTGTCAGGTTTGTGTACTGTCTGCTGTTTTTCCCTTGCTTAAATTCTCGTTACTGCAAATAAAGCTAAGGCTCAAATTTCATTCTGATTTCTTTACATTTTCTTATGAAATTACTATTTCCTCTCTTTCTGATACAAAACAGAGCAATCATAAATACATTGGTGACATTTGGAAGAACCTGTCTCCTCTAAATAGAAAATGTCTCTCCACAACATCCTAGTAATTCCGAGACAGGAGGATTCAATGTTTTAAATACCCTAGTTTCTGGAAAGGATCATAATGCAAGTGGCATTGTGAACAGGAAAAAACAAGTTACAGGTCTGGTATTTTTTGTGTATGTTCAAAAAAATCTGGATAGTGTAACAGAAGTATTCTTAACTTCAGAGTTAGGGTTTTTTATATTGTTTACATAGGCAATGTAATACAAAGCATGGACTTTATACTGTAGCTTACTGATTTGCTGAAATATTTGACTTCTTCCTTTCCTGAAAGGAACTGTATATACATAAAATGTATATGTAAAAATACATATAGATAGATGGGTATACATATGTGTGTCTCAACTTTGGCAATAAACTTGTAAGGAAAAATAGTTCCTTGTTAGAAGGATATATGGAGATCAGCAAATGTTACAACATCAGTTAGACCTGAGAGAAGTGTTTAAGACCTGCACCTTCCAATCCTCTGCTGAGCATTTCATGCATTATTTGGGTCAATTCAGATATTTTAGTATTAGATGAATTACCATTTTGCTTTGGAAAAGTAACATATCACAAGAAACTTGCAAGGTGATGGGTCACTGGGGTGTCACTGAGGATTCCCAACCCTCCTGGAACATTCTTGCCACCATTTTGTTGAGGGGACCCCAGGCACGGAATTAGGGGGAACTGGAGCCCAAGGCTCCTGAGGGGACTGGAGGATGGTTTCTGTGCCCAAGGGGCCGCCTTTCTCTTGGGCAAGCAATGTGGCAGGTGGGAGTGAGTTCCAGGAAATGGACCCTCAGACCCTGCCACCCTCCTCCTTCTTCCACATTTGGGAAGGCTGATGGAAGAGACTGGGGCACAAGTTATTTTCTCTTCCCTCCTTCCATTTTCAGAGGATGACATGTGATGGAATAGAAAGATCCAGTCCGTAAATGCCTGGCTATGAGACCGGTGCTACATGCAGGGTTTGGGTTCCTTGATAATGTCTGGTTTTACAAGACACCAGTCCGGTCAGTGATATGTGGGAAAGGTTTATCTCACAGGGGCAAAAGGATGCTGGGACAGGAATTAGCAGGGCTCATTTGGAGAGCTTTAAACTCAATCGAAAGGGGAATGGAGTTGTAGTTGGGCTTGCACCAGTGGGGCAGCACTCTAGAATTGATGAAGACTGGGAGGCCTCCCCTCCCCATAGGGTGAAATCTGTGTGCTCAGCTCATTCTCTGAAATGCCTGTACATCAATGCACACAGCATGGGGAATAAGCAGGAGGAGTTAGAAACCTGTGTTCACTCATGAGATTATGATCTGGTGGCAATTACAGAGACATGATGGGACAGCTCACATGGCTGGAATGTGGTCGTGGATGACTATGCCCTTCTCAGGAAAGACAGGCTAGCCAGGCGTGGTGGTGGAGTTGCTCTTTATGTGAGAGAGCAACTACAATGTATTGAATATTGTCCAGGGTGGATGAGGAGAGAGTTGAGAGTCCATGGGTGAGAATTAAAGGGCAGGCTGGCAGGGGTGATGTTGTTGTGGGTGTCTATTATTGGCCACCAGATCAGGGTGAGGAAGTTGATGAGGCCTTCTACAGGCAGCTGAGAGCAGCCTCACAATCACAGGCCCTGGTTGTCATGGGGGACTTTAACTACCCTGATGTTTGCTGGAAGAACTACTCAGCCAGCCAGCCCCAGTCCAGGAGGTTCCTCCAGTGCATTGATGATAACTTTCTGATACAAATGGTGGATGAGCCAACTAGAAGAGGAGCACTGCTGGATCTCATCCTCACTAACAGTGAAGGCTGAGGGCTGCCTTGGCTGCAGCGACTGTGGAACAGAATACAAAGCAGAATCACAACCCTGGACTTCAGCAGGGCGAACTTTGCCCTTTTCAAAAAATTGCTAGGGGAAATCCTGTGGGACAGAGTACTTGAAGGTAAAGGGGCCCAAGATAGTTGGTTAGTGTTCAGGGACTGTTTCTACCAAGCTCAAGATCAGAGCATCCTGGCATGTAGGAAGTCAAGGAAGGGAGCCAGGAACCTAGTTGGTTAAATGGGGAACTGCTGGGCAAAATCAAATGGAAGAGGAGAATTTACAGATCATGGAAGGAGGGGCTGGCCACTTGGGAAGAACATAAGGCTGCTGTCAGAGGGTGTAGGGAGGCAACTAGGAAAGCTAAGGTCTCCTTAGAATTAAACCTGGTGAGAGGGGTCAAGGACAACAGAAAGAGCTTCTTCAAATACATGGCAGATAAAACTAACACTAGAGGTAATGTAGGCCTACTGATGAATGAGGTGGGTGCCCTGGTGACAGAAGATACAGAAAAGGCAGAGTTACTGAATGCTGCCTTTGTCTCTGTCTACTCTGCCAGAGGCTATTTTGAGGAGCCCTCTACCCCTGAGGCCCCAGAGGATGTCAGGACAATGGAGGAGTCTGCCTTGGTTGATGAAGACTGGATTAAGGACCAGTTTAGATAGCAAGGATAAGAGGGTCATTGGGGGCAGTCAACATGACCTCACCAAGGGGAAGTCACGCTTAACCAACTTCATAGCCTTTTATGAAGACATAACAAGGTGGATACATGATGGAATTGGACTAGGTGATCTTTTGAGGTCCCTTCCAATCCATGACATTCTGTGATTCTGTGATTCTCTGAGAAATGACTGCTTTGCAGACACAGGGATGTAACTGAGGGTAGAAAATATTGATCTGGCCAACAGTGTAGCAAGAGATGCATAAAACATGGAAACGTTTATGTAAATTTTCAGGGTTGTGAGGACTTGACTTTTTTTAACTAGGAAACCAAAAGTTGAAAAGTATTCTTTGTAAAGGCAAATTCTACAATAATCCTGGTTGAATCTTAAGAAAATTGTTTTTACAGTGCTTCCCTTTTATAAAGGGAAATGCATAAATAAGAAAACAGTGTTCTGAAACATCAAGCTTGGGAGCTTGACCCTGAGTACAGTTTCTTATTTTATTACAAAACAGAGTAGAGATGGACCTTCTTTTTCTTTTAGAGTAGTTCTATTAAAGTTTCTCTGATTAGCTCTAATGATAACTATCCAATGATAATAAAGATAACTACATTGCTGATTTGTATTATAATAGAACATAGAGATTTCAATTAAGATAGAGATCCATCTCATTGTTTTAGGTCTTTCCTCTGTAAGAAGCATTTCTTCCTTTATGTTCTTAACTACTGAAGGATAGAAAGAGAACAGATGTGGACATTAATCGATATGTCAAAGGTTTTATAGCAGGTCAGCAATTAAATAAAACATATTCTGAATGATGATACAGCTTTCTGTCTACATTAGACCACAAATCTCTGCCCAATGTGCCAGCAAGCCTATCAGAAAGGTACTTAATGCACTAAATCTTTCAGTTGATGTAGTAATGATTTCTTTTTAAATCATTATTCCAAATGAGGCACAATTCCATGGGCAATTCTTTCTGTAGTTAATAATGTACTAAGCAGTCATTGTGATACCCTGTGCTGCATATTGCTGTTCTGCTGCGCAGCTTTGGAAATAATGAAACACTGAATTTCCAGGAGGGAAAATCAACACAGCACTTCAAGCTATTTTGTGTTTTGTTCTACTGTAAATTCAGAGTGTGGTTCTTTCATCATAGTGGTTACTGTGTTGAGTTGAAAATGAAACCAATATAGAATTTCATTCTTTCCCCACTAAACAGGCATTTTTCTTTATTCATGGTCTTACTCCCTTCTACTTCACCTTGTTTTTTTCTGAGTGCCAGTGTACATGTTAACCAGAGCTCTATGTCCTAATGATGTGGGGGGATAAAAGTAAGACTTTTATGTTACCGTTTTATAGATCATGTTTTGTAATTTAACCTAATCATTTCAGACATTTTCCAGAGTGCCAGCATTAAAAGCTGTTATAATTTGCAATAACATCAGTGGTGCATTTTTCTAGAAAATATTGATGTTGAAAATTATTTTAATGATAACTTAATGATTGGCAATAAAGTGTATAATAAAAATACAGTGCCAGACAGTGTTTTTGTTGTAAGAAAATAATCTCTGGGAGGAGAAGGAAGAAATATATGTATTTATCCTTGGCATGTGAGGACCTCTAGGCTTCTACTGGAATGTGACACCGAACATTAAGTAGATATTACAGCTCATAGGAAAAATAAGAGATGGGGAAAATATCAATAGCAGTTAAAAGAAACCAAGCCCTAGAACAGTCATGTTAGTATATTTGATATAAAATTATCTTCAGGTTTTGTGTGTTTGAAATTTAGTTATATCCAGAGAGAACCAGAGCATTTGAATCTTTGTAGTTGGACTTAGGAAGTATAGCTAACTCTTCTGTAATTCTTGAACTGTAGTTAAAAGTTATCTGAAGATTCTTGGAAAAGTGTCTCTTGTAGACAAAAATTTGGTAAGGTCTCCACTGAATTATTTTGTTAAATGTGCAATTACTATAGGTTGTTACTGTCCAGAGCTCTCTAATGATGAATGTAGCCGTGCTTATAGTCAGTTTTCAACTCAATAATGTGTTATGTGTCGGTCCTGTTCATTAGTCAAGAACTTGTTGCATGGGCTGATGACACCAAACTGGGAGGAAGGGTTGGTACACCAAAAGGTTGTGCTGCCATTGAATGAGACTGGCTGTGGCTGAAGGTGGACGGGATGGGGTTGTGTTCTCCTGAGATGGCCCAGTAGGGGGAAAGGTCCAGGTAAGAAACCCATGCATCCTGTGGGTGTTCACCTGATTGTGCAGCTGGTGTCAAATTGAGAGCTTTAGCTTCTGTAACTAAGGGACCCTCTAGTGAAGGCTGCTGCAGAGACAGGATCCATCTGACAAAGTGAGACAAGAGTGTCTTTGCCAGCAGGCTTGTTAGCCTAGTGAGAAGGGTGTTAAATCCTCTTCAAGAGATGGAGGGTCATCTCTTCAGAAAGGTGATGAACAAGTAGAAGATTGAAGATGCTCTATTGTATCTGCTGTCCCATCCCAACAGATGGGATGAGGAATGAGTTAACTCTGAATGTGACACACGCCCTGACTCAACAGATGAGATTGGGTGTGAGTTAACTCCAGGTAATTCTGCACGGCAATGTGAAGTGAATGACAGACAATCACTCCGGGGGTCCAATTATGAAGTTACAAAAAGCACGTGGTGGTATACAAATTACAGCAATTAGTGACTTGGCAAAAGTATGTTATAGTAACACAAAACTTATCAATACGTTGATGTCAAAAGCCCTTCTAAAAATGGTGGATTGGCAACAATTAGTAACTGTAATGCAAAACTTAACAAGACTTTAACAGCAGAACTTACAATGATATTACTTTACATGTTTAAGAAAAACGAAGAGAGAGAGAAGAGGAAAACTAAGATATCAGAAAGAGAAGGGGAAAGAAAGATATCACGACTCCACAGATACATCAGTCCCACAAAGACCTCTGGAGGAGGGAACTTGTTGAAGGTTTACATGCCACCACTCATATCATATGTGAGGTTGTTTTATAACCCAGTTTGTTTACATGCGAGATAGTAGAAGGTGGTTCGTCTCCTCCTTCTGCTAGCTCTTCATGCTAATTAGGAAAACTCTTCTGGAAATGGATCTGGGGTCTTCAAACTAGGGGAAGGTTCACAGTACTGACCAGAAGTGAGTTGCTTGCCCATCAGGGGTAGCTGTTGATTCGTGGTTTCTTCTGGTAGTTGGTTGTCCTACAGATGGTTTATCTCTATCATCCCAATTAGGCCATGAGACCTATTACAGCAACACCATTAATTGCCCTTATCTTACAAGGTGTCTACCTTCATGGCCATAAAACTTTGGGAAAGATAAGATGAGGTGTCATCTATCTTTTCCTCCCAAAGTAACAAAAACCAGACGTTTAAGGCATAACAAGGTCCTTTGTTCTGCTAAGGATGGGAGGTGCACTTCAAGGTTGTCACATCTGCTAACCGTAAATTTAGAAGAACTGGTTAGGGACGTCACGGTTGCTGACAGCCTTGGCTACAGCAGCCATGAGGTGGTGCAGTTCATGATAATGAGAAAAGTAAGCAAGTTGAATAGCAGGATTTCAACCTTTGGCTTTGAGACATTGCCCAAGTAGGGAGAGATTGAATTTGGAAAGGCAAAGCTCAGCCAGATTTCCCATTAGTGAGAGAGACCTGTCTCGGTTTCAGCTGGGATAGAGTTAATTTTCTTTCTAGTAGCTGGTATAATGCTGTGTTTTAGATTTAATATGAGAAGAATGTTGATAACACAGAAATGTTTTGGTTCTTGCCAGGCAGTCAAGGACTTTTCAGCTTGTCATCCTCTGCTAGGTGCAAAAGAAACTGGGAAGGGACACAGCCAGGACAGCTGACCCAAGCTGACCAGAGAGGTGTTCCTTGCCATATTACATCATGCTCAGTATATAAACTGGAGTTGGCTGGGGGCAGATACTGCTGCTTGGGAACAGATGGGCTACTGTTGTCATGGGTGGTAAGAAATTGCATTGAGCATAACTTGTTTCACAGTATCACAGTATCACAGTATGTTTGGGATTGGAAGGGACCTCAAAAGATCATCTAGTCCAATCCCCCTGCTGGAGCAGGAACACCTAGGTGAGGTCGCACAGGAACATGTCCAGGCGGGTTTTGAATGTCTCCAGAGAAGGAGACTCCACAACCTCCCTGGGCAGCCTGTTCCAGTGCTCTGTCACCCTCACTGAGAAGAAGTTTCTTCTCAAATTTAAGTGGAACCTCTTGTGTTCCAGCTTGATCCCATTACCCCTTGTCCTATCATTGTTTGCCACCGAGAAGAGCCTGGCTCCATCCCCATGGCACTCACCCTTTATATATTTATAAACATTAATAAGGTCCCCCCTTAGTCTCCTCTTCTCCAAACTAAAGAGACCCAGCTCCCTCAGCCTTTCTTCATAAGGGAGGTGCTCCACTCCCTTAATCATCTTCGTTGCCCTACGCTGGACCCTCTCCAGCAGTTCCCTGTCCTTCTTGAACTGAGGGGCCCAGAACTGGACACAATATTCCAGATGTGGTCTCACCAGGGCAGAGTAGAGGGGAAGGAGGACCTCTCTCGATCTACTAACCACCCCCCTTCTAATACACCCCAGGATGCCATTGGCCTTCCTGGCCACAAGGGCACAGTGCTGGCTCATGGTCATCCTGTTGTCCACCAGGTCCCTTTCCCCTACACTGCTCTCTAATATGTAATCTCCCAACCTATACTGGAACCTGGGGTTGTTCCTGCCCAGATGCAGGACTCTACACTTGCCCTTGTTAAATTTCATTAGGTTATTCCCCGCCCAACTCTCCAGCCTGTCCAGGTCCCGCTGGATGGCAGCACAGCCCTCTGGCGTGTCAGCCACTCCTCCCAGCTTAGTGTCATCAGCAAACTTGCTGATAGTACACTCAATTCCCTCGTCCAAGTCGTTAATGAATATATTGAATAATATTGGCCCCAGCACTGACCCCTGGGGCACTCCACTAGATACTGGCCTCCAACTAGACTCCGCACCATTGACTACCACTCTCTGGCTTCTCTCCCTAAGCCAGTTTGCAACCCACCTCACTACTCTATTGTCTAGACCACACCTCCTCAACTTAGCTGTGAGGATGCTGTGGGAGACTGTGTCAAAGGCTTTACTGAAGTCAAGGTAGACCACATCCACCGCTCTGCCATCATCCATCCACCTTGTTACATATATTCTATTATTATAATTATTATATTTTCTCTTCATTCACTGTCCTATTAAACTGTTCTTATTTCAACTCACAAGGCTTCTTTTTTCCCTTTCCGAGGCTCTCTCCCATGCCACTTGGTAGAGGGGAGTGAGCAAGTGGCTGCTTGGTCCTAGTTGCTGACTGGGTTTGAACTCAGGACAGGGGATGCTCAGCAATGCATAGTCCATCTAAGTGGCTGGCTAATAGTGTCTTCTCATCAGGAGTCAATGTTGAAGCTAATAATATTTAGCCTAACAAGATGGATGGTGGGACAAATTGCCCTTTCAATGTTGTTACATGGTACCAAATTGGAAGGAGCACTGGAGAATAGGGCTGTTCAGGAGGATCTCAACAGGCTGAAAAAATGGGTTAATGAGAATCTCATGCAGATGTTGAACAGACTGACCCAGTGTGCTGTTGTGATGGAGAAGGCCAACTACATCCTGGGCTGTGTTTGCAAGATCAACATGTGTGGTCCTATGTCCTGTTTTGGCTCCCCAATACAAGACAGACATTGACTTACTGCACTAAGTCCATTGGTGGGCAAGAAAGATGGTCATGGTGCTGAAGTGGTTGATGTATGAGGAGAGGCGGAGGAAGCTGGGTTTGTTCAGTCTCCAAAGGGAAAATTGAAGGGAAATTTCATGGCTGTCTGCATCTACCTGAATGGAGGATCTAGAAAAGACAGTCTCTCTTTTGCGGTGTGCGGTGGAAGGAGAAGAGGCAGTGGATGTGATTTACAAATAGGACAATTCCAGCTAAATACAATGGGAAAAAAAAATAGAAATCATGAGAGTAGCCAAGCACTGGAACAGGTTGACCAGAGAGATTGTGGAGTCTCTGTTATCTATGATATTCAAAACTTGTCTGGAGGAGACCCTGAGCAGCTGGATCTAAGTTTGCCCTGTTTTGAGCAGGGGATCAGACCAAATAATATCCAGACATCCCTTCCAATATAAATTGGTCTATGAGTCTCTAAATTTACTATCTTTTTCTTGTTGACAGCTGAAGGAGGTTTACAGTAGTAGATAAACCTCAGCATCTGAATTCCTAAATTCTCTGGATTTACCACTGAATGTTTTGCTGTAGTTTATACCTTAGATTATTAGTTTGTAAAATATTCTGCAAGTAAAGCTTACCCACAGGGAGACTCTGGAATTTAATCAATGTGTTTTGACAAATGTTTTGGAATCCTCTAAGGAAATATATTATTTCCACCTTTTCCCTCAAGACTGTTCTAATTTATTATGTGGATATATACAGTGTTTTTCCCTTTTTTCTAGTTGATGAACACAGTAATGACAGATGGGTCTTTTTTTCAGGACAACAAATCTCAAAGTGTTTCACACGTGAGTTATTGACAAATATTGCCCTTAGTTTGTTTGGCAAAAGTAAAGATGTTGATGAGCATGTGTGTGTTTTAATGGCTGTTGTTGATACTGGGATGAACAGACCATTTTGGCATGGGGATTCTAATTCAGGCACATGAAAAACAGAAGGAGCAGATGTGAGTTCCAGCTTGAGCAAACTTTGGAGTGATGTTGTGATTGTTTATTTTAACCAAGTTCTACCTCAAGAACATTTTTATCATGCTCTTCAAGTTTGTCTTTGTATTTTTTTATTTAAATATCAGTTTGTTTAACAACTGCGGGTCTGCATGTGCATTTGGAGTTTAGTAAGACACTTAACCTTAATGTGAACTGAAAATAGTTATTTAAAAAGTAATGGTGTCTCATCTGCAATTTATTTTTCACTGACAGCACTTGTCCAGATGGCACATAAGTGTAGGTGTAATTGCTACAGCACACTCCATTATTGTAAAAGCAGCAAACAGTCAGCTCAGTCTTGCACATATCAGCCACATTTCACATGAGGGGGGAAAAAAGTTGTATATAGCAGATGATTTCTTGAGAGAGCTGTAAAGGCCACCTGGTGTAATCTGAGTTTGGATGCTGCAGACATCTCCTCACTGTGATAGTGGTGAGAACACTGAGAGTTTGGAAGAAATTCTGAGAAGAGACAGGCAGGGACTGATTTGTGAAACTGGGTAGTAGTTGTACTGTTTGTCTAAATTATGGCAGTGGGCTCAGCTGAATTAAATGGCACTTGTCTCCATGAAGTGCTCACAAATGTCACAAAGGGGACAACAGTGTATGGTTAAGGGAAGGAGGAAGTAAAATTACTTGTAAACATTGGACCAGTGCAAAAATGAGGATGCAAAGTAGTAAACAGGTAAATATAAGGACATGTGGTTAGTAATTATGATAAAAAACTGTGAATTAAATTTACTGGACTTGGATGTTTTATAGCGATGTTGTTCATTATAGATATAGTAGAAACTGTGGATTCTGTGTCACATCAGCACTTTGCAACTGTAATGTAAGCAGGGATCATGAATTTAATTTCATATAACTTAGGTATCAAAAGTGTGTATCTTCTGGACTGATCACTCTTAGTTCCTTTGTATTCTCTAGAAACAAGCAGTCCTGTTTAGGATGCAACTCATTTGTTTCATTTTTAGATGTTAACATTTGACAAATTGCACCTGAGATACTGTTGATTCTCTATTGAGAGGTCTCTGCCAAACTGCAGAAGCTGGGGCTAGTTCTGATGCTGACATCCACACTTATCCAGAAGAAATTCAGTATTAGTCATAGTCTCGTGATGGATGATAAAAATTAGAAACTTAATTCAGAGCTTGTGAACAATTCTTACATTTTATCATAATGAAAGACTTTATTTCCAGTATAGTGTTGTCGAGGATACAGAACTGAGTGTTTGTGGCTTGGCTGTATTATGTTTTGTCTTAGGGATGCATTTACATAACTTTAGGTTTGTCTAGGCTATCTATATCTAATGACTCATGTAGATTAAGTAGGAGACTGGAGGGCTGCCTGTACAGAGAAGATAGTGGTTTCCTACTTTCTACTTAAAAGAAATGAGATTTTAATCAGGAGGTTGTCTCCTTTATGCCTATTTGTAGCCCAGGCAGATGGTGCACTAATCATCCTTATGAATATAGTGTATTGAACATAAATAATGTAAAAAACAAGGACTTTGAACAGATAATTCATTAGTTCTGTAGTCACACTGGGAGAAACATTTCCTCCTGCCACCCTGTGATTCTGTCGGGGAGACAGAGCAGTTGAAAGAGCCGCTCCATCTTGATCTGACAAGCTGGATTTGGGTTTTACAAATAGGGTTTCATTCTTACTCTAAGTAGGCGTACATGTAATATATGTACTTCCATTGTTTACATTTGAATTAAGATCCATCTTCTGTATTTTTTCCCTCACAGTGGCATTACAAATTTTAAAAAAGAACAGCTTGAGACTGTATTTCACCAAGGAATGTCTTACAGCAGAAATCTGGACAAAACTCTTTGATTTGCATCCTGTGGAAGGGATAGGAGAGGCATTTCAGTAAATTTTGATTACATTTGAGGTCCAAGAATACATTAGATCTTTTAATCTTATTTCCTCCATACCGTAGGTTGTTAAATTTGTGACAGATACACTGTAAAAATCCAAACAATATATTTTGGATTTTTGAAGATTAATCTACTGGGTGTCTGAGATAAAAAGGCAAGCCTACCAATATACCAGTAGGAGTCTAATATGTAAGAGAAATCCTGATAAACCCTGTAGGCTAGGCATGCCTTAGGTTACTGAGGAAAGCAGGAAAACAAAAAAAACCTTAAACCCACCCTGTCTATACCCGTTTTATTCTGGGAATAAATTCTGGTATGGCCTTCTAATGTGATGACCCATTTGGTCTATGCATGAGAGCAAGATAAACTGTGTCAAAAAAAAAAAAAAAGAAAAAGAAAAAGAAAAAAAGTCCTGCATGAAACACCTTGCCCTCAACATATTCTAGCCCATGGTCTACTAAAATTGAATTACGTACAATTTCTTGTGTGTATTGTGTAACACTCAACCTTTGTGACAGCTGGAATACACTCTGAAGTATTTTTTGTCATAAATACTCTTTTAATATACAGCTGTAGGTGTTAGCTTTTTGTGGAAATTAAGATAGCCCTGACCTTCTGCTGGTCTCTGAGGCATGGGGCTGAACAAGGAAAGACATTTTTAACCAAAACTGACTGTTGGGACTAGCTAGTCCATCTTTCTCTCTACACTTACATACGACTTTAAATGTTTATTTGGGCATCTTAATTAAAGCATTTATTTTAAAAATATAACCAATACCTTAAGTGCTTACATAAACGTTACCATAAGAGCACTTCAGGATTCACTCTTGGTTGGATCTGAGGTCCAGGGTTTACATGTGGGATAGGACAATAAGGACTTGTGTTGCTTGTTCCTGTGATGTAGATCCTTCTGAGGCCATCTATGCTTTTCGTTTATAGCACCCTGTGTCAGAGAATTTAGCAGTTTAGAACTGTGCTTGCTGGAAATGTGCTCCCTGCTGGTGTATTGACTGGGAATGTTTTAAAAAAAAAAAGTGTGGATGGTATCTAACTCCTGTCTCTCGCTCTTGGGCCTTGATGGACTCTTTTCAAAGGCACAAGGATCTGCTGCTTTCTAGATGGAAGGAGTGTGGTTGTTCTTGTGTTGAGTACATTTCTTGAGTAGTTGGTGATTTCTGAATCTTTCTAATGGATTTGGATATTGAATGGCTGTCAGCTTATGTTAATTAAACAACATCCTTGGGATCCTTTGACATTGATAATTGCAAATTTAATTGAGGGTCAGTAATTGTCATTCGTAGTTATGAAGGAACTGAATGGAATGGCCTGGATACTTCCTTACTTACAAAAAATTCAGACTATTAGAGTGCATGTTTTTTTTGCTTTGTATTTGTTTATCAATTCCTTTCTATTTCCTAAAGGGTCATTTTGTTAATGCATATCATTGGTGGAAATGCATAAAACAAGAACCAAATCTATAGTGTTACAAAATCTCTGTAGTTAATTAAAGGAGGGAATGAATATAGAACACAGGAGAAGGTGACTGGTTGCCTCAGGCTCAGCCTGCCACTGTAGCACTGATTGTGAAAATAACATTCAATTTCTTGGTAAAGTACACCAAGCCACCAAGTGATAAGGCCGATGAACTTTGCTAGTGTCAATCTATATAAGCTGAAAAAAGCTAATTTAAAAAGCACAAGTTCCCTGTTGGTTCCTTCAACAGGCTACATGTTTTGAGTAGTACATCATTGGATCAACACCACTTCACTTTCAAGGTGCTGAAACTCAATTTGTTTGCAGCACCATGAAGTCAAATACACTGCAAAACTGTGCAACTCAGTGGTATAAAAAATAACTGTAAACACAGACTTTGTGGAAGAAGTTAGGTGATGATGTGATATGTGCACATCTGCTTCAGTCACACTTGCCTAAATTCAAATTTCTTCAAAATAAACACAAAAATTAATATACTACTTCCTGGGTTTTCTTTTTTTTCTCCTGCTAAGGAGCTTTGTATTTAAATGTTGCTCTGTCATCTGGTTTGGATGAGTTAAAAAAAACTTTTAGAAGAATGATGGGAGTGGAAACAGGGTTTTTAAGCTCTCTTTAAAAATGATAGGCAGTTCCCAGTGTCAGCAGGGAATGAATCCAGCTACACTCCCAGCAGCTGATGTGCCGATCTACTTGGCACAGCCCGAGGACTCCCAGTGCTGTAGAGGAAACAGAGAAATTGTTGGTTGTGTTTCAGTTTTCTTACCTGCACTGTGAGAATAGTAAAGCTTACTCCCTCAAAGGTGTGTTGAAGCTAAATCAAAATGTTTAAGCTAGATATTCATCTATGGAAACTGCTAATAGCATGAGAAACAAAGCAAAACCTGATGAGAAAGCTAGGCTTTAAAGGGGGACAGTGGAACTTTAAAAGTCCTGAATGTTTAGAAAAAGATGCATTTCTGAGCTTGAATTGGTGAATATTAATTAATATTTTAGCAGGACCTATGGAAGGACCAAAATGACCTAGGATTTTCTAATCACAGTCTACTGTCCTATTTTATTTTCACCAATGTTCTGCAGACTAGTTGAGGTGAAATGAGATCAGAGATTAGCCTTTTTGGACACCACAGGAAAAAAGTAATGGCTTAATATAAACCTGGTCACTTATATTAGAAATAGGCCAAATGTGATACTTCAAATGAAAACTTTCGGGAAAAATTTAAAGCCATAGTTCCAGATACCTCTTTGTAATTTTGGGATGTCAGCTAGACACCAGACTATATTCTGAGTTATTTGATGCTAAAATCTCTGAGAAACTTTTTTGTCTTCAGGTTCTTCACTAAGATTACCTGGGTGGACATCTCTAATACTATTAAGTCAGCATCTTTCAAAGTGTAAAAACTTGATTAGATAATGACTTCTGCTAGGTTTATCACTATATTTTTCTAAAATCAGGCAAGGGGAATTTGGAAGGTGAGGAGGATGTAGAGGTGGCTGCACTGGATCCTGGAAAGGGGAGGTTTGGACTGGGGATGGCTGCTGTGGTCCATGGGAGTACCAAAGACTTTGAATAATGAGGGAATGGGGAAATCCCTGTTCTCAGTATCACTCCCACCCTTTCCCCTTCAGTTTTTCCTCTGCAGCCCACTAAACCATCTCACAACTTACACCTGTTCTGCTGCTATTGTGAAATTGTACTGCACCTGCATCACTAGAAAAACTCTGGAGTAACTGGTCTTTTTGCTTTCTTCAGTGCTACTTTGTGACTAGATAGCTGTAACAGAAAAGAAAAAAAATACATGCACTACCTTGCTGATGAGAAAGCTGTTACCTGTCGCCTAGGCATTGTGTGACTGTTCTTCTGTGATTTCTCATCTCTCTTCTTGTGAATCCTCAGTGGAAGGAAGTCACACAGCCTAAGTAGCAAACTCTGTCTTTAAATTGTTGACACACACTTTAAAGTACCATCTGCAAGAGGATAACCTAGAACATCAGTAGGACGGTTGCACTAGAAAGCTTCTCTCTTGTTCTATGGAACGCAGAAATCATTTTTTCTGCTTGGGTTTTCATCACCAACAAACCTCATTCACTAAAATCATAGAGCTACTTTTCTGTAAAGATTAAATAATGGAATGGATGACATATTTACCACCTGGTTATCTGCCATAAATTGTTTTTACATGATGATACTGCAGTTTGAAAACCCTAATTAAAGAGCATCAATGAAATATCAATTCTCTTAATATTGATAACAGTTCTAAATTATGTCTCTTATGAAAAAAAGACATTTGTTAGAATTGTCTTTCTACTTCCATAATGAATTCGTAGGTAGGATTCAGAAGAGCCTTATTTTGAAGAGTTGTGTTTGTGTTGAGAGTAAATTTTTTACCAGATGAACCTTATGCACGGTATAGTGCATTTTCTCACCTAAGGTCAGGGTATATGAATGAGGGTGTTCTGTTATACTGGAATAATGGTATAGTGACAGAAAGTTGATGGGATGCCTCAAAGAGGCTCCCCAGCACTAAATGAGGGTAATGTCACCCGCAAAGACAGCCCTTCCCAAAATTTCTCATTTGTGTCATTTGTTTATATTGCAACATTTTAGACTCTAAAGATTAGTTAAAAAAAAAAAAAAAGCATAATAATAATAATGGGTTTTAAACTTTATATTATTATTATATTATTGTGTCAGAATGACTTGGAGCAGGAGGGTCAAATGCACAAGACAGGACTACATTATTGTGATAAACAGTGCACCCAAGGAACACAGCAAGGAGGGAAGATGAATGTCCTTTTGCCTAATAACAGGGTGTGGCAGAATGCAAACCCCCCTCTCTCCCCCTCCCTCCTTCAGTATGGAAGGAGTAGGCACATCTCCCTCTCGTACTTGAGGCTAACAGCTTCTTTTGTTTGGCCCCAGAGCACCCTGGCCAGGGCCATTAGGAGAAGGGAGTGCTGAGGCGCCAGTGAGCTGCTGGGCACCTGCGGCCAGTGTGGGGGATGTTTGGAGGCTTCAGGGGCACCCACAGCCAATGTGGGGGTGCAGAGAAGCTTCTAGAATGCCTACAGTCAGATCTGATCAGGCATTATAAAAACGGGACTCTCATTGAGATTCCGCCCATTTTGTCGCGGGTCTCTCGGAGCACGAGCTTGGCCACTGCCGCCAGGAGCCACGGGCCCCCCTCCCCGGGATGGAGACTGCGCTTGCCTTGCCACCACGGGTGTGAGTAAAACTTCTCGCAGGATTGCGAGTATATTTATACTTTCCGTGCACATTTGCACGTGTATTTTAAATTATTTCCTCGCACAATCGCGAGTGTATTTTCCTTCTGCGCACATATGCACGTGTAACTTTCCGTGCACATTTGCACGCGTACTTTTTGTGTTTAATAAAAGCACGTGTACTTTCCGTGCACATTTGCACGTGTACTATAAATTATTTCCTCGCATAATCGCGAGTGGCTGCCAAGAGCCCCTCGCACAATCGCGAGTGTATTTTCCTCCCGTGCTTCCACGTAAGCACGTGTAATATTCCGTGCACATTTGCACGTGTACTTTAAATTATTTCCTCACACAATCGTGAGTGTATTTTCCTCCCGTGCTTCCACATAAGCACATGTAATATTCCGTGCATGTTTGCATGTGTAAGTAAATTAACCCTCGCAGGATTGCGAGTGTATTATAAATTTGCCCTCGCGGAATTGCGAGTGTACACTTCCCGTACTCACTACGAGTACGTGTATCTCTTTAAACACGGTGTGGGATTATTTTTAGGCAAGCATGTGCTTCTCCGGGACTCAGGGACGGCTCCGACATTGTTTTAAGTGAAGCCATGTGCATGCACACTGTGGACCGCCTGTTGTATTAGTTGCTGCCCCTTAATAATTTTCCTCAACTGATATCTGAACCTTTATTTAAGTCACTTTTGGAATGCTAAAACCCTATTTCTCACTGGTTCAATAAAAGTTGTTTTGGACTCTGTTGTCCCTTAAACTAACCTCGGGGTGCCTCCGTGACACAGGGAATTGACTTTTTCTTATGTATATTTTTTAAAAAATCCTGATAGAAGTTTTCTGGAGTCATGAGGGTGTGTGCATCTAATGTTATTACAGAATACTGGGAACACATATTCCAGTTTTAGTTGAATGATAGTATCAAGGAAAAGTCTCCTGTTAGAGCTATATAAGGAGAAACAGGACTCTGACCTGGATAGATGTTTGAGATGAGAAGGTCTAAACTTTCAATAATGAACTCTGCAAAAAGATCAGAAAGAGCTTAAATTCAAAAAGCTAAGTATAAGATAAAAAATTGATTTGGGTTTGGGAGGTGGGTAGGGAGGGAGGTTGAATAAAAAGAAAACAAAGCTTTGAGGTAAAACAGGTAATTTGTCTGAAGAACTTCTGCCCTGCCTGCAGTGTCCTTGCAACCATACTCTTGCATCCTAACTTGGTTTCAGGTCAGTGAAAAACAGAATTTGCAGCTTCCTGGGTTGCAACAAATTCTGTGTCTCCCTCACCCCACCATGTCTTGCCATTAGGCAGCTTCTCCTCCGAGCGGGGCTTGTTGCCCATGAGGGAAGGAGCAGTTTCCTTCCTCCATGTCCCCTCTTTCCAAGGGAAACATGACATCTGAAGTGAGAACAGATAATCAGATGCTGACCTGCGTGCTCTGTGAGGTTAGGATCTGCAAGCAGCTTCCCTGGAAACAGAGGGGTGCTTGCTCTTGTTTTACTGAAGGACATGGTTGCCAACAGGAGGAGCAAGAAGGAAGTGTGCATCTGGGGTTCCCTGTCTGTGAGGCAGCAGGGCCACCTGTGCTGTTTTGGCTGCAGAAGGAACACTGCAGCCACTTGGGAGGATCATTCAGTATAGTGTTAGGAATACACTTTGTTATTTTAAAACAGTATCGGTTGTCAAAAATACATTTCTTCTCAATGGAATAAAGGGAATTTGTTAGTAGCTCTTAGTTAATAAGCAAGCCTAGTGACAGTCATGAGGAATCCTCTTGTCTCAAGTTTAAGAGGATGCAGACAGTCTCCTGGGGTGCCTCTCACCAGCCCTAACTCAGGAGGCTCTGAAGAACTGGAACAAATACTTGTCACCTGAAGGCCAGTTTGGTACCTGCAGTCAGCTCCTCTGTCAGGCGAATGGTGCCCCTGTAGTGAGCCTGGCAGTTCTGCCAGTGACGCATTTTCATCACAGTGATTGTGTGTCATGTACTGCCCTTAAATGAGGGTACATGCCTACTGTTGTTGGAGCGTGTCTTTAATTTCATAATCTCTCGTCTGCCAGGATGGACTCAAGGGAGTTACTCTGGTATGAAATGAGCTTTGTTTAACTATCCATGCCTAATTGCAGATCACTCACTGCAGGATTTCTTCAGGAGCAAATGCCGTTAAATGCTTTGAAAATAAAAGGTATAGGGGTAGAAACACCCAGGGCCTCCACAGCTGCCCTGTCACATGGGACATTACATTACATTAGAGACAGACTTTTTAGCAGGGCCTGCTGTGATAGAACAAAAGGTAATGGTTTTAAACTAAAGGAGGGGAGATTCAGGCCAGACATGAGGATGAAATTTTTTACAGTGAGGGTGATGAAACACTGGCCCAGGTTGCCCAGAGAGGTGGTAGATGCCCCATACCTGGAGACATTCCAGGCCAGGCTGGACAGGGCTCTGAGCAACTGATCTAGTTGAAGATGTCCCTGCTCATTGCAGGGGGTTGGACTAGATGACCTTTGAAGGTCTTTTCCAATTCAAACTATTCTATGATTACATGACATCCCTTTGCTGTTGCCACACAGCTCCCAGTAGCACTGGGTGTTCCACTGGCCTGATGCATGCCTTGAGAAGGGAGAGGGGTGGATGGACTTTGCATAGAAAAGAGATGCCCATAGTTTATGATGGAGAAAGCAAAGGTTTTGATAATGATGACTCTGTGAATTAGGGGAAGCAAAGCAAAGGCAGCTGTTCCCTTCGCAGAGGCCTAACTTTCTCTAATGAATGAAGAGAAATATCCTGAAAGCTTTAGAAGGAAAAAGGTTTCAAGCTGAGCCACAGACACAGGGTCACCCAGGGCAGAGGACAGAAAGGGTTCAGTCCCTCCAGTATGTAACACAGCAGGTAAATTGGTTGAACTAAGCTGGCATCTTCCTCCAGAGGAGGGATGTTGGAAACAAACCAATTAGGCAATGTGACAGTGATGGACTGCTGATCAGCCTGCACTGCTTTTGACCAGGTGAAATTCATTAGGGATTTAAAGGAGGAAGAGGCTGAAGTGAGGCCTGGTGTGGCTGTACCTGTTTTTCCTCTCTTTTTTTTGTTTGTTTGTTTGTTTGTGTTGTGTTTGTTGTTGTTGTTGTTGTTCTTAAAATAGAATGGCTCAGTGAATTTTCATTACAGCAATAGGCTATTGATGACACATTTATCTACCTGTAAATCACAAATTTCCTGTTTTGTAGCTAGATCTAACCTACAAATCTAGTGAAACTGTCAGGCATCATATATATGGTGGCTGATGTTTAGAGTAGTATATTTGTAGGATTTGTAAAGGGAAGGGGAATGGGACTTATTGCTGTTGTTGGCAAGTGGCTTCTGAGTCCTTGATTTAGAGCAACTGTCTGGGTGAAATGGGAAAAGGGATGTGGAGGACCCCCATGCTGAGGCTGAAATGAGGTCTTCTTTGGCTGTTTCCTGATTATACTGAACCCAGCAATGCTCCAATTTGTCTCGGGGTCTTCTGCTTAGACGTTAAGGAGGAAGAAGGCCTTTGTGCTCTTCACGTCTGTTCTGCGTTGGCTGCAGTGAAGTAACTGAGAGTCTGTTGTATAGGAAAAACCATACCAAAATTATACAAATGTGACATAGTGTTCAAAGGTTGTAGTGTTACTAAATTTTATCCATGCAAAATGGCAATGTTATTACTTTGTCTTCTGCTCTTTCAGTCAGTTTTGAAGTTCATAGTCTTTTACTTACTATTTAAATAACAGTAAACTATAATAGCCAAGCAAATGTAGCAATAATATTTGAAGGAGATGACTTAATAGACAATGTAATTTGAATATGAATTCTTTTTGTTATTTTACTTTGGAGCTAGCCCCAGAGAGCTACTGATGGAAATGTGTAAGGTCATGACTGACTTGATGGTGTAGTTATAAATTCCTGCTAAACATTAGGCACATTGCTATTCCTCTCATCTCTGTTTGGTCATTAAGGAAAGTGAAGAACATCACATGGAGAATGAATTTAGGAAGGCTTCAGAAAAGGTCACAGAAAATAAAGGGAAGGGGAAGAAAAACAAAAGAGGAATTGTAGCAGCTTGAAGCTTTATTACATGCATGTTAGAAGTAAATTTCTTACGTTAACTTTTTTAAAGTCTCAAAAGTTCATTGCATATCATGTGTACCCAGAGAGCAAGTATACGCCTTTGATCCTGAGATCATGCTGGAATTTGGAATTATGTCAAGAGACATGTTAAACATATAAACATATTGTTAATCAGTTATCTGTTGACAGAAGGAGTGATGTCAGTCCTATGGGCTAAACTCTGGAGTTGTAGCAAACAGCATGCGCTGGTAGGCAAACATTAGTACAAAGTAGGTTGTTATACTTCTCAACTACAAAATTCACTTTTCTGTCTTAGCCTTTTACTTATCTTTTCTTTCCCAGCTCTACACTTTGTACATATTCCCCCTGCCCTGTTTTTATAGTTGTTCATACTTTCTTTTCACATCTTACTCCTTTCTTATACTGACTTGGCTTTTAATCTGTCCTGTCACCTTCTCCCTTTTCTTGTCAGTTTCCAGTCCTAGTCACTTTGCCCATGTAATTAGTGTCCTATGCCCACTACAATATTTTCTTCCAGTTTCCCTTTTCCAGTTGCCATCAGTTTTCAGTCCCAGTCATGTTGTCTCTTTTTCTACTTTTTGTCATAAATTGTCTCCTCTACTTCTAAGTGCGTCAGATGCTTTATTATCTCTACATTTACATTAGATGTCTTCTTAAGCTGTATTGGTTTGGCACCAGCCAAGAGGGTTACTGGAAGATCAGGAAAATAGTTTCAGGACAGAGGTATATGCATGTGGCTTGAGCATCCTTTCACTGCAACAACAAAGGTGCAGAAACCTGCTTCTGTTAAATTATGTCTCCAGCATCCCAAGTTTTTCAAATAAACAGTGGCCAGAACTTAGCTGAAACGAAGCACTTGACAAAATAACAGGCAGACTTTGACACAAGCAAGATGAATTTTACATTCTAGAGTCCTTCACATTCTGTCCTTACAGAGGCAAAACAATGTGTCTTTCTCTGTCCTAGAGTACAGATTTTTTCCATTCTGGAAATGTGTGAATGTTGCTTTACTAGGAGTCATCCCTCCCACATAACTGGTTAGTAAAATATCTTGCTTCCTTGAGGTCAAAACCTTGTTTCCTTCCCTCATTAAAGTTTGTTTGTTTGTTTGTTTGTTTTTTTCCAATGAACAATACATTTTATATCAGTTTTTACATTAAAAGCCTTTGTGATGTGAGTGTCTAAACACTGTAGTTGTATGTAGCTTATTGCTGAGTCTCAACTTGTCCAAGACAGTTGGGTGACAACAGGCTTGAGGTGATGCCTGCCTTTACCTTTATAGGCAACCTATAACCTGTTCCCATACTTGTGAGGAATTTATGTGGCCCTTTATATTACTAAATCACACTCAATTTAAACTTGCCAGTTTTCAAGGTTATCCAGTGAAACAGGTTCTTACCTATTCTTCTGAGCTTTAAAAATGAGACAAAGTGATGAGGTGATGACTTGTAAATTGCCGTTTTTACTAGATCAGCTGTTATTGAAATTGAGTAAGGACATAGTTGATTAATGATCAGGAATAACTTACAACTGTTCATTCTGGTATTGGTTCTCTTGTCACGCATGATCTGGTTAATTAGCATCTTCACGTTTTAAGAACAACTATGCATGGTGCAAATGAAAGTAACTTGCTTTAGAAAGTAATGCATTAATGCTGTGCTGTGTTGCTGTGCTATTATGCCTAGTGTACAGGCTGCTTGCTTTAATGGAAGATGTGAGGATTTTTTAAATTTTTTTTTTAATAGTGACCTTTTCCACCAGGGCATGTGCTAAATGGCCGCCAGCTATGCATCAGAAAACAATTATGCCTGGCGGTGCAGCTGTTCCTATGTTCTCGAGGTCTTTGAGGTCTTTAATTTTCCTTGGCATTTAATCTGAACTGTGCACTGGAAAGGAACAAGCTTTTTAAGAACAAGTATATAAATGCTTTTGGAATGGTGTTGAGTGGTCATTTTTATATTTTGTGATGTCTGTAGAGATGGCTATATTTTCATTGATTAGTAAATGCTTGAGGAATTTTTGTTGCCATTTATTTCCAATTTTGGAATTGATTTGGTACCGTTAGGTAAATTATCTGGAGGAAACATTTTTCAAAGGCAGATGTAGAAATAGGTACTAAATCTCAGTTAAAAGTCAACAGGAATTGGGCACTTACTTTTCTACCTTTTTCCATGCAATGACAGCCAGTGGACTTATTTCACAGTTTCACAGTATGTTTGGGATTGGAAGGGACCTCAAAAGATCATCTAGTCCAATCCCCCTGCCAGAGCAGGAACGCCTAGGTGAGGCCGCACAGGAATATGTCCAGGCAGGTTTTGAATGTCTCCAGAGAAGGAGACTCCACAACCTCCCTGGGCAGCCTGTTCCAGTGCTCTGTCACCCTTACTGAGAAGAAGTTTCTTCTCAAATTTAAGTGGAACCTCTTGTGTTCCAGCTTGATCTCATTACCCCTTGTCCTATCATTGTTTGCCACCAAGAAGAGCCTGGCTCCATCCTCGTGGCACTCACCCTTTATATATTTATAAACATTAATAAGGTCACCCCTCAGTCTCCTCTTCTCCAAACTAAAGAGACCCAGCTCCCTCAGCCTTTCTTCATAAGGGAGGTGCTCCACTCCCTTAATCATCTTTGTTGCCCTACGCTGGACCCTCTCCAGCAGTTCTCTGTCCTTCTTGAACTGAGGGGCCCAGAAGTAGACACAATATTCCAGATGTGGTCTCACCAGGGCAGAGTAGAGGGGAAGGAGGACCTCTCTCGATCTACTAACCACCCCCCTTCTAATACACCCCAGGATGCCATTGCCCTATTTCTTGAGTAACTTCTTATTGTTCTTTGATTATATGAGAAATGCATGCTTAGAATGATTCTAGTTATTTCTGTTTTCCATTGCTGTTGATCCAAGGTCATCCCTCTAAAAAGATTAATTCAACTTGTTGTGGAGATGGAGAGATGAAACTACTAGTGGCAAATTTAATCATTGTTTGTTATATACTGGAAAAAGACACAGGAACCGTAGTGGTGATGGTGTTATAAAACCAGTCTAGGACAAGATAGTGCAATGGTAAGTGTCCTAGAGACACATCTGCATCCTTCTTCAGTAAGCTTGCCCCTACTGCCTTCTCAGATACTCTTTGTTGGCAGATCCTAAGCATGTGCTTATGTTACTTCTTGAATCAAGTCTTGAAATAAAAAATTTCACACTTAGGAAATTCCTTTTGTTGTTAGTTACATGCTGTACCACACATATCTAAGTGTTTTGTATAGAAAAAGGAACGCACTGTCACATGATAGTTGCTGTTGCACCAAGCATGTATTTTGTGTGTATGTGTTGGAGGGGGGAGTGTCTCTCCTTTGAGCTGAGCAGCCACGGGTTACCAAATATTAAGTCTGTCTTCATGACTCATTCTTTCCAGTGAAAAGGTTACTTCATCTCAGAGTGGAGTTTTCCTGGAGAGATTCAGGAGGGCTTGGAAGGGAAGTTGCTTCCTGATGATGAGTGAGGCTTTTGGGAGGTTGTTCATTTGTTTTTCAGGGAAGAAAAAGGGGAGGAGGTGATTTAGGAGGGCTTTTCTGTTTTTCTTCCAGGAGCTACAAAAATGCTATATATTTCATTGTAAGGAGAAAAGACTACTGTGGTTTTATGTTGCAGTATCGCTACATAGAATTGACTAATAGGTTGAAGTGTAATACCAGAAATGTTTTGAGATGATTTCCTTACAGTTCTCATTTATAACAAAAGTCAAGGCTGTATCTCAGCAGGACTTTCTAGTTCTTTGCATGTGTGAGATCAGTTTTATTTGTTCTTTTAATTCACATGGGGATTTGGGCTTGTTATTAATTTAGTAGGGTCAGAAATCCTGTTGTTGTGAAATCCTTGGTTTTACAGATAAGCAGCTAAAGAAATAAAAGGTTTTTTAGTTTTGTCATGGATGTGTTTTCTTTTCAGATGAAACCTGCTTTGCAGGCACTGGATTTTAAGCATTTAATTGTTCTATATCCATGACATTTGAATTAAAAAAGAAACAAACTACTGAAATGTTTGCCTGTAAATACATGGGTAACTATTCCGTTTGAATAGTGATATTCAGTACTTTGCCAATGAGAATGTTACTGTGTAATAGCACAAATTTACCAGCTGTTCAAAGTATTTTGGTGTGTTAGTTGTTTTCTTCAGGTCCTGCAGTTTTTAAACAAACTGTTTCATTTATAGTTCCTGGCTAATATTTCTTCCTTTTTGTGAGTTAGAATGCTACAAAAAATAAATCAGTATCAGATCTCGTTGGGAACCCCCGTTTAAGTAGAAGCAGATAAAACAACAGGTAAAAACTTCCTTTACAAAAAAAGACAAAAAATAAACCCCTCCTATTCAATTTTCTGAATATTTTTTTCCAATCATACCCCTTACTGAGCAAATACACGTTTTTCCCGCTCAAGCTTTAGAGGACAAAGCTTTGTGAAAATGAAATGTCCACAAACACAAAGTATCTACTAATAAACCATCTAAGTGATGCATTTCCATTTAGCTCTGAATAACAGCAGTTGCTTCTGCTGCTTTTCCTTTTCAGTGGGGTATTTCTATAGTTAAAATAGTACCTTGCAATATACAGCTATATCTGCAGTAGGCTGAAGTACACCTACATCCTATTGCATAGGGTGGATATAACATAGCACATTCTTGGTGGATATGTTTCAAAAAATCTTTTCAATTGTGAGGCAAGAAGGAGCAACAGAGAATGAGCTTTTTAAATGCATTAGTCTGAATAGAGATTATAAAGGTTCTCTTCAATTGTTAGCCATTGAAACTAGGCCCAAAAGGCTTTATCTTAAGATCCAAATCTCTCTCTTTTTATTTTATTTTTTTGTTTCTCCCCTGAAAATTCTTTGTGGGAAATTCATAATAGGTAATGAAATTGTAGAATTCATTCTTCTCTTTCCTCCTTGTAATCTCTCTGCAAATGCACGTTGTTGCAGAAGCATGTGCAGTATTGGAAATGGTCTCACCAGCGATCACTAAGAAACTGAGCATGATGGCCTTCCAAGTACTTCTGTTTACACAGAAATAATCAGTGATCAGAATGAGGTGGTATGTGGTGGTTTACTGTAACACTAATTCTCAGAATATCAAATATATATAAAAATATATATAAATATATAAAAATATAAATATATAAAAAGTCTCTAACCTCTCTTTAGAAAAGCTTTAGTAGATTTTGTACGGACTTGCTATATTCTGCTCCAGCCAGAAAGACTTGAGTTCCTATGTTTCCTTTTTTTGTTTCACCTCATACAAATAGAAGACATTTGGGGTCCATCAATGAAATAAAACATGTTTTTTCCAGTTCTCAGCTGTGTGTCATGTAACTTCTGCTACTGTAATTAACAGTTTTCCATTGTAAACAAATTGTGTTAAGTAGCCTATTCTTATGCTATGGTGAAGATGAACTTCAAAGTTGCTGCCCGTTGATTGTATTGTGTTCTAGTGGTAAATTTTCGGGAGAATTGATAAGCAGCATCAGGATTGATCAAATACATTTTTTTTTTTCCTGTCAGAATTACTAGGATGTCTGCTTTATTTATGTGTAGGTAGGTAGCTAAAAATATGCTTATATTTATTTTCATGTGTGTGTTATCATGTATGTTATATTTATAGTATACATGGCAGAATAACAGAATTTTTCAGTCTGTGCATCTTGTGCTCTGTTTGTTTTAATTATAAAATTCCATATATGTGGAGGTTTCTTTCCTGTGCATTTTGCAGTTTACACCACAGTGGAGTCTGAAGTGTGTTGGGGTGTCTGTATTACAAACAAGCAACACAATTTGGCATCTGAGCTACCACATCCTGAGAAGTTAAGATGTCCCTTTCCTTACTGCCCTTGGATTACTGCTGCCTTTGCTTTCTGTCACTGAACAGGCTGTGAAAGGTTGCTTTTCCTGTGACGGGTGCAGCCTGTCGTGCTGCTTTTAACTGCTTTTAGTTCCAGGCCAGTGGGCTGGTTTTCCCAGTTAGCTACGGGCAAATGCCAGCTGACCATGAGAAGAGACTCAGCTCGGCAGAACAAATTACATTTGGTTGCAGTAGACAGTGAACCATATGGAAATGGCTCTGCAGTTTTCTCCGTGTAAACCTTAGCTGTGAACGCTTCTTAAAGATGTCGCCCTTTTCTGCCAAATCATGCAGGCCCATTGACCAGCAGCTTCTTGGAGTCCCCTGCTTCTCTGTGACCTGACATTTACTTTCCTCTGATGTACAGGAGCTGGTCTTTTTGCCAGCTTTTTCTATATTAGAAAATGGAATATAATGTGAAGCTAGGGAAAAAATGAAAATGATTGTTTCATGGAAGGCTCATTGAAGATGTTCATGCCTAGACCCTGCGAATGGTGTGGCAGGACTCAAAGCAGTATGACACAGTGTGTCAAACATTTCTAGAACTTGCTGTAGAAAACTTCATTTAAAGGGAAGCTTTAGGGAGAATACCTGTGCAATTTCTCTTCTTCCGGAGGCAGGTTGCTAGGGCCAGCATAGTTCTCTGATAAGAGTGTAACACATCAGCTGCCTGCAGGAAAATAGAGCACTCTGACTTCTGTGCTCTCATGTGACTTTAGTCAGGATCCACTAAATTTCAGAGTGACTTCATTAATATGAATAAGTCTTAGGTCAAGCCTTAATTTATGCCTGTGGACCTGTGCTTCTAGGTAGTCTTCCCCCCGCCACCGCCCCGGTATATCTGTTGAATTCACAGATTTATACTAGCAACTGCTAATGTGCTAGTGCACTAGCAGTATGAACAAATACACTGAATCTTCTCAAGTTTTTTCGTAAGGGTGAGATTGAAATCTCAGGTGTTTAGAGTACAGGGCTTAAACACAGTAAGACTTGGCTTTACAATTGTAGAATAGTTATTTCCTAAATTGTGTCTTACTGTCTATGTGGGGATTATTTGGCTTGTTGAAAATGAGGCAATCAAACCCTGTATCAATACAGTTCAGGTTGTCTTTCTGTCCTTAATATGATTTTAGGTCTATCATTATTGATATCTTACAGCAAAGACTGATAGCCTTTAATCTTCCTTGAGCTTTTGCCAGTTGATGACCATGGTGATTTCACTTGTCAGTCTTACAGCCATCTAGATATAAATGGTTTATAAGCCCATTCTTTTGTCTTTCCTTTTTTTAAACTTCTCTAATTAATCTCAATGTCATGGGGAGAGTAGTTGGGGGTGGGGTTGGCATGGAAAAACCTGGAAGAAGATTGCATTGAAGACATTTCAATTTGCTGTCAACTAGCAGCTAATGCCACCCACGCTAATCCTTAGCCCTGTCTTTTAAGTTGTCTTTGCCTTTGATTTATATGTCAGCTGACCCCGCTGAACCCTGTCAGCGATGGTTCAGAGAGGCTCTCGCAGAAGAGGGGCCTCTGATCTGACAAACTGATTGGCTGAGAGGGAAAGTTTAATGGGGAAAAGTTCTCCCTAACAAGGGCTGCAGCCCTTTCCTTGGGAGGATTTGGCTGTGGCTCAGCGGGGAGGACGGTGCGAGTGCTGGGGAAGCTGTCAGGCTTGGGTGTGAGGGCCCAGCGTGAAGAGATGCAACAAAAGGCTCACAGCTGCTCGCCTAATAAGCCCCACAACAGAAACAACTATATTTAATTTAAAAGCTGTTAAGTGGAGGTCAATTGCCAATAATTGTCTTAATTAAAAACAAATAGTGAAATGATATTATGAGTCCAGCCTGGACTCTATTGAAGTAATGTAATTAGGAGATAGAACCATCAGTTTAAATCTACAGGGAAGAAGTTGGTGTGGTTAAGGGACAAGCTAGCTGAAAAACAATAAAATCAACTAAAAATGTGCATGGTAGTTTGCATAACTCCTCATTTAGCATCTTTATTTTAAAAGCAGATGCTGTTACTTGCAATAAGCTGTAATGTTATTTTAATTCTATAGCCACAAAGTAAGTAGGACGCTAATTTGGAAATATATTGGTCGATATACACTGAAGCTTGCTTAATTAGCATCACTAAAGCAACACGTTAGCACATACGGTGTTCCCTATGGCAGAGCCATATAGTCCTTCTTCTGAAAATATTTACATACTATGAAATAGGGACCTGTATTCTTGTACAAACTTCAGTTCACAAGTAATTAACCTTCTGGACTGCACTCCAAAGTAAATGCATTTACTGCCTGGGATCAGGCTGCCTTGAGTCTACTGCTTCAGCAATATGGATAAAACATTGCTATGCAAAGTAAAGATTTAGAACCAGAATTATCAGAGCAATGACTGTCTAAACTATGGAAGTCCTACAGACAGCTTTTTGCCAAGAGGTTTTAAGTCACCTACACCAATTGTAAGATAGCATGAATTTCTCTGCTAGAAGGTAGGAGAAGAATAAAATGGTTTCTTGTATTTTGAAATGAAACTATCTCAGAAAAGTCAACAAGTCTAACAAAAAGGTATGTGTAGCAAACAGTAATATCATACTTCTAGTACCTTCTATGGAGTATAAAACTCTCACTTTGTATCATAAAACACATCATTTGGGACTGTTCCTGTTTATAGCTTTGTCAGAAAAGCTAGCAAAAAAAGCATTCCCAGCCTTCCCTGAAGAGAATGTACGTATCTGGAGTTTCTTAGTTATTCCTTTGAACAAAATAATCAAAAGTACACCCTAAATCATCTGTTTCCCACTATCACAGATCGAAAGATTCTTAAAGCATCCAGTTTTCTATAAGCATCTTCTGAGCACCTGATGAGAAAGGAGTGTGTCAGTCTCTGGAAAGTATAGAATACACATAAAAATCATCCAAGAAATATTATTTGTGTAGATATGTATCTATACTGATCTATAAAGATAACTGATGGAAATGACAGACTAGTGAATTTTGCACAAACCGGAATAAGGGGAGTTATACTGTCTCCTGGTTCACAGCTGATGGTCTCTGGTGTTTCAGTGCTGCCTGAGGAATTTCCACAGCTGGGGTTTGGTGTGTCCCACTCTCCCAAGGATATTGGGGTGTCTCATGAGAAAGGACATGCTTCAGCTTTTCCTGGCACTGGGGCATTGCAGAGTTGCTTGCTTTTCCGCTGGACATCAAGTTTTGCAGTCGACTTGTTAGTACACGTGTTAAAAATAGATTATTAGTAGAAGAGGTGTTTCAGTCTTCTAAGATACTTACAAAGTACAGTGAAATAGTTAAAGTGCTTAGTTTTGTATTTGGCTGCATCAAAACATGTGGAAGACAGTGGGCATTACTGGAGAAAACAGGATTTTTATTAAGCCACCCCCCCTTCAAAACAAAACAAACAAAAAAACCCGTCAACCTACCTACCTATGAGTCAGGGGAAAGGCAGCAAAACAAGCATGAGAAAATACTGAAGATAAAGAATATTTTTTTCTTTCCTCCATACCCAGATAATACTCTTAAGCTTCCTCGGCAATCAAAACAAGAGTATGAAATTAAACTGATGCAATTAGGAACTTTTGTTGTCATCCACAAATAAAAATTAAAAAAAAAAAAAAAAAAAAAAAAGGCAGGTAAAGCCTAAAATAAACACAGGTCTTACTAATAAAGCTAAAGTAGGAAAAAGCCTTAATAAATAGGAAAATGAAATTTTATCTGCTAATGGCACTGTCCCTCCTTCATGTCACTGAAATTAACCAGCACATTAAAAACTCTGCGGCGACACTAAGGGTATCTTGCCATAGCTCAGTGGTGCCCTTGTCCCATCAAACTGCCTTGTCAATTGAACCACTAAGTTCCAAAGCTCAAAGCTCCTTGAGAAATGAATCAAAATGTATGTTATTGTATTTTAGCCTATTTGAAATGAATAGCTTATGATACTTTAATGCTCAAGTAAAAATAAAACCAGTAATTAAACTGAAGCATATCCACAGCTTTTCAGACATCTGTATACATTTAAAGATACTCTTAGAATAAGTATAGCTGACTCACATGCAACTTAATATTTTCTTGTAATTTCTGGCACCTTAATTATGTTGAATTCTTTTGTTCATGTGAGGTTAGGTAAACAAGTCTTGAATAATTATTTTTTATTTTTTTTTCTCCCCCCAACACAGTAGAAACAAGTTATTGTTTTTGTTTTTGTTTTTTTTTTTTTTTAACATTGATTCTATCCCTTTTTTTGAATATGTAATGCCAGTGTATTTGGGAAAGTGATATTCAGAGCTATAGTAGAAATCTGCAGTGAGTTAAAGCATATGAATGCAAAGAGCAGCTTTTTCTAACCTTGCAACAGTAGCAGCACACTTAACTGAAATATTCAGACACTGAAAATATTTTATTGAATATAATCTGAATGCATCAAGGCAATTTGAAATGACAGCAGTATTTAGGGGTTTAAATAACCCCAGTGCTGTTGTAACCGATTACCATCAGGATTAAGATTGCAGTGTGATTTGTTAGATACTCCCTTTGGCTTTCTTTTGTATCTCTCTCTGCTTCTCCACTTTGTAAATATATTGACTTTTACAGCCATGTTAACTTTTATGGCTTAAAAGTTGTCTTTGTTTGCTTAGCAGTAATTACAGAGGCTCCTTAGCTGCTGACAAGACTGAGGCTTTGCAATAACTATGCTGCCTGGTGTTGTGGGTTGTAGGAACAGTTTTCTTCTGCCACGCTTAGGCTTTCGCTTTGAGGTACAGTAGTGCCTGGTAGATTACAGTTCATTTCCCAAATAAATGATTAAACAATACTATCATCAAGTTGGCAGGACGTAACTAATGAGTCCTGAGTTTTTTTGAATAATAAAGGTTCTAAGTGGAATCTTGCTAAAAAGAAATGTTTGTCATTTTACTGTTTCTTCTCACTGCAAAATTTGTTCTATTCCCTATATTTAACTCATAAAGATTCTGTGCTTAAAAATCCTTAGTGGAGAGTGCACACAGCTTTGGGGTCTCTGTCTTTACCATAAAAATTACCACTACAGGTAGTAAAACAATTATAATGATTTACACTTCTTCAGTTGTCTGTATTTTCATAAGTAACACTGAGTTTCGTAGTGATTTCTCTGTCTTTTTCATTTTCGATGATGAATTTTCAGACTTTTATATTGTCTCATTTGCAAGTTAGAATCATAGAATAATTTGCATTGGAAGGGACATTCAAAGGTTGTCTAGTTCAACCCCCCTTCCATGAGCAGGGACATCTTCAACTAGATCAGGTTGTTCAGAGCCCCATCCAGCCTGGCCTGGAATGTCTCCAGGGATGGGGCATCTACCACCTCTCTGGGCAACCTGGGCCAGTGTTTCACCACCCTCAGTGTAAAAAATTTCTTACTCATGTCTAGCATTCATATTCCTCATATAGTGTAGTGCATGCTTAGAACACAGCTTGTGACCATCATTTTTACTGTTTGCTGATGAGAGAAGGGCACAGCAGGTGCAGGAACAGTGCTCAGCCCTGCAGAAAAAAAGACGTCGTCTGTCCACTTTGGAGGCAGAGGAGATAAGGGAGAGAGGAGAAAGATTTTTGAGTCTGTAACTCTGTTACTCCAGTCAAAATAGGTAGAGTAGGTTTGTTATTAACATTTCTGTTTTATAAATAGCAAGAAACTGGGACATGCAGGTGTATTAAAGTGTGTGACACTTCCTGGGGAAGGAAAGCTTTGCACCTCAGGCTGGTCTCCAAATCTCTTACGTCCATTGATGATGTTATAAATATGTGTTATGTGTGATGTAGCTGACAGTTGATAACAGGTTTTTGGGTTTCCAGTTGCAAGGGGAGAACTGCCTATTTGTTGCTCGCCATGCAGCCTTGGTTAGATGTGGTGAGCTTTTGGCAAAATCCAGTGTTGCAGAAGTGTGCCTTACAAAAAGCATTCAGTAGAAGACAATGACCAGTTATCTAACAGAATCTTGAGGTGCAGCAGAACACAACCTTGGCTATTTGGCAGGACACTGATCACAGCTTGATTTTGCATTCCTACTTTGAAGTAATATATGCAGCATTTTTGTC
The DNA here is from genome assembly GCF_964273445.1 of Streptopelia decaocto. Classification (NCBI taxonomy): domain Eukaryota; kingdom Metazoa; phylum Chordata; class Aves; order Columbiformes; family Columbidae; genus Streptopelia; species Streptopelia decaocto. Next base: position 89,581,609 of record NC_138663.1, read on the forward strand.
CGAGGAGAAGTGCATATTTTTTTTTTTTAAGTCCTTGTGTGACAAGTCTTCCCCTGGGTAAGGGAATGCTCTGCTGAGTGTTCAAGACAGGAAACCATTGCTGTTAGCAATTTTTACTACTCTAAAGCTGTATTACCTTTCTGATATTAGAAAAAAACAAACAAAAAACCAGAACCCAGACCAGTAAGATAATTCTTTTCACAGGCTTTATGGTTTTTAAAATATTTGACACAGAATATGGATTAATAATTAAAACTAGTTGTTTCAGGTAGAAGGTATTTGTGCTTGACTTTATTTGGAAAGCTCTGCTATTGCAGTAGCATTTGATTGTGGTTGCATATTTTATTTTCCTGTAAAGCACATGGAATGCTGTGTGGTAGCCATTAAAGTAATCACTGCAGCAATTGTGCTATGTTTCCAGTTGCTGGGTTCTACTTATGCATGCTTCCCAGCCAGTAATAATGTTAAATCATTAATTTACATCATCGTGTGTCAGGCACCCCCCAGGAACTAATGTATGCCAAGCTGCCAATAACTTGTCACAGATTCAGCATCAGGAGTGGTCACCTCAGAGCTAAATGATCCTTGGGTGGTCCTGACATCAGTAGGAGTAATCATTATGTATGTCATCATTCTTTTATGAGGTACACCATAAATCTCTTCCATGCTTCATCCTGTTGTGGTCATGAAGGTTTGGTGAAATCTTGCAGCCAAAGTGCTGCTGGGTTAGGAGGGAAGAGAGAGAAAAGTGGGGGAACTGGTAAAGGAAAAAGCTGCTGTGCTTTTGTTAAATAGGGGTTTGTATTTTTATTTTTAACTAGTTGATGGTTTGCCATGCTCTCTGTCATACTGTAGTCTTGATATAGGATATAAAGCCTATGGACTTAAGGAATTTCACTCATAGAAATAGTGAAAAAAGATCAATGAAAAAGCCACCAGGTATAATTCCCAAAACACCGTAAAGTAAATGATTTTGACTGACAAAAAAGACTCTAGATAGTTACATAGCTGTGCTTAACAATAGTGCAGTCATGCTCCCCAGCACACAAATGGATGAACTTTCAAATACATGGTATAATTGCTGAATACATCCCCATTGGGACTGGGAGTATAAGTACCGCAGAACAGTCTTAGAATATGAAAGAAGACAGACCATGGAAAAGAACGTTGCCTACAGAATGGCTACAGATTTTCTGCTAAATTTGAGAAAAAACTTCTTCTCGGTGAGTGTGATGGAGCACTGGAAGAGGCTGTCCAGGGATGTTGTGGAGTCTCCTTTGCTGGAGACATTCAAAACCCACCTGGACACATTCCTGTGTAACCTCACCTAGGCGTTCCTGCTCCAGCAGGGGGATTGGACTAGATGATCTTTTGAGGTCCCTTCCAATCCCAAACATACTGTGATACTGGCTTAAAATAGAAAATCCACTATTAGATTCTCATCCAAAGAATAACCACAGGGATCTGGAGTGATGTACATATGTGAAAATACATATGTACTATCTGACGTGGATGCCAGGGTCTCCATGGCCCTCTTCTTTTAAAAGTATTTGTTATTTTTCTATTATAATAAAATCATCAGATGAAGCTCTTGCTCCATGTCATGCTGGGTGTGATGTTACCTGACTCACTGCTGGCATGCTGTTTGCCTGCGGACAGAGATATCTTGGAAACGCTCATGTAGCACATAGCTACCAGAGCTGGGACCTGTTTGTCCTTCCTGCTTCAGGGTCATTTCTGCCTAAATCTGTGAAGCTGGCAGAGCTCCCCGTGATATGGCAGCAGGGGATGTGTACGGCCAAACGCTTGTGCAGACAGGGCTGTGTGTGTATGAACAAGCAGCATGTATGGGTAGAAGCTGAGCAGGTTTTAATTGTTTAACATACTGTGTCTGAGGGATGATGAAAGTGACTGGATGGCATGCTGTCAGTCAAGGTGAGCAGCTCTAGATCACCTCTTACAAGAACAGAAAAGAAGTAAAGAAGTTGTTGTTGTTGTTGTTGTTGTTTTATAATGCCTTATTAAATATAGCCCTTCTTAAAATGGAACTAAAATATTTATCAAATTCACACACTTAAAAACTTCAACATATTTAAAAAAATACTGCTGGTACCCAACAGGACCATGACTTTTTTTTTTTGACAGGCAGTAGCTGAGACCTGTAATTGAATAAATGAAGTTATATTTATGACCGTTGTTCAGAAAAATGCATATCATCACTGAAGACTGAAGAGACCTGGTTGCCATCAGTGTCAACTCCACCAAGTGTATTATTAGCAAACCAGGGCCGAAATGAACTGCTCCTGTGCATTGGACAGGCTGAGACAGAAAGTCACCAAGAAAAGGTAGGCAGATTAAACAAAGAAGAACAAATTATTTCTACTAGTGCTCTGCTGTTCTCTGTTTTACCTAAACATCTGTAATTGACAGTACCAGAGCACTTTCCATAGAGTTAAGGAGCATCTTTCAGTTATAAATATCTGAGAAGCCATGAATGAACTTCCACAGGAGGCACTGCTGCCGTCTGATCTCTGAGATGTGTGTTACATCTGCAGCTACTAACAAACTTAGGAATTAAGGTAACCTATTATATGACCTCTTGACCCGTTATAATATCATTATAATAAAACTTCGGACACTTTTTGCACTTTGGATCAACATATTTGTGTGTGTTTTTTGGGGAGTGGGGTCATTTGAGCTGTCAAAATAGATGGCAGTTGATGCCCACCACAACAAAGTAAGTGGTGGTAATAATGCTGCTTATGGTGCTACTTTTTTCTTTTTCAGCTTATCAAATGGAAATGGCCATCATCAGGTCAAAGCTATTTTCTCAAGGATGGATTGGTGGTAAACTAAATGTACTCCTTTCTCTTTTGTGCCCGGCATAATATAAAATAAGAATATTAATATCAGATATAATGAGACTATAAATTGCCTTTTCTGTTCTTAAGAATTATGTTGAAACACAAAGCTGTAATAGAGGAGTTACCTATTTTGTGAGAGTGAAAGAATATCCTAAGATGCTCAAGATAAAAAAAAAAACAACAAAAGCCATGCAGAAGTGGGATATAAAAGTCTCATGCGGGTGCTTTCCTAGGAGAAAACAATTTTGGTAACATCATGAATTACAGAAATAGTAACAGGTGAATCTAACACCCTCTGTGTCTCTAACAATAGCTTAGCAAGATTAAGAGAACACATGAAATTCTTAGCTTATATACAGGGGACCAACTGTTTGGTTGATACAGCTGTTCATTGTCTGCCCTGAAAGCTTTAGTTATGTTTCAAGGATTAAGGGGTCTAAAATCCTGTGGAGGCTCTGGTTTGAGGTTGTCAGGTAGTTGGTTTTTTCTTTTTCTGCTGAAGATGTTCAGTTGCTACTCAATTGTTTTAGGCAAACGCATGGGTAAATGTTTTGAATGTGATCGAAGGCCTAAAAGAATATTCAGCTTAGTAGGGGTTTATTGTAGTTTGTGTGTGGTGTGGTTTTTTTGTTTGTTTGTTTTTTAATAAAGGCAATTAAACTAACATGGAAAAGGTAAAGTGTCAATACCATACAATGATTCAAACCAGTAGTGCATACTTCTTGGTCGGACTCCACAGTAGTTGTGCAGCTGTAGTCACATTTTGCTTACATAATTGCCGCTAGGACTGTTTTCTGATGTGTGTGTTTGGGATTATCTCTGGTATCTTTCAAGTGTTTCTGCAAGTTCTCTTTTAAGCTCAGTTTGGTATCACACAGCAGAGCTGGGCTTCATCCTATAAAGATGTTGGTGTGTGAGTACCCAGTGCATGTGAGCGGTTCTACTCATGCAGCAGCTTGTGTAGTGGATGGGACCTTTCCTCAGTGGCCTAAGGTCAATGGCTCTTGAAAAAAATACAGCTTTTCTGTTGATGTAAACATGCCATGGATGATGTCCTCTGTGCACCTTCTTTTTTTTTTTTTTTCCAGTTTCCCATAGTAGCTGAAGACTGTAATGTTTGTTGTGTTAGAGACCCTGGCAAGATGCCTGTGCTCCCTTCTAGGTTTGCTTTCACAGAGGTCATGGTACAGCCTCATTGAGAAGCTTTATTAAGTGAGACTTACCTAGTATCATTTCAGTTTTGTGAGTCATATCTCACTTACCAAGACCCTATCTGAATAGGATTAAGTAATAGCAGTATATTTATTGCTATTAAGAAATAGGAGAAATAGAAAACAAAAAGTGAGTTTCAAACTGAGCTGCATACCTACCTTTAAAAAAGAAAAAAGGTACGTGCTGCACCTAAAACGTCGTGAAACAAAAAGGGCCTGAATGTCAATTAAGTGAAATGGCTGTCCTAAGAATATTTAGAGGGACATTTATAGAAATGCCAGTCATTTAGTTGTGAAAGCTCATGTTGTCAGAGTTAACTTCATCATAAGGATCAGGAGCCACAAAGCTTGAACAAATTTTGGCTGGGTAAACTATCTCCACTTTAGTCACTGACATCTAAGGTTCTGTATTTGAGTCAGTCAGAAATAAGCAATGGTAATTTTAGTTTGACGGGCTTAAAGAAGAGGAAATGGTAATTTGGAGTTTTTTTATATTTAAAATACCAGTTCTCATTAGTAATTATAACTGTGTTCAGTAATGATTTCATGTGGGTAAGAGATTAGAATCAGGTCCTAACAAGTGACACTAACATGACCACTCATGTAGTTTGCAAAAGTTCAGTTGCCTGTACATGATTCAGATGTTGTTGGTGAGATTTATCTAAAGCTGGTTCCACAACTTATTTAAAGTCACTGTGAATTATAGTATGAGAGGTGAATAGTCAATACGACCTTTTGAATGATGATGAGAAGAAAAAAAAGCCTGGCTTAATCTTATTAGGAGAAGTCAAATGATTCAGAAAGTGACTGAAAGCTAATCAGCCCTGGGGATTACTGTAAGGATTTGGTGATTAACATGGTGCTGCCTCTTTTTTTTTTTTTTTTTTTTTTAAATTATTTTTTCTTTTAAGGTTGTAACGTTTCCTCAGCCTGTTCCACTGTTATGGCAGAAGGAGAGAATAAAGTGTACTATTTGATCTAGTTAGTTACTTGAGCCTAATCTTATTATTTTTAGCCAGATTCACATAATCATATTAGAATATCTCAGTCAGCAATGTATAAAAGCTATTCCCTTTCAATATCCTTTCCTGTTAACTATGTTCTTAAACCACACACACACACACACACCAAAAAAAAAAAAAAAAAAAAAAAAAATCAAACACTAGTACGAAGTGAAAGAATGAACCAATTGTTTTTGGACTGAAATGGAAGGCAGTGAAAAATTATTTTTCAAGGGAATGAATTACAAAAGGTGTCACTTTGTCTGTGTCTTCAGTTCCTTAGTCACCGGATAATAGTTATAGAACAAATTTGCCGTTACAGAAAATAAGAAGTTGAAATAAGAAAAGATAAATGATGATTCTCACCCAAACTCCACCCAGAAGACAAAATGTATAAACTTTAAATACTAAAAGGGGAATCTACTTATTGAGTATTTTGGGGAGATGTGTCGTACTACCATACAAGCTCATCCTGGTTCTTGAGGCTTAGCTTTGAGGCAGCTGGATTTGGATGAACTCCCAAGGCTGGACTGAAACAGGAGCTAATTGTGCATGTATTTAGACCCATTGATCCCTGAGACATACAGTCACATCAAAGTCTTCTTTTTTTCCACTCTGGAAAATAAAAATTGCAAGTCCCTTCATTGGAAACACAACTTGAAGTTGCACCCTCTCTCTTCACATGAGGGGCAGGGAAGGAGTGAGTGAGTGGTTCTTCCTTGTCAACTGAGGTTAAACCACAACATACACTTATTTCTAGTTTTACTCTGAAACCTATTCTTGATTTCTGGAAACATATTTACATTGCCTTGCCAGCATCTTCTGGCTTGTTTGAATGATCAAGATGATTTGAGATGGAATATACTTCAGCAAAGGACGCAGTCATTACGTCAACGTTAGTGGATAATGATTATATTGATTGGTCTTGAGTTTGGACCAAATATGTGAAGATTTTATTCTGGCTGCATTGTAGAGATCAACTGTAAACTGTTTTGAATTGTTTTGTTTTTTTCAGTTTCAGGTGAATAATTTCTATTGAAATTCTCATATACGAAAGTATTGTGCAGCACTAAGGAAGGGAATCGGTTTCTTTTTTTTTGGCCACACAGCACCACAAATGTTAATGAGCTTCCAGTTGGTTTTACAAACTGATTTTACAGTACCTAACACTATCAGCATGTATTGCTAAGCTCCTTTTCCTGTTTTGTACTGCTGAATGAGAATTCTGTAGCACAGTGAGGAAAATACATTGCTTGCATTCATTAGAGGTGTCCACCAGTGTGGTTTTTAGTGGGATGGAGCCTTTGCTTTACTTTTCTGTCTTTTTTCCTTTGGTCAATATAAGAAAGGAAAGAGAACAGCCAAGCACAGAGCATGAATCAGAACACACAGTCATAAGAACAAAAATTCAAGAACAATAGGGATGAGTGTGCTTTTCACTGGGTAAAAAACTGGCTGGATGGCCAGGCCCGAAGTTGTGGTGAATGGAGTTAAAGCCAGTTGGTGGCTAGTAATGAGTAGTGTTCCCCACGGCTCAGTATTGGGACCGATTCTGTTTAATTTCTTTATCGATGATCTGGACAAGGAGATTGAGTGCATCTTCAGTAAGTTTGCAGACAACACCAAGTTGGGTGGGAGTGTTGATCTGCTGGAGGGTAGGAAGGCCATACGGAGGGATCTGGACTGGCTGGATCATTGGGCTGAGGCCAGTTGTATGAGCTTCACTGAGGCCAAGTGCCGGGTCCTGCACTTGGGTCGCAACAACCCCAGGCAGTGCTACAGGCTTGGGGAAGAGTGGCTGGAAAGCTGCCTGGCAGAAAAAGATCTGGGGGTGTTGATTGACAGCCGGCTGAATATGAGCCAGCAGTGTGCCCAGGTGGCCAAAAAGGCCAACAGCATCTTGGCTTGTATCAGGAATAGTGTGGCCAGCAGGACTAGAGACATGATTGTCCCATTATACTTGGTGCTGTTGAGGCTGCATCTTGAATCCTGTGTTCAGTTTTGGGCCCCTCACTAGAAAAAAGACATTGAGGTGCTGGAGAAAGTGCAGAGGAGAGCGATGAAGCTGGTGAGGGGTCTGGAGCACAAGTCTGATGAGGAGCAGCTGAGGCAACAGGGGCTGTTTAGCTTGGAGAAAAGGAGGCTGAGGGGAGACCTTATTTCTCTCTGCAGCTACTTGAAAGGAGGTTGTAGCATGGAGGGTGTTGGTCTCTTCTCCCAAGTAACAAACAACAGGACTAGAGGAAATGGCCTCGGGTTGTACCAGAGGAGGTTTAGATTGGATATTAGGAAAAAATTTCTTCATGGAAAGCATTGGAACAGGCTTCCCAGAGAAGTGGTTGAGTTACTATCCCTGAAGGTATTAAAAAAAAAAAGTAGATGCAGTGCTTAGGGACATGGTTTAGAGGTGTGCTTGGCAGTGTAATGGTTGGCTTCAGTGATTTTAAAAGTCTTTTCCAAGCTAAATGATTCTGTGATCCCAAAGACAGCAGAGCACTATGAGGTTGAGCTGGGGTACCATCTGGCTTCAAGCTCCCCAGCGCTTATTTTCTTGATCTTGTTAGCAGGCATCATAAATCACCATGGAGGACACCACAGATCGAAAAATGGATTTACCGAAGAAGATAAAAATCAAAATGCAGATCTCTGACTGGAATAAGTTTCAACTGCACACATATCACATTATCACATGTGTTTTATCAAAAACAAAAAAACCCCACAAACAAATAAGCAAAAACAAAACAAAAACACTGCAAAAAAACCCCCACACCGTAATTGTGTAAATTTAAATTGTATAACAGTATTTTTACTGAGCTAGAATTGGCATTCTTACTGGGTCTTAAACTCATTAACAAATAAATGAAATCCCAACATTTTAAATCAGTTCCACTGAATTCTGTCTCTTGAGAAAAGCCTTAGGGCATTTGTAAAGGGCCAGAAGTTTAGAATTTGAGGTCTCAATGTGAGAGTGAGGTCAGGCTGAGATCAGTCTGGGATTCTGCTGGAGTTTGTGCATGCTATCCATGACAAGCTTTCTTTAGGACCTTGGCTTCAAAACATCACAGAAAAATGGATCACAGTTGTATCACTTACCACTGCTGAAAGAATGGCTGAGTAGGAGACATGCTGTGCGCTCATCTCTGCAGCCTCAGTCACCAGAAAGGATTCCTGTGGGGCCATGTTCATTCTTTGCCATGTAAGACTTGAGAAATAGAATATAGCTGACAAAAGTAATTTTTAATATTTTGTGCTCTAGAATTTATCAGACTATGCCACATTTTCCTTACAGGCTTGGTACACATGGTGATAAGAGAGGAGAACAAGAGAAAGCTATAAAAGAATTTTAACATTAAAAACACACAGCTAGTCCACTGGACTGTTTTTGAATGTATTTGATCACTAAACATTCTTTTTTCTGTCTTTTGAATGTTAATTGGGTTTGCTACAGGTTCTATGACATGGATTTATCCAGGAAACATCAGTTACATCACTAAAAGCAATAGTGAATAGCACGTCTAATTATGTCTCTATGCATTCCTTAACAAGCTGGATCTAAATTGAATTGCAGGTTCTATAGCACTGGAGGAAATTCTGTAACCTTTCTGTTAGGGGAAAAAGGAAAACATTGAGCAACCTAAATTAAAAAAATACCTTAAACATACAACAGAAATAATTCTCTGATTTTCATACTTAATCCAACATACCTTACTTTGGCCTATGGTTATAGGTATTAATGTGACATTAATTTTGCATAGGTAATACAGCATTGTGTGATACCAACTCTGAAGCTTAAACTAAAATTTGACAGTTGTTTGGGGTACTAATTGAGTTTCTTAGCTCCTTGACAAGAATCATGCAAGCCCTTACTTTCAGAGTTGTTGTGTTTTTGTTTGTTTGTTTGATTTTTAATTTTAGGGATTCTCTTGTCAAAGATCTCAAAACTACTGTTTTATCCACCCTCCTCTTGGTTCTTTTTCTGGTATACATCTTCAGAAATTGCACATTAAAAGCTTCACAAAAGCATTCACCTGAAGATAGAGAATAATTTGAAAATAAATCATTCAAAAGTTAAAAGAGGTGTTTGCCTTTCTCATGCACTTTTATTGTTTGCCTCAGAGGCCAATAGAATTACTGATTTATTTTTTTCCTTAGAGGAAAAAAAAGCATCTTTGAAGATTTGGTCTGACCTTCTGCATAATGTAAGTCACATAATTTCACTCTGTAAATTGAGCAATCATCTTTTCTATTGGACTCAGTTACTTCTGGTAAAATTTCAATTTATATTTTAGAAACACATCCATTTCTTGTAAACAAGAAAGTATCCAGGTACTGATTAACATACTACTTCCTTTGGTAAATTGGCCTAATTTATTTAGGCCTAATTATTTAATTATGTTTAATATATGAAAAGTTGCATCAAACCCTAATGTGAAGCTTTCTGCATTCAGCTGTGCACTTTTCAGGTCCTGCCTTGGGACATCTCTTGTGGTTCTCACACACCAGTGCTGTCTTTAGTCCTTGCTAGGAAAACCATAGAGAGACAGTTTTTTATCCGAGTTTCTCTATATACTGTAACATCAGTTTCAGAAGGGCTTTCAGTTTATCACAATCTGGATAGCAAGTAGAGAGACCTGGAGGACACATGCTAGCAGCATGGGCCCCTCTCATAAGCTTGACTGATTTCCCCCGGTCCTCACACAAGGCAGATGTGTCACTGAACGACTTCAGCACTGTAGAGTCCATAGCTCTGGAGGCACGTGCTGTGTGGGCCACCTGAACCGAAACTGCAAAGGTTTTCTTTTACTGTAGTGTTCTGAAATATTCAGATTTTATTCTGAAATTGAAGGAAACCTTGTTTTGGAGTAGTAAAAATGTTCAGTGTTATGTCTTTATCCTGGAGAAAAGGAGGCTGAGGGGAGACCTTTTATAGCTCTCTGTAACTACTTCTAAGGAGGCTGTAGCATGGAGGGTGTTGGCCTATTCTCCCAAGTAGCAAGTGATAGGACAAGAGGAAATGGCCTCAAGTTGTTGCAGGGAGTGCTTAGACTGGATTTAGGGAAAAATTTCTTCATGGAAAAGGGTTGTCAGGCATTGGAACAGGCTTCCCAGGAAGTGGTTGAGTCACTGTCCCTGAAGGCATTTAAAAGACATATAGATGAAGTTCTTGAGGACATGGTTAAGAGGTAGGCTTGGAAGTGCTAGGTTAATGGTTGGACTCAATGATCCTCAGGGTCTTTTCCAAAGAAAATCATTCTATGGTTCTATGATCTTAGTATTTGAAGTATTAACTACATGAATGATTCACCAAATCAAAACCTAAGCTATTAGTCTCACGTGCTGTTCATGTTCTTGGCTTCTTCTGAAACCTACTGGCAGTCCAAGGCAGGGGACACCAGCCTTCTAGAATAAATACAAGCTGCCCTTTCCGATGTGGATCATGCATGGGGTATCTCTAGGTTATGCAAAAGAAGAAAGCTGGGAGGGAACAACTAAATTGTCAGAGAATATCCAGGAGCTATGTTGGAGAAACAGACCCATTGCTGTAACTCACTGTATGTCTGCTCTTGACTTGCGCTGGAAAATAGATCAACTTACAGAGTCTCAGCTGAAGGATTTTGGGTAACACCAGAGATCAAGGAATGGCCAAAACCAATCCAAATGCAGAGGTCAAGGAATAACCTAAACCCAGGGTGGCTGCAGTCTGTCCAGTAGAAGAGTTAAGATATTTTGAATGGAAGTGTTTAGTATTTATAACCTTTGGCCTTTCTTTGAGTTGCATGAGTATCCATGCCCTCTGCTGTGAACAAAGAGGCTGGGTAGGGGAAGCCCTGTGCCCAAGCTTGGGCTCAGCTTTACCTTAAAATACCACCAAAATCTTCCATGATGTGGAATTGCCTTTCTCCACACAACCCTAGTTCCTCTAACACGGTTACGAGGATGGCAGTCAAAGATGCATGTTCTGATACATTAGAGGTCAGGCCCTTGAATGTGAGTAATTGCTTGTAGGCAGTATGGGCTGGCTTATATTGGGATTAAAAATGACTTTGACATTCTCTCAGCCTCCTTGGTTCTACAGCAACGATATATTAGGCTGTGCGTGAAATGCATCATTGGATATGGCTGGGAGTGGATACCAACTTGTTCATCTCCTTGATTATTTTCATTCTATTTTTTGAGATGACATTGATGGTAAATAGGCTTGTTAGCCAGAGGTTAAATAAGAATCAGTCTTACATAAAAGTATCAGCTTACTGTAAGAGACAGAGGTGTTTTCCATTATGGGTAAAATTACTGTGTAGAAATGTGCCCAAACTACCATAGAGTATAAAGCAAAGACCAACTTAAAACTTGTATCATAGAGTCTTCGATTTTTTTTTTCTTTTACATTTCAATTATAAATGCACTTGTCTTTGTTAAAATTCACTTAATATTTCCTGGAGATTTGTTTTTGGTGTAAATTAAGGTTGATTGATCTTCAAAACTCTTGGATTTGAAGTCTGTACTCCTCCACTTGTACATGTTAAGGACAACAGGACCTAGGGTTTCATGGGCATTTGACCACCACTGCTGTCATTTTTACAGTACTTATGCAACTTCCCTAGTGACTTTGGACAGGGATTTGATTCTAAGATACACTTTAATTCTCTACTGGTTAATGGTTAAAATTTGCATTACAGCTTGTGAGTCTTTTATCTTGAAAGAAAGTTTCCAGAATTAATGGCATCTATTTATTTGTAAATTCACCCTCCCAGCACTTACATGTTGTAACAACTCCATACAGAAGAGGTCACATCCTAATGGCATCTCTGTGGGGGATCAATAACTGCAGCAATACAAATCATTTTTAAATGATGGCAAAAATAGATGGCAGAAAAATAATTTGTTAGAAAGGACAGCAGTTGCTAACATGCAGCCTTTTTAAGTAAAGACTGCGGGGGGCTGGAATGCATACTTCATGTCTTTTTCAAGTCTAAGCACTGCTTTGTCTCCAGTGTTTAAAATTGCCCATTTTCATGAACCTAAGATCCAAAGTCTTCACAAGGACTGAAGTTTTTCTGTTCTCATTGGAAAAAGGGTTAATCCTGTGTGTTCCTATGAGGACTCTCCAGGTGAGTTTCCCAGCAAAGCCACCCATTACTTCAATGGGACTATTTCAGTTAGAAATCAGATAACTTTGTAGTACTGGGACCTTAGATCTGTTCACAATGTGGTTAATCACTTTGGAGAAATCCTTTACAGTAGGTAGCTGAAGGAGACGCTGATCATCTGCAGGACCCCTGTTTATTTGGAAGTCTTTTTAACATGACAGGTGTGTCCTCTGTTGCCCCATGATAGGCCATGATACAAGGGAGATAAACCAACAGCTGAAACTTGACAGTTTGAACCAAACAAGCCATGTGCACAGAAAAACATAACACAATGATGAAAATAAAGATGTGTTTTTCCAGGAAAAAGGGTCAGACCACTTGTCCTCTGAAATAGAAAAATCAGGTTGATTATAGGGGCAGATATAAGCAGCTCTGTTCATGTCAATATGAGAAAAGAGTTGATAGAAAAGAACTCACCTTAAGTGGTCAAACACGAGAATATTACAGGAAGCTGTGTAGTCTTAAAAGTGCATGTACCATGTGCTATGATCTACACATTATGATGCAACTGCAGAAATGCATTATAATTTTTAAAATAATTAACGGACAGTAGTTCACTAAGTTATGTTTCATTTGGTTTTAGTTTTGTTTCGGGAGCGTTCTGTATTGCTGTGAGCACTAGTCACACTACAGTTTTAGTAAAATAGCATTTCACTTGTATGCTAATGGAGAGTTTGAATCAGTTTAAGCGGGGAATGTCCAGCAACATCTCGTGCTTTGCTAAAAATCAAACTGGTTTTTGAAATAAAAACAAAAAGAATGGATGGAAATAGTGTTATTTTTATACTGAATGCTGTTTTTGCAAGTTTTTGAGCTTACCTCCACAGATCAGATAAGGTCAGGATAAATGCTCATACTTTCAAGGACTTCTATTTGAATGGAAAATCTAGACTGTATCTACCTTGCTCCTTACTAGTTAAAAGAGTGTTTTAGCATAGATATGGAACTCCACAACACCAGGACTAGGCAATGGCCTGCCAGTCGAAGTATAGGAAAACAAAAATTGAAAGGCCAGTTGGAACACAAATCAAGATGGGCCTTTCTGCATTTTTCTATTGAATTTTTGATAGCGAATAAAAACAGCTGAAAGTCTAATGACCATCCTCTTTGTAAGAACAGGACTTCTTTGCCAGAAGACTGCAAATAGTGAAGTCCTGGTATGAATTCTCCATACTTGGAGAAGTTCAGAACATGCTTGTGCAAGACCCTGAGCAATGTGATCTGGCTTTGAAGTTACCCCTGCTTTGAGCAGGTTGTTGAACTGGAGATCTCCAGTCATCATTCCTAACCAAAAAATTTCTAGCTTTCTGTATGAAGGAGAGAGGGTACAAAAGCAAGATCAGCTCTCAGGTGGGTGTGTTCTTATTTGTGGCAGTGTGGGTTGGCAAGGTGCAAGGTTAACTTCTTGATAATACATGCTATGATTTCAGTAATATTTATTCCTTCGTTGATGTCAGTGGTGTAAGCTGTAGGCAAGACCACACTCTCTACCTGTAAACAATCATCAGCAGCCTGTGGTTCTGTCTGTAGAAAAAAAAAAAAATATCTATCTGGGCTAGATAAGAAAAGAAATAATTACATCAGGCAAAGAAACTCTGTACTTCAATTTCATGCATGAGAGTTGCCCCACTGAAGTCAAGATGGCTATGTAAGGGACTGGATGTGTGTATAAGGTCTCTCTGAAGAAGCAAACCTAAATGTGTAAATTGCCAGGGTAGCTCAAATGTGATTAAGAAAAACATCTTAGAAAAGAATCTGTGGCAGGACACGCTACCTATGCCACTTGGTGCTGTGAAAAATGGAGGGAGGTTATTCCCTTCTAATATATTATCACACCAAACAAATTGTTTTTGCAATTAGTTTTGTTTTCATTCAGGCAAAATTATAGTGGAAATCCCCATGATGATGAGTATGACATGCACATTAATATAAAATGAATTCATTAGGATCAGTATTACTACAGCAGATTCCAAATGAATTAATAATGACAGAATAGGCAAAACAAAGTGGAAGGACACTTAGTTAAAGGCATAACATGCTGTTAATGACACCATTAAGCAGGGGCTAGAGAGCATTAGAAATTTGCTGTGGAAGGAGACTGTAGTCTTGGGTACACAGCGCTTGTTTCTATGTTTAGATTTCAGCTAAAACAGTCGGTAAAAATTACTTGCTGACCAAGGGAATGCTTTTGCTTTTACACAAGGTAAAATAATTCTGTTTTATTTTGATGTTTTGGAAATAAACTTTAGTGAAAACTTGATAAGTTGTTCAGGGTGAAAAAAATATGGCATTTCACCTGGACAGTTTTAAATATGTTTAGTTTTTCTACTAAGAAAGACAAATATATGTGAACATTTAGATATTTTTTTTTTAATTTATTTTATTTTACATTTTTTCCCACAGAAGGTTTTCAGTAAGTGAAAAACACACAGGAACTGTGAATTCAGGAGTGTGTAAACCAAAATAGCAGCTAGCAGTATTAGTTCAGTAGTCCAAATAATCTAATTACTGGACACAGCTAAGAAAGCTTTAAGAAGCCTCAATGTTTTCTTACCTAATGCCATTGTTTTTATAACTAATACAAAAACACCCTCACTATCTCACCCTTATTTATTCTTCTGATCATAATAGTACATAGTGGAAATATATTCTTCTAGCTATTAATAGAATAAAAGACATTTGGCAACTCTTTTCCCTAGGAGAACTCAGTTGCATCAGATTTTATAAATTTGATGATGTAACAGTTTAAGTTTTATTTAGCAGAAAAATACAAGTAAAAAGTTCTTTCATGAAAATGCTTCAATTTCTTCTCAGTGAAACATTTACTTTTTCACTGGGAAACATGTTCAGTTTTTAAACTCTGCTTTCATTTTCAGCTTCAAACCTGACGTTTCAAATTCCTTAATGAAATAAAATTTAATCTTCTCCTTACTCCTACCTGTTGTTTAAGCGAGGAAAAAAGCAAACCTTTACCTGTTAAATTTCTTGCCTTTCAGTGCCATTGAGGTAACCATTCTTCCTCTATTATTGGACATGACAAATAGGAGCATCTCCACTCCATTTGTCTTTTTTTATAACAGTCATTACTCTGTAAAGTTCTAGTGTGTCCTCTCTTATTTGTCTCATCTATAGACATCTCAATCTTGGCATGCTCATTTCATATGGGGGAAGTCTTCTCATGACTCTAATCATCTTTGTCATCCATCAGTGAACCTTTTGTAGCACAGAAGGAATGTAATGGAGAGAAGACGACCAAAACTTAATGATTCCAAGGAGACACCATACAGCACAACAACATTTAATATAGCAGCATTAAAATAATCTTTATCTACCCTCTGGTTTATACTAACATCAAAGAGGACATTTCTGGACTTACAAGCTTACTTATAAAAGCAACATATTAGAACTATTCAAAAGAATATGCACATTCATTAGAAATATTCATGATTAATGATCACATTCCATACATCTCCACAAATAACAGTTTGGGGGGAATGCTTTTCTCACAGTTTGGATTATGAGTGCTTTCCTTTTCACAAGTTTTATCAGTAGCTAAGTATAAAAACATACCCTAGTAGCCATTCCGCTGCACTCTGAAATCAGTACAGTTAATTTTACTGCAGAATCTGAAAATCAGATTGAGAGACTCTGCTATACTGACAGAAAATAATGCTCAAGATTACCTCTGTTTTCTAGTACAGCTGAGGTCAATTCTTTAATGTTTTTGAATGCAGTGAGAACACCTGCTTTCTGTAGCCTTTGCTTCTCAACTGGCAGCAAACTATTATTAATATCATAGTTGGACAACTATTATAATAGTTATCTGTGATTTAGTGATTAGTTCAGTCTCAGAACTATAAGCAACAGGGGAGGCATCACAGGTAAAGATATTGGCTGGGAATGAGCTCCTGTTACAAGAAATATTAATTGTGCCCACAATCAGCTTCCTGACTTTTTCCAGTGAGAAATAGGTAAGGTGGCTCATGTTACTGTTGGAGACTATGATATTGAGGCTGAAAATGAAAAAAAGGTCAAAGCCATAGTTAGGATTGTTGTTTTACTGCTTGTTCAGCATGTGAATGTCTGTGGGCTGTCAGGTGATGCTGAAACCAGAGGAGTGCTGTGCAGCTGCTGTGAATCAGGTGCAGAATTACAGCCTAGATGTATATGGTTTCTCTTGGATACAATTCATAACAGCAAATTCATCAGTGTACAGGATTCAACTTCATATTCTGTAAAACTGTTGTTGGTGGGGTTTTTTTGTTTGTGTTTTGTTTTGTTTGTGTGTTTGTTGTTTTTTTTTTTTTTCCTTTGTTGTTTTTCAGGTGGGATCTTGCATCTGAATCATGAAGAGGCAGGTTTGTGTATGTGTTTAAATTCAATATACCAATACATTCACTGAACGCAACATTTTCTTGTGAGAAAGAGGTGTCTAAATCTTTCTCAGGAAGGGCAAGAGCCAGCAGAGAGCTGGGGACTAGATGACCCACGCCTTGCTCTGCCTGGTTGTTAGACATGGCAAGCAGCCTCACACAGAAGAGTTTGAGTGCTCTCCTGTTTGCATGGAGGAGTCTTGGCTGGAACTAAGGTGTATCTGGGAAGTGCGCCTGCAAAGGTGCTGCCTGTCACACAGTCCTAAGAAGTTTTGATTTGTTACATAGGACAGTTTAAGGCGTCCTTGAGATGGCTGTGATGCCTCTGCTTGATGACGGAAATTTGATGACTGATATTGCAGTCTTGCCCTTCAAGGGTTGTGTAGCTGCCACACACACTTGTTTACAGCTCAGGGTTTTGACAAATTTGGGGGAGCAGAACTGAACTTCCTGTTTCCTCTTTCCCATCCTCAGGGCTTTGCAACATCCAGTTAGTTTCCTTTATCTCCACCTGCCTCTTAAAATGGTGAGCAAAAAAAAAAAAAAAAGATCTCAGCAAGCTGTGAATGCTCGCTCTCCAATTCTGTTTTCACAACTGCACTTGAAACAAAGTGCAAATGTTCAGCTTTGTTGTTGCAAAGTAGCAATTTGCAGTAAAGATGCAGAATAATCACTTTTGAAATGGAAACAAATGGGATCCAAATCGGTTCCTCTGACTGTAAAACTGCTTGTAGGAGAATTTTTCATTCTCTGATGACTTCGTATAGTGGAGCTAAATAACACTTTAAAAAAGTAATTAAATAAAAAGGTAATCTTCATAAATGCTAGTTGTACTAAACTCAAGTCATTTAAGTCATGTAAGTAAACCTCGTTCAGACGAGTCATCTGTGTGCTCTTCTGACACTCACAGGGATAAGGATCGCTTTTGTGAATTGAGGCTTTGTGGAGCCCTAAACATGCATTAAAAAGAGCTTGTCAACATGTATACTCTGATGTTGTAGGGCAGTAAAATCGAATGATACTTCTGCTATTTCTGTGTAATGTAAAATGTATCCCTGTAGCTCTGGTGATGCTATCCAGAGAAAGTGAAAGTTATGATTCCTTTAGAAGGTTTGTAGTAGGAATTCAATGCCGTAATGGTTCTGTTCATGTTAACAATTAATTAGATGCTGTAGGGGAACAAAGGTCAGTAGATTAAGGTGGTTTGTACTGAGACCCCTAAAACTCCTCCACATGAAATTCAGGGAGATTACTTTGAAGTAAGGTTTGTCTGGTTGCCTGGACCAGACATCTCACACCAGAGCTAGGAGTTTGAGTCAGTGATCCTTGTGGGTCCCTTTCAACTCAGGCCATTCTGTGATTCTATGATTGATTCTATCCCTTTCTCAAGCCAGAGTACATTTGGTGCTGATTAGCAAACTCCAAAGCTCCCCAATGAACTGAAGCGACATGTGGTTAGTAAAGACAATGAAGGATTTGACTTCAAAACCACACAGCTGCTCCTAACCATGTTAGACATGGAAAATCAACCAGCAGAGGAAGGACATCTTGAGCAGGCAGAGAAGAGCAGCACTGGGAGTAGGGAGGCAATGTCCTCATGGATTAATTCTGAAACAACTATTGTCTGTTTGCCACACAAGAATAAAACTATTAAGCTCTTTATCATGCCTGAAACAGTAAAGTGCCTGTCACATATGTGGCATTAGTAAATGGGCAGGTTGAGGAGTGATGATGCAGTGATGTGGCTGTTTGTCTATATGTTCAGTTGAGATAACATTAGAGAATATCTTTGCTTTGTTTTGTTGCATCCCAGATTGACTTAAAATCATTTTGCTTTATAAATATTGGACCATCTTTCCATATTTTGATTTTTCTAGTGGCAAATAGTTCTTGTTGTCTCCACTGCAGTGTATGTAGCTACAGTACAAACAAATGAAATACTAGAACTTCAATAGAGTGGATAACCACTACTGTGTTAATCATAAATAATTTCTCTGTATCTGATTACTTAAGAATGAATTCTTTAAAAAAGGACCCTCTTTATCTGTGGATGTGTTGCTGATGTCACACTGCCAGAATCAAGTTTAATTTCAGTTAACTTCTTTAACTGAATTATCTTTTTTTCTGCCAGTGTATTGTAGATGTAACTAAATTAGTACCCTGAGCTACCCAGTTGATTTGCCTCTTGTTAAGGGAGTTCAAGTTGGGTCCACTCCAATGAGAGTCCTCATTGAGGCAGACAAATATTAAGAAAAAATGTATTGATTGTACTGATTTAAACACAGAGATGTATATTTGAAGCCAGTTTAAGGCAATCTTGTAAAAAACCAAACCAAAACCTAAACCACAATGCAAACATCTTTCATATTGCACAACAAATAAATTCATCCCTTTAGAAATAAATCCTAGGTAGCAAAGGGGGCTGTTTTGAGAATCTCTTTCTTCAGGATATGTCACAGGCATCTGGGGTGCAATTTATTCATGCAGTAAATTCATGTAGTGAAATAAAATTCTTAGTGATGCTGAAGCTCTATTTTAGGATGTCTTGCATTCCTTCTTTCCTTACCTCTGAAAAGTTCTCTGTTTTATGTTTTCTATTTAAACACATGCACATTTGAAAAAGAAAATTTAAGAGAACCTCTAATATATAGTTGTATGTCTAAACAGGTTAAAAATTAAGGTAAACGAAGGTGAACAATTATTAGAATCTTGAATATAATTCCATTTTATGTTGATGTTTTATAAACATTTGAGTTCCTTGTTTGTAGGCAATGTTAGTAAGAAACCTAGTCATCAAGAGTGTTGCATAAGCTTAGTAAAGACAAGATATTCCAACTTGGGCTAGATTTGTTTATTCATTGATACTTTACTAGTTATGTTATATAGTTGTATGTATATGGTGCGTATGTGAAAATTCATATGTTCTTACAATAACTTTCACTAAAATTTTTCAGGACTTTTGTGAATAGCTTTTCATACCGTGGTCTTTTTCTTTTTTCTTTTATTTTTTTTTCTTTTAATTGACTCATGATATCAAACCAGTAAAGTTGAAAAAAATTATCATTGCAGTGGGTTCTAGCTAAATATCCTGGCATATCAGAGAAGAGAGCAATTTAAAAAATAGCAACCTCAAAGACATCTTTGGTTCTAGTACTCATAACCTTAAGCTTCTCTAACCAAGCTATCATATGGGAGGAAGAAAGAAGTGTTAAGTTTATAATCACTGCTGAGATAATTGATTTACTGAATTTAAAAAATAATCTCAAGAAAAACAGAAATGTGGAGCTTGTGAATTAAATTCCTTTTGAACAAACAAATAAACAAATAATCTAAAGGAGTTTGGAATATTTTTTATTTGAAGTCTGCCTTTCAGTGTTCCTGGAATCGAGCTTAGGTTTACTCTTATACCCCAACCAGATTAGGGATCGTGTTCTGTGCATAGCTTAGTGTTAAAGGAACTCATTGTCTCAGAGTGGATAATCTGAATTATTTGCAATTGTTATGTTATTTATGGCCGGAGTCTACATTTATCGAGGAAATCTGACTCCTGTTCAACAAAGTATTCAAGGATTTTCTTAACTTCAGTTATGCTGCTAGTGTTGAAAGTCTTTTCAGTGCAAATAGAACGTGTTCCATGTTGAGCATGTTTTTTGGTATTTTGCTGAGCCTGACTACAGAAATTTCATGGGATTAAACTGTTGTTTCAGATGGCTTTCTGGGAAAACACAGAAGGGCTGTGTGTATGACCTTGAATTCTGACAAAATCAGAGAGAAACAAAATCCAGGTTAAAGACAGAATGTCACTGACAGTTTTAGGGACTAGTGGCTTGACTGCTCACTGAAAGTTCTTATCAAAGGAGACACCTTTTTTACACAAGCCACAGAGGACCTAACCCACAAATGTACTATATAGATATACCCATCATGAACAAAGCATAAACTGCAGTTTGCACAGTCACCATTTATTTCCTTTTAGAATCGACTTTTAAGAGTACTTTATATATGGCCACATAAATTTTAGGACAACAGGGACTAAGGCCGATATTTTTGAAGTACTTTTTACCCAGGTCAAAAAAGTGTCTGAAAGACCTAAAAATGGGATTTAGCCAGTTAAATCTATTAAAACTGGTCTAGGGTTTGCCTGCTCTGCCGCTGTTAGTATTACTGCCTATTATATAGATACATGCAACAGGACTCTGCCATGGGACTTTGTGTTACACAGTGGTGTGATTGTGGTACTGCAGAGCTCAGCTGAAGGTAGCAGGATAGTTTCCCACACTTGGGGAATTTCTGCTGAGCTCAGCAGTTGCAGGTTGTTGTTGCTAGCCAAGCCAGCTAGTTTAAAGGCCGTTCAGATGCACCAATGGAAACCACATTCACATGCTGGATTATAGTGGGTGGTGATACAGACTGTGGGGTACTTTAGTCTTCCCTGCTTGTCTATAATTCAAGTCATTCCTCTATTTCTGCTAGAGGAAATAAAGACAAATGTATGTTTTAATAAATACACCTTAGGAATGGTCTGTGGTTTTCAAGGGAATCAACAAGCTTTAATCACTGACCAGTGCCGTGCATAATTTCTCTTTGCTTTCTAACTCTGGTACAGAAGGTGTCAGAAGCTGTTGCTCTTATTGTTTGTTACTTCTTAATTGGGGCACATAGGGTAGTGTGTAATCGTTTTAAACTTGCTATGAAATGGTTATAATACAAACACAGATTATAAATTAAGTATGAACTTCCCTTATAATAAATTTACCAAGTATAAACTTACTTTACAACCAATAAGATTCTTGCTACCCAACAATCAGACTAATGACATGATTAAACCAGCTGATAATGAGCATAGAGCAAGCACAGAGCATTTTTTTATCTTTTTCATTTTCTTTTTAATTGGTTTTCTGCTAAAAGCACTTTTGGTGGTGGTTAGTTACATGTGTTACTACATTATATTTGCTAGCCTCCTTGGAGAGCATCAGACTAATTAGAAACTCTGAGCTCTCACTTGTAATTTATAATCTGGCAACAGAATCAAAGAAATTAAAAAGGTACTAGGAGCAGGCCTCTGTGACACAGGCCAAGGCAGTACTTCTTTACAGAAAGGTCAATATCGTTGAGAGGCTGAGATATTATAGGGCTACCTAACTTGACACTCAAGCATCAGTAACAGTAATGAGTTTCTTAGTCTGCACTCGAGAGAGTCTAAAATTAACCTCATATCATCTTCAAACTTGACCTCAATCAGAGCAATTAATTAACAGGCACTGAAAGAACTTTTAAGCAAGGAGAGGAATGAAAGGACTCTGAAAGGAACAAGAGACACTTTTATTTTACTGTTCAGCGCATTCTTTCTTTTCCCAGTAATGATATTTTGGTGAAATCCTGTAAGAAAATGTTATTAAGACCAAATATTTTATTTAATATAGACTGAAGACCAGGATGTTAGTGTTTAACTGTGTAACTCAATTATGTGCTTTTTAAAGTCAATTTATTTTCTTGTGGAAAAGATATGACCATACTTGTGGAGTCCAGGAGGTTTCTGCTGCAATGCTCATGAACACACACACGTTTGAAGACAATCAACAGTGGCATCAAAACAATGGCAACAAAATCTATCCTGAATAGAACTGTTGCTTAACTACATGGCTCATTTGCTTTCTGGTGTCTCTCCTGAGAGATTGCCAGCCAAGCTGCCTGTTAATTCTGACTGTGATGGTGGTATTTCTGATTGTCACCCTGCCACGAACAAAGCCAAGATGCAGAAATTCATCATGTGAGGACCAGAGTCTAGTCAGCGCAAAAGAATCTCTAGGTTTTGCTTGGTACTGTTGTTGGCCAAGGTACAGACCTCACAAAAAGAGGTAAATTGTGACAAAAACTCCACTTTCTAACAAGAACATATAGTTTACTATTGGAATGCCTTTTGACAGATTTACTCATTATAAATTTGGAATTATTTTTGTGGCAACATTTTCTAAATGAAATATGGTATTTTCTAAATTTTTTTTCTTTTTATCATGCATAGGCTGAACATTTTTTTGAGTTTATATTGTCTGCCAACAATGAAAAAAATATTCCAGTGAATTATAAATGCTTTTTTTGACTTAGAGATATTTTGATTTTCCAGCCAAATTCCCTTTGAAATCCAAAAGGTTTTATTAGATGGAAAAGTTATTTTCCACACAGAAATACACAGACCCAAACATCCACTAAGCATAAGTATATTCAGATCTGTTCTCAAGATGTGTAGGTGAGGCTTGTCATCAGAGGGAAGGAAATGAAAACTTGGTTTTGTATCTTGCTTGAGCCATGTCAAATTCAACAGGGGGTCTTGAATATCAGTTTTTCTGTAATGATGCTCCAGTTCAATTATACCAACTGTACAGACTCTCTACCTAAATCAAAGCTCAGATGGGTTACTTGTTGAGAACAGTCAAACTTACTGTCCGTTTGAAAAGATACCAATCAGTGGCACTCAGTAGACAGTCTTACTAGAACTTCACAAAACATCATTTTCTCAAAACCACTTTTCAGAGTTCAATTCTTGTTTTCTTGGCCAAATTTCAAGGCATGGTGACATCATTAGTGAGTTTGGAACAATTACTATATGTAAAGACTTAATTTTTTTCATACACCGATCTAGAGCTTAATTCTGGAAGTGTTTCATATTCAAGGTAAATTTTCCTCACTTTTAATATTGAAATAATTTGAAGCATACATTATTTATAGTTTAACATGTAGACAAATATCTTCAAGATCAACATTTTGAGTACATTGTTTTCTCCAAGATGGATCATCTATAAATAATGATTATTTTCACTATGTTATTTAGTTCAAACACTTTGCCTACTGCAAGAACTAATATAATTTAAAGTATACTGTGTGTAAGAAACTTGGTGTGTTTACAGGAGATTTGTGGATTATCTGGAAAAACTAGAGCTGGGTTTTAGTTCTCACTAACGTCACAATTTTGTACAAAATAGATTTTTTTTTTTTTTAAACACAATAGTTTTTTTTATATTTAGGGATTTGTTATCCCTGTTTTTGTTAGTATTGCTTTTAAATTTGTGTGTTTTGACAATATTGGTAATTATTTGAGAAACTGGTAACACCATAAATAAGAAATAGGAATGCTGTACAAAATACTTGCAAGGTACCACATATTTATTTAAATTATTAAAGAAAATATACCTTCAGGAAAAAAAGGAATCCTTAGAAATTTTTTTGAGGAAACTTACTTTATCTTACAAATTTGAAATTCCATGGAGTGATCTGCTTGTGTTGGCAGTCCTGTGTTCATGAAATTGATGCTGTGCTTCATGAAGGGTGTTCTCTACCTTTGTAAATATCTAGGACATACGTTGAGCTTGGGGGAATGAAAACAAAGCAATTCAGTTTCTTCAGTGCTAAGTCATATGCATGCCTTAATGGTACTTTCTAGACCATGATGGCCTCAAGGCAAATGCTTCATTCTTCAAGAAGTGTCTTTTGCTGGGGTTAACATTTTGCAAGTTATCTAGAATTGCTTATCAAAAAGAAAGAACCTTGATTGCCAGAGGTAGATAATGCACTATTTTTCAGCAAGTGTGAATGTTACAGAGCAGCCAGGGGTGATGAATGAACACATATGTGTAAAAAGAAACTATTAAAAAAAACCCCAAAACAACAACAAAGTGGAAGTGCTTCAGGTCCTGGGGTTTTAGATGGAAAATGAAAAACTCCTGTCATTTTTGAATTGCATATTCTACAATGCTAAAATTAATCCAAAACACATTTTCTGTTCTGAGTAAAATTACATTTTATATGTATTGCTACTCTTCTGGTTCATTCTTTGCTCTATGATTTAACAGTGGCTTTAAGCTACCCTGTTTCCATTGAGCCTTAGATATGACAGCAATCTTATTCACATAACATTATAACTGTGCTCCTTCATGCCCTTCCACTAAAAAAAGTCTTACTGTTATGTTATACATGTCTTACATGTTATACAGGTGATCTCACTGAGAAGTCTATTCTTGTGCTATTTCTGTTTCTGCAGTTGTGTGAGGGTGGCCGAGACAGACAATTATTCCTGGGTTAACTTGCTACTGACAAATTACAGTGTTCTATTATGAGAGAAGCCAATAATAGGAGTTTAAAGAAGTTGCAAAGCAAATCTAGAAGCCATTTTGTTGACACTTCTCAGATTAAAAGCACACTTCTTGTGAAGGTGACCCTGGCAGTAGTTCTAGAAAACATGGTAACTCATACATCAGGGAAACCTCACTTGGTGTCACTCACATGGCAGTGCTTTTGTTCTTCTCTAGGTGAAAAATATCCATGCTACAGAACATGGCAGTGGTAAGAGCTGGATGTCATTGGTGTAGTTTTTTTCTATTCATACTTCCAAAACCTGTTTTTGTTCTAATTATTATGGCATGCTACATATATATCGCGTCAGAGATTTTCTGGAAAAAAAGAAATAAAACCAACTAATTCTCCCACTAGAGGTAAAATTGGCAACCCTGTAATTCAATCATTAGCCTTTGTAGGAAGTTTTGAAGCAGTCTGTGTTTAAGGTTCCCCAGTTTCATGGTCAGATGTGAATTTATAAGCATGTGACTGAAGATGCTCCTCAGGTGCGTGTGCTGGGCAGAAGCATTCTGGGCTACCTCTGTGTTTCTCTTGATCTTTGTGTTGACAGTGAGGTTAGTTTATAATGCAGAACATAAGAAGTCTTTACTGGCAAGCAATCTTTGCATTTTGGAGGAAAAAGGAATTCCAGCAGTATTTTGTTCACCCACAACTGTTTGATAAATCAGTTTTAGATAGTGACAATGTATCACTTGACCAATTTAGTCTTTTTGGTGACTGTTCCATCACCCTGTGCTCAGATTACCAGGCAGGTTTCCCCATAAAATTTGAATAAATAAATAGTTGAGAAATGAAGATGCAGTCTTCTGAGTTTCCAATGCTGTACAAGGAAATCAGTGACAATTAAATGTATTTTGTTTTGCCGGTTCTCTACGGGAATTAATAATTTATTATATTAAAAATGTAAAACCTAGATTGAAATGATTATACTTGTGGAATGCATTTATTTTCATGATCCTGCTAATGACTATTGCAATTTAAAGTAGCTTTATGGAGAGAAGTATATATATATGTATTTATGTATAAATAGCTGAGTAGATAGGTTACACTGTAAGACTAAGCACAAGGAGTGCTAAATCATTGTTAAATTTGCTCTTTAGTATAGAACTTCAGCAAAGAACGGACTAAAATGCTCTAATGCAATACTTCATTTTTTCTGTAAAGTTTGGTACTATGCCTAGATGAAGTCTCTATCCCAGCCTCTTACAGCATGGGATATTATAGTGAAATTCTGTCTCAGAGGATAAATAATGTACCACTGGGAATTAATTTCAGAGACGCTAAGCAGGAATGAAGCAAGGCTAAATGACTGATTGAATAATCTGCCTAAATTCTGGGTACGATAAACTGAGAACCAAAAATAATTGGAAATTGGATGGACAGGGAACTGTTTCTTTAAAACACTAAAGATGTGACAGTCATAAAATAAACTGGTGGAAGAATTAGCTATTTAAATTACATCCTGCTTGGAAAAACAATGCTATAATTATTTTTTCATAGGTTTATGGTAGAGCTATTGCTTCCACAGAATTAATTGTTATGTCTTTGTTTAGATTTTCCACTTCTTTTAATGACCTGTGTTAGTGTTTTGTGTGGTTGACTACCCCAGAAAATTAGGAGTGCATTAGTGTATAGATTAAGTTATGCAGATTTGAAATGTTGGATGGGCAAGGGAAATTCACATCAGGGAATAGAATTTATTGTCAGAATACAGCTGAATGAAGTGCAGGAAGATAGGTTAAAAGCAAAGTTTCTTTTCCGGGTGATTCAAATTTTGTGGTGACTGTGGTAAAGAGTATAGCTCTTTTTAGACCCTTTACTGACCGTTGCTCTCAATGTCATCTTAATTCATGAAGCCTCTAGGGTATTTTCATAACAGCAGATATATTTTTAATGTTAATATTTTAATCTAAGCAAAACTTTGTTGGATAATTGAAAATATTTTTTTCTGGTTAACTGATAGTTTTATCAGCTATGAAGCTGGACAGATGTTTATCTTCCTTGATTATGTCCAAGAACAATATCACATTTCTGGTCAGCTAAGCAGTATATATTTCCAACAGATTTGAGGTAAAATGGTGCCAGAGGATCATATATCATTGATTCTGGCTTCCCTTTGTTTAAGCCACACATCTTGTTTTTAAGTCAAAGTACATGCAAGGAATAGAACAAAAAAGAAGCCAAGGCCAAAGTACTTCCAACCTTACAAAATCCTCTATTTTTTCCAATGGGCTTTGAAGAATAGCCTACTGCACAACAGATAAACCTTTTAAATGCCACTATAATCTAAAGAAGAGTTACTGCTGTGTGACCTAAGCCTTGCTCTGTTGTTATGTTTTGAATATGTCTTTTAATTCACTGGAGAAAGTCTCCAACATACGGAACACATCCACTTAACAAGACGTACCATCAATGTCATAGAAGATGCATATTTCACTGCAGCAGGACAAACTGGAATATGGGAATTGTTGCCATACTTTCTGAGCATATTCGCTAAAAGAAACAGAAGCATTGTGATGGCATGCTGGCAGTCAAGTACTCATCATGTTTGATGGCTTTAATACTTTGAAAAGGTATGTGGCCATCAGGAAATAAGTGACTCAGCTGCTAGATTTCTCTATGTAACACAAGTAAATTTAGGTTTAAGATCTAGTTGTGCAATTTCACAAAATGAAAGCTTCTAAATCGAAGCTTTGAATCCTGAAAGCTTCCAATCAGTTCTCTCTGTTCATTAACAGTTCTGTTTGAGGTGATACTTTTGAAAACATCTAAATATACACATTTTTATGGCTGTAATTGCTTCCATCTGATGAGCTCAGCACCTAAATCCTACTTAAGCCCAATGAGGAGTCTGAAGCTGTATGCAACTCTGCAGGGATCCTTGATGAGTCCTAATGGGCATGATAGTTTTGGAGTGAGTTGAATCTGTGCAGGCACTACTGTGCAGTTGTGGATGTTCTGTATGAAATTACAATAGCAGAAAGAGAGAGGTGGTTTGCTGTGTTTTAACCTCAAATACAAACCAGAGAGACAGTTTTTGGAACAGGGACCAGATTCCCAGACATATCATTTTCACACATTTTCAGTTCTTTTCAGCAATATGTCATAACTTCACTGAAAGGAATGTAGGTAGCTCTTTCAACTTTGTGCGTTGCCTGATGGTATATATCCTCCTAGGAAGCTTAGAGATGTTGGTTTAAGCTCCTTCAGGCTGAGATAAGCATTAGTTCTCAGTCTTCTAGTAGCTGTGCAAATGCTCCTCATTGTAAGGTATTATTTAAATGGTGATTGCTTTATTTTTTCAGGTTACAATCAAAGAACAGCTTAATTTGGGCTTTGCTACTGAGTGGTTGAATGTCTCCTGACGCCCTGTTTCTGTGTTCAGGCTGTAAATGAGGGCAGAATTTCATGAGCACCCCTGTGCTTGCTTAGTGGCTCCTTAGTTGTCTAGGAGTTGGAAAAGAGTGCCTTTTTAAATTTCATAATCCCTTCATGTACTGCATAGACAATATCTGCTGCTAACATGCCTTAGGCTGCTCTGCACCCAAATGCTACATGTTAGGACAACAGCACTGCAGATATCAAAAGTTCTTTATGAATAAGGAATTCAATGTCTATTTTATAATGCAATGTCCAAGTCTGCAAAAAGATCTTGAGCAAACAGTGGTATTGATAAAATGGCACCAAATTGTTTCATATGGGGAGATTTTTTTTTCATAACTCCAGTGGCTAAGAAATGATATCTCAAAATATAAATTCATCAATAATGCTTTAAAGTTCAAATCACAAGTAATATTGGTGTATCATTTGTTTTAGTGACCATTTATGCATTAAATAAAAACTTATGTATAGCTGAATCCCATAATATATCCTCATTATTGAATGAATGGGAATTAATTTGAATCTACCCTTACAATCTCTATGTAATCAATGTGATCTTTATAGGGTATTTGGTGTTGATTCTCTGGCTCACGAAGCGTGCAGTGGTGTTTAAACAGAAAGACAATATGGCTGTTCTTGCTGGAGCTCAGTCTTGGATTGTGTTGACCTTGGATGGCTGCTGGAGGCCCCCATCTGTGCTGTCACTCCCTCTTCTCTACAGGACAGGCTGAGACAATAAGATGGAGAAGATTGTGAGTGGAGATAAGGACAGGGAGATCATTTGCCAATTACTGTCACTGGCAAAACAGACTCAACTTGAGGAAAATTAATTTGTTGCCAGTTAAAATAGGTTTGGGTGGTGAGAAACAGTGACAAAAACTAAACCACCTTCCCCCAACTGCCCCTTTTTCCCTGGCTCAACTTCACTCCTTCCTTCCTGACTCCCCAGGCCTCCTTCTCACAGCCCCCAGGTGGCGCAGGAGGATCTGGATGGTGGGTTATGGTCAGACCATAACACTTTGCTTCTGCTGGTCCTTGCTCCTCACAGTTTTCTCTGCTCCAGCATGGCTACTCCCCACAGAGAGCAGGTCCTTCCCAAACTGCTCCAGTGTGGGTCCTTCCTGTGGACTACAGTCCTTTGGGATAAACTGCTCCAGCATGAATCTCCCATGGGCTGCAGGGAGGGGAATCCCTGTTTGGGTGCCCAGAGCATCTCCTTCCCTCCTCCTGCTCTCCCCTGGGGGTCTTCAGGGTTGTTTCTCATACATTTTCCCCTCACCCCCTCGCTGCTGGGCAGTGTTTTGCTCTTCCTTAGCCAGGCTTTCCCTGAGGCAGCACTGCAGTGGCTGCAGGGCTCAGCCATGCCCTGCGGTGGGTGGGTTGAGGCCCACTGGAACCAGCCATGTCCAGACTGGGGCTTACATCATGGTTCCTGGTTTTGTGCTATACTGTTAGAATGAAGTACAACTTTAAAGGTATTGCTAAGCAGCTTGGGAGAAAATCACTAGATGTGATGTGACCTGTTCCTGAAGAGGTTTCTAAGAGCGATATGCAAGAAATATTTTAGTTTCCTGAAGCTATTAAGAGCAAAAACCTGATGTCTGATGACAAGCACTTAAAGATTGCCATGGCACAAGCTCAAGTAGAAGGTGAATGCAACTTGTGACTCAAATTTATTCACTTGCTTATCATTTTTTTCTCAGTTCTTCACTACAAATTATTATTAATTATTCATTATTATTATCATTATCTCAAAAGAGCGAATGGCTTGCTGCTGCCTTGTGACGTGTGGCTGTCACTTGTGACACTGGCAGCAGTTTGAAGATACTCTTTCTGTAGATAAGAGTATACTTGTATGATGATTCATCACATAGATATTCAACTCTGCAGCTAGGAGAAGTCTGGAGAAGGAATCTGTTGTTGCTAATGTAGAGAAATACATGGAATAGGTAGAAAAGGCTGTTATAATATCAAGTTTGTCCTACAGATATAGTAGTTCATTTTGGAAGTAGCTCGTTTAGAAAATATATGATGATGCTTTAGAAATGGTCACAGATGAAAAAAAAAAAAAAAGCAGAAAAAAACAGGTACTGGACGTATTGTAGAAATAATGCATCAAGCAGGTGTGGAGGTGTGTAATTAAATGCAGATCACTTGTGGATCACATGTAATAACTTGCATGTGGGATTGGTATTAGTGTCTGTAGGATCCTGACCTACAGAAGGGAAGGACAGAGATGAGAAAGAAAGAGACTTAAATGAAGAGGGCTGAGAACATGGCACAAGAAAAGTGAGAGAGAAGAGGGAATGAAACCAAATGACACACCTGTGCAAGAGACCATGGGTGATGTTAAAGGGTAAAAGATGGAGGAGGCAGAAGGTGCCTGGAAGGGGACAGACAAATAATCTCATGAAAAAATTTTCCTCTGCAATTCTTAAAAATGATCAAATTATTCTAAACCTCTGGCTTCCTGTGGTATTCTAGGTGGTAAAAACTTTATTTCTATAGAATAAATTATGTTCTGCCTTCTGTGACAGGTGTATAAAAAAGATAACAGCCTACTTCTACTACAAGTTATTCAATTAGCAGAAGTGGTAGAGAACTGCTCTGGGATCTAAAATTGCCAATTCAGCTAATGAACCATGTAGGTGTTCAGGTTGGTTCCATGTGACTTGTGTAGGAGAGAGTGTCTTTTAACTGTTGCATTTTTTAATTAGAAAATTTCACTAATGAGCATGTTAAAAGGGCATTTAAGTCAAGAATCAAGTTAAGGAATGCCAGCATCAGAGTGTGCTACTGGCATATTTGATAGGGTGGGTCACAGAGTCAGTCTCCACTTTAGCTGGTAGTTGACTCATTAATAGATGTTCTTTGAAGAAAAGTGAAGTTTCAGTTAAAAAAAAAAAAAAAAAAGACTCTCATGGTCTTTTAGAATGAAGATTATCAAAACTTCAGCAAAAATACTGTCATTTCCTGATTTTGTGACTGTCTCAGTCCTGATGGCCTTTCTTACTGCCACTGCCCTTCTGCTTAGAGCAGAACCTACAGATCTCCATGACTTCCCACCACAACACTGCTCCTTGCTAGTCTCCTCCTTCTCCTTACCATTGCCCAGACAATACTGCACTGCTTTAATTCTAAAAATTAAGAAGATTAAGCTCTAATGAGAACTGAACAGATTAAAGGAACCAAGAGGCTCAGTACTCAGATTTTAGGGTGGACAGTGAATGGTGGCATGGTCTGGATTGAACTTTTTTGTCTAGATGGGGTATACTATAACCCAAGGCATCAGTTCAGAGAGGGCTTGGAGAAGCTGAGCAAAGACTTTTCTGAGTCTTGTTTCCAGCCCTGTCTTATTTCACAGGATATTTTGCACATTTGCATCAGCTAATTCCATAAGTCTACTTTGACATAAAAGAACATATCCACACTCACACACACTGTGTAGGGCTCCTCTATTTACTCTCATTTCAGTCGCCCCAGGATGGATCCAGCCTGCTGCCTCTTAGTTCCTGCTACTCTCCTCAAATTAGACTTTATTTTCTTTTATGTGTTATCTTATATTGCAGAATACTGAAAACTAAATCACAGTTTTAATCTTGGTCTGCTTAGTAGTGGCTACCTACTATAAAACTATTATTTACAGCATTTTTCAAGCATCTTTTCCAGCATGGACTTAAACTTGGCCCTGATGCTCCTGCAGTAATTATAATCTCATCTTGCTATTCATCTGTTCTGTAGCCAGAAGGGTTTGGGGTGAGTTGTTTCTTTTTTCTGAAATGCATTGGATGAATTCAAATGCAATCAAAATCTTGTCTTCCCATGAGTCAGAAGATACTTTTTACATGAAGTATTAAGGCTGGCTTTTACTTTATACCTTATTTCAATGCCCTGATCCAAACTCCAGTGCAATAAATTTTATCACAAACTCTGGATCCAGTTCTAGTAACAGTATATTGCCTGCTTTTTAAAGATTATCTCCCTGGGCTCTGTTCTTTGTTTGTTTTTATTGAGCCATGTCTTCTAACGCCCTCGGCACAAAAAAGGTAAGCACATTGGAAAGGATTTAAAATGCAGGATGGATAAAATGGAGTTATTGCTGAACCATGGAAAAACAAAGAACAGTTTCCAAATTATACCTGTACAAATATAGGGATTTTTTTTTTCTTTGATTGTAATCAGAAGAGGCTGTCATTTGTGAGGTTTCTTTCAGGGAGCACTAAGAAGGTGCCCAAGCGTCAGAAAACATCCTTAGCTATCTTTTAGTCATTGCAGTTAACCAGTGTATTGGCAATATCTGCATTGCACGTGACAGACAGATTCAATGGCTGAAAAGAATGTAATCCACTTTTTCATTATTCAGAGCAATAATGCAATGTTGTTCTTCAGAGACACCCTCATAAAACTTTAGTTTCTGACACAAATGATAATGGAGGGGTGAGCTAGACTACTAAACAATGGAAATCTGGTGATAAGAATATTCAGTGTGGCTCAAATAAAATAATATCTCCAGCATAATATGAGGGAAGTGTATATTTTACAAAAGCAAAAGCCAGCAAGGAAATGAGAAGTCGGTTCTTATCTTCATTATCTCCTCATTTGGAATTGTTGCCTTTAGGTACATATAAAGGCATGGATCTGCAAACAGTGTGAACAATGTACCTTCTAGTCCCCTGTGTCCTGTTGCATATATCCCCATTTGATAGAGGATTTAAGAGACACTTTGTGTGTCCCCCTGTGAAAGAGTGCCTTACCTTCTACTTCTCTGCAGGCCCAGTGATAAACTGCAATAATTGCAGCAACTCTTTTGCTTTAATTAGCCCAGGGAATATTATGCGCATGGTAACTACTGCATTTCTAGCCTCTCTAGGAGCCCCATTCATTCTGCTGTCCATTTCTGCTTAGGGGCAGCTCCAGTTTCCTCTGGCTCCAGTTCTCTGGGGTGCTCATGCTCCCCAGGCTCTGAGACGAGTTTAACGATCTGGCAAAGTATAGAAAGAATTCAAAATGCTTATTCTATAGAGTACATAGGTGAGGATACTAGTCAAGCTTTGCCTTGAAGGTCTCTTCTGGATCGTATCCCACCTTCTTCTCAGAGCAGCTTACTTCCAGCTGCCTGCTGCCCAGACCTAAAGCCTCTGATGACTGATGTGGGATGATACTGAGGCAGCCTTCAAAATGCTACATGTGCTTATGGTGAAGAAGTTGCAGCAGCATGGTGTGGGAAAGCTACCTCTGAACACCCCGTCTTGCCTCAGGATGTCCTTTGGTGCAGCACCACCCCCAGAGCATCTCAGGTGACAACTCTGTTAGGGCATGTGGGAGTGTGCATATGAGAGCTTCTCCCTTGCCTTGCATCCCCCAAAACAGTTTCAGTACATATTTGTTGTGTGTGTCACATATTTTTACACTTACAATCTGACACCAAGGAATTTCATGGCAGATCTTTTGTTAGGAGTTTCATCTCCTAGCTAAGCTGTTTCTCTCTGCCTACAACATGGGTGCAAAAAGTGGTTTTTACTGTTTTCCACATGTAGACATTTATGTTAGCAGCTGAGTGTCAAAGGGTAGCAGTCACCCTGCAGCTTTCTTTGGCTCCATGTATAGTCCTTCAGTGCCTCTTACTTTGGAAGTGATAGATTTCCTTGTCATGTTAGGGGTCACCTTGAGAGGTCAGCCACTTTGATGAAAAGAATTTAACAATCAGAGCTGCATGTAGTGTTTGATTCAACATTCAAAACACTTTAAGCCCTATTTTATATTTAATGTATTAGACAATCTCACCTTCTCATACAGTAATTTTTTACATGACTTTATTTTTTTTTTTTTCCCATTATTAAGTTG
This sequence comes from Streptopelia decaocto, assembly GCF_964273445.1. Taxonomy (NCBI): domain Eukaryota; kingdom Metazoa; phylum Chordata; class Aves; order Columbiformes; family Columbidae; genus Streptopelia; species Streptopelia decaocto. The sequence continues at coordinate 89,615,561 of NC_138663.1, forward strand.
ACAGCAAATAGGTCCCTTCTTTTTTTAGCTATACAGTTTAATTCCTAGAAAAAGTTTCTGTCTTTGAATGCTGCTATAGTCTGGAATCAAATTTTAATGTTTAATGGCACATGTGTGTCATTCTTTGCAGGGTCACAGCTGAGGCCCGATTTCTTCACAGCCTGATTGCAGGTAATTTCTCCCAGTTCTGTTATTGTCTTTTTAGGAGGATGTGCCCAGGAATTTATGCAGAAGCCATTTTTAATCATTTGGTCTACGGGAGCTGTATTTGAATTAGAGGAACAGCCTCACAGGGATATATTTTTCTAGTTTATGAGTTTAGCCTAAGTTGGATACTTAGTGTTATATTATGTTTTATACAGGACTTCTCACCTGGGAGAAAGAAAGGAATTCTGGTATTGTGCTGGGTACCGCATCCCGTGAAGGTCTCTGATACACAAGTAGCGATAATGTCCCTTGCATTTGGGAAATGCTTTGTCTCTTTTTCACTATAATTTATTTGTATCAAAGTGGATAGCAATGCCAGTGGATTTACTGTTGCTCTCATTTGTTTCCATGGAAAGATTTGTGTCAAAAGCAGTTTTGGCTCAATGTGGCAGCAGACATGTGGACCAGCTGTCCTATACAAAAGCACCCACTGCTTTAGCTTTGGAAGAAAAATCTTAGGTGAAGGAGGAGGTGAGGAAGTGCTAGTTAAGGCACTATACATGCAAGTCATGGAGAGGTGTGGAAGTTGTGGGAAGGAAGTGTTGCTGGGGAGCACTGAAGTCAGTTTGTGAGTACATGACAGGAATGGTAGCTGAAGTTAGTCGGTAGTCCTCCTGCAAAGAAATAATTTTAATTTTACACTTGTGGTCTGCCTTTGTGCTGTTTGCCCAGTGTATGGCCCATAAAGTACTATCCAGCTGGCAGCCTCATGCCAGAACCAAAGAGGAAGGCATGGTAGGGCTGCTGCATGCTTGCCTGTGTGTTCCTTCTCTAATGCCAAACCTCCCAGAGGAAGAGAGGGTCAGAAAAACTTTTCATCAGGCAAAGCCTGGACTGAAAACCAGAAAAAAAGAACAAGTAAGGGACAAATGCAACAGCAAACAGATGGCTGTACCTGGATACTTGTTACCTGGTCTCTGGATTGCCTTATCCTCTGAGCAGGATAAATCTGTGCAACACACTCGGGAAGTAGGCAGGTCCACTCGGTATGCTAGCGCTTTGCACTCTGAGTTATGAGCACTGGGTGGGAATTTAGCAGGGTGAAGGTTCCACTCCCCAGATATATCCTACAATCCTTGTTTTAGTAGAAATGGTAACATGGTCGTGCAAATTTAAGTGTCAGGTATCTAAAAGTTTTGTGCAGCAAAAAAGCAGTAGGCTAGATTTTCTTCTTGTATCGGTGTACGTTGCAGCAGTGTAAAGGATCTGTTTTGTCTAGTTTTTTTCGCCCAGAATATTTTCCTTTCAGCTGCAGAATTGCAAGGTAAACGTTTTGCAGTTAAAAAGCTGTAGTTTTACTTAACTCATGGCTGAAGCATTTGCATTTTCACTACAGAACAAATTATCAAAACAGTGTATTAAAGGCTTTTATAGGATATGTTTTCTCTTACATATGAAATGCTGTAGGTCAATCTTGTGGCAAAACACAGTGAAAATTAACTAATGGTTAATCAACTAAAAAGTTTAATTAACCTGTTAACCAAGTAACATTCAACACAGTTTTCAGAAAGGATTTTTTTTTTCAGTATACGTATTATGATGAAACTATTTAATGATACACTGGGAAGTACTACTTTCTTAGAATAGCTGAATAATAAGGCAGTCATTATACTGTGGATTTATAAGCCATACTTCATACCAGAAGTATATTTGTTTCTGCATGTATTCCACACAGCTAATTCAAAATTCCCCCTTTTTTTCCTTAAGGTAGAACAATACCTTACACAGATATTGTATTTTCAAAACACAGAAGTCTGTTGTATGATTGCTTCTTTCTGGAAAAATCCAATATAAATGTTTCAAATATAGGAGCTATTTTTTTCTTGACTTCATAGTTAAGATCTCTTTGGATGTTCAAAAATAAGATGCAAACAGAGCTACAGAAATGTATCATATGCAATATAAGTTAAATCACTGTACCATATCATTTTGTGTTTAAAAATAAGACTTCTATTTTAATGAATGGAACTAAACAGCAAGTCTTGTAATTTCCAAATATGTTCTTTGTTCTCAAAAGCTATCTTCCACCCTTTGAATAATCAGCAGCTTTTTCCTCTCCCCATGAATTCTCAAAATCCACTTGGACCTTTCTAAGAAAAAAACAACTTACATATTTGAATAAGAAACACGCAAACATGAAGATTTAACTCTGTGCCTATATAGTTTTCGGTAAAACTGCAGTTCAGCTCTGATTTTTAGGTACGATATTCATTTATTGAAATGAAAATAAAACATTTCAGTTATACCAAATTGAAAATAGAATCATGTAGCTCAATCTGTGAAGTGTTGCTGGGGCTCTAATCAGAAAGTATTATGTAATGAGCTTAAGTGCATTTCTGCTGATATTCTCCTCATCAGTGCCTCTGATTTAATTTCTGTATCTGATTAAGAAGGACAATGATGTAGGGACTGATATCATTTCAGAAAAAAAAGTAAAGGATGAATATTTTTATGATGAAAAAGACCTTACTTTTAAAAATTTATCTGCCTTTGCTATTTAAAATATTATCCTACATTTTGTCTTATCACTCTGCCCTAACCTAAATGTACATGATTTCAGATCTGTATGATTACATTAAAGAAATAACAAAGATGGACAATTATTTTGGTTTAAGTAATTGTTGGCCTGGTTCCTACTTTACATTTGTTTGTGCAGCTAAAGATGTGCTTGTCTGAGGGAGAACTTCCAACATTCAGCGGATGATTAAGGGCTTGGTTTTCATTGACTCAATGCAATTCAAATCAGTAGAATGCTTAATTGTCTTAATAATCTAAATTTTTGAGAATTACGATTCCAGTGTGATATCTATGCGAAACGTGTATTTCATATGTCTGCTTTCTGTCATATTACTTATAGAGACAGGACTCTGGATAGTGGAGAAACCTAGATAAGATAGTGATTCTACAAGGTTTAAGGTGACTGTAAATATTACCTGCCAGTAGAAGTTCAACTGTCACTCAAGTTCTGTTTCATCTTGTGTCCAGATGAGTGATGTGTCTGCCCCACGCTCTCCTGTGATTCCCAGCAGGCGCTGCTGGGCAGAGGGTGGTGCAAGACGGGTGGACATGTATTTGCACTTGACTCCTCACCTTCCTGGCTGAGAGATCCCTGCAGATGATGGGGCACTGCCTCAGGGAGATGCTCCTTATTTTCAGGCTGTGGTGCCAAGATGAGCAGTCTGGCCATGTGTTGGGACAGCTTGGCCTGGCTGAGCTGTAGCATCAGGCCCATGAGATGACATGATCATGCTCTGTCCTGAGCTGGAAGCAGCCAGGCTGTGTTCTGGGTCACGCAGCAGCTGGAGACTGTGGTGGGCTGGAGGTCACTCTTTACTTCAAAGGTGGATAACTTGCGGACAGAGTAATGGAGACATGGCTAACTGAGAAGTTTAATTTTACTTGTCATTTCAAACCTTGAACAAGATTGAGACTTTTGACTCTTTAAGAAAGGAAAAAACTTAGTGCTTGAAACAGTAGCCAAGCCATGCAAATACACTTGGAGCTGTTGCTGTAGACAGGCCTAGAAAGAACTCTTCACAAAAGACCTTTGTGAACTTTTCTTGCTACTCAGTATAATTTTCAAATGCCTGATTTAATCTCAATTATTCTACTCCCGTCTATTTAGTTAAATGCTCCTCACAGGAAATAATTAGTATGTCATTTTTTTCTGCCTCAAATTGCTATTACCTGATTGCTAAGAGATAGTTTGATCTTTCTAACAGTTTGCAATTCTAAGAAACACTGGGAAAAATACATCTATACTTACAAATAAAGTTTTTTATGTATAATTTTCTTTCTTGCAAGCGTAGTTATTTATCTGGCCATTGCACCCAGTAGATTATGGACCTGATCAAGTATCCACAGACTTTAGTATAAGTATCTCCATTGGACTGAGTGGATAAAAATAAAATTCAGAGGGCAGTATGCTAGAACTAGCACTTTTTAGTTGCAATATGGGCTGCAAAACCTTTTCTGAACCAGAACTACTTCTCTGCCTTACGGTACTAGCAATTGTGAATGTAAATAGATCTTGCAAGTTCAGAGATAATTCTGATATTAGGTTGGATTTAAAGCCTTTAAGATCTTGATAAAATGTATTTGAAGGAAAGCATACATGTAATTGTGTATATGTATGTGTACTTTTCTTTGGCAAGGTAAGGCAATGCTTGTCAGCTTAAAGCTCTTTTTGCTGTTTTCATTAAACATTTATGACTGCATCTTTTTAAATAAGGAAAAAATAGCTATAGTGGGCGAGGGTCCAAGTGTTGTTCAAAGTCCACTTTAATTTGGAGCTGTCATGAGGAAGAAATAGAAGCATCACTGTAAATGAAGTCCGTGATAGTTGTCAGTCGGCTGGAATCGCAGTTGGCATAATTTAGCATATGGCTCTAGATTGAATTTCTGTCATTTAACATTGTCAGACACCTTCTTCAAATACTGAAAGAGACCTGGGAGTACCTGTTTTCTCACCAAGGGAACGTAGTGTTGATTTTATAGTTTTGTAAGACTATATGGACTTCTATTTAAGTCAGAGTTTTACCATGAATGTACCTGCATCAATCTAAGGTATACATATTAGGTTTAATATCTGCCAGCATCCATGATGGCAGTTTGATTTCACTGCACAGTAAAGTAACTGAAATGTCTCAGATCCACTAGTTTTCATGGTTATTGAATGGTGACTTTTTAACAGCAACTGTAATTTCAAAATTCACAGCTTTATCAAAAATAACTGCTAAAAATATATTATGTACAGTAAGTTAACTAATTTTACAGTATTATGGTGAATATATACAGAGAATAAATACTGCAACAGGAGATGTGCCAAGCAAATATTATAAAGCACTTAATGATGAACAATAAATAATACATAGTAGTACTGTATGTTTCCAAAACTCAAATGTGACTAGGCTTAAGTGAGCTCTTTCCAAATCTTTATCTAAAGAATAAGTCTGCATTTTTCTCGCTGATTTAATATTTCATGGAATCTCCTAGCATTTTTATAAATAAGACATCCTCTCACTTTTTCTTTCCAATTTTTTCTCATCAGTATAATTTTCACATCCTGCATTATCTTTAGTCTTAAATTGGTACATTTCAGTCCTTGAGCCAATGCACTACACCTTTCCTCCTACTGTTATTTCTTTTGCCACACTTCCAGATTTATGGCATCTGAATGTATGCTGCCAGTGTTCACATGTTTCTGTAAAGCACACATATGTGTCTGTCTGTTTGCCTAAGGGTCTGCTGTGTCTAACTTCATTTTTACCTTTGTAATTTTAATCTTCTTTTTGTACTTAAGATCTCATGTTGGGACTGGTACTATGGCAGGAATATTTCTGGCTCCCTTAGAAGCAGTTAAAAAAAAAAAAAAAAGGAAAGGGAAGTTCAGATCTTACTTAGGGCTGTGTTTCCAGAGAACGTGTGCAGACCTCAGAACTGGGACAATCTCTGAACTCCTTCGTATCACCTGAAACCAGTCGGTTCCTTCAGCTCCAGTGCTGCCTCCTTGACTTGGGACAGCTGCACTGTCCCTTTCTTGTAGCTGCCTTTCCTTCCCACAGCTGCCGTGAAGCTTCCACAGTGCAAAGACGTTACCATCTTCAAGCTTTCGGCTTAATTTCTTTCGAGGCGTAAATGACAACAGTTAAACCTTGGAAGCTAAAGAGAGAGCTCACATACTGGTGTACAAGACACACAAGGATATCTGGCAATTACCAAAAAACAATTCAGAAACATCTGTCTGTTGTGTGATAAAAGCAACATTTCTTAGAGCCATCCGTCTGCTTTTGGATTAGCTTTAGATTGTGGAAATAACCTGCTTTTGATTAGGGTGATGGGGTTATTTTCCTTATTACACCTGTGGTAAAATTATAGATGGATTTAATATGATGTATAATGATTCTGAAAGGGAAATATGTTTGTCTTAGATTAGAAATAATGGAATAGATTCAAGGAACATTTCAGCAGTGAATCTCTTCTAGGAGTTTTGGGGTTTTTTTCCTTCGTTATTTTGGAACATTTTAACTACCAGACTTCGGAATAGTGAAAGCAAACACTACTTCATCAAAATTTGTTTGCTTAGTAGGAATTCAAAATTATCTGGCAGATATTTGTTTCCTGCAGGGTTCTTTTGTTGTTTTTGTTTTGAGTTTTTTTTGTCTGTGTTGTAGTACTGGTGAATAGGTTTTTTGTTTGTTTGTTTGTTTGTTTTTTGTGGGGTTTTTTTGTTTGTTTGTTTTGGTTTGGGTTTTTTTTGAGAAACTACTTTGTCCTGGTTTTACCATTCTAAAGATGCCTGAATTCTTGCACATGTTAGACGAGTGTCTTGTTTTATTTCCTCTGCTGTTCATTGGAGTTGAAGCTATGCTGGGTGAGGAGAAGGCATTTTTAAACAGAAGCAGCCAACAAGAATGAAAAGTGACAGTAAGTTGGGACTGCTGTCTCCCTGATGCAATGGGAGCAGCAGGTGTGTTTTGTTTCAATTCTAAAAGGGTGGTGACCTCACTGAGAAAAGTCACTGCTGCTAACTAGGCTTGAGAGAAGGCCATAGTGTACGAAAATGCTCTTAGCACCATTGAGGAGTGGTTCTCTCGTATTTACAGGTGAGAGAAATGAGGTAGTGGTTGGCTCCTTTCTGAGTTCTCCTCGGCCTTTGAAATTACACCTCTTCAGTAATCACTTTTGTTGTGTCCCATTGTTCTTAAATGGGTGGGAAGAGACCACTAAGAAGTTTAGGATTTTTCTTTATGAGGATTTGGTATGAGTGTATTGTTCTGAGTTACAAATGGAGTGTTCCTAGAAATAATAATTTGATTTTCTGATTATTTTCCTAAATTTTTTCTTCTTACTGTCCAAGTGGCCAAAATGCAACTTTTGCTATGGCTACACAACTTTTTTTTCAGAGTTCTGGATGACAGATGGAGCTACTGATTATAATCTTATTTCTAATGAATTGAACTGAACCAAAAATGTCCAGTTACTAAACCCCTAGTCTGGTGTCTTTTTAAGCCAACATTTTGTTATTCAGCTCTCTGATAGAGCACACTTTGAAGAATCTTCTGTTGTTTTACTGTAAAACAAGCAACTGCAGAGGTGAGAATACGATGTCAGCATTGCGTAAGTGGTGAAGATATATATATATTTACAAGCCTTCTAGCAAATAGTTTTTGTCCTGTTATGGTGGAGCTGTTGGTATTTAGTGTGGGGTTTTTTTGTGTTTTTTTGTTGGTTGGTTGGTTGGTTTTTTTGTGGGTTTTGTATGTGTGTGTGTTTTGGGTTCTTTTTAATTGTTGTTTTTGTGTGTGTTGGGTTTTTTTGTTTTGTTTTAAAGAGGACTGTCTGCAAGACAGGAGAGATTAATGTGGCTTCAACTCAAGAACTGTGAAGAAATAACTAGGAATTCTGTAGGATTTCCTTGCAAATGCTAGCTGTTAAATAGTATAATGAAGAATTTAAAGTTGAGATTCATTCTTTGCAAATCATTTTTCCAGTAATATTTGTAACAGATCGATTTCAAAATTTTGTGCACTTTTATTGTAGCTGATGTTAACAAGACATGGTAAGAGAATATTTAGGTTGGTTTCTGTTTCTGATCCGTATCCCATGTTCTTATGAAGATTATGCTCCTAACACAATGTTCCATAGAATAGATTCTATCATCTTTCTATTATTTGTCTACCTTCCTTCACTTCCTGACAACATTTGTCATTGTTTCACTGCTCAAGAGTGTGAAATTCTTAAACAGTGACCTTAATGCCTAAAGTCCCATGTTGACACAATCTAAAAAGGGGCACTCCTGCTCCTAAATGAAAGGACAGTGTGTAAATATATATCTGTAGCTGTGAGAATTGTGCTTCCGAATAGATTTTGGTTTTTTTCTTCCATGTGGCTCTTTTATTGTACTTCAGTTCTGTAGCCAAACAACATGTCACTGAACCAGGCTCCGATCTCTTAGTAGGTGCCTTCCAGCACTGTTTCTACTTTCAGAGTCTCAGTTCATTACTCTAACAGGCACACCACATCATTTTGCATACCCCTTACATACTATTTCCAAGCAAACATCTCCTACTTCCAGGCCCATCTGCACTTCATCCTAGCCAAGAACAGTGCTTTTGCATTTTAAATTGTTCTGGCCAGACGTGTTGACCAGAATGTAGCTCCCCTGCCTGCCTTGCATGTGGAGTCAAAACCCTGTGTTTGCTGTCCTTCCATGCCTTTAACGAAGAGGGGCTGTTCACAGGTCTTATGTTAAACTGTTGCAAACAGTAAATTAACTACTAACCTTTGTATTTACTGTAATTTTCTGCTTAAAACAGGCTACTTCCATATATATCAGTGATAAATGAACTAAAAGGTGTGCTTTTAAAGAGTTATCTTATTTTACTTTTCTAAATTTCCCTATTTCTTTCCTGCAGGCAACTTTTTAGGATATTTTTCCTATTACTGCTACATTGTGTTGGTATTGAGGTAGTATGAGGTATTATGTACATTGAACGGAATGTCCACCCTATCAAGCTCTAAATGGAGAATTCATAAGATACAGTTTCTGTCCTCAAAAGCATAATATCCGTTAATAAACCAAGGAGTGAAAAGAAAAAGCTGAAGGGTTCTTATTGTTTGCTTTTTAATTAACTTGCTGAAGATCATAAAAAGCCCTGACAATAATAATCTCATTTCCCCGCTTCAGAATCAGTACATAACCATAACATTGTTAACCTCTGACCCAACATATTTTTTTAACTTATAATGATACTGTTAATTATGAAAGGAAAAAAAAAAAAAGGTATTTTCTTAAAGCTAGAGTAAAATTTGTGTCAGATGATAATAGCTAGATTCAGGAAATTAAACTACTTCATTGAAGATGTTTTGTGAATCAGTATCATCGCCATTGAGTATTTAAGAAGTTTAGCTTTGTTTTTGTAATAGGTTTGGAGAATTAATGTAAGATGTTTTTCATTCTTAAGAAAGAAATAAGTTTGCAGAAAGTCTTTGAAGCCATCTGGCTTAAGCAACTTTAAAGTCCTCCTATAAGGAGGCTTGACATGGCTGTTCTTGTTTAAAGAAATTAGATATGAAGAAAATAATATATGCCTTATTGGCTGGAGACTGTGTAGTAAATTCCCTAAGGCAACTGTCCAGCACAAGATGTCAGAAGCTTTGAGTTGTCCAATCTGTGAAGGGCTCTGAAAACAGCCTGCAAACTGGGTTGCCTTTTTTACAAAGGAGCTCCAGAGTTGGCTCTGATGGCTTTATCCTTAGGAAAAACAAAACAAAACAAAAACAAAAACACAGAAAAACCCAAACTTTCAAGAAAAGCTATATATATGAGGATCAGCTATTCCAACTCATTGTCCCTCTGAAGTGATTTATTGCCTCATGCCAAGTTTCACTCTTGAATGAGGAAAGAGCTGTACACATTCATTCTGCTGAAATGTTTGGACCATTCCCTGAAAAAATTTGTTTTTCTGCTGTGACAGAAAAAAAAGAAAAAAATAGTGACTGTCTTTTTAGTGGAACAGTTATCTGCCAGTTATTGATTAGAATCAGGTCAGCAGAAGTTCGTATGTGTACCAGAACCAGAAACAAGCACTAAGAGGATGGAGGTGGGGATGGGATGAGTAAGGAATCAGGGAGCAGCAGCAAAGTGATAAACCAGGATTATAACCTCTGTGTGTCAGACTGGCACACCAGGGTCTTAAGGTGGGTGGCAAAAGAATTCTACCTGTCATTCAGACAAGGAATTGTTAATTATCAAATTATGTATAGAAAATAACAACTTGGTGTTTTCATTTCCACAGTATTTTCATTTAAGTTGTGCTATCTAAAAGATATAGGCCTAGAAGCAAACCTCTTTTGTAGGGAAAGAAGTGAGGATAAATTAATTCTATCTATGTTATTTCCAGAAGGAGATGAGTTATAAAAGCTCAGGTGTTCCCCTTGGGAATGCGTTCTTCCTAGCAAATGCAACCTGAGCCACAGACTATGAAGGAAGACAGAATCTCTCTGGAAATGTGTATTGGGAAAATATCTAATATCAGCAAAAGAGCTGGATACGAGGAGAGAGAGACCTTTTGGATTTTATAATAATGTAAAACTTGTAGTTACAGCCATCTTTTCTGGATGTTGTTGATACTTCCATTAGCAGTTTGTCTGAATCTGGCTTTAAAGTTTGACTTAAACATCAGTAGAAAGTTGTTCCTAACCCATTGATGGAGTTGACCATTTGGGAGAAAAAATCCCAGTAGAAATAAAAAACCGTAATTCACCGACTGCTGAGTTGACCTCGTGCTTTCCTTGATAGCCAGTTAATATTTGTCTCCTTTTGCAAAAGCAACAGCTTCAACAGAGAACACAAAACTCTCAATAAAAAAAAAAAAAAAAAGTTTCTTAATAACACTCAGGCAGTATACGAAGAAACCTGGCAAGCTGTTGCTATATCAAAGGTTAGAGGGATGATTCATGTCTAGTCTTTTGTGAGGCAGAGGATCAGAGAAACAGGAATTCTCCCTGGATCCTTTTTTGCAACGAGACATGACAACTCTTGGAAAGCTGGACAAAGGAAGACTTCTATGTGGGGCAGACCCTCCAGCTGTTGCCAGCACAGAATTTCCCAGTTGTCTCACACGACTGAGACAAATGGGATCCTCTATCGAGAGAGCGGAGTGGGCACCTTGTGTCCACCATGGGATGTGCACTGGAGAGCAGGGGTCTTAAGAAGGAGGCAGCACAGCCTGTTTCTGTGGTTGTCCTCTTAGTCCGTGGGAACTGAATCTTTACAGTGACTCTTCTGAAGACACAAGAGTCCTCTCTACGAAAACTTCAGTTTGATTTTATTTTAAGCTTATCTAGAAGAGGCATCCAAGATGCATTCAGTCAGAGACACGATTCTTCATTCTTCATCTGAATGTTTCTTTATGAATGTGAAGAAGAAAATCAGTGTAATGGTTATAGCATTTTATTCACTGTGTGCTTAGAGTGTCCTCTGAATATTCCCTGGACGCAGCTGCTATGTGGCCCTGCCATGAATACAGCTATTTTACATAGCAATGGCTATTAGGGTTGGTGTGGTGTGATGTTCCTGCCAACGACAGTCTCTGCCTCTGAGTTATCTGTAAGGCTGGTGGTTTCCATGGGCTAGCAAACACAGCCAACACTGGGTAAACCTTGAATAGTTCTGAAATTAACCAGGTTTTGCCTTCTACTGTTACATTTTTTTTAAATCGTGTATTTTAGTTTTTATTTTCTGTTGTCCCATTGATTTTTTTTCCTATTTCTTTCCTTTCTTTTAACTGTGGTTGGAATAAAATCTACAAAATGTTTGATTTTTGTATCTCAGTTAAGCTTCTGCTCCTCAATTCCACATGCAGAACCTTACTTCTTAAAACAACTCTGGGGCTTTCTATGCTTGCTGAAGTCAGGCTTTCTCACTTTCTTTTTCCCCAAACCCTTTGCGAAATGTGGGGGCAGATGATCACAATCACAACTTCTGTGCTGAAGGAGAGGTATGAGGGAAATGGGACATACCAAGGTTTTGTGGGAGAAGAGGGAGAAATAATGTGGAAGGAATTTCTGACAAATTCTGATCCTTTATCCCATTGCTGATGCCTTCTTCTTATACCTTTCTTATTTTTTGGGGGGGACAGGCGTCGGGGGAGAAAGATCACTTCAATTTTCTTGAATTTGTTTTTGATTTTTGCAGAGCTGCTTAGGTTTTATGCCCTCCTTACAGTTGCAGAAAAGTGGCTATGATGAATATTTTGAAAAAAATGGAGACAGTGTCACATGCATATTGCAGAGTGAGCCAATATCATTTGTTATTTGGGATTAGTGATATGTCCTCCAGTTTAGTCCATTCTGCCAGGGGACCACTCTCCTGCTTCTATCGTGGCACTAAATAGCTGTTAAGGTAAAGAAGTGCAGTTTCTACTGTTTCTATAGTCAGGAATCTGGTGTCTGCTTCAGTCCCTGGGTTCTAAGTTGACACAACGGTTATTCATCCACTAAAAGCATTACAAAATTCTTTATGCACAAAATGTGCTCTCATTACAACTGTGCTTTCTCCAATAAAATGTTCCCATCTAATGCTCAGCCAAGTAGAATGGCTTCTTGCTGACCTGTTTCTAGATGCTTTAGTAAAAATGTACTTTAATATCCTGCTTGTCTCCTAGAGTAAGTTTTGTGCTTTCTTCAGTGTGGCCCTTCTGGGTGGGAAGTTTCATATTGATGTTCACAGAGGCAACTGATGTCCTTGATTTAAAATAGTCCCAAAATGTCTTGTCATTATAATTGTGACGAGCACTGCAATAAAATTAGATTTTGTCTTGTGACTATTATTATGTTGTTTAATACTGGGCAGGCAAAAGTTAATATCTTCCCTTGCTTGTAGTGGGAAGAGCCTATAGAAGTGTTACACATAATCATAGCAACCAGGAGACTTTGAGACAGAACTTCCCTTAGTGATGGATCTAAGATGTACTGTAAAGTCATGCTACAAAAACTTACTGTGATTTGCTCAGGGCAAGTCTATAAGCCTCAGTGTCAGAAGTTACAGAATTGTGTTCTTTAGTTTAGAATCACTACTATTTCTGCTTGCTCATTAGTGTGCACACACTAACATATTTTGCTGGATTTGAGATTTCTTTTGCAACCAGGTGGCAGTTTGGAAATTGAACTAACACTTATTCCTAAAAAATGTTGATGTCATCCTTTGGCTTTATACCACCATGCAGGGCTGGGTGGATTTCTGCACAGAGCAGGTGCCTGGTATGTCTTCTCACTTCAGTTTCACAAGCTGGTTCAGGGTGTGCTGTTCCTTTGTGAGACACATGTTTCCTCAGAGGGGCAGAAGTCTCTGTATTTGCATGTTAGGGACACCAGATGCTCATAACCAAAATAGTTGTGAGCAGGCTGGCACTACATGTATGATGCAGATCAGAGCCCTGCTTGAGTCTGCTAACATGGGCATTTTCTATCCAAAATGTCATTAGAATAATGGATATATGGCATTCAGATACAAGAGATGTGTAGCAGACTCCTTATAGGAATTTACCAAGAAACTTCACAGCTACCTGATACACACTATTCATGTTCTCATAGAAATAAATCATACTGTTTGTTCCAGGCCATGTTTCAATGCTTCAGCTGACAAGATGATGACTGCATTCAGAAGGTCACTGATTGTTCAGCCACACAAGTGGAAGAGGCAGTTCAGGAGAAGTGAACGGACAACCAGTGCTTTATTGAAATTATTTTTGGAGAGAAGAGGAAAGAATTTAGATGGCTTTAAAGATTTCAGGTGAAGACAAACAGGGGTTTGTCAGTAAAAATGATGTAAACTAATGCAATCAGTAAGTAATTTATTCTGTTGTCTTTTGTGATATTGTCTGCTGGCAATAAATAATTTGAAAGTGTTGTCAACTGATAACTCAAGATTGATCAGGCTGAGAGAGTTTAATATCCTTTGAATTTTGAGTTCCTGTGCAGCTGCCTCAAATGTGAAGGTCCCATGGAAATACTGAGTATGAAAGTGGTGACAGGTTTTGGCTCTATTTACGATTGCATGGTATGCAAGCACATAAAAAGCATGTCAGGGTGTCATAGGGGCCGGTGGCTCCCTGGGGCGTCACTGGCTCTGGGCTGGCCCTGAGCCCCCACAGCCAAACCTCCAGCAGGGCAGATGCACTTGGGGCCCATATACAGAGTCCCCTGAAAGCTTCACCTCAAACAACTGTCTCTTCAGCAAATCCTACAAAAGCAGTGTTACACAGCTGCAGTATTTTAGGAGTTATCTCTCTCCAATGGTGAGAGTAGAGACAACCTTCATCCTCCTCCTTCAGAGAGGCCATATGTCCCTTGCTTATTCTTTGCTACATCTTAGTGTGGCACTTGCTAGACCTGATGGGACAGCCAGATATGGATGTGCTGGCTCCTTGATCTGGTTGATTTCAAGAGGCAGAATTCTCAGAAACGGTGGGTTGAACATTTTTTCTTTGAATGAGAAGCTCAGAAGTATGAAGTGAGTTGCTCAAGGACACATAGCAGGTAAAGAGGAGGAGGGATCCCAGACTCCAGTCTTCCTCCTGCCTTGCCTGTCCCACAGATGTACCTGTCTCTTGCTAAGAGGAGAGTAAAAGAGTCATTCTCTTATTGAGCAAATCAAGTATCTCCAAAGTAGAACAGACTTACACTTACTTGGTTCTGTTTGCTTGGCTGGATACAGTGGTGTATTTGCACAAATGGATACAGTGCTGCAAGTAACATAACCATTCCTATAAAGAACTTTCTCCTAAGAGCTGTTGTGGAGGCTTTTAAGAACTTAGGAAATGCTCATTAAAATAAGGTACTAGTCCCTCTTGAAGTCACCAAAAATGTGAATTTATTTTCCAGTGAGAAAGACAACAGTTGTTTTGATAGGCAGTCCCTAGAAATGATGTCACAAAAAGGAGATAATAAAAATAAAATGGTTAATGTGCCATTTGTTGTTATTTTTCCTACCCTCTATTTGCCTTTCGTCTAAGACAGTTTCTTCCTTTTTTCCTTAGGGAGGGAAGGAGGTGTGGGAAAGAGATTTACTGGGCTGAGACCATATTTCTGCTGTAAGTTGCTCTGCAGTTTCATCTAGAAGAGCTTATTCCTGTTTTTCAGCCCCTCAGGGCTGACTGCCTTGGAAAGTGCTTTAGATAGGAACCATGATCCCTAGCTGAATTACAGCTCCTGCTCACAGTTTGCCCACAGATCAGCTGTGGCTCTCCAGAGCCTTGAAATACTCATATGCTTTGTTCGGGACTTTCGGCTCACTTTTTCAAGACATCTGTTTTTAATAGAAAGAAAGGTATTATAAGAAGTTGATACATACTTAAGGCTGAGGTAGAAATCCTTTTCAGTAGTCAGAAGTTTCTGTAGTTCAATTTGCCTGCTTGTGTGGAAAATCTTTGATGACAAGATTTCTATATTTTAACACTTTTGGTGCCTACTCAGCTAAATAAGATAGAATTGTAAAAGCCATCACTGTGACTTGCATAATTGCATGACAATCCACAAAAGAGAGTTTATTGGAAAATAAAATGTCAACAAAGTAATTTTTAATATCAAGATAAAATTGCTTTTCACAGTAGTGGCTATCTATGAAATGTTTCCATCTGCATTATGTGAGTATATTTTTTCCTGTATGCGAGATCAGAGAAATAAAAATTTAATATTTTATTTAAAAAACCAAAAAGTATATTACTTTAATACTTTTCCATGTTGGGGTGCTAAGCTTTATTCTCGCAGAGGCAGACACTAGGTTAAACTGCATAGAATCTAGTGTCTCCTCAAGTATACAGCATAGCCAGAAGCATAATTTTGTACCTTACCAGCAGCAAAGTGTTTTGGAGCTCTTGAAATATTTTTTGTTCTAAAATGATGTTTTGACTACTGGAGCTCTATTAAATTGTCCCTTTTTTACATCTTTCTTTCCACATTGTCTTCAGACTCTGAAAAATGTTAATGTTAGAATTAGGATATTCTGACATAAATTACTTTTGTAAAGTTGCATTTGTGTAAGTTTACAAAAGGGTGATCTGTAAAGCACCTGCTAGCTCAGGCTGGAGTCTATGTGCTGATAAAAAGGCATAAGTGTTGAGCTGATGAAAAATAGTCTTCAACTGATAAAAAAAAATGAATGAAAGGTTCCTTACCGGTGTATTAATTTTTGTTCAATAATCAGTCCCCCAATTTTTGCAAGTAGTGCACTGAAATTGAAAAATGCTAATGATTAATCATATGTTTCATTACCTTTGATCCATGGTCTGGTGCAACTGTCTTAACTGATGAAAGCTTGTATCCTATCTTCTGCAGGAAGTAGTTTAGTTAAGTTGTTCAGGATTGCTCAGTCAGAATTCTGTTGCCTTGGTGCAACACTTCACTGACACATCCAAATAAATGCAGCAGCACTTCTCATGTTGTGAAACTTTAAAAATGTTTCACATCAACCCAAGTTAATATGAAATGGAATCACAGTTGAATCCCTTCAAACTTTTGGAAAATACTTTTCCAAAATAACTGCTTCAAAGAAATTGCAGTTCCTGACAGGTGCCAAAAAAAAAAAAAAAAAAAGGCAATGATGTGGAGGCAATGATGGAATTTAGTCTACTGTTAAACATTTCAGACATCCAGCAGAATAATTTAATCTCTTTGCATAAATAATATATTACAAAATTACGTTGGAGTATATATAACAAAGTAGTATGCTAAACATTCTAATATAATTGAAATACATTTGATCAGAGGAAAATATGCTTTTTATATTTTGAAGAGAAGTGTGTTTTTAATTTTCTCTAAATGGAAAAGAATTTTTAGAACCCTATTCCTTACTTCTTCAGGAAATTTCTCCACACTGAAAAACAAAATTTGAAGAGTTGGGCAGGTAGGAACCTGACTATATGGGGCAGCTTGGGTGTCTGTGGATGAAGCTAATTCTGTCATGGAGGTAATCTGTGAAATGCATTATAGGAGGAGAGAGTGATTGACACCAAGAATTCTGTGCACAAACCTTTCTGAGAGTTTGAGTTTCTGAGTAGCAGCAGCAGCAATATAAGTATCAAATGCACCAAAGCCACCAAACGGTGCAGATTTCTTATTCAATATAGGGTGCTGCTGGGGTGGTGTGATTGGTCAGCATTTTGTTTTAAAAGAGTGCAAGGATGAGTCTTATTTAGAGCTCACTGAAATTGAACAAATCATGATCCATATGCTTTGCCTTGAGGGTGAGACTTAATGTTGAACTGCATTGCAGGTTCATTAATGTTTTTCTTAAGAGATCATATGAACTCTTTAAAAACAAAACACTCTCAGAGGGTAGATGCAAATATATGCAGAACTCTTGGGCTACTTATACAAACTGAGACTGGCTTTGCAATATTTATAAAATTCACAGAAGTTCTTGCTGACCCCTAGCAGCTCCTTGTAATTTTCCTAGGGAGCGCAAGCAGGAACAGTTTCTAACCAGCCAGGTCCCCACTGTTGGATTTCTCATGCCGTACACCATGGGGATGGGATCAAGTCTGTCCCAAACAGCGCTGGACACCCAGCACCTTCTGCTATGTCTTGTACTGCTAATGGCATCAAAACTCTCTGCCTGTAAGGTCTGGCTTTATACTCCTTGAAGGGGTGATGGTACAGAGGCAAGGAAGAAAAAGCCCCTCTGTTACATGGAACTAGTGTGAGGAGGTCTCTCTGTTCTACCTCCGTTGCCTCACTTATTCCTAATGGCAAGTCGGTGTGTGGTCCCCATTGTGCCCTGGTCACACTCCCCCTGACTAGGTCACTGATGACAGTCCTGATGATGACTGTCATGTGGATTAAGATGTATCCCTGTGTAGTTTCTGCATGTGTAGAGCTGAGGAAGTAGAGGGAAAGGCAACTATGGAAATTAGGCATAAATCTGATGTGCAGAACCAGGTCTTTCTCTGGATGCTTTCTTAAAAGTGGAAATAATGATTTCTTCTTTGGCTTTTCTTTTTTTTTTTTTTTTGAGCCTTCTTTGAACATCAGCATTTGACTGTTACAAACAGAATAAAAGCACTATGTTGCTTCGTGTAGAGCACTGAAAAACCGGTGGGTGACAGTGGCCTGTTTCACTTTTGACTGAACTTAATTCCTCCTGGTGACCAAAAAGGGAAAGGCTCTCTATCTGTTAACCAGCTACTACTGCCAAGTAGTAACATAATTAATTAATTTCTTATAATTAAACATAATTAATTAATTTCTTTGAAGATGCATGCCTCATGACACTTCTAGGACAAGAATTATACTTAAAAAAATAAACCAAACAAATAAAAAGGATTCCATATGACCACAACCCTAATCTGGGACTCAGAAATGAATTTCTGCCTAAGTATCATTTGCATCATTATTACATTAGCAATTGCAATGTAATTTATTTACATCAGTATTACAGTGTGATACTGATCTACCAAAGAGTGTTCTTTGGCTATTACACAATTACATTTTTTTAACCATGTGCCTGTCAGTTACTAAGTTAATGTCCACAGCAGATCTTAGGTCATTAGTTATGTCCCCAGATAATATCTCCTAACTGACTGCTACTCAAGCCACCTCATTTTGTTAACTTCTGTATATGTGTGTGTGTGTGTGTGTGTGTGTGTGTGTGTGTGTGTGTGTGTGTGTGTGTGTGTGTATAGGTATATTAGAGGGGGAAAAAGCATGTAGTTGCGAAGTTTTACAGCATACTCTAGAGCAGGGGTGTCAAACTCATTTTCACTGGGGGCCACATCAGCCTCACAGTTGCCTTCAACAGGCCAAATCTAATTTTAGGACTGTATAAATGTAACTACTCCTGCATTTATACAGTCCTAAAATTACATTCGGCCCTTTGAAGGCAACTGCGAGGCTGATGTGGCCCCCGTTGAAAATGAATTTGACACCCCTGCTCTAAAAGGTGATGAGATCCAACTCTGTCAGACCAAGGGAGGAAAACCATTTATCCACCTGTTTTTTGTAAAATGTTGATTGTTCTTTTATATGTGATAATACCTAACATCCATTGTGACTGCTCCATCCATACTGATGGTGCATTTGGCTCTCTGCAGTGTGTTCCTTTTTTTCAGCTTCAGAGTTAGAAATCACCTGTGTTTTTCAGATATGTCATCCGTTGTTAGGTTTGTATATAATTTTATAAGTCCAAGTCAGTTTCTAAATTAATGCTACATATTAAAATCAATTATTATATTTCAATAAGTTCTGTTGGCTTTTATACATTTGGTTTTTACTTACATTTTCTGTCTTTCTTTTGAAAAATGTGCTTTCCATCCAGCAACAGTGTGTGGGAAAAAAAACCCCTGACTTCTGTGTGTAGAGTACAGAAATAATTCATTTGTGATGCATGTGCACTCTCTGTTTTGCCTGGAAAATACAGGTTTTGAGTTGGACTTGGGAGAAATGAGTAATTTGCTTTGTTTTGCTAGTCTTAAATTTCATTTTTTACTAGCTAGAGGCATATGCGCCCTAAATCTCAGCTTGTACATTACCCCATTTTGAAGGGCTTACTTGTGAAAAAGAATGTCTTTTAATATATTATTTGATCAATCTGGAAGTCTGTTCTGAAATATGAAAAAAAAAAAAAGGTGCTTCTAATGCTTTTGTAATAATTGAGTGGATTTTTATTTGAACTATAGTGTGTATCTGTATGCAAGAATCTGCAAATGTAACAGAAATAGGCAAGAAATCAGTGGGTAAACCAGCCCCTCCTTTACACAGGCACTCCCAGTACAGTTTCCTCTATTTGCTATAGCATTAGACATTTCTGGATCCAGAAATTTAACAGAAATACTGTTACACACATTGTGATGTTTACTTCAGCGACATGACCATAGTTTGGTGTTTAGTAATGAGGGCTGGCTGGCATGATTTTGGGGATATGGAGGAACAAATGAGGTCCCACAGAGCGCATGTGCCAGTACGGCCACTCAAGCTACAGCCAGCACGGCCCTTGCAGCTGCAGCCAGCTCTGGGAAAGTCCTTACTCTCCTCTTCAGTGGTGGAGCAACAAAGGCCATGGCTGGACCAACCTATTGGTTCTATTTTTAATTGTCCTTTTAAATTTTTTTTTCCAGTAAAAAACATGCACATCAGCTTCATGTGATGATAACTGGTATTTCCTAGGTGTAGATGATATTCTGAAATTAATGGTTCTGAGTAGTAAAGATAAATTGTGAATCCTTGAATAGCGTGGAGTAAACAGCTAATTTTATCTGACCACCATTCTGTGATTTTTCTCTCCTTTGGCTGCTTCCATGTGCTCCTTTAGATGAGAGTTGCATTTGTGTGCAGAAGAGAGACACGACAACACAAACAGTCAGAGCATAATAGTCTCTGTGAAGCTGCAGGGATTCTCTCTTGACAATCCCAGTGGAAGCATTAGAGTAATCTCTTGGGTACCTGTGGAGGAGCCTTAATGTCTGCAAATGCGTGGTGAATACATTAGTAAATCAGACATGGAATTATCTTCTGATTCACTCCTCCATCCCTCTCTCGCTCCCCTTATTGGAAAATAGCAATAAGCCCTTCAGTGTGCAAAATTTAGTATTTCATTCTACTGAAACAGTTTGCCTGTTCATCTTCTCAGCAAGCATAACGGCCCAGTGCATTTGAAGGATGCTACAGTATCGCTCACCTATATTTCTTTATTTATTCATCTTCACATCAAGATAACTCCCACTTAAAAATGCTGTTGATGTAAAGACATAAAAATTAAGCATAAACAACTAGCACTTCTGGACTTGTTTCTCCCTGACAGTCTAAGACAATCTGTACAAGTGCTACTATCCATGCAGACAGGTATTCCTGGATGTGCTTTTTATTCATATACTAGACTAAGGGCATCCCTTGTCCTATCTTTTACAATGATGGCAGGTGCTTTTTGGTTTTGCTTCCTCAAATTATGTTGGTAGTATGACCAGGAAGTTTCAAAAGTTGTGAGAGAAATGGACAGAGCAGGTAGGTTGCTATTTTTTGATAATGAGGATTTAGTGGAAAGGGAAGACCTAATAGGGTACATACTCAAAAGGTGCTTGTGCACCTCTCCTTGTTCCTTTCTGGGAACAACATGTACATTTTAAGTATTTGCTTGCTATTTTCTCAACACTTAGCTGTGTTCCACAGAACTGCTAAGTGTGCAACTGTTAGGTCTACGTGTCACCACCTTGCCATCTCTGTTTCTTTGGACAGGAATTTGAGGCCGCACTAGCCCCCCTCCATTTCCGAAGTGCTGAAAAGGACAGCTGTGTCCCAGACACTGCCTCACTTAGATGAAAGGGAAGAACATCCTCTTGTACTATGCTTGCCACCCCAAACTCTCTCATACTCATGGGAAGAGTTAGGTAAAATGTGGTCTATAATGATCCTGTTAAGTGTGGCCAGTCCACAGGTCACTCTAACAGTAGAAAGTAAATCCATGTGGTGAAAATATATGTGTATGAGAAAAAAGTAACTAAGAATATCAAAGACTCTCTGACTGTTCTAGTGAGTGGTGTGATTAGAAATATTGACTTATAATTACAACAGCATTTTCATTTGCTCGCAAATAGGAATTTCATTCTAGCTTCAAGAGAAATATTTTTAGCTTGGTTTCTAAGGAGATTTGTTGTGTATGAATGTGCTGTCTTTGTCCATCTGTCTGCTAGTTCTTGTATGTTCCCAGTACATATTGAACCTGTTGACAGGTTTCCACTTCAACAGAAAGAAGAAATTTAGAGGGTATGAAATATCATAGATGCTAGTGGCTGGGTAGAGGCCACTTAGTGTTTGTACAGTTCAGCATTTGCAGGGAACTTGCCCAGTGCAATATGGGGCAGACTGAAGTACAGCAGGTTCTGAGACACAGGAATTCGAAGGGACCAGAGAGTTCTGTGTTTCAGGCATCCTGGGAAGCAGCTAAGGGAAGAACTGAGTGGAAAGCAAAAAACATGCATACAAAAATCATAGTTAAAAAGCCAAACTACCTGCTGTTTATGGAGCGTTTGATGAACATGTGGTTGTAAGTAAGCAGTTACACACTTTGTATGGTCTAAAAAAGCCAAACAAAAGCATTAGGAACCAAGTACTATCATGGTCATATACATATGCACGCATCTTTTTGTGTCAAGAACTTTCTGAGTGTATGGCCTGTGTGACATTGCCTTTTGAATTCTCTTCAGCTGATTTACTGATGTTGAGCAACTGTCATCACCTAGGCAGCCATGCTGAGGTTCTGATAGCATTGTTTCAAAAAAAAAATAAAACAAGTTTAAGGAAACACCAAGTTTTCTATATTTGTCTGAGCTGGAAGAGACAGCTTATCTGGGTCTGTTCTTAAAATGTAGTTAAGCAATAGCAAAAATCTAAAGTTCATTGTGTAATTTGTAGGACAAATTTGGAGAAACGGAAGGCTGGTGATGCATGATTCATTCATTTCCGTGGCAAATATGTATCCTATAAGAGGATGCCAGAAAGGAAACCAGAGCAACAAAAAGTGAAAAATTGCCACTTGATACAATGATTTGTCACCTGTTGACAGTTGTGCCTGTTGGCAGAAAAGTTCATTATGAATGATAAGTTGAGGGCTCAAAGCAGGACAGATAGAAGCCTTGAAGATTTGTCCTTGAAAGCTTTTGTTGTACAGTATATTTTCTCTCTTGCTGTAATGGAGATTGCTGTAGTTTTACATGAATGTTGGTCTATTTTAAGATATTTCCAATCAAAAGATTTACAGAATGTAGAATGTTCATAATTAAGCCATATTGTGACAATACTGGAAAAGTACAATGCTCTGCAAATATTTTTACAAATACATAGAGAGAGGGCTTTAGGTATGGAGAACTAGTGAAAGTCAGAGTACCTGGTATTGTAAGCCTAATTTTCATTTTTTTCTACACTGTTCAGTGTAAAAAAGAACTTGGCTTAAGGACTGGCAAATCAGCATTTGGCCCTTAAAAGGCTTTTCCTTCAGAAGAAATGAAACTTCGAAGAATGCAGCAACCTTGTGATAATCTTTTTTAAAAGACTTTTTAAGTCCAGGAGAAACAGGGTAATTTGGTTAGCGTGGGAATTCCTAATTCACCTTTTTGTTTAGTTACCAAATCACCAGCTTATGTCACTTTGATTGTTATCTTCCACTGTCCCTGCCCAGCTAGTACTTGCTGTCCTCCTGCATTGTTTGACATTGAGTAGCTGTGCATCCTCCCTCCTGGTCTTGTAAGGACGCAGTTTTAAACAGGTAATTGCTGGAACAGAAGAACAGACTCCAGTCTACACAGTTCCAAGCTACTGGCTGCCGAAGTAGCTTAATGAGAAGTACGTACAGCATCTTATATTTCAGGCAAGAGGTTACATCTTTAAAACTTATCCTAATTTATTTGCTGTTGTTCAGCTGTGCTTCCTATTGTGGTTGCTTCTATGCCGAAAAAGAGTACCCAATGAAGGTGTAACGTTGTCTTTACTATCAGCATTAGACTCAGTTGTGTAGGTTTAGTTATGAAATTTAGTGAAATTATGTGATAGTACCATATGCCTTCTGCTCTTTCTGAGAGTTGGCAGGTTTCTCACATATATTATATCTGATTGCTGTAACTACACAGAGATGGAGCAGATGGAGCTACTCTGCTTTTAGACAGGGAATACATTTGCTTAGGAATAGCATGCATTAGTTGTTTCATAATTTTGGGAGGAGAAAAAAGCAAGTTTTGCATGTTATTTGTAGGATCCTTTCTAAGTGGATGAAAGCAGAAATGATCAGAGAATAACCATTCAGAGAAGTATTTTGATAAGAATATTTGTTAGGAAGAATTGAGAAGGTGAAGGGGAAGATCCCACAGGGTTGTTCCATGTTTGACCTTCAGGATGAGAGGATACAGACAGGCAGAATGAATCTACATCTCTTGTGTAAGGTTGCCATGTGTGCATTTCAGCTTGGTTCTCTATTTAATCTCTAGATAACTGGTTCACAAATTGATTTACGGTAAACAGTAAGAAATAGAACTAGTTCTGATAGTGGCTTTGATTTTATTCCTGATGTATGTCTTCTGGTCTTCTTATTTAGTAATACTTGCATAAATATATTTTTGACTATAAACCCTGAGTTCTAAGTATCAGAGAAGACCGTTTTTTTAAAACAGCTGATGATCTGACCTTGTGACATCTCGCCACATCACAAGGACTATAATGTCAATCAGAATAACAACAGTATCCTCTTTTAAGTTGGAAGGATTTTACTAAATGGGATCTTCCGTTAGCTCTGTTTCTTTATATGTTAGCCTCTAATTTGTCAAATATGCATTATTCTTCTTCTTTTTATAGGCTTCTGTAATTTTCATGTCATCACCTGTATAGTTATTTTTGAAGGAACATTCTGATAATTATATTGTTAATAAAAGACTTGCATTTGCTTCCCTACTTGATGTCAAATTATATGTCATACAACATAACATATACTGTACCACAAGTTCTAAATAACTCAAGTTATTATGCAAAACACACCGGAATGTAAGAACATACAATGTAAATATACATTGACTAAATTAATTGGGGGGACAAAATTTAAAGGGATGTATTTTAAAAATTGGTACATATTTTGGAGGGCCGATTTCAATCCTAATGTCAAGAATATAGGCTACGGTTTAACTGAAAAGACAGAGAACAGAATATGCCCTCAAATGACCAACACAAAGTGACGACTGACTGGAGCCACTCAGTCGTCACTGCATCTTGTGAACACTCCCCTTGCTGATGTGCTGCATGGCTGTTTTCTAAGACAAATGGTATTTGTCTTCTAATGGAAGACAGTAGAGTATACTTTCATTATCACAGTTCCCTAGGATTTGTAGGACAGAAAGGGTCAGTTAAGCCATCTCACTTTCAGAGCTGTTCACCCTTCCCCTCAATTTATAATAAAAAAAGTCTTCCAGTGCCAAAATTACACATTACCATTTCCAGGTTTCAGACAAGTGATTTAGAATGGAGAGAATTATTGAAAATGGAGTTTTTTCCTCCCTCACTTTCCATATTAATAAGCCTTTGTAGAGGAGCAAGTCCAAATCCCACTCCCAAAAGGTATCTTCAACATGTCAGCTGCTGTATTGTCTCTGGATTGCCAGGATATTTGCAGTGGCTTTTCTGTAACTAAATAGGAAAAGTCCGAGGAGTAAGCAAGTGACCCCTCCCAGGGTTCTTGTAGGAACAGGCAAGCACTGGGAGAGGAAACCTCCTCTCCCACACTCTGCAGCTCTGCCTAGCAGACCCGTGACAAAGACACTGGTATTGACTGATGGCAACTAATCTCTCTGCTGGAGCTAACAAAGAACCAGGAATGACTTAAACACACACAAAGGGATGACAGAAACCCCAGCTTGGCCACAGTACTAGCCCTGGATGCTCTTTCCTACTGCATTCTCCCTTCCAGTAGTATCTTGGAAAAAACTATTAATGGGCTGACAATAAGAAAATGCTATGCTTGCTGGATAATGTTGCACTAAAAGAATTAAAGTCCCATTTTATATAAAAAAGCTGAAATTAAGCATCTTGAAATTTTGATAGGCAGACGTTCTAATGCATAATCAATGTTATCCATCTGCAGCAAGAATTGATATAGAACCTGCTTAGATGTGCTTCCTGTGAGAGTGACTCATTCCTTGTTCATAACCCTGCTCCGAGGTCAAAAAGCCCTCTCTGTCCCATTGCAATGTTTTACCATTTATTTTAACTTTTCTGCCATCATGACCCCTGGCTTAAAAAAGTATCTGTTGTTCTCTCTTTCAGTATTTCACAGTTCTTAAGAACCTTATTCTCTCCGGTTTTATATCTTTTAAGTCTTCAAACTTCCAGAACTGCTATGCCCATTTAGCTGTAATAATATTCTTTGTTTAATTGAAAGTTTGTGCACACCAAAATGGTGAACTTAAAGACATTTTCATGAAAATCTGTTATCTCTTCTGAGGTAAAAGGGACTGTGAATGTCCTCATAATTACTTTTGTGGATATCTTCCTAATAGCCTTGGGAACATACACAAACATTTAATTATTAGGAAAGAAGGTAATACAATGAAGAATATCATACTAATAATGAAGGTTATAAATACAGAGAGCCCATTAATTGATAATTATGTTGAGAGATAAGCACAACTCAATTGATTTTGCTTTAAGCAAGGAGTTTCTGCAGGTGTTTACTTCGGAAGATATTGTGAGAAATCCTCGTATATGCTTCTGTGTCAATAATTTGCTTCTTGTCCTTGGTTCTAAACCAGTGTTGTTTTAGTAGGGTTATTTTGCTCCCTATTTCTTCCCAAGTATGTCTTTTTCCTTTGCATGCCATTACAAAAAATAAATTAGCACATGTAGTGGAAGAGAGCCTTAGAACTGGCCTGTATATCATGAGATAAAGCCAAGGGGAAGACAGGCAGGCAGAAGGGCTTTCAGTGGAGCCATGTCCCAGGGGCTCCTTACACTGTGACCTGCTCAGCCCCAAGGCTGCTGTTAATATTTTATGGATGCCATGGCACGCACCAAGGCATCACCTTGGCAGACCAGAAACAAGGCCTTGCCTGGCTTTTGTCAGCCCGTGGGGTGTCCCACCATGGGGTAAGAAATAATCTCTCTGCCTTTGAGTCGCCTGCTCCTGTGCCCTCAGATTCCTCCATACCTGCCCCAAGTGTCTTGAAGGCTACTTGGCTTGTGTAGCTCACAAACACCTTCATGGTGGCTAGACTCTGGCCCTATGCGCAAAGTCTTTTAGGTCCCTAGAAAATAGCATGTAAATGAACATTTAGCTGTATTTTCATATTGCATCAACTTGTACTTTCTTAGTTGTTTTAGTAATCAAGCCAATTGTAAGCTACACATTTAGAGTTAGTTGGCCATAAGCATGCAATACAGAAACCCAGTCAAGTGCTCTCCTCCACATAACATTGGAGTAATGGAGGTAGAGAAAATATGTTGTTAGATTTATTTTATTCAGCTGCAGAATAAGATCTCTTTTCCTTAATATTGAACATTTCTAGGGACAAACCGCTATATTTTGTCAAACGCTGGTTATACTATGATCTCTAACTTAGTAATTTAGTTTAAAGGAAACTATCAAGTTTATTCGGGTGTCAAATATAAGTCTGTAAAAACACATTTTTGTGAGCTTTTTGTGACCTGTCCACCAGTTTTTAGAGATACTGTTTTAATCATGAGATGGCAAATACCTACTGGAAAAAATCTTCTTTGAAATGAAGTATTTAAAATGCTTGAATTTCCTCAGATTTCTTTGAAAATTATTTTTCTTTTTAAGAAGTGAATATTTCACATCAGCATTTGCAACCCAAATAAAATATTAGTACTATAGATGGGAAAATGCATTCATAAAAGCAGTAGATGTTTGGAAGAACTGCAAGACTTCAGGGGTGCTTTACTGAGTATGCTCTGTTCTTCCCAAGCTGCCTCTTAAGCAAAAAAGAAAGCTGACATTACTGAGGAGAGATCACAAAAATCGTACAATTTGTGATTGCTGTTTCTAAAATATGAGCTTGAAGATGACTACCCTGTTTTCCTATTTTCACACTATTTTATTTTCAGGTAAAAAGTATTGGTGGATGAAGAATTAGGACTACTCCAAACTGAGATGGATTTGCTGCAAGATGGGAAAGAACTGTCATAAGGAAAACAAGTCTGTCAAGCTGGTTTGGTAAGTCCCAAGTTTATTCCATTTGTTTAGAAAAGAGAAAGGAGTAAAGGCCAGATGTACTTAATGCATTTGTGGCATTATATCAAAACCAAATTGAGGGAATGCTTTGTCAGCTGAAGTCAGGCTGTGGCTCAACTATAGAGGATACCAAGTGACAGGTACTGCAACTGCACAGTGCAAAAGCATTGATCTGCAAGGAGCACCCTCTGTCAGTTTGATTTTGTTCTGAAAGTGCACCAGGTGATGTCTACCTTGCCACTACAAGCAGTCAGTTGGCTGATTCCCTATCATGTGCAGAGCATATTTCATTAAAAAGTCCATCATGTTGCCTGCCGTCACTCAGCTGGGTAAAAATTTTTACTGCTGGTATCTCTTACAGGCAAATTCAGTACTAATGATGGGGGAATCACAGCTCTTAAGCTCTCAGCAGCATTACAGCCTGACATGTGTCTGTGTAATGTACTGTAGACATGCAAATCAGTGTCATTAATTATTGTGGAAAACTTAAAAAGTGTACCACTTGTTAGTTTTTCAGCAATAAAAATGCACAAAGAAAATATTCTTTCTGAGGAGGCATTGTCTGATATGCAAAATAATAAAAATAATAGAATCATTGGGCAGGTTGCCAGCTGTGAGCTGTTTCAAGTATCAATTCAACATGTCAGTCACATTAATATGTCCCATATGTCCACTAATGATTTTGCAATGTGCAGGGGTTTTTTTTGTTTTGTTTCTTTTGTTTTGGGGAAATATTGAAAAAAATAAAGGATAATATGGGCTTTGAAATAGCAAATTATGTATTGGGTGGCTGTATAAAGTTACTTTTGAGAAACTGTGCATTAGGTAACAAGTCTATAAGTATAATTGTGGTGGCTGAATTAATTTATTTTGACAAATTTTATTCAGGGTATGAATTAATCATTTTGGAAGAAGATAAAGACTGGATTCTCAGTTTCATTATGTTTGCTGTAGCTCTGTTCATGAAACAAACAAACAAGTAAAAATATGTCTTTGCTTGCTGCTGGGAGCAGTAGCTTTCAAAAATGGTTGCAACTGCATAATGCAAGTGTTACCTCTCTGTGAAATGCATGTAATATACTACTTCTGGTGGAACTGAGGGCTCTCACCTGGTAACATTTTGTACTTTGTATCTACCTGGACAGATTTTTGTGCTTTTGTACTTACTTGTAAAGAATTTGTCAAGCTGGAAGAAAGTGCAGATTTCAAGAGACAGTTTCTGGTAAAACTCACCCATTCCATGTCCCGAAATGCAGGCCCAGATTCAGTGTTTAAGTTATCACTGTCAGAGCTGAATTTAATATTCAAAGTTTTGTCAACATTACAAATAAAAATAGAATTAGATTGCAGCTGCAACAGAGCTTACTACTGCTTTTGGAATTTGTTCCCCTAAAAATGCTCATATTCTCTGTGAGGATTCATTTTAAGTATGGGGATATTCTCCTATATATTCTGCAAAGTAGTGCAAACCAAGTATCTTTTTATTGTAAAGGCCATGCTAAGTATACTTAAGCACTATCACATTAATTGTCTTCTGCTATCCCATCTCATCTTTTTTTTTTTCCTACCTGTCTATTGAACAGATGGCCTTCAGCTTTATGTAGGTGATTAATTAAACAGCACATAACAGGAGTGGTTTTTGCATGCATAAATTCCTCTTAACAAGATTTTAAGTTATTTTAGCAAAAACTGTACTCTGGGGTGGGGGAGGAATATTTCTATCTTCTCCACTTTTCTTTTAAATACATGTCTTAAAATAAATGTGTCTCTGTGTTGTGCCGGTTGGTAGAAAAGGCTTAGGCTTCAATACTAGTGGCTAGTAAAACATAACAAGGGTATCAGTAAACTCAAAAAGTTAGATTCCATTGCTGAGAATGTAAGAGACTTCTGTAGATGCAGTATAACAAACGGCAACATGCATGGGAGAAGTCAGGCATTGCTCTGTCTGACAGGGTCTGTTTAGGGCACAGGAACTTGACCTCAGCCGCCGCACCTCAACTAGCTGCAACATGTGTGAGAGAACTTGCCCTGAAAGAAGAGGTGACCTTATGAGGAGCTGAAATCATGAGAACAAACCTTGCACAGAAATGGCAGCAGAAGTTTTGCTGTTACAGGGCTTGCTGCATGTACTGTTGTTTCTCACATAGGCCAAGAAGCGTTTTTGCAGGTTTCTCATTCTGCAGTCATTGCTGACCTCATGTTCCTGGGGGTTTTAATTCTAAGGGATAAAATTGCAATGCTTTAAAATGATGTTTTCATTTACCTTCATCATGATTGTTTTTCATGGGGTTATTAGCAAGAGCCTGATGTATATTATAAAGTGATTGAGGTAATATAACAAACAGTTGCTCGAAATTCTAATTACATTTGCTTCTCTTGTATTGATGCAGCTTTTATCAGTGACTAGTCTACTGAATGAGTTTTTTTCACAACAATACTCCTGGGATTGGATTATGCAAGGCAGTATTTTGAGAATTCCATGGACATGTTTCATAAACACGTTCCTGAATAAAGACATTCATTTTCTGTTATTCAACAAAATGTTTTAATTTGAACACTTGATGTTATGAGTTAAAATGTGTGTCAGGGTCACCAGCTTCAGTGGAGATACTAAAAATCTGCGCATTCTAAAGAGGATTTCAGGTCTCCAGGAACCTCTGTGTTGTGTCTTTTCAAAACAGGTTTGGTTTTTAATGCTGAATGTGTAAAACAAATTATATGTGACCTGCACATATATCCAAGGTTCATTTGTAGAAATAACTGAACAAATGATTTCTGCTAATGAAAAAAAAATAATTAAAAGCAAGAGAGGGGAAGGAATGAAATTTCAGATTTGATAACATCTTTTTAACTTGAGTCTACTTAAATAATTGTTCTGCTGATATACTCTGCTGGACAATGTTCTAGAAGCCTGCAGTAGTAATTAAAGATGCATGAAGTTATATAGACAATGGTTGCTGTAGCAGTGTATCATTGCAGTTACAGAGGCAGAAATGTGGAAATCCAGTATGAAGGGTACATGTGTGCCTTTGTCTGTGTATGTATAGGTATGCTAAAAGACTTCTTGCTTTGTGTTCCTTCCACATTGTATAACCATGTGGGAAGGAAAGCAAAAGGGCAGCTTATCTTCCTAGGCAAGGAAGGTTGACACAAAAAGGGAATTGATTCTCCTCTCAGATAGGTGGCCAAGGATAACCACATATCTTGAAAGTTCTGCCACTGTATTCTCTGGCTTTACTGTACATCTACTGATAAACGATCTGTGATACCTAACTATGAACATACGCATACCTGAGAAGAATGAAATCTTGTGAGGTTAATCCATTGTAATCCTTTGGTTGACGCCTTTGGCAGCTTTTTCTTAAAAGTTTTAAATTCCTTAGGCAATCTTCACATGTCCTCTTTCCTTTTCCACTGATAACAGTTAGAAAAAAAAATATATATATCTTTTTCAGAAGGCAAAAATATTTGGAATTTGCTATACTCCAAAGTGTATATATTTGAGCCTCTTCTTTATATTTGAGATATATTTTGGGGATATTACAATACCTAGGGGAGCTTTTTCCTTTGTAGGATCACAGCAGAAAGAGAGTTTGGTGGGGTGGGATTGTGGGAAGGCATCAGCTGGCACTGCGTATTGAAGATGTATATTGATTGGATGCATACAGACCTTCTTAAAAACTTAAACTCTATGACACTTTAGTGACAACTTATGGAACTAAATGTGCAGCCTTGTTCATCATCCTGCCCTTCATAGGCTGGCTGGATGTTTTGTTGAAGAAGCTTTCTCACTTCCTTCTTTTCTCTATCCCTGCATTGCTGTTATTCTACATTATTATATGTGGGGAAGTATAATACTCACGGCGGTTGGCCTGTCGTACTGATCTCTGAACAGTGTCTGATGATACAAGTACGTTGTGCCAGAATGATGTCTTGCTCTCTTGATTCCTTTGGCTGGAACATGAAACAGGGATCAGAGCTGGGCCCACTGATTCGCTCTTAATCATGTGGGAAGCCCCACTGAACTGAACTGCTACTGCTCACTGTGACTTGGTGTATTGTCACTTATGTGTCCTAAATTAAAAAGCTTATAAAAGGCTTGGTTTGATATGTCTCAGTATGTAACTTAATGCTTTGAAAAAGCGTTAAGTAAACTTTTTTTTTTTTTTTTCTGTTCAAAGGGCAAAAATAATACATGCAACTGCTTTTTTCCTTCTGCTTATTAGCCTTTATTTTTGATGATTTTTACTGTTGTTTCTGTATAATAACTGGTTAGGCCAATTTTCCATGGATGCATTAGCACTTCAGGTCTACTGCATCTTGTCACAAGAGGTGGCATACTTGAGATGAACTGTGCACAATGCAAGAAGCTGGAGAGCAGCAGTGAAGTAGTTAATGCCTCTTGGCCTCGATTACAGTGCAGCTGGCCCCAATCAACGCAGAACATTTGTAGTACAGAAATTGTAACAGCTCAAATCAGTCAGACTTCTGAGAAAAGGATCAGGGTGGCCTTTTTGCTAGATGGGTAGGTTAAGATGACCCACTTTAACTGGATGCCTGATTTAAGGGGAACACTCTTGTTTAATACAAGCCTCCTTTTATCTTAATGGTATTGGCAGAGCAGCCCATTTGTCTCAATTTCCTTCAAGCAACAGTTCTTAAGCCAAGCCTTGAAAGCTGCAAATGCTACTGTAGCTCAGCAAAATCATATGCCTTGGTCTTACTCAGGTTTCTACACAAGGTGACTAATTTTCTGTCTCGTCTCTTCCTGATATTAGACTAGCAGAACATTAGTAGCATTGATACTTTCACACCTGGAAAACAGATGAAAAAAGCTTTCTGGTTTGCTTTTAAGTGCAATAACATCATGGTATTAATACTTTGAATGTAATATGATTTGCAAATTCCATGTGATTCCCTTATCCAACCTAAATGATCAAATAAATACAGTACTTTTAACTGTATTAACATAGCATTTTCCATTGATTAACAGTACAAAATGCAGTGAAACTCCTAACACTGTTCTTTTTTGATTTTGAATAAAATTGAGCTGAATAATCAACATGTTTACAACAACTTTCAGATGAGATGATCAACATAGCACAACTTGCTGCTGTTTGCTTATCAATAAGTATTCTTTTTATAGCAGAAATAATACTTAAGTGATATTCTACTGTGAAATATTTTACTTCCAATGAGGTTTTCTATCATACATGTTATGGTGCATTGTTTTGAGCCTGTAGAGGCTTTCTTGATAAAAGTTTCCCTTTTGGCATTTTGCTGCCAACATAAAATACCAGAGGATGTTTTAATTCATCCCTCAAGAAAATTAATTCAGGCAAATTCTATAAATATGAATTAATTACTTGGTTTTTACTATTTTTATGTACTAATTTCTAGACCTTAAGTATGTACATATGTATAGAGGGAGCTAAGAAATTTAGATACATTACAGGGGAACTTGCTGTTCTGCACTGGCAGAGTAAGCAGGAACAAGAGGGAGAGAAGAGGGGTAGAGAGAGAAGAGAGGTGGTGCAGTGTTTCTTTCTGGATCTCAATAAGAAACGCCTGACAAAAATCAGCTCATTAAAACAGCTGTTTTAATAAGACAGAATAAGAGCAAATAAATCGTATGTCCCTTCAGACTTTGGGGGTCCCACATTCGCACAGCATCAGAGGACGCTGGGTGGTTCTTTCCCACAGGACACTGTACACATTCTGTCCATCGGGAGAACCTCCTCCTTTTTGGTCATTTGTGCTATTAAACGGTTTTCTTAGAAAAAACAACTCTATTCAGATGTTTGTGCAGTACAGGCCAGGCTGTGCTCAGGTAAAGACTCTTGTGGAGCACTAACTCCTCAATGTACAACACTTTCCCAGTCAGGATAAATGCCTTCCACTCTTTGATTCACGCACAGTTTATCTTTCCCAAACATATACTCTAAGTTACAGTTTATATTAATATACTGGGAGGCATGGGCTGTTGGAGATCACTGACTCCTCAAAAATGGTGCCTTCTGCAAGGCTCCCAGGCACTAGTCCTGCCATGGCACAGGTGAGATTTGTCATGCAGAATTTGGTTTTTGCAGGAGAAAGTGTCTTGGATCTATGTGCAGGCCAGAGAGTTGTTTCACAACTATGGAAGTTGATCTTGTCATATGTAGTTTTGTACATCAATCAAAGGGCAAGTTTCCATCAATATACAGTTCCCAGCATGATGAGACTCATTCTGAAGAAGATGTCTTTAGATTCATAGAGTATTGCCTGACAAAGGCAGAAAAAGTATATTTACTATGCAGAATGTAAAATTCTGTATATAATTTCCTGCTTATTATGGTGAAGGTTTCTCTGAAATCGGACTTGTTTGGGTTTTGTTCATTTGTTTTTGTTTTCAAGGGAGAATTAAACTGGGGCTGAAACAACATACCTAGGATTGTCAGTATTTTCTTTCTTCCTCAGTCTCAAAAAAAAATAAACCCAAACCAATCAACCAACCAACAAAACCCAAACCAGAACAAAAAAAACACACACAAAACCAAACCAAACACTAACCAAACAAATCCCAAACAAATAAAACACACTCAAAACCAAAAACAGACCAAAACAACTTGTGATCCTCTTACAAGGTTTCAGAATTTCTGTGTGAAAACTTAAAATTCAGAAGGATTAGCTGAGCTATGTAGCATTTCCTTAAGAGTGTCCAGCCTGCAGACATTGAGGATTGTCTGATGGATATATCTCTTGATACACTGAATCTTGGGTACTTATTGCCTCTCAGCAAATGAAGTTACATCTATACTAGTAAGTTTTTCAAGCTTGAAATGGGTTGTGTGGTTGCTATACTTCTCCTCATTAAACAGAGAAGACTGAAGTATCAGGTAATGATGAAGTATGTTCCTTAACATATATGCCTCCTTTTCTTGATATTCTTCAGCTGAGAACAGCAGGATCATTGATGCTCTGTATTTTTGCTTCAGTACAGCTGTTCAGATGCAGGAAAAATTCCTAGAACAAACTCAGCCTTGGATATATCTGGACCTAGGTCCATTGCAGATTTTTGCCAGGGCTTGCTGCTTTCTATTCTTTGTGCTGATCTAATTATAGAGTTTTGATTATCTTATTTAGTGGAGCTGTGCCCGTTTCTGCCAGAGCTGCATTTCAGTCTGTGACTTCAGATGGAGACAACTGAACAGAGTTCTCCCAGGCTTGGCCAGAATGTGATTTCCCTTTGACATTGCCACAAAGATCCCAGTTTTATTATGCAATGCATCAATACATCGATTGCACACAAAATGAACTGACTCAAGGCAAGGTTTTATAAACTTGACTAGATTATTAAGTCTAACATACCATTTTGCCGGCAGCTGGCAAAAACAATAGCCTTGAAAATAAATTCAGGTATCAACTTCACCCTTAAAAGGTGTATGAATATAAACTGAATACATGAAAATACTTTAGGTTAGTCATGTGCTTTTTCGTGGGAAAGGTAGCTTTATCTTGTATTGCTTTTTCCAGAGTATTGTGGATTTTAAGTAGTTTATCAAGGCAGACGTTTTGTTTCTGGTTTTTGTTGTTGTTTTGGTTGTTTGTTTTTTGTGTGTTTTTTTTTTTTGGGGGGGGGGGGTGGGTGGGGTGTTGTTTTGTTGTTTTGTTAGTTTGTTTTGTTCTTAATTCTATTGAACATTTAACAACTCATCACTTGGGTTAAAACACTTAAGTGCAGAGGGGCACCTACTGATGATACTAAAGCATGAAACACAGATTACTGCTATTTAGGGACACCATTTATTAGCAGTTTACAAACAAAATAATTCCAGGAAAACTAATTTAAGTCATATAGTGAAAGGAAAAGTGGAGGCGAGGGAAAGACAGGCAGTTGTACAAGCCAAATTGGCTGGCACTGGCGTCTTCAGAAAAACGGACATTTTATCAACCTATTATTACAAAAGATGTTTCCAATTTTTGACCAGCTATCTTACATGTCCTGCATTTTGCAGCTGTAAACAGCAGGCACATGGGTTAGACTTCTGGCCAGACTAAGTGGAAGAGCAATGTACCATACAGGCTTGGCTCCTAGACAGCATTGATTCATAAGAAGGTGAAACGCTTAGTTGATCACAATAAACCAGCATAGCCAAGGAGGTAATTTGTATAAGCTTCTGATGATGCTCACTTTGGCCAACGTCACTGACAAGCTCTTAACATTTTTCCCTCCCTGACAGAAGAACTCTGTCAATTCTTGAGTTTGGCTTAAAGGATCAAGGAGCTTATATAGCATTACTGTCATTCTCTGAATGCAGATCCCTCATATGCCAAACCTGCCCACCCCGTTCCCTAAGGGAAGATCTGCATGAACAGTTAAGACACTTAAATGTAGATTTAAGTATCTCTGTTGAAAATAGAAAAGAAGGAAACTCTTGAAACTTGTTTTCCCAAATACGACTTGTATACGGAGAAGGAAAATATATTGACGATTCAGGAATGCTTTGGTGAATTTTATTTATAAATGTAAAAAGTACAACTTCTCTTTTTAGCACTTCAGAATAGAGCAGAATCATACATTTAATTTTACTTTCCAATAAATTGTTACAGTCTTCTTAATGGAACTAATTGCCCAGTGTTTGGTTGCAAAACTGTTTTTGAGGGATGTTGAGTGCAGTCTTCTATGGTGACTTTTTCCTGTACCTGAAGATGAGTAAAAATAAAAGTAACTCTGAAATACACATTTATCTTGAATACAGTACAAAACCACTAGCAGGGTTAATAATTCAGGAAGACTGAGTGAAGGAACTGACCCTGTGTATGTAGTAGTAAAGCTGTTGCCCCAAGCCTTCATTTCATGTGACTGGAATTTCAACAAATGATACCTGAGTGCTCTCTAAGAGTTCCCCATACTAATCTGTCTGGTTTTCTCAGGATTTGTGCTTTTCTTTTTTTCTTTTTACTTTTTTTTTTTTCTTTCCCCCTAGCCCATGTATAATTTGCATATTTTTCATGTACTGAGAGAATGGAAATGCATTTTTAAGATTTTAGTGAAGATCCTTAGTGTTGATTTGCAGTACAAATTTCTCTGGCATTGTGAAGGAAATTGAGACTCCTCTGTGATTCTAAAGGAGCAGGGAGCATTTGGAGTTGAGGGTTGCTGCTCTGTATTGTTGTTGGCAGACCTGTTACATGTTTTCCAATTCTTCGGTTTGGCTGTGGTCCAGGATCTGTTGTTCTTCATCACAGGAAGTAATTCCATTACCTTTTACCAGTATTTGATAAGGTTTTTTTAGACTTAAGAATAACTGTGCCTCCTTCTGACAACTATTACTAGTGTGATAATCCATAGCCACGGAAGTTCAGCTTTGGAAACATGTCACTGCACGAATGAGCTTGCCTGAAATTTCAGAGGTTCCTGGAAGAAAATAACATGCTATCTCTATGCCATCTATTACGTCTTTCAGTGAAAGTTAAGATAAAATTTTATGCCGAAGATCAAATATTTCTTAGCTAACACGAATTGAATGAAGTTTTTATGGCTACCAAGAGACACCACCAAGCTCCGTTACTGTGTAATCTGTAAATGAAGGAACCATCCTATCAAGGGCATAATTAACTGTTTTCTTTGTTTAAACAGCAATACTGTGCACAAATACAACCACTCAAAAATAACCCCATAGAGAACAAGTACAGTTTGTATTAGTGTTCTGATGGCTTCACATGAAACAGTTTTCCAATTTCATCAACATACTGAAAAAGAGTAATAGTTATTCTGTTGAAGTTGGGAAGTTGCATAGTTTTTCTTGAATAGATGAGGCTGTGCATACTATCTATACAGTGTTACTGCATAGCAGAGTTAATGAAGCTGTTAGCATGATCTGTCATGCCAGAAAAGATCCTGAAAATAATTAGAAAGTGACTGTGAATATTTAGGTAGGGTACATATTAGATATGCCGCATTGTCTTGCAGAAGGTACAAGTTTGCATGTAAAAATATTCAATGACCTCTAGCAACTACTGTATTTAATTCAGAAATATGGACTGCATGAAGTCTGTTAAGCTCCCAGTGTCATCCTATTTTAGTAAAAGGCATGAGCTGCTATGATATACTGCTTATCAGGTGCATACAGTATTCACAAAAAAAAAAAAAAAGGCAAACATGATTTTTTTTGTTGTCATTGTCATAAGAGAGCTGTCAACATAATTTTCCAAATGGATTTGGTAGGTGCATGTCTATCAATTTACGCATTTTTATCATGTGTGTTAATTAAATACTGTGGAAAAAAAAGAGACAAAAGCACATTTTAGATGGGCAATATATGCATCAGCTAATGGGGATGTGTAGGTTAAACCGAAAAATGAAAAAATAATAAGAAGGGGAATTAAGGTTGCTGCAGGAATAACAAATTTTAATGATGTGTGTTTAGAATGTTAGTTCCATTAATGATGACAAATTGCAAGGGGTGTTTTCATTATCTGCAAGTTCAGATCACCTTATCTTTATCTGATGGGGAGAAAAAGCAAATTGGTGGATATCATTACATCTTCTCATTGTTTTGCCTTTAACTGCAGAGAGAAATTATAGCTAACTTGCTACATGCAT
This sequence comes from Streptopelia decaocto, assembly GCF_964273445.1. NCBI lineage: Eukaryota > Metazoa > Chordata > Aves > Columbiformes > Columbidae > Streptopelia > Streptopelia decaocto. Next base: position 89,653,573 of record NC_138663.1, read on the forward strand.
CTCAAGATTATTTACTTAAAGTTGCTTAGGGATACATGAAGATTTCAAAAAGCTATTTAATGTGGGTACTTGGGAGTAAAGAATTAATTAGACCATTTCCTATTTAGAAGGTAGATATTAAGAATACATTGTAGGATTAAGCTTTTACATATAGTGAAACAGAGCTTAAATTCACTGAAAGAAACGTTAACTTTCTAGAATTAAATGAAATGGAAACCATGGTGAAATTCTCAAGAACTCTGAAACTCAGCACTATGGGGTCAATGTTTTATTAGTTTTAAATTATTTTAAGATAATTCTTTTTTTTTTTTTCCCTACTATAAAACAGCACAAAAAATTAATCTTGCAGGAGACATATTACATTATCAAAATGTAATGCTCAGAGGATTATGACATGCATACTGGAGAGCTTTTTAATGGTGTGGTCAGATGATCACTTGTGATTGCATCAACACTGTTTTTGTAATTACCTATCCCTTGTCCAGCCTACAGTAAGCAATCTCTGGTGTCCTGCAGTGCAAGGAAAAAGGTTACTTAAAGCAACACTGAAGGCCCCACTCAGTTGGACAAAACCTGTTAAAGTCATTTTGAAGATCATTACTGTGGTCACAAGCAAGTGTCTGCCCCACAAATACCTGTCACGACAAATGAGCCTCTCAGTTTTGCGGTAGCAGTGTACAAATTACACAATGGGTAACTGAGGAGAAAATGGTGGTTTTGTGCTTGTGGTCAGAATTCTGCTCCAATGCTGTTTTAATACTGGGGTTTTTTTCTACCTTTAGCATATCTCAGTGTTAGGTCACTTTTGTTAAACAAAGACACTGCATTAAAGCACAACAGGATGGTTAGCCCATCAGTTCTTCCTTAATCAGAAGTCTGATTTTGTTTAATTTTGAGTAAGTGGGTAAAAAGCCCTAGGAGAGGGCAATGCCTGAATGCTAAATAACAACTATTAAGAAAAAATACTGATATGTTAATATCCAAATCTTTTATAGTCTTCTTGCTGTTCCAATGAGAATTTACTCAATGCAAACAGATAATTTATGATCAATGGGTAAGTTATAGGATAAATATGTGTCACTAAACAAAATTGATTAAAAAGAAGCAAAGGTCATTTTGTTTAGTACTCTACAGGTATAGTGAAGAAAAATACACAGGAAATGAAATTGTGAGGTGAATTTGATATATTAGTAGTCTACACCTGCCTCTTTCTTTTTTTTTTTTTTTTTTTTTTTAATATGAAAGCAAAAGAACATCCTAGTAGCACAGCAATTGCAGTATTGCCTGGACTAGGAACAGAGCACAGGCTTTGTACTGAAGTCCCAGACCCTCCAAACTGGAGTTTGTCAAGCTTACTTTGTCCGAACTGCCTAGAGTTTTGCTTTCATTTGTTTAGGTGTCATAGCAATTTTCCTAACAGTCAGGAGGCTATGCCTAATTTGTTTTACTTTGCACAGAATCACAGACTCATAAAGGTTGGAAGTGGGCTCTGGAGGTCATCTAGTCCAACTCCCTGCTCAAGCAGAGCCAGCTAGAACATGTTGCTTAGGACAGTGTCCGGTCAAGTTCTGAATATCTCCAAAGATGGAAACTCCACAGCCTCTTCAGGCAACCTGCTCCAATATTTCACCAGGCTTACAGTCAAAAGAATTTTGTCTTACGTTGAAATGGAATTTCCTACATTTCATTTTGTTCCCATTGCTTCTTGTCTATTTACTGGATACCTCTGAGAAGAGTCTGGCTCTGACTCTTTTCTCCTCTCAGTAGACTTTTATGTACATTGATAAAATCTGAACCTTCTTTCTGTAGGTTGGACAGTCCCAGCCCTCTCAGCCTCTCCTTGTATGACAGATGCATCAGTTCCTTCGTCATCTTTTGGGGCCTGAGCTCACTTCAGTATGCTCATGTCTCTTGTACTGGAGAGCTGAGAGCTGGATCCAGCATTAAGACTGAGCTCACCAGTGCTGAGCAGAAAAGGTTCACCTCGCTTGACCTGCTGGCAATGTTCTCCCTAGTGCAGCCCAGGGCGCTCTTGGCCTTCATTGCTGTGAGGGTACATTGCTGGCTCAAGATCAGCTTGGTGTCCACCAGGACCCACAGGTCCTTCTCTGCAGAGTTATGTATGTAGTTGGTCAGACCACAGAGTGTACTGGTGCCTGGGATTTTTTTATTCCAAGGTACAGGACTTTGCATTTCCTTTTGCTTATCTTTGTGTGGCATAGCCATGATTTTTACACGGACAGTAACAATAAGAAGTTATTCTGTGTAGACTGAAATATTTACGGTATTATAACAACAAAATTATCTCCTTTTCTCTCTCTGTAATAATTAGATGTGATTTAATAATAATTGATTAAACTATTAACTATTTCAGGCATAATAACAGTACATTCTTGACTTTATGTATAAGGTATGTTTTTAGCCTACAGCAGGCTTTTGATTGTAATGTGTCTCTGTGATCCCCCTTTTTATATAGACATCTTTGTTGACCCAAAGCACTGTTCAGAAACCAGAAAGTTAGTTCAAGCCTACATCTCCTTTTGTTCCTACTTGAAAGAGAAAAAAGCTGTGTTACTGCTTTTACATGTTTCCTTCTAACCGTAACTGAATATACTCTCAGTTCTATAATTGTGCCCGGTTCCATTAGTGTCTGTGGGTGGGAAGATGCATGTCCTCTGAAGAAATTCCTTCTGCTACTCTATCTGTAAGATTAATTCTATGTTGGCATGTAGGAACTCAAATACTTAGTTCATTCTCTGCTTATTCAGGCTTGGTGGAGACAACACGATGTTTGTGGGATGTTTCTAAGTTCCATCTCAGAGCAAAACTGTCTTATTACACCCTTAGATCTTTTCTCTCTCCCCTCTGGTAAAGAATCACACAGAATAACAGAATGTTTGGGATTGGAAGGGACCTTGAAAGATCATCTAGTCCAATCCCCCTGCTAGAGCAGGAACACCTAGATGAGGCTACACAGGAATGTGTCCAGGCGGGTTTTGAATGTCTCAGGAGAAGGAGACTCCACAACCTCCCTGGGCAGCCTGTTCCAGTGCTCCGTCACCCTCACCATGAAGAAGTTTCTTCTCAGACTTAAATGGAATCTCCTGTGTTCCAGTTTATACCCATTGCCCCTTGTTTTATCATTGGTTGTCACCGAGAAGAGCCTGGCTCCGTCCTCGTGACACTCACCCTTTATATATTTATCAACATTAATAAGGTCACCCCTCAGTCTCCTCTTTGCCAGGCTAAAGAGACCCAGCTCCCTCAGCCAGATGGGGTCTCACCAGGACAGAGTAGAGGGGAAGGAGAACGTCTCTGGACCTACTAACCACCCCGCTTCTAATACACCCCAGGATGCCATTGGCCTTCCTGGCCACAAGGGCACAGTGCTGGCTCATGGTCATCCTACTGTCCACCAGGACCCTCAGGTCCCTTTCCCCTACACTGCTCTCTAACAGGTCATTCCCCAACTTATACTGGAACCTGGGGTTGTTCCTGCCCAGGTGCAAGACTCTACACTTGCCCTTGTTACATTTCAGACCTGTTAAGGTCTCGCTGGATGGCAGCACAGCCTTCTGGCCTGTCAGCCACTCCTCCCAGCTTTGTGTCATCAGCAAACTTGCTGATAGTGCACTCTATTCCCTCATCCAAATCATTGATGAATATATTGTATAGTACTGGGCCCAGTACTGACCCTTGAGGGACTCCACTAGATACAGGCGTCCAACTAGACTCTGCCCCATTGACCACAACTTTCTGGCTTCTTTCCTTCAGCCAGTTCCCAGTCCACATCTCTACCTGATCATCCAGTCCACACTTCCTCGATTTAGCAGCAAGGATACTGTGGGAGACTGTGTCAAATGCTTTACTGAAGTCAAGGTAGACCACATCCACCACTCTGCCATCATCCATCCATCTTGTTATATCATCATAAAAATCAATGAGGTTGGTCAAGCACAACTTCCCCGTGGTGAAGCCATGTTGACTGCCCCTAATGACCCTTTTATCCTTGATATGTCTTGAGATGGCACCAAGGATAAGTCGTTCCATCAGTTTCCCAGGGATGGAGGTGAGGCTGACCGGTCTATAGTTACCTGGGTCCTCCTCTTGCCCAGTCCTCAGGTACCTCTCCCATTTCCCACGGTTTGGCAAAGATGACGGAGAGTGGTCCAGCAATGACCTCAGCCAGGTCCCTCAGTACCCACAGGTGCATCTCATCCGGACCCATGGATTTATAGGTGTCCAGATTGCTTAATTGCTTCCTAACCCAGTCCTCATCAACTAAAGCAGACTCCTCCATTGTCCTGCCTTCCTCTGGGGCTTCAGGGGTACAGGGCTCCTCAGGACAGCTTCTGGCAGAGTAGACAGAGACAAAGAAGGCATTCAGTAACTCTGCCTTCTCTGTACTTTCTGTCACCAGGGCACTCACCTCGTTCATTGGTTGGCCTACATTGCCTCTCATGCATATGCCTTATAAAATGCAAATGCATATGCCTTATAAAATAATACTACACTATATGTCTTATAAAAATGTTTTAAAAGCCCTGACATAACCAATGTTAAATGAAATAAAACAGAAAAATAAACTAAGTAAAGGGCATAGGTTAATATTACAAAAGAATAAACATGGAGTTTAAAGCTATTGTAGACTAATCCTCTGTATTTAAATTAAAATTTGCAAGGGTGGCAGGTATTGTAAATGGTGTAATTTCTACTATATTTTTCCTTTTTCCTCTGTTAAATTCTGATCTCAGCTAAATTCTATCTCTGAGCTATCCAGAAGAAGGTAGCCCCTGTTGTTTTGTATGCAAGAGCTGATTATGACAGACTTTGTGATTGAACAGCACATATCACAGCAGATTTGGAAATATCATCCTGCACAATATAACTGATTAAAATAAAAATATCTGACACCATCTTTGTACTCATACCACAGTCAAGTCTTTTCCCCTGATGTTCTGCTTACTGCAATCTGCTTTTTCGGAAACAAATGCACAGAACTGAGATCCCTAAAGAAAAACGCTGTGTGAATTAAAAAATCCTAGTGCTGCCTCCATCCAGATGAAGGGAAAAAATGGTGGCAGCTTTAATATCTAAGAATATGAAAGTATAAGGAAATTTGCAGAAAGAAGCAAGAAGGATACTTCTGTCTTTGAAGGCATGTGAGGCACAAATATCCATTACTTATAATATTCATCATGGTAGAATAAATTACGGTGGAGAAGCTGGATAGGGGAAAGAGGAAAATTAAAATATGTCAACTCAACGGAACAGTGAACATATGCTACATGCTGAAGATAATAAAGAATATGATTCTGCTGTTGTCCTAAAAAATGGTAAGTAAAAGAAAAAAAAAACACACACACTAGTATATTAAAAAGGTTAAAGACTTGATTTTTTCAGGGTAACACATGGTAAATACAGCAATTGAATTATATCAGAGGGCATCCATTCTGTGCCGTGAAATATATTATGCAAAGGCTTTTGACCTTTAAGAAAATGTGTTGATGATTTTCCTCTGCATACAGAAAAATGTCAGCATAGGTGTAAATAAATGTCATTAACTTTGTTTTTGTATTCAGGGTATATCCATAAGGACCAAGATGTGCTGGTATTCAGACACCTGAATGGAGAGCATTTGAACCACTCGTTAACCCTCCCAGTTCACTTGTCTGCTCAGGCTGTCTCAGAGGTGTCAGCCTCTCACATCACCAAAGAAATGAGTTCTTATCAGGTCTATACAAAATGTGGATGCACGTGGTTTTACTACTAAAGCTGCATGCATCACATGCATTCGTATCATGTTTTGAACAACGGCTTTCCCAGGGACCTCAAAAAGTCCAGTTTCAATTTTCAGTTTTATCAATTGAAACATACATGTATGAAAATTAAAAAATGTTGAAACAGCACTGTTTGTTTTGATATAGGAGTATATGTCTATATACTTCATCCTCTAGAGGATGCATTTTCAGGCCAAAACCTCTTTTTGAATGTTTCCTGTTTCAGAGTGTCACCCTATTCTAAGCAAAACATTATGGTCCAGTTAATAGAAAATAATGTCCCTTCATAAACCGGATACTGAGAACATTTCTATGATCCATATTTCTATCTGTTCTATAGTTGCTTTCACCAAAGGGAGAAGGGAAATATAGTGTACTTAAGATGCTGGGAGAGAAGCTGATGGTAGTTCTTAAAGAAGCTGAGCTGCAGTCTGTCCTGCTGTTCCAAATATGTCTCTTTAAGTCCAAGCAGGGCAGTCCAAAAATACTTTATTTCAAGAACTCACAAATGTTCCTATATATTTTCACCATTTTATATGTTGAAAATCCAATCTGTTTTTCATGGTACACTGTTATCAAGTAACTAAAGAATATTTCCTCCCTCCCAAAACAGAGTTAGCATTGGTATGCAACTTTTCAGTGTTTTAAAAATGTATTTTTATTCCTTAGTTTTGCAGAAGTGTTCCTGAGAGTAAATGTTATTGCTTTAATAATAACAATGAACAGAAATAAATGCCTGCAGGCAACTTAGGTTTCATCAGTATTTTCATACAATTTAACCATGATTGATTGCATAAATTGTTGACAATTGCAGGCACGCAGCGTATTTAAAAATTAGGTCACTTGTATAGATGTAGGAGCCAAATTTAAGCATCCAAGCTGAAGAAAAGTTCATGAAGGTGCTTAATTACATCTTGCATACTAGCCTGTCTCAGAAAACTGGATGCTCAAAGGGTGACCCCATAGATTCCTCATTCTTTGGATCTTTGATTTCAGTAGCAATACGAAGATCACTAAGGAGTCATAAGAGGAAGTCTCTGCAGAACTAAATACATCATAGAAATCCCCTAAACCACATCAGATTGTACCAGGGCTTATAATTTTGCTTCTTTCTGATGCATCTCAGTAACTTTCAGAATGCTGCCTTGACATCCTACACTGTTACATTATGAAGCTGCATAAATATTCAACAAATTTGTTGGTAGAACTATATTGGGATTTTTTTTTTTTTTTAATAGCTCATTGACACATTTTGTACCATACTATTGAGAGATTAATAAGAGACTCAATGATGGAAGACTTTATAATAGCTGCTTTGTAGCCATTTATAAATTGTAATGTCTTTCAGTGCATGATTCAATATGAATTTAGTTTTAAAATGTGTTATGAAAAAATGTTTTCCCATTCTGACCTAATTTTCAGGCATTAATAACCAAACCATTCACTTTACATCAAGAGCACCTTCTACCGTGAACACAATGGTTCTGGAAATAATGCATTTTACCTTTGCTCTCCACTTACGTGATGAAGCCTATGTAGTTTTGGAGCATACAAAAACAATAGAATGCTGTCCAGGAATATTTTCCTTTCGGGGCTCTGAGGGAGTCAAGATCACCAGGCAGTGTGTTGTAACAATAATGGATATTGCCTGGAGGATAAGTGGAGATTGAAGTGGAAGTTGATTAGATCCTGCAGGACAATCTCTCACATGTACACATGTGCTTATAAATATGTATGTGCATATATACCTCAGACAGATGTACACACGCATACGCAGCTGTGGGTGAAATATCTTAGTATGTGCAAGAACACTAAAAATACATCAATAATCACTGATCTTTCTGAAACTTCTGCATTTTAATGAATGCTGTTAAAATATGCTTAATTCTAAGGCATATGGTACTTAGTATGACTTGTAAAAAAGTTTCAATGATGTATCACTATCTTTTTCTTCAAGGGGGATAAGATCTTGGTCTTTGTTATGTCATTTGGCTGTCCTGAAGTCAATTATTTATGTTGGTTTAAAAATCTAGTTTAGAAATATTGCTAACTATCATTCCTTAGTGACCATTGACAATGATTCTGCCAAATTATACAGTGAACCTGGTTTTCAAAATGATGTAGACTGTATTTTTTAGAGTTTAAATTAGTGGTTTATAAGAAATCCTTAAAGGTTTTTAGAGTTTAGATTTGGATAAAAGTCAGAAAATCAAGCTTAGCTGAATTCTTTGGTGTACAACCAAGCTGCAGATTGCATGCTTGAAGAAAACATTGGGGAATTCGCTTTAATGAATGTTGTGTGACTACCCATGCAAAGCAGATTGGATCAGTAGAGTTCAGTGCTGTGCTCCTCAGTATTTTGATTCAGAGATTTTTGAGTACACAGTGAAAAATTTTTAAGGAGTAACCTTCAAGATTTATGAGAATATTACATTTTATCCTTCCTTTCAGTCTTCAGAGCTCAAAGGTGTTGCTGCAGTACATGACAAATCCATCTGCAGGTTAGAAATAATCACAAAGTGTTCAGTGGAGCTGAACCTCCATGCAGGACTGCTGGTGAGGAACATGTTCTACTATTCTCTGCCCAGTTGCAGAACTACATTGTAGTCATATAGGAGAGCTGCTGGCTGTGATAGCCTATATCTTTGAGCTGCTTCAGATTTTTTTTTTTATAAGATATTTGTCTGTTGAAAAAAACCCAGTTCATCAAAATCAAGACCTGTCTCAAGAAAAGGTCAACTTTAACGAACAACTTTCCCTTTAGGAAAAAGTATCAAAAAGGGTAGAAACTGCTCTTCTCTCACTATAGTAGCCTTAAAAAAAATACAAAATAATTACCTGATCAGAATTTACTTTGACATTCAAGTTAATGTGTAATGAAATACAAATATTTTAGAATTGGCTGAATGTTTTTCTGTTAGACACAGAATTTTGTTTTATTCTTGGTTCTCAGAAGTGTCACATTTTAACTGTTCTCTGTTCTATGGGCTTTCCCTTTTTAAATTTCCCAAATATCTTTGTAATTTTCCAATTATATTACAGTTGAAAAGATCCAAATTTGGTAAAATATCAGGCACAGAAAATAGACTACCTACCTAGGGATATGGCTTACTGGAGATACACCAAACATATGCGATTCCCTTTTTGGTACTGGGTAAAATCTCTTCTACATGCAGTAAACACTGTTGTTCAGAATTGCATTTAATTACTGTTCAATAGAGCATGTGTAACTTTTGTGATGGATTTGTGTACTTCTTGTGTCTTCTAAAATCTAGAACAGAGGAAGACATCTTTGATTTTTTTTTTTTTTTAACGAATGGTTCTGATTTTTCTTAATATCCATTCAAAGTATTTGGTATAGAGTGCAAGGGAAAAGAATCCTGAGTTGGGAGTAGAAAATAAGGAAGCTTTTTCCTCCAGACCAAGATAAAATTATTTTAGTCTTAGACTCAATTGGAAAAAACTAACAACTGTTATACAGATGAGTTTAACCATTTGAAGGAGTTCCCTTGCCCAAGAAGATAATAGCATGGCAACTTGAATCATAATCTTGAGCTTTAGGTAGCTTTTCAGATCTCTTGAACCAGAAGATGAAGCGTAAAGCCTGGAACTGGATTCAAAGCAGAGGTGAGGGTTGAAAAGATGTCTGCTACTGTGCTCCCATGGCAGAAAGTGCAAAAAGCTTCATCTCAAGGAATGTACCGTGGCTGTAGACTAAGGAAGAAATTAGGAAAGTCTGAATAATGAAAAGAAAAAGGGGAGGCTCAGAGTACATAGCTCATTTTATCAAAGCCACAGTTCAAGAAATTGTTTCACAGAAACTCATGAGTTTCCCTCATAAGAGTGGGAAAATCAGTCTGACATAGGACTCTCAAATGAGACTTTGATGGATGTCAGCTACAAGCTCAAACTACTGTTTTGAACAATCTTTCTGTTTGCATTGTGTTATGCTTAATAATTTATGGAAAGGGACAGAAAAGATAGCAATGAAGGTTCCAGGGTTTGGTTTGGGGGTTGGAAATTTTTAATAAAAATAACACTGACAAAAAAATCTCTAAAGGAACCATTCAGATATCATCTGGTGTGCAGCCAAACCAACATTGCTGGTTCTTGGAAACCTTTAGGTTTTATTCTCTGTAGTGCATTTAATACTATTTTACAGCTGTCTAAGAGCAAAAGGGCTATAAGAATTAGAAGAAACTGGCAAGTGCAGACAGAAATATTTAACATTGAAATTTGCTGATTAGAAAACACTTTTTCACACAGAGAACAATGTGATATTATGCACTTTCAAGCTGTCAAAATAGAAGTTCTTGCAGCTGATTGTTGGATGCAATTTTGTAAGAATAGGTTCAAATGGAATGAAGTCTACTTGTAAGTTGTGCTTGTGCAACTAGATAAATGTTCTTTGATATCTTGATTTTCATTTATTTTGCACTAGAGAGCAAAAAGGACATCTAAGAAATTTACTTCCTTATTGTAGGAGGGCTTTTTCCTCAAAACCCTTTACTCTGCCACTGTACACCTGCTTAGTCTAGTGTAAATTAGTGAACAGAAATGGTTTGGAAAACCAGTGTAATATTAGATTAACACTCAAAACTTAAAATCACAGGTTTAATAGAAGAACTTTTCCTTTAAATACCAACTGCTTAATAGGTTTGACTTGGTAAATACCATTTAACTGCAAATTAAATGCATGTTCCTACACATTATTTGCTAATTACGGTTAATATAGTAGACCCAGAAGTAATTACCTTCAACAAGAACAGAGGTTGTAAAAGACAAAAATAATCTTCTATTTACATGTAACAGGGTGTATTCAGTGTTAATCTTCTTCCACTACCCACTACTTAACTTATAAATAAATGATCAATGATTTCAATGCAAGAAAGGACTAACTCAATATCTTTCTTGTATAAAAGAAGCATTATAAATTTGTTTGGTTATAAATTCACTAAACACAAAAATTAAGAAGGCAAATGATGCATAGAGCCAAATTAAAATGAAATGTGGGAAATAATTAAAAATTAATGTGCTTTAAATTTCATTCTAAGTCATTTACCTCTCATGGTAGTTTTATTGCTAATTCAGGAAAGCAAACGGATGAACCAGGAAGAATACTTATTTTACCCTAAGCGACATGGTGATATAAAAGAAGCAACATTCAAACATGAACTGTTGTTGAGAGTTAGTATTAAGGCATGATACAATATCAAGATAATATGACAAATCCTTAGAATGTGTGACAGGGCAATTGCATGTGAATTACAACATGGAGATGCGGTGTCACTGTGATTGACTTGTTTTGTTTTTATTTGCTGTACCTTAGAGTTTTATTAGCAAATACAAGATTGAAGACGCATATTTTGCTATTGAAAACAGCTGTATAGATGAGTTTACAATCCAAGTCTCCTATTCAGAAGCACAGCCTGCTCTATTAAAAAGCTTTGACATTTCAGTGAATAAAGCCTTTGCATTAGAGATGCAATACTAACAAATGAAATCTTGACACTTGGAATGCGTTAGTCTTTGTTCTAAACTTGGAAGACTGGGGTCGTTGTTTGCCAGCTAATGCAGCTCAACCAAGTTGTGGGAATAGACAGAGTTGAAGCAGGGTAGAGACTGAATAATTATCAATGTGTCATAAATAGAGTGGAAACTAGTACTGGTGTCCGTAATAGGAATGAAGGAGAAAGTGCCAATGATATCTTACATGCATTACCTGGTTGTAAAAGTCGTCATCATTTTCATGGCATTCCTATTGCACTTACATATTTTAGCAGTGGCAATAAGAAGGAAAATAGCATTTATCATTTAATGATGTCTGAGGTGAAGGTTTAAAGTGTCCTGAGAGAAGAAGGTTGGGATTCTGTGCAACTTGCTCAGGATTGAGGAGAATTCTTTGGTCTTTTCAATCCTGAGGGGAAACAGGAATTTACTGAAGATGTCAGGCCCCCAAAGCTCATAGTTTCACCTCTCTGCCCAACAATGCTTTAGACTATCCCTGTGGATGGGTCTTGATAGATAAAGGTCTGTTGCTGAATTAGTCAGGCTCAAAGGAATCTCAAGGCCTCTTCGAGAAGCTGAATTTGCTGTGAGAAAGAGGAGCATTCCACAATCACCGGGGTCCTGGCGTGGCGTGAGTCATCGGACGTATCATCAGTGAGACTTCAGAGCACGGACAGCCCACGATACTCATTTAACAAATCCATGCTTGGAGCGTGGACGCGTGATTAGAATGTGGTTACATATATAAGGAGACTTGTTTCTGTAATAAATGGCTTAGCGTGATTCACATTGAATCGACTGGTTTTGCTAAGTCCTTATCTCGCTCTAACAAATGGTGACCCCGACGTGATACTCTGAACGGCGTACCACTGAAGTTGGGGAAAAGCCTAGAGCAGACCCAGCCGGAGGTGGATCAGCTGGACTGAAAACCGGGCAGAGGGTACGGACGCTCCGCGTTAATTGAAGAAGTCACCGTAAAGGGTGAGCGGCTGGGAGCGGGAGGAGGGGAGAGTGAAGTTATGGGGCAAAATAAATCCTCTGAGGACGAAGCCATAGTTAAACTCCTCCTGCCTATTGTCTCTATGAGAGGACTTAAATAAGAAGAAAGTAACATATGTAGACTATTAATTCGGTACAGAATTAATGGCTACCCAGGAGAAAACGAGAAGGCTTTTAAACGTTAACTTTGGGATGATAAAGGGCAGAAATTATGGAATAAGGTCAACAATGGAGATGATAAAGAAACTAAATCATTAGTGACTACATAGAAGCTTAAAATTTCCACCTTAAAAGACTTTAAGGCCGAGCGGGCTACCGTTGCCAGAATTTTTCCAGTGTTGCAGCCTGATAACAAACCTAAAAATGACTGTGAAGTTTACCCGGATCGTGTCTTTTGACCCCCTCCCCACTCCATCCCCTGTTGTGCCGTCCCCCCGATGATACAGCAGTCTGGGGCGGGGGGAGGAAAAATGCCGAGCGGGTGGTCTCCTGTACCGTCATCTAACCCTGCTGAGAACAGCAAGTCCAGAGGATTGGAGTCAGACAACTTGCTCAAAGAACCTGTGACAGATGAGAATGCTAAAGTCGTAAACAAGTGTACTATCAGTCCTTTTACCAATTTTACCAATCTGCTTTTACTGTCTTTCAACCCTCTAACTCCTACGAAAGTGCAGAAGGAGTCGCCGGATGAGAACTGGGCAAAAGAACTCTGTGAAATGTAACAGCTATAGATCATTTAGGACAGAACAATGTGGATTCTTTGAAAGGGGCAGGTATCCCACAACTCCTGGAAGAGACACTAATTGACACACTGCAACTACAGACACGATAAATTTCTGAAATCCTGAGGTAGTCAACAGATCTTGCATATCAAGCTATGAGAGAGGTGTCTGAAACCAACAAAACAGCCAAATAATTTGCAACTGTTAATCAGGGTCCCAATGAGAATTACATGCAATTTATTGACTATCTTCAAGAGGCCATCAGTAAGCAGGTTGAAAACTTAGAAGCTAAGAAAGCACGAGTGTTGAGATTAGCAGTAGAGAATCTAATGTTTGCTATCAACATGTTATTTGCAAGTTTTACAGTACATATTATGTGCTCCTGTGTATTGCCTCTCTGAAAATCAAGCAGCTTGTCAGAAATGTGAGTTAATTGTTTTCAAGCAGACCTGTGCATTCCACCCCCCCTTCCCCCTTCCCCCTTCCCCCTTCCCCCTTCCCCCTTCCCCCTTCCCCCCCCACCCCCTCCCTCCCTCCCTGTTCTCAAGGCTTTTACTTGCAAGATGGGGTCAGGAATAATTGTTTTCAGTTGTGTTCCTAAAAAATCAGTTTTGGGAGGTGTTTTAAAACTTGGGAAAGCACTCGGAATTATAAGGAAGGAAGATCTTGTTAAATATTGAAATCAGTGTTGGCTGCTAAGTGTCCGGAGAATAGAATCTTGTTGCAATTAATGTTGTTTTTGAGGCCAGCAGAGCAGGACAAAATAAATCTCTACAAGAAATCATTAAATCATTTCAGACAGTTTTACAGGCGGGGCGATTTGAACTTCAACAAGCTGAGAGAGAGTTAACTGATAACACACAGGTCACAGCAAACTTGTTAGAGTCTGCAAGATGCTTTCCTTATTAACCTGTTTTCTTTGTGGGTATCTGTTTAAGTATGTTGCAATTTTAGTAGGTCTGTGCTATATGGTACGATAAGTTCACAGCCTGTTAAATCATGAGAATCCATTGACTCAAAATGTGCATTTTGTGATAATTCAGAAGATCATGAGTAATTTAGTTCTTTACTGCGTGAATGTGATCGTAAAATTTTGCGTGTGGTAGCTGTTATTTTTCTCTCCAGCATGCTAGCTTTACTCCAGCATTCAGACTTGCGCAACTCTGTGACAGGCTGTCTTTCATGTCGGTGCACTAAATTTGGCTTTTTCGTATGCACATCAAGTAAAGAATCCAGGTTTTGGAATAACAGTTGTAGCGCACCAGATGAGACACTGAAAACAAAACAAAGCAAAAAAGATGGCCTTGCTCAGTCCGGCGGGGGGGGCCGATGGGCTCCGGCGCGCACTGATCTGTTTTGTCAGGGAGACCCAGAAGTACCTCCACCTGGCTGAGCAGTGAGCGGCCCAAAGGTGCAATGCAAAAATTGAGATATTGTCTTAAATTAGTGTGACTGTGATCCATCTGCATATTTGAACTGGGTATTTGGTTTTCACATCTGAGCTCAGTATTTTGGTTTGCATATTCATATTTGGTACCAAAAGAATCTTTTCTGGGGAGATAATTACAAAATGGGAACCGGTTCCACTGCTAAAATTCCACCTTGCTCCCCATTAGGATGCATCCTTACACATTAGAGTAAAGGCTTATATTGTTAGAAAAGCATTTAAATTGTTAAAATGCTATGATAGATGTGAATTTAGAAGAGGTTGTATTTAAAAGTTGCTAGAATATTAACTGATTTAGATTTAGGAAAATAGAATAATGGATTGATGTTTATTATACTGGTTTATACTGTTTTTTGACATCTCTAAATTGTAAAAGGTAAATGGAGCTAAGGAATGTAACTATTGCTGAGCTACTTGAAATTGCATATAAAGTGTATTATGGCTGGAATGAAAGGGGAAAACAAAAGATCAAAACATCCCAGGCCTGTGTGCAGCTCATTGTAACTGAGAAGTTTCCCAGAGCCTCCCACTTCGTACCAGCCATTATGCCAGCTGCGTGACCTTGGTTATCTCTAAACTGCAGCACGAAGAGAAAGAAAAACAAAAATGGAAAAACCTGGCTGCCTGCTTTTAAAGCAGTGAAAGGGGGGTTCTCTCTCCCCCCCCACTGCAGCGATGTAATACTGAATGGAGCAGTCCGAGGGTGAAGTTTAAAGGCATCCTTAGCAGACCCATAGTTCTTAGCTACTACTGTGAAAGAATCTTGTAAAAAAATATATGCTAAAACCCCATAAGCATTCATGGCCTACATGGATTCTTTGCCTTTACTCCATACTCAAATAGCCATCAGAAACCATCTTTCATTCAGAATTGATAAGGAAAAGTTGGTGCCCCCTGATGCTACCTTTTTTGATTCACTAATTCTCTGATGAATATTTAATCTAAACCAAGACTGTTGGCTTTAATATACTGTTTGCAATAAGACTGATGGAGAAACTGATTTTTTGCCAATATCTTCCTTCCTTGGCATTATTGACCACTGCTTCAATAAAACTCACAGCTAGGAGGCAGAGATTTCTTATCAAGTTGACATTTGAAATCGGAAGTTCCCTCCATTAAGAGAACAGAATTACTATCAGCTTTTTATTGTCTCACTAAACCATCAATGCCCACTTCTTTCATCTGATCGTTTCATAGAATTATATAGTAATTTAGTTTAGAAAAACTTCTGAAGGTCATCTGGTCCAACTCCCCCACTCAGAGCCTTGACAACTCTGAGGTTATATCACATTGTTTGACAAGTTAAAATTTGAAAAATGCCACAGAAGAAGATTTTATAACCTCGTTGGGCAATCCGTCCTGGTGTTTGTCTGTCCTCATAGTGATTTTGTTTCTAATCTCATTGGACTTTCCTGTATTGGAACTTCTGTATGTGGTCCAAGGGTCTTGCAATGTGAATGTCAAATAGAACCATCTGTTTAATTTGAATGAAGGTTGTCTTGCATCTTGGGGAAGTGAGAAAAATTTAGTTAAAAATAACTTCTACATTATTTTCAACTGTGATAGTGATTCCAAGTTCTAAGACAAGAATGTGAAGAAATACACTACTGTGATCTCATAGCTACTTTTGACAATTACCTCAACTTTTTGATATCCTACAAGCCTGTAGGTATCTTCACTGGTAGAAAACCAATGCTTTTCTCAAAATATAGACCAGCTGGTATTTCTCATCTAATTGCAGGATATTGAATGAGTCATGTGTAGGTTTTTGTAAAGAACCCTTTTAGTGAGAGATTTGCCACACCATGGGTAATGTTTACATGGTTTTGTTGGTTTATTAATTTTATTCTTCATATAAATATACTTAAGGGGTAAAACTTCATAGTTCTTTCTCTATTAGCTGTCTGACTGAATCATTCAAACTGACCTGTATGATTGATTTTGTAGTTGTGGCAGCATGAACATTTTTATTTGTCCATCTATCTAGTTCTGTCTCTTTAACTCCTGCAGAATTACTACGTGACCTTTGAGTGTACTAGGAAAAGTGACTACCCACTCTGGGTAGATGTGAATAGTTTATATTGAAACACTCTGCTCTCAGCTGTGGAAATATTATCACAGCCATCAAGCTTTTTTGAATGTTGATGTGGTATATGCAATGCTTAATGTTTTTCAGAAAAATAGAAAATCCTTTCTGAAATATTTACAGTTGGGTGTTTCTCTCCCTAGTCTGCAGAAGCTGAAGAGATTCATTGAGTCATACCAGCTCCTCCAAGGAATGATAATAGGCTAAGTCGCTTTTTATGTATCAGAGAACCGGGAAAGTGATCAGACGTTATGCTATAATTACAGACTCTGAGGCAGTGCCATCAAATCAGATTGCTCTGACATGTATTTTATTTCGTTCATCAAATTAAATGTATAGAAAACATACAATCTAGTGGAAATTTAAAATAGTATTCGTTCCTCTTCAGTGATGAAAACAGTATGAATTGTTGTCTTCTTAAAACACAAGTGGTTTTATGCTTCTGTTTTATCTGGAATTTTTCAGTTTTTGCTTCACAGTTGCCCAGCCTACCGCATTTCTTTAGCTGTGTTTTGGCTTTGTAACACTGAAGGACTGTTTTAACTTTTAGGGAAGTTATTCCCTGTCCCTATTTGCCACTATTAACATCACATTCTACTGTCATGTAATTCTCTGTGTTAATGTTTCACTTTACTCTTCGTGCTTTTTAATCAAAACTAAGAAGTCAAAACCGCTACATAACAAAGGACAACCAAGTCATAGAATCATACAATTCTATGATTCTATGACTTGCTTGTGCTTCGTGATGATGTATCACCACAGAATTGGTTTATTATCAACCACACATGAAAGTATGAGATGAGCTTTGTCTAAAAATGTTCTCCATTGGAAGGGTAATATAGGTTGGAAACTAGAAAGGTAGTACTTGGATTTAGATCTGGTTGTATTTGCATATTTAACCTGCCAAGCATTGTACATCTTTTCATGTTTCCATCTTGGTGTTTCATCTATATAGGAGAGATAACATTTTAACCCTTGTAGGAGAGATTCTTGGATAAAGAGTGTTATCCTGGTGTATTCTGAGATTAGCAACAATAACATTATAGAACCATAGCAGAAAAGACAGAATTATTAAAATGTAGTATTTGTTTACAATGATCATTGCTAAAATTAAAGTATTTTGAATATTCTTGCCAAAGTTTCATGCCAGTTTTCATATTTAAACAAATGGCATGACTTTATGAACTTCTATGTAAAAGTGAACAAATTTAATGCATGGAAGAACTATATCTAATTTGGTATACTGTATACATAGCACTTGCCTAGTGAAAATACAGTCAGCATATCATATGGAAATATTTTTAAAACATTCTAGGTAAATATTATTAAGTGTCATTTAAATAGTTACCTGTACCCACCTTTTGCACCTGCAGGAGAATAAATAAAATGGTAACAATTCTATTTCAAATTTCAGAATAAAGCAAAAAATTAGTGAGATATTTATGAAGAAAATAAATATTTGGAATCCATTACATTTTCAGACCAAATACTTTTTCTTTTAGTGTCAGAAGTGTTGCTTTTGCAATTTCAGTGGAATGGAGCAGATAGCAAGATTTAATTTTTGTTCAGCTTTCCAAAATAAACTATAGAGATGCTAACCAATCACAGATACTACAGGCAGAAATAGCACTTGGAATATCAGGCTACTTAATACAGAACATGACTGCTGCTCACTTTTCTAATAACTTGAGTGTTATTATCTCCCTTTTGAGCATAAGTGGAGCATTAAAGCACTTTCATTTTTATGAGGATCACATCAAAATATCAACAGTAATACTCCGTCTGTCTCCAAGTCTTTTGATATCTGATTTTTCCAAAGGTTATTCAATTCTTTCTTTAGAAATCTATTACCAAACAAAATTTTAAAAGATTTTTATCTCTGTTTATATCATACTTCTTCCTCAAAAACATAAGTTATTCTTTACTACTTGCAACATCTCATATCTCATAGAAGATACAGTTTTTACATTGCTCCAACATAAGTCAACAACTATTTTTCCCCATAGCTCAGTTCAATTTGTCATGAAGACTTATCCACCTTAGTGTACAGTAATTGCTCAGATTTCTTTTTAGTGTGTTCTGCACTTTGTCAAGATTGCAAGAAAAGACATTACATATCAAAGCTTTGCATAGAGGTTTAGTCATTTGGTTTGTTTGTTTTGTTTTTTTAATATTTTTAGCCAGTGTTTAAGTTGAATCACTTTTTATTATTGTTATTTTTTACATAGCCTTAGTTATTTTTCTAAATAAGTAAATAGACAACATATTCCTAGGTACTAGGTGTGTATTTTGCTGACTTCATCTACAAAAATCACCGTGTTGGAACCACTTTCTTAAAAGCCAGTAAATCCTTTGTATCAACATCTGTTCCGCCACAAGTACCGAAGAGCCTGCATCACCTTGTGGAAGACTCAAGTATGGTGAAGAAATGTGTTGTAATCTTCTTCAGGTCTTATGTTGTTTCTAAAAACCTGTTAAATGAGTGAGACAGGATGAAGGATTGAACACGTGAGGATTTATTTTTTTGTTTAGAGTCCCCATATATACTAAGAAATCACGGTTGAGGGGTGCATAGTTTCTGTAGGACCTCTCGTTATTCCAGAGTGGGTCTTTCTTGGAAAGGGATTCTAAGACATAACATCTTGGAAACCATGGTAAGTATGTCAATATTGACTGATTTCACAGTGGTGACTGCAGGAGTGTATTCATTGATTATAGTCCATCCAACTTCAGAGTTTCCTTAGTGGCTTAAAAAAATTGGCAGGTTTGTAAATAATTGTAATTTCTCATTTATGATAGTCAGTTTTCAATGGTGGTAATTTTGGATCAACCTGTGGCATGAGCAAATATTTATTTCTGAATGGAAATAGCTAACTTGCAACAACACTTAAATGAAATGCCCTCATTCCCTGTGTGGGAGCTTGACTAAAAAACTTATTTGTACCACACATAATCTAATCGCCTTTCCACGATGGTGTCCCTTAGTTTGTTTTGCTGTAGTATTTAATGTTATATGACTGGCAGACTTCAAAGGTTTTCATGTTATTTGCTTTTGTAGGCACTTATGTTATCGTAGCATAAATCTTTAAATCTTAACTTACCACTATCTTTCACATTTTTATCCTCAGAAATTTTATTGCTCTCTTCTTGTGACCACCTTTATAACCCATTTTGAGTTCAGACATTTTCACGATGTCTTACATTATGTGGCCCCCTGCTGTCTTGTAATACTGCAAGGTATGTAAAGTAATCACTACAAAATGTGCAGTAACATTTAATAGCATTTGAAAGAGAATCAATGTGTGCATTTTTGCTTTGAGATGTCTAGCTTGTTTTTCTTTTGTTTGGTTTGTGAGGGAACTTATTAGAAACATAGATGTATTTATTGATTCAATTGCCAAGGCTAGGCATAAGATGATGAATAATGAAGTTTGGATAACGAGAATCACTTGAAGTGGGTAAGAGGAGAGTTACGAAGGTCAAGCAGGCAGAAAACCTGTTGCAGGGATTTCATTGTAAGTGTG
Organism: Streptopelia decaocto; assembly: GCF_964273445.1. Lineage (NCBI taxonomy): Eukaryota > Metazoa > Chordata > Aves > Columbiformes > Columbidae > Streptopelia > Streptopelia decaocto. Next base: position 89,673,639 of record NC_138663.1, read on the forward strand.
GGTGTCTTCTCTGCTTTTAATTAGAACCAGTATTTTGGGTTTCTGCTCCACTATGTCTTGTGCAACGGCAACCCTCATCGCAGTAATTTGATATTCTTACTGGCCTTTGCTGCCCTGTTATAGCAAATGATCTCTTGTGTGAGATGCTGAGGTAAGTCATTTGCTCTTCTATGCCTGCATAGCAGTGTGTTAGCTAAGGATGATACTTAGCCAAACATTAGCAGCTTCATTACTTCCTTCCAGGGATTAACTTTATGCGACATTTGAAAGGTTTTGCATTTTTCCTTTGCATTTTAGAGGTAATAGCAAAGGCAGAAAACTGTTAAACACAGTGATTCTCTCAAATTTTTTCAGTATGTAAGAGTATCATCATTGTTAAGACATCACTGTCTCCTCCTTTTTTCCTACTGAGGAAATAAAACTACACTTTTCAAGTACATTTACCCTCCACTTTAGCTTTACTATTCCTGCAGAACTAGATTACCATATCAAGTGGAGAAGTTCAATAATAACTTTCTTTAAATAGGTCAACTTTAGATTTATTTTTCCACAGGCATGAAGAAGAGGTATGAATGACACTAGATCTTGAACACCAATAGCCTGTAGCTAATTAAAATTAATTGCAAGTTTTACAGATATTCTAAGTTATATGCATAAAATTGACAAGAGCAATAAAAAATGGAACGTTAAACTCATAGTTTAGTACTAAATTGCATCTGGGGAAATTAGAAAGATATATGTGTATAGATATAGATATTTGTATTTATGAACAGTAGGATACTAGGAAATTCAGAAAGAGACAGAAAATTGATAGCCTGAAAGTAACTACAAAGAAATGTAATTTTTTTTTAATTCAGAAACCCATAGGAAAACAAGATCTTTGGAGATTAAAGGAAGCGCTGAAGGTGATCTAGCTTCAGAGTCTTTAGGTGGTAGAGCCAGAAGCAGTATTTGCTCAGAGCAGTGCTTCTGACCACATATCTCCAAAGTAGTCTGAAGCCTGGTAAATGAGGACATAAAAATAATGATCCTTTACATCTGACTACAGCCCAGTTCTGTGGGTATAGTAATTCCTACAGAGTTCTGTTGTAATTATGATTTAATCTATATGTGCTTACAGAATCCCTGCTAGCACTGCAAGATCACATAGGAAGAGGCGGTTGACTTCACAACTTAAGACTGCCTCTGATAAGAAAGAAAGAAGGGTGATTGCAATAGGAAATTCCCTTCTGAAAGGAACAGAGGGCCCAATATGCAGAGTTGACCCTCATCTTAGGGAAGTTTGTAGTCTACCTGGAGCCCAGATCAAGGATATCGCTAGAGAGCTCCCCAAACTGGTGCACCCGACAGACTACTGCCCGCTGCTGGTCTTCCAGACAGATGGGGATGAAGCTGCTTCCCATAGTCTGAGGGGAATGAAGAATGATTTCAAGGTCTTGGGAAGGATGGTGGAAGACTCAGGGGCTCAAGTGATCTTCTTTTCACTCCTTCCATCTTCAAGTGACGATGTGGGATGGAATAGGAAAATTCAGTCTCTAAATGGTTGGCTCCAGGACTGGTGCTACAGGCAGGGCTTTGGATTTTTCGATAATGGTTGGTTTTATAAGACTCCAGTCCAGACAGTGTTACACGGGAAAGGTTTGTCTCACAGGGGCAAAAGGATGCTGGGGCAGGAATTAGCTGGGCTCATTTGGAAAGCTTTAAACTAGGCTCAAAGGGGGATGGGGTTGTAGCTGGGCTTGTCCCACTGGGGCAGCATTCTAAAACTGATGAGGACCGGGTGGCCTCCTATGCCCCTAGGGGGAAATTGTTGTGCTCTGCTCGCTCCCTGAAATGGCCTGTACACCAATGCACGCAGCATGGGGAATAAGCAGGAGGAGTTAGAATCCTATATTCGGTCAGGAGATTATGATCTGGTGGCAATTGCAGAAACATGGTGGGACAGTTCACATGACTGGAATGTGGTCATGGATGGCTATGTCCTTTTCAGAAAAGACAGACCAGCCAGGCGTGGTGGTGGAGTTGCTCTCTATGTGAGAGAGCAACTACAATGTACTAAATTCTGTCCAGGAGTGGATGACGAGCGAGTTGAGAGTGAGTTGAGTGGTCAGAATTAAGGGGCAGGCTGGCAGGGGTGACACTGTTTTGAGCGTCTATTACAGGCCACCCGTTTAGGCTGAGGAAGTTGATGAGGCCTTCTATGGGCAGCTCAGAGTGGCCTCACAGTCACAGGCCCTGGTTGTTGTGGGTGAATTTAACTTCCCTGATGTTTGCTGGAAGGACCATTCAGCCAGCCAGCCCCAGTCCAGGAGGTTCCTCCAGTGCATTGATGATAACTTCCTCATGCAGATGGTGGAGGAGCCGACTAGGAGAGGAGCACTGCTGGATCTCATCCTCACTAACAAGGAGGGTCTGGTCAAAGCAGTAAAGGTTGAGGGCTGCCTGGGCTGCAGTGACCACAAGATGGTGGAGTTCAGCATCTTGTGTGGCAGGAACAGAATAGCAAGTAGAATTGCAACCCTGGACTTTAGCAGGGCTAACTGGCATTTTCAAGCAATTGCTGGGGGAAATCCCATGGGCAAGACTGCTTGAAGGAAAAGGGGCCCAAGATAGCTGGATTGCATTCAGGGATTGCTTCTTCCACGCTCAGGATCAGAGCATCCCCACACGTAGGAAGTCAAGAAAGGGAGCCAGGAGGCCTGCGTGGTTGAATAGGGATCTGTTGGGTATGCTCAAGCAGAAGAGGCGAGTTTACAGGTCATGGAAGCAGGGGCTGGCCACTTGGGAGGAATATAAGGCTGTTGTTAGGGGATGTAGGAAGGCAGCTAGGATAGCCAAGGCCTCCTTAGAATTACAGCTGGTGAGAGGGGTCAAGGACAGCAAAAAGAACTTTTTCAAATACATAGCAGATAAAACTAATACCAGAGGCAATGGAGGCCCACTGATGAATGGGGTGGGTGCCCTGGTGGCAGAAGATACAGAGAAGGCAGAATTACTGAATTCCTTCTTTGTTTCTGTCTACTCTGCTGGAGGCTGTCCTGGGGAGCCCTGCACCCCTGAGACCCCGGATGAAGCCAGGTCAATGGAGGAGTTTGCTTTAGTCAATGAGGACTGGGTTAGGGAGCAATTAAATAGTTTGGACATCCATAAATCCATGGGTCCAGATGGGATGCATCCACGGGTGCTGAGGGAGCTGGCTGAAGTCATTGCTGGACCGCTCTCCATCATCTTTGCCAAGTCTTGGGAAACGGGAGAGGTGCCCGAGGATTGGAGGAAAGCAAATGTCACTCCAGTCTTCAAAAAGGGCAAGAAGGAGGACCCGGGTAATTATAGACCGGTCAGCCTCACCTCTGTCCCTGGGAAAGTAATGGAACAGCTTATCCTTGGTGCCATCTCAAGGCATATCAAGGATAAGAGGGTTGTTAGGGGCAGTCAGCATGGCTTTACCAAGGGTAAGTCATGCTTGACCAACCTCATAGCCTTTTATGAGAATGTAACAAGGTGGGTGGATGATGGCAGAGAGGTGGATGTGGTCTACCTTGACTTCAGTAAAGCCTTTGACACAGTCTCCCACAGCATCCTCACAGCTAAGTTGAGGAGGTGTGGTCTAGACAATAGAATAGTGAGGTGGGTTGCAAACTGGCTTAAGGAGAGAAGCCAGAGAGTGGTAGTCAATGGTGCGGAGTCTAGTTGGAGGCCAGTATCTAGTGGAGTGCCTCAGGGGTCAGTACTGGGGCCAATATTATTCAATATATTCATTAACGATTTAGATGAGGCAATAGAGTGTACTATCAGCAAGTTTGCTGATGACACGAAGCTGGGAGGAGTGGCTGACACGCCAGAAGGCTGTGCTGCCATCCAGTGGGATCTGGACAGGCTGGAGAGTTGGGCAGGGAATAACCTAATGAAATTTAACAAGGGCAAGTGTAGAGTCCTGCATCTGGGCAGGAACAACCCCAGGTTCCAGTATAGGTTGGGAAATTACATATTAGAGAGCAGTGTAGGGGAAAGGGACCTGAGGGTCCTGGTGGACAACAGGATGACCATGAGCCAGCACTGTGCCCTTGTGGCCAGGAAGGCCAATGGCATCCTGGGGTGTATTAGAAGCGGGGTGGTTAGTAGATCGAGAGAGGTCCTCCTTCCCCTCTACTCTGTCCTGGTGAGACCACATCTGGAATATTGTGTCCAGTTCTGGGCCCCTCAGTTCAAGAAGGACAGGGAACTGCTGGAGAGGGTCCAGCGTAGGGCAACGAAGATGATTGAGGGAGTGGAGCACCTCCCTTATGAAGAAAGGCTGAGGGAGCTGGGTCTCTTTAGTTTGGAGAAGAGGAGACTGAGGGGTGACCTTATTAATGCTTATAAATATATAAAGGTTGAGTGCCACGAGGACGGAGTCAGGCTCTTCTTGGTGGCAAACAATGATAGGACAAGGGGTAATGGGATCAAGCTGGAACACAAGAGGTTCCAATTAAATTTGAGAAAAAACTTCTTCTCAGTGAGGGTGACAGAGCACTGGAACAGGGTTCCCAGGGAGGTTGTAGAGTCTCCTTCTCTGGAGACATGCAAAACCCGCCTGGACATGTTCCTGTGCGACCTCACCTAGGTGTTCCTGCTCCAGTAGGGGATTGGACTAGATGATCTTCTGAGGTTCCTTCCAATCCCAAACATACTGTGATACTTGTAATGGGATTTTAGTCTTTGTACTCCATTTTATGTTATGCATTTGTACTGATTTTGGTTGACACACTTATAGAAAGCCTGTTATATACTACCTATCCAAAAACTGAGATCAGGAAAGACAGAAAACTTTGTAGAAAACTGGCATTGATCTACAGGTTGCTATCATGTTCTTAATTATTTTTTCTTAACTTAGAATTTGGGCATATTTTGTGTATGTTAATTCAGGATACAAAGTATCTGGGACCAACATATAATTTCTGAATAATTACTGGATCTTCAGCAAGCTGCTCACTAGAGGTTAGAGTCCTGGTGAGCAAGGTTTAGACTGCTGCTGCTTGTCCTTTTAGGATTGCAATGAAAAGTGTGGTTAACTGATCTAACGAATGTTGTCACTGAGCCACTGCTCCAAATGAATGTGAAATTGAAGTAAAAAAAACCCTATACATTGAGGTTCAAAGTAAGATTACTGCTATGTCATTTCCAGAGGCTGAAGTTTTGTGTATGAGATAAACTTTAACCACAAAAGAGGAATTTCACTCACTTTTTAATAGCACTGCACCGCACATCTGACTTGCCTTGAGTTGTCTAAAACTTCAGTTATTGAGAAATTCAATTGTCTGCTTTCTGTGGAAATTATAATTCCATTGCTAACAGGGCCTTATAACTGTAACAAATGCTAGAAAAAAATCTATAGGGAAATAAAGCAGGCATTAGAGAAGACTACTGGCTTCTACTTGGTTGTGAATGAAATAATCCATTATCTGAGATTCCTGCAACTAACTGCTGTTTAAAAATGAATATTTAAATCTGTATCAGGGCCCAGTAAGATTTTCTGTATAAAATTGCACTCTTGGGATACTAGTTGGGAACACTGCTAGCCTTTTGGCAAGTGACAAAAGAATGGCCTAAAATTTAGAAACTTCTTGGAAATAAGTGTTAGTATTTTTAAAAGTAAGTAAAGTTTGCCTTACATTCTGCCACAGTGCAATACCTTAACATATTACCTCCATAAGCTGTAAATTAATCTTACTTTAAATCAGCACATTTAATACTTTTTTTCTTTTTTCTGAATCCCACATCCCAGTATTTACTAAAACAGTCACCAGCTAGTAAGTGTCATGCATTGTTATGCATTTCACTTACCCCATGTATTGTACTCCATGTTCATAAAATGTCTGTCCTGTGTCGCAGTTTGAATAGGAATTTTACTTACTATATTTAGAAGGTGCCAAACTCTGTGATCAACAAAAAAACCTTGAAAAATGTAATTTTTCATAGGGTATCTGTGTAATATCACACTGATTTTTTTTTCATAGTAGGTTTAAGCAAAAAAAAATATTTTCAACTAGGTAAATATTATTATTTTAATCAGTATTTCACACAAATCCATCATTTTTTTTTTCAGTTTTGATAATTACTAGTGCACAATTTCCTAGGTTCTGTGTACAGAACTTGTACAGACTTCATTTGGACTGCAAGCTGTTTCTACTTGGCTTATTAAGTTGTTCTTAACATCTGAACCTCATCTATAATTGTATTAGTGTTTTATTTTGTATTTTCCTTGACTTTTTTCGTTATTGACTTTACTCTTAGAGACAATGTTACCTTGCAACTACATGTAAGTCAGTATCTGATTTGGCCCAATGAATATGGAAAGAGCTGTTCTTAAATATAGTGCTAAACAGGCCATGAGAATGGTTCTGGTTGAGCATCTGTGGACTTTGGCACAGATGGTTCTACACACATGTTCAAAGTGAGAAGAAAATCTAGTACTTTTTCTGAGGAGTGGTTGATATACTTTCCTGATTACATGAGAGAGTGGTAGAAACACAGAGCTGAACACAGTGATAAATACAGAAAACTTGTTACAAAATTTGTTTTGCCTCTCACTGTGCAATTCAGAGGATAAGAAGGAAAGGAGAGCAAGGAGATCTGATGAAAGAAGTGGTTAGATACAAGGAATAATATATAAAACTGAGGTTTACCAAGGATGCTGGCTGTATGAAAGACGATTTTTATCCTTTCCCGATGCATACTCCAGGTGGATCCATGTAGTATTAAACACATGTGCAGACAGACATGACAAGCTGAAATGGACACTGATAAGTGGGTAGATGTTGGTCTTCTCTGAGGGCCAAAACTTCTTGACAATATTTCCTTGTAATTTCCTTCATCTCCAATATTCCTTGGAGATATGAGGAATTTTGCGTGCTTAAGGCAACTTAACTGGTGGAGGAAACACCCCTCTTACATACTTGAAATATGCATTCTTTAGAAAATTCAGTCTTGAATCTAGAGAGCACATAGTACTTTCTTGTCTGATGCTTCTGAAGGAACTGGGAGGTCTACTCTGTTATGAAGTGAATAACAGCAAATAGAGTTACTCCTGCATATTGTAGGACTTGTGTGAAGAAGTAGTATTCATGCCTTCACATCAGCTTCTGATATCATCAGATCCAACTAGATGCTTTGAATTTTCAAAATGAGGCAGATGAGGAGGAAACGTGTGACTATTCATAAGTGGCACACTGTGAATGTTACTGTGTTTTAGAGACATGGTTTCAGTAGACTTGATCTTTCTCTTCAACTCCTTTCTTTTGAGTTCCCCTTCTTGTGACATTGTCTTGCCCCTTGTATAATAATTAATCCCCTCTCTTTAATTATTCACCCTTCATTAATACATACTTCTATGGCCGGTAAGAGTGAGACAAGATAATTGATTGGCATGACATCCCTGAGGCATTTAAACCAGTCTGTTGCCTCTAGACTGGCAGCCTATCATAAGCTTAATGTTTCATGCATGGAGAATATAATAGTATTGTAAAAACGACACGAAAGTTCATCTGTTGGCAAAAACACAGCTTTGCTAGGGCTGCTGTAAAGATCAAGTGGAAAGCTCATTGGGAAAGTAAAATTGAGACAATAATGTTAAATTTAAATTAAATCCATTATTCGCCAGGAATAATGAGAAAGCAGAACATAACAAAAAACTTCTGGAGAAGGAAGACTACACAAGACTACACAAGAAGAGTACAGAAAACACAAAGATCTGTAAAGTATCATTTAGCTAGATAATATTAAGAGGTTCTATGTCTAAATTCCATAATTTAAGGACAGTGCATACTATGGGAATATAAAGTTATTGATTGTTAGACACATTTTTGATGGTTGGCAAGAAATGCAGCACGACCTAGTGAGATAAGCCTACGGGGGTCCATTGTTGTTTCTCAGTATATGATCACCAGCAACAGTTTCAATATGCACTTACTGTTTATATTTTTTTGTACCTTTTCTTTAAGCATTTTCTGCGTTTGCAAGACAACAGTTTTGCTCACTTGGCTTTGTTAGAGACACATGTACTTAGAGCCATGATAAAACTTGCTAGCTTCTTTTCCTTAGTCCATATAGGTTCCATTCAGATGTGCTGGTGTCATCAACTCTGTGTTCCCCTGTCAGCTTGGTAGTCTCAGGCAGGAAGTACACACATAATTGAGGACCGGAGTCAGCATCAGCACAACTTATTCATGGCAGTTGAAGCACAGTGTGTATAGTGCAGTGCAGGAATGGAATATATCTCCTTTTGTTTTTAAGGAAGTCAATATAAAGGAAAAAGTTTGTAAATAATAGGAAGCAAGGACAAATGTAACTTGCAGCTACAGTGTGCTTGAGAATAAAAGTCAGGAAGCTTTTCTTTAAAACCTAAAAGTGACAGCTTTCCACTAACCCAAAAACATGGTGTTAAAAGATGTTCAGAAATCCAGAACACATTATTCACAACCTGAGACCTAAGTAAGGTTTAAAAAGGGTAAAGGTCTGTGTTCAGTCTCCAATAAGGAATCACATTATCCCTACTTAGCACTAGGTGAAGACAGTATAAATACCACCGAATATTTTAGTACTGTTAATAACTAAGCTGAAACCACCACTGACAAATATTATGGGAGCTGCTGCTTATCAGCTGGGGCAGCTAAGTTACTTAATGCTTCTCCCATTAGAGAGGATTTGTATGACCTTTTCTTTGAACAATACTAATCCATGAAGTGTTTAGGAAAAGCCTTTGCTATTAGACAGAGGAAATCCATTCAGTTTGGGGAAGTACCTTTGAAAGAGCACATTTTTTGCCATCTTCAGGGAAGCAGCAGAGGATGCTGCGTATGCAGGGAGGGGCAGCAGGGAGAAAAAGCACCTGCTCTCTCCTGCTTTACCATTTGCTTAAATTAGTCCAGTACCCACAGTGCTAAAAGCTGAGGTACTTGGATGATACCTCATGAAAGGTACAGCAATAGAATCACACTTGGAGTCTGCTTTGGAAAAAAAAAACCCTGTTGTGCAAATAGCTGTGGTCAAAACCTTTGTTTAGATTGGAGAGTGAAGCACTAGAATACTAAGAAATGACAAATTTCTAATGCATTCACGTGTTGATTTTAATATGATCACATTGCCCTCCCTTAGGAGGCCTGTCTTGCTTAATCCAACATTCTTTAATTTTTGAACACTGTAAAAATAACTTCATTCAGCATAGTGTCTTGTACATAGAATTATGCTGTCGAATACCGCTCTGGTATTTGGCGAATCTTGATCCTAATTTGAAGCCCCAAAGCTACCTAAACAAATATACACATTAACACCATACCTAATATATACTTCCAGTGATGTAGCTTGCTTATCCTGGTGTGTATATTTTAAAAATTAATATGCTGTGTTTAATGACAATACCAAGAAGGCCTGAAACATTTTAACAAGAGATCCACTTAAAAGAAACAGTAGTGATTAGAGAATTTGTGTCTAATATATTAATTTGTCTACAGAGAGATAGAAAAAAAATACAGAATTAGTATCTGGGGAGCCAGTTTTCAAAATTTAGGGATCATTATGGAAGTCTTTTTGTTGTTTCTTTTTCCAAATGGTGCTTGTATTTGCTTCATGAGATGTTTTTATAAGATTTTTTTTTTTAATGCTTTAAGTTTATTAGGATCTCGCAGAAGTAATTGTCACTCAAAAAAAAAAATAATCTCATGAAAATGCCACTGACAGAAAATGTAAGACTGAGAGCATTCCAGCAAAACCGATCATCACTTCTGAGAATTTCCAGTTTTGAAAAAACCTAAAAATCTTAGAGGCAAAAAAAAAAAAATCCTAGTATGAATTTTATGAACTTTGCATTGGATTTTCCTTACAAGTCATAACGTAGGAGTAACTTCAAAAACTTCAACTACTCCTGTCATTTAGATAGAAAAAAAAAGTCTGAGTTAATTCAATTGTAGATCCCAGCAAAAGACAGTTCATTGATGTCAGCACAAATTGTTGGGTCTTCATTGGTCATGAGAAACCGTGCAAATAAGCAGATGAAAACGTATTTTCCAATTGCTTTAAAATTCTTCTGGATGTCAACTGTAGTCAGAAACAGACACAGTATTTTTAGATTTATAAGTGAATAAGATTTAAGAGGTTTAGCTGTACATTTAGAGCTAACAGAATACAATTAAAATGTTGTAATAGTACATTTTGAAACATTTATTTCTATTTTTTAATTTGCTTTAGCACAAATTTGTGTGCCGATGTTCTTTTACATGGATTCATAGAGCTGACTTACCAATGTTTTTGGAGGTCAAGTTAGAGGTAAAACTATTCAGAAATCCTCATTTTTATATGCACACACGATAAGATTTTCACAGGAAATAACAGCATAAAGTTATGAAAAGTTAATGCTAAACAATGCCAAAATATCAAATATCCAAAAGAAAATCTCACCTTCTGTTGCAAGGTGAGAGTTTTAATAGCATCTTCAAGAAATAAATTGCAGAGCTTTTGGAGACACTAAGTTTTATGTAATGTCAGCTTTCTTCTGATGTTAAGAGAAGAGATAGTTTGCAATGTTTCTCAAGGTGCACAGGGAAGGCTGTCTAAATCATGGCAGCATGCTGCTTTTCTGGTAAAACTTCCCAGAGGTTTTGTCACATACTTGCAATATTAGCTGTCACTTCCTGCTCCCCACTGAAGTTTACGTAGAATCACAGAATATTTCAAGCTGGAAGGGACCCGTAAGGATCATTGAGTCCAACTCTCTGCTCCTTGCAGGACTACCTAAAACTAAATCATATGACTAAGAACATTGTCCAGATGCTCCTTGAATTCTGACAGGCTTGGTGCTTTAACACAAATCTGGGGGCCCCTGGGGACTCTGTTCCAGTGACCAACCACCATCTCATTGAAGAACCTTTTCCAAATGTCCAATCTGAACTTCCTCTGACACAGCTTCATTCCATTTCCTTGTGTCCTATTGCTGGTCACCAGAGAGAGGAGATCAGCACCTACCCCTCTGCTGGCCCCCAAGAAAGGTTTAGACTGCCATGAGGTCACCACTCAGCCTTTACTTCCCCAAGCTGAATAAACCAAGTGGCTTCAGCTGCACCTCCTAAGACTTGCCCTTGAGGCCTTTCACCATCTTAGTCACCCTCCTCTGGACATACTTTAATTATTTGATATTACATGGTGGATAGCCTGTAGTTGACTCAGCTTGAAAGTTCCTCTGTGCTAAATGGAAGTTTTTTATGTTCTCTTATTTAAAATTATTTTTTCACTTTTATTTTTTGAGTTATTTTCTTGCAGAAGAAAATAAGTTAAATGGAAGCGATAATTTTGCCTTTTATAATTAGCCATTTTTAATAACACAGTAGGCTAATGTTGTGGCAATTTTAATGAATGTCGAAATCTGTGCAATTAAGAAATAATAGTAGATTCTCCATAAAGCATAAAACCCCCACAGGTGTCAGAGTTTGCCATCTTTGCAGTGTGATGTTGTGTGGATGGTAATGTCGGTGTCGAGATACAGCCAAATTCTTTAAGTATGAAATTGAAAGGGATGTGTTGCTGATCAAGTCACACTCGCTGCAGCTGTGCAGAACTTGCACAGACTATGCTTTTTTATGCAAAGATGAGAAGCAGCTGATGCAGATGGAAAAAGCCATATATTTTTTCCACCTCCAGAATCAAGAAACAGATTTCTAAGACTGTATTCCCCAAAAGCCAGGTCACTTAAGAAAATATTTGATTATGGCTTCTCTCTGGCTTTTACTGTTTTTCCCCACGCTTCCCTCTTTACAGGCAGCTGTATAGCAACAGATTCTGCCTCAGCAGCTTGGCTGCTATTTGAAAGGTGACTGAACTCCCTAATTAGGGGAACACAATTTCTACTTGCTGCTCTTCAGCTTGACTGGGGAAAGCAGAAAGTAAACAGAGTACAGGTGCCTGGTCACCCATGTGATCTATGATGTGAAGCGTTATAATGAGAAGAAAGCTGGGTTGCAAGGGAGATGTTCTGGACCTTTTAATTATATCTCATGCATCAAGTTGTAGTTCCGTTGTCAGGGAAACTGCTTTGCCTCTCTCTGTTCTGAATCACTGCCACTATGAAGTCCTATCCACTGCAAGGACAAAACTCAGAGAAGGAACCAAACAATACATTATTAAATAGCTTTAAATTAATATTAATAACATTGATTTGTTTGATTTGGCAATGACCTTCCTCCAGATGAGGTAACCCAGTGGTTTTTCTCTGTGATGAGAGAACCTAAGCACTGCACTTTTAAACCAAAATAATTGGTTTTCTGACTTCCATAATTTTCAGTGTCAGTCACTTCTGAGAGCTTGGAAGTTTGGATAATCATTATTAGGAATGGGCTGCAAGAACTCATTTGAAGTGGCTAGAGAATGCATGAATGGCATGACTCTGTTCAGAGTTAGAAAGTTAGGTTTTTTTCTGGGACCTTCTAGAAACCATGTTGCTCACGTTCCTGAAAATGTTGAGTGCCTCAAATTTGTAGGTTTAGTGTTGTGTAATAACAAGCAAGGTGTGTTCTGAAGGTAGATTAACAGACCATAAAGGCAAGCTGTATTCAGTCAGAAGTTTCTAAACAAAACTACATCAGTTTTCAGTCAGAATTAAGAAAGAATTTTAAGACTCTAAATCTGCAGAATTGCCTGGTATCAGCATCAAGTGTAGAGATGCTTCAGTGTTAGTGGCAGCTTCTAATGCCTTTCTTTTCCAAGGTTTAAGCATTCATAATCCTAATTCAGATTCATGACACTCATGAATATTCTGACAAGTCTGTGTGTTTCTGAGTCTCCATAAAAAACTAAAGAACTAAAAATGAATCAATAAATTTGAATGTTTAAGCATCACTTTCTTTTAATCTCATTTTCTGCATCTATTCTATAGAAAATGCAATACATATATAATTTGCTGTTTGTAATGCTGGAGTAGTACCAACATCTGGCAGAGAAATCTGGAATATCCAACTGTTAAAAATTATTGGTGTCTTTTCTACCCCATAAGAGTTCTGTGCATGTTTGGAGAGGGATAACAGATGTATGTTGCAGTATTCACATGCGTAGGTAAAGCACAAAGCTAACATAGATATGAGTGTTGCTGAAAACTTGAGCTACCATGTCCTTAAGAGGAGGTGATCAAGTCAGTTATGAGATAACCAGCATCATATTTTACTGGAATGTACTTTCAGAAAGTTTTGAAGACAAATGTAACAATACTTAAACCCAACTTAGATTTCCAGAAGTACTACACACACCATTAAATTTCATGTCTGTTATTGATGTGTATATGCTATCTCCCTTGTTCCTCCTTGTAGAATAACTAATATGCAAAGACAGTCACACCAGACTCCCTCAAATGTATTATGTTAATAATGGGCTAAAATAAAACAGCCTACCTAAATAGCAGAGGAAAGGATAAAGCTTTAAATTAAATCTACAGAATATGGAAACAGGACTACCAAAACAGGAAAAAATGGTCTGCAGCAAGCTTTGAAATGGAAGCAGTGACAACACAAGACATAAATAAAAGCTTACTGAACCAAACTGGCATTACACTTGGGAATATTTCTAGACAATATAACTCTAATTCTTGCTTGGATTTATTTATTCCCTCACAGTAAGGGTGCATTTACTTTTTTTGGCCATGTGTGCCTACACAGCTCTGGGACTTGTGCTGTACCCGGGACATGGTTGCTTTTAAGAAGTCAAAAATTATTTACTGCCTATTGTTTGGCTGTGTTCTGGCCAGTAAGAAAGAGATGGGAAAACAAGCATCCGACTTTCACAAGACTTCAGAAACAGGCTGAACGAAGGAATGACTGGGGGAATTTCAGCTCCGAGCTCAGCCATGAGTGCCCCATAATCTTACTGATTTGAAAAAATCAAGGTCCAGCTGCCCTAATATCCTGGGAGGGAAAAAATGATATTTTTAACTTGAGGCAGATTTTTAGACAAGGCTAGGACTCAAAATTTTGCAAAGATTATTCTCTGAAAAATCTTGTTGTCATTATAAGTTTGCTCCAAATTCATTGCATTCTCTACCGCATATACATCAGGTGGCTTTATTTCAAGTTCTAACAGAATCTGAAAGTTTTGCATTAAAAAAAGCCTTCTCGGTAGAATGTTGCTAATTTAACACACTATACAGCTTCCTCTGGTACAGTTATTTTCCTTTTGAGCACATGTGTGCAATGTCCTTCTGTCTAGTGAGGATCAGAGTTCTACATCTGGATGCTGACAACCCATGCAACAGACATTGTGGTATCCTTGGACTTTTCTCTTTAGTAGCACATGAAGGAATTACAACTAAGTTCTTAAAAGGATTAGAAGGTCTTTTGGAGAGAGGGTAAAACGTGATTTCTTTCAAGCAGTTATCTTGAGATCAGTATTTCTGCTAGTGAATCGAACTTCTCAAGTAGTTTGGTTAGCAGTACACAAAGTCATAAAGAACAGACCAGAAAAGCACAAGTTAATCTGTCAGAACTCAAAGTGTTCAGAGGAGCTCTAAAGCTTATGTGTGTATGTAAACAACATTTTTCATTAGCAGTAAATTTAAAACAATTTAAATGACATACCAGTAAATCAAAAATTATTATTGCCCATTTATTTTTGTCAAATTCAAAAGGTGATAATCTTCAGAGTCCCTGTGAAACAGCTTTCATTGAGAAATGGAACAATTAGTTTTCAAGTTTATAATTTTTCTAAATAAAAGTGAAAGAAATTTTGAAGAAGTGTTGTGAATTACTTGTTAAAGTGACTATTTTACCAATTTACTGTATGATTTAGAGTACATTATTCAACATCACTGGACCTCAGCCCATCATTGATAAATTTGGATTAATGGTAATTCTTCACTTTAAGTGGGAAATAGTACTCCTGCATTTTCCATCTCTAAAAAGCCTTATGAGGATAATTGTACTAAAAATTGTAAAAATGGTATAGCAGGGAGAACTGTAACCTCCTTGTACATAGCAGAAACGTAGAGAAGTTCCACAAACAGGCATTTGAAAACAGCTTAAATAACACACTTCTACTTTTTCTTGAGGGTGTAAGAGACAGATTAAGAGATTTAAGTAAAGTGAAGAAGCAATAAAAGTCAAACTATTAAAGACTGCTTACAGAGATCGGTTTCAAACTCAAATCTTGTTGCCAGCAGGCTGGTTGAAACAAATCGAAAACTTCTCTTTTAGCTGTACCTTTCATATTAGAAGTATATGAAATATCGGTGTGAACGTATCCTTTCCTGATCGTGTGGATGAGTGAGGACTCAGTGAAATAAAACTATACCCGTAAGGTCTTTGCCAAGAGTTGGACTTTCTTCTAATATCATACATAAAATCCACAGTTCAAAGTGGGTTTTTTTAGAAATCTTACTTCAGATCTGTCCTCAGATACACCTTATGCTATTCCCATTAATACCCTTGAGTTTGGTTTGAAGAAAGCAAATTTTGCACCATAGACTGCTTCAATACACATTCCAGAAAAGGAGCTGTATACAATCGCACTCAGTACTGGCTCACAGCCTGCTGCAGTTGCTCGCTGCCCTCTCTGCACCAACAGCCTGGCTCCTGTCCACCAGAAGGCCTTCCAGAGGCTGTGCAAGGGATGGGTAGTCTCTCACCTACTCATCCATTGTTTGCATGTGCTGAAGCAACTCTTCTACAACAATCTCGAGTGCAGAAGAGTGAAGCTGGGGATTGCAGTGTGGATTTCAACCTACTTTCTGCTTACCAAGTCTCCTCCCCTTTCCAGAAGATCTCAGAGGAACTTTCCACTGCTGCCTTATTCTTGCACAGGCTTTCCACTGAGCCTTATAGCTGCTGAGAAAGAAGGACACTGCTGTTACCTCTTCAGAGGACCTCTTTTCTGAGAGACTTCTACCTAAGAAGCAGGCAATGAAGCTCTTACTCCAGCCCTGAAGTGAGTTGTAATCGTCTGTGAAAGGAGTGTCCTGTGTGCCTTTCTGGCTGCCCAGTGATGTCATGCAGATTCTAATGCAAATTTTGAAATGTGTAATGTGCATTTTAAAATATCAAAATGGCCATAGAGAAATCTGCAGTCACCATATTTTGTGGCTTATAAAAGAGAATGAACTACTTTATATGTTAATCTATTGTTTTCAACCTTTATTACTCATCACAGAAGACTGAGTATTCTCATGGTTCTCCTTTAACTAGTGAAAAGTAAGTTAATTCATTGTTCTATCGGAGCTGTTGCATACTCAAAAGCAGACATGAGAGGAAAAGTGACTGGAAGTGTTTCTTTTTTTCTGTTATGGGAATATGACTCATGCACTTCTATCTGTACCCACTATCTTGCCAACATTTTTCGCAAAAAATCTTCCAGGGAGAAACTATGAATGTATAAATACTTATGAAGTTTTTAGGAAAATGTTCGTGATCATTGTAAGAAATAATATAATCATTTAAAGCTTGAGTGCAGGGAATAATAATAAAAAACCCCATATATTCAATATGTTCTGCACTTCACAGTGCAAAAGATATCAAAGATTGTGGGCTAAATTGATTTATTTTTTTTTCCCTTCAGTATTTCTAACCTTTTCAGGAAGAAACAATGAGATTTTGTCTCTATAGACAGTTATCAAGCACGGACCTGAGATTGTTTATCAGTTTCTGGCTTTTCAAAAATAATATCATCTCTCTGTTTCTCAGTATCTTAACTGAAAAAAAAAAAATAATGGGGGGGCTATGATACTATTTTGATAGCTACTAATGAAAAGTATGATATTATGGCTAAGTATTGTTATTTTTTTCTCCATTTATTCTTTCTAGGAGTATTGTCTTTCCTGTTCCTTAAGAATTGTCAGGAAGGATTTTACTCAGTGCATTTGTTCAAAATTATTTGCCATATGTATGAGAAGAATTGGAGACCTAAGGAAAATTTATCAACATTTCTTGGTGTGTTTGCTTCTCTGATGCAGTCTGTTTTGGTTTCCTGCAGGCATGTTGACACAGTGTTCTAGTGAAGGGCATTTGGCTGGGTTGGTGGATTTGGTCCTCCAGCAATGACAAGTGCTAAAATACTAGCACTGCCTATGAAGAATTTGCTGTATTATACTTGTGCGTTATAAGATCTTAAATGACTTAGGTACACAAATATTGCTGATTTTCATTGGGAAAGCAAACAACAGGGAAATCGCTTGGGTAATTTTGTAAATGTCACTTCCTCAATATAGTTAAAAAAACAACCAATACATTTTAACCTATAATTGAAATATACCTGGCCATACGGCTTCCCCTAGAGTGTGACATAATGGTCACCCTAGCCTGCTCTGTAAAGGCCTGCCGTAGTCAAGACACTCTGTTCCTTTGTGTGAGGATTACATCTCTTGTCTCTATCACCCATGTAGCCTACAAAATATTTGAGCGGTCTATTCTTTTGTGTAATGTCTTGTGCATTGTAACTTGAAGCTGGTCCTGCAGATGATATTACATATATATTAAAAAAAAAAAAAAAGTAATAGGATAGTATGCCAGCAGTATTCAGTGAAAAATGTTTCTGTTCTAAGCACTGAAATGGCATTTCTAAGAGTATCTGTCCTCAGCTGTCTTTCAGGCACAGAAAGCCAACCCATCGTGGCATCTGGTAACATTCGCTGGCTTGATCTCACTTGAAATGCGGCTCTGCAGGTGTGTGCTGAAATGGATCAGTTTGTCTGGAGGGAGTTTACTGGAAGATTATTTTCTATTTTTGTTGTGTGCTGCACAGGCATCGAGGAGCAAACTTAGGTCTTGCAGTACATGACAGATCATGTAGCAGCCCTCCAGGTAAGCCAGGCTGGATCCTTCTGAAATACCCAGTTCAGCCCCAGGCTGCGCCACCTTCACATCAGCACAGGTGCTGAGTGTTGGGTGCTGCCCCATAAGTCCTCTGTCACTCGGGGTCTCTGCACTGC
Organism: Streptopelia decaocto; assembly: GCF_964273445.1. NCBI lineage: Eukaryota > Metazoa > Chordata > Aves > Columbiformes > Columbidae > Streptopelia > Streptopelia decaocto. The sequence continues at coordinate 89,691,565 of NC_138663.1, forward strand.
ACCATGTAGTGCACCATGTATGTGCTACAAATCATTTTATTGGGGTGTTTGGTGCATTGTTCCTGTTCATGGAGAATTTCTTGGAAGTACTACAGAAGATAGATAACCTGTCTATGTGTCTTGCCATCTGAAGTTAAACATGACTTAGTTGCCTGCCTCTCAACACTATTGCTGAAGTGATGTTTCATCTGAAAGAACATACCAACTACTTATTCTCCCCTAATCACTGCTACCTTAATCTATACATATGTAATGCATTTATTGCTGTATACACTATTTGTTGGAACTTGATTATTCTCTCAGTCAGTTCTGAATAACTTTATGGTAATGTCAATTCAGAGATTAACATCTCTGTTCAAGTAGGACAAGTATTACCTCTCAGTTTATTACTTTCTGTACTAAAATTTTTGCAAAAGAGCAGTCAACCTGCTACAGACTCTTTAGATTATAGAACACATAACTAGGAAAGCTTTCCTTGCTAAGTTTCCCTACACAGAAAGTTGTCGTACCCGTACATGAAAAGGTGTTCTCGGTAAAAATTGAACTGAAATTGGCACATACCCAAGAATTATCTGAGGAGTCAGTTTTTCCCCAGAGTTATGTGACTAGATGTATTAAATACACTAACGCTGCGGAAAATTGAATATTTTTCTTCTTGTTATCTTCTAAGCAGCACGACACTGCACCTGTTACCTTTTCTGCCATATTGTTTTCATGCTATCCCCGGCACTGTAATCTCCTTCAGCATCACTGCTATTAAAATTCTTCCCCTTATTAAATTAGTTGGTTTTTTTTCATTACAAAGGATTCTCAACACTTTTTAAAAAATAATTGACAGTAAAGAAATGTTTCTAAAAAGCACTATATTAGTTTTGATCTTGCAGAGATATTTAATATTATGGAAAGTCTTCTGGTGTAATGTTTGTACATTGATTTTACTGATACTTTCCATTCTATAGAAAGTGAACTTCCTATTAAAAATAGTAAAAAAGAAGGCATGACAGCTGCTTTGCATGTGGTGAGAGCACCTTTTCTGAAGGAAAAAATGTAGAACTGCTAGCAGATATTGGGTGATTTCCCTATGAGACCATTAAAAATTACTCCATTTAAAAACTACTTGCAGTCCTGCTTTGATGACTTTCCAGAAGATTTTCATTTTATTGAAAAGTATTCTATAACTCTCTCAGCATTGTCTCAGACAAGAAAAACATTTTGGACATTGCTGGAGGAATATGTTACAAATTAAACTGGACTGTAGTTTATAGCACATAAATACTTGACAATAGTCTGTGTGTGTGCTTTTATCCCATGGTAAATGCAGGGTAGTTCAATGAAATTAGGGTAGGCAAACCCTCCTGCACCACAGAGAAAGAGCACACACAGAGACTGGTTTTAACAGAGTATCTGACATGCTGTAAAATTACTGCCAACTTGCTTCCTGATAACTCACGTAGCTATTTCATGTAGCCATTCCCCTCTTTGATCTGTATCATAATAAGTTTCAGTCTAGGCTACAAGTCATATTTATCAAGATTTATGGCCACTGGTCTGGCTACACTTATGTATTAAAGAGTGTAGTATGTGTAGGGTATCTAGGAAAGATAAATCAGGCCACAACAGGAGTGGTGTAACACTGTGAGATTAATTTAAGAGAATATTACTGAGCACAGAGAGTCATACGACCAGTACAAGACCTAGGAGAAACAAATAAGTTTGTAAGACCTGCAAGTAGTAGAAAACCTGTAAGTTGTGCAAGTGTTGCTTCTACTATATGGAGGAATATGAGAGAGAAATAATGCTAATTGGGGAAATAAATCGATAAATTTTTAAATTATGTTTTAACTGCACTTCCGTTCCATGAATCCACTAACTATTGTAGTCCTGCTCCTAACATGGAAGGCTGTGTGGCATCTAAGGCTGGCCAGGGGGCTTTCTGGGGCTTTCTGGAAGTCCCTGATGAGGATGCTGTGGGCATGAGGGGAATAAGGCTTCTTTGCACGCCTTCTGAGACATGCCTGGGACAAGGTGGTAGAGCAAAGCTGAGGAGTCAGCTTTAGGATTTAGAGTCTGCCCCTACTGGGCTGTGTTCCAGTGCTGAAATCTGTTACTTTTGGGTACTGATGCTCAGGTAGTGCCGCTGACTGAGACACCAGTGAGACTCAGAAAAGACTGACAGGGCTAAGAGAGACACATTAGGGGAGAGTGGTGTTGAATGGGGTTTTCTGAAGGTGGGCAAGGAAGGAAGCGACCCATTCTGAACACTCAGCTCCCCATTGTAGTGTCACAGCACTCTTAACAAGTCAGGCTACTGGTATTCTGATAATTATGAATATTAAAAAGTCTACAGGAAGATACTCAGAACTGAAAGGGTGATCAATTTAAGACTATCTAGAAGTGCATCTGTACTATCAAGTAACATCATTCCCTGGTTTATTCCTGGTTCCCTGGTTGTCCACACTTCATATATATAATTTCATGCTTGAGGTCTCTTCTGTGCTGATGTGTCTTGTTCCTCTGAGACAGAATTTGAGGGTACCTTAGCACAGAAGACAACCCCTGACCCACACTGTGGGTAGAGGACAGCAGAACAACACCCTCTGCCCACAGAGCCCTCCAGCTCTCTAAGACAAATCTATTGCTCCTGCATCGTGTCCCATGTCACGTTCACAAAGAAATGCTGTTCCACAGGGCAGCAACACAGCCCTCACATTATTTCAGACACTTTGAATTTGAGAAATAACAATTAAAATAATAATTGTGAGGGCCAGAGACTCGCCACAGAGGGCCTGGAGGACACCTGTGGTATGGATACAACTTGTCTGATCTAAATGGAGCTTTCCCTGAACAGCGAGATAATGAGCCCTTTGCATCTTTTGTCCTCTTGGTACAAGATCAGCACAGGACTGCAATCTGTACAACCTCATTTGTCCTGCTCAAAGGAGGCTGAGGGGAGACCTTATCACTCTCTACAACTACCTGAAAGGAGGTTGTATCAAGGAGGTCTATTCTCCCAAGTATCTCCCAAGTATCAAGTGACAGGATGAGAGGAAATGGTCTTGAGTTGTGCCAGGGGAAGTTTCAACTGGATATTAGGAAAACTTTCTTAATGTAAAAGGGTTGTCAGGTACTGGAAAAGGCTGCCCAGAGAAGTGGTGGAGTCACCATCCCTGGAGATGATAATAAGAAGCGTAGATGAGGTTCTTAGGGGCCTGTTTTAGGGACAGTGTTAGGTTAACAGTTGGACTCAATGATCATAAATGTTTTTCCAACCAAAATGATTCTATGATTCTATATGTGGTTTTCCCTTTTGTTAGCCAAGTGTAATCCTATGCTGTTGTAGGCTTATTACTTTCCAGAAATTGAAGTATATATATATATATATATATATATATATGTTTTTTTCCAGAGTGTCCTAGAAGTTGAGAAGAACAAAAGCATGTACTCTTCGCTGGGTAAAGAACTGGCTGGGATCTGGACTGGCTGGATCGATGGGCTGAGGCCAATTGTATGAGGTTTAACAAGGCCAAGTGCTGGGTCCTGCACTTGGGTTATAACAACCCAGGCAGCTCTATGGGCTCGGGGAAGAGTGACTGGAAAGCTGCCTGGCAGAAAAGGATCTGGGGATGTTGGTCAGCAGCTGACTGAATATGAGCCAGCAGTGTGCCCAAGTGGCCAAGAATGCCAACAGCATCCTGGCTTGTATCAGAAATAGCATGGCCAGTGGGACTGGGGAAGTGATCGTCCCCTTGTACTCAGCACTGGTGAAGCCTCACCTCAAATACTTTGTTCACTTTTGGGCCCCTCACCACAAGAAAGACATTGAGGTGCCGGAGAGATTCAGAGGAGGGTGACGAAGCTGGTGAGGGGTCTGAAGCACAAGTCTGATGAGGAGTGGCTGAGGGAACTGGGCAGTTTAGCCTGGAGAAAAGGAGGCTGAGGGGAGACCTTATCGCACTCCTGAAAGGAGGTTGTAGCAAGGTGGGTGTCAGTCTCTGCTCTCAAGTAGCAAGTTGCAGGATGAGAGGAAATGGCCTAAAGTTGCACTAGAGGAGGTTCAAATTGAATATTAGTAACTTTTTTTTTAATGGAAAGTGTTCTCAAGCACTGGAACAGGCTGTCTAGAGGAGTGGTTGAGTCACTATCCCTGGAGGTGTTTAAAAGACATATAGATGAGGTTCTCAGGGACATGATGTAGTACCAGAGCTAGGGGTGCGGGAAGTAAAGAAGAATAAAAACAAACTCTACACTCCTTTTAACAAAGTTCATAATGAAACACCTCCTAAAGGAACTGAAATAGTCCCACAAAAATGAAAGAGTTTAAAAAAAGAAAGATTGGCCCATATGTCATTTTTAAGCCTTGTTAACAAGATAACGTAAAATCAGCTTCTGCAATTTAAATTAGATCAAAATGCAAATATATATTGGGGGGAGTTTTTTTAAACTTTTTTCTAATACAGCTGATATTCAATACAAGAAACCACCTACAACTTATTACATCCCATACATATATGAATTAAATATTTTTATTGTAACATTCAGCCTCCTAGAGTAAAGCTTTTTATATCAAATTGTTAAACTCCTACACTGGAAACTGTTTGCATGCTTTGTAGGTTTCTTTACATGTAGGTTAAAACCTGATATCTACTGTTCTGTGGGCTTGCCTTGTACTATGTTCTCATAAACTGAATTCAGGATGCACAGTTTAGGAGAGCCCTATGACTTTGACATTTTTTTTTTCCTCGTAATGTTACTGGGAGGGGCAAAACCATGTGTGCTTCAAGCAGAAACTTATGTATAAGAACTCCTACCTGAACATTACTTGTAATACATTTTAAAATGAATTGTTCTTATTTTGTTCTCTGAACCAGTGCTTCAGAGGCAGCTGTGATTTAACAAGATATTTTAAATGGAAAATGTGTTTCTTGCTCCCTTGCAACATGTGATTTCTGTCTTCCTTTCTACATGCCCTCTGCATTGGTTCTGTTCACTGCACAGGCAGACTAAACCTCTCTCAGTGTTTTCCTGCGTACCTGCTATTATTTGATTATTCCTATTTTTACTATCTCTGCACCCACTGAATTCTAGAAGTCTTTATACTGAACCTAACTGAGACATTCAGTTCATCTTTGCATAAAAGAAAAGGTGGAGCCAGTGGTTGAATGCAGCCATCAGCCTGCACGACTCCTGCAAGCTTCAGGGCCTAGTTTTCTCTTACACTAACCTGAAATTCCTAAACCTTTTCACTAAAAGGTTTGCTGGCTTGTAGAAATGAAAGAGAAATGATTTTTCAGAAGGTCCCTCTTCAGGCTGTCTGTATATTCTCAGTTCTTAATACTGGAGAAATTCCAGTAGGTAGGACTTCTGTAGTGGAAGAAATGAGGCTATGAAAGCAGTAGCAGTTGCAAGACTGCAGAAATTATGTATTTTTCTCCGTGCTGAGCACTAGCAGAAATGATCTATTGTTGCCCCCATGTTGAATGACAGCAGATGTTGGGGCTTTACAGTACCTCAGGTTCTTAGTTGAAATTAGTTGTACAGACTTTGAAATATTTTCTCTTGGTCCATTGCTATTGATAAGGTGTAAACAACCATGCTTACCTTTGACAGAGAGAATAAAAACAAGCAGTATGGTGTTCAGACAATTTTGCCAGAACAAAATCCAGCTCAGATTTCACTGTATAAGAAAATATGTTTCCCGTCCTATCTGCTCCCACACTATTCCCCATTCACAGTCACCACCAGTAAAGCTGCACGCCTGATGCTGGGCAGCCAAAATAAAATGTAACTCAGCAAATAATTTATTTAGTGAAAAATGCTATTTCAGAATTGCCAGAATTGATAATCAGTTGAGACTAAAATTACTGAAAAGTTTCAAATTTTAGGTGGAATGAAAATGAAGCATTTTAGAGTGTAAACAGTGTCTTAACAATTTAGCAAAAGATGAAATTAACCGAAATATTCCATAAATAATGTTAACAGCATTTCTGAAATCCTGCCTTGGATTCATATAAATTAATGACCAAGGAAAGAGAAATACATGTGGATGTGTTCTTGCCTCACATTCTTCACTCTCTGTTAATGTTATATCTCTTAAGGGTTGTCCTGGTTCTCACCTAATGATACTTTTCCTTTCTACATAGAGTATGTAGGTACATACTGAGCCACTGTAACAGTGATAGCCTTGTGAAGGGGAATTTGAAAGTGTTCTATATATTCCTGAAGTATGTCCTGATAACTTGAGAAACTACGTTTTTTTGTTTGTTTGTTTTGTACCAATCTCCAAAACTGTTTCACTGAAGCAAGAGAATATCTAATGGGTAACTAATACTAATGAATAAGGAAAACCACAGCATTTTCCATTACATCAAAGCCAGTGTTACTGTTTCCAGACACATTCTAATCATAAAAGTCAACTCTCTGTTATCTGTCATACTGTTTAAAAGTAAAAAATGCAAGCTTGCAGATGAGTGCAATGAATATTTGGAATGAGGACTACACCTTTTAATAAAATGCAACCTGAAAAGCTCAAAATGTTGTTTCTAGTCTATGGAAATATGTAGTTTATGAAGGAACAGAGGTGAAATTAATTTAAAAATTATTTTTTATCTGTCTTCAGGTAGAAGTTTATGAATGCGCAAAGGAAACAGGATGAATTGGAATAGAATAAACTTCTTAACAGTCACTTGTCTCTGTTTTGGAGAAGCCACTCATAATGTTTCATCCTTGTCAGCTCTTCTTACTTCCAAAAGTATTTTCCTAATATGATCACTTCCAGATTGTTTTCACAGACTTTCTCTAGGCTGCCTATAAAAGAAAATTGTAGCTTTTCTGTTATATAAGTTTTTCTGTTATATAAGTTTCCTTCATCCTATAGTATTTGAATAATGGTCTGTGTTACAGGAACCTACCAACTTTACAGAAATATATCTCTAGCCCAGGGATGGGACACAGTTGTCCCTACAGCATGCATTTGGTTACTCACTGGATGGATCCTACTCCATGCTGCCAACAGTGCAAAGTAAACATATTCTTGGCCCATCTATGTGGGAACATACTATTTACAGTCTAGATAGGCTTCTGCATGACTGTTGTGACTCAAACAGAAGCTCAGATGGCAGAGAACACATTTCAAAAAGAATTTTAAGCAGATTCAATAACGTGGAATATAAAACTTTTCTAGTTCCAGTTATATTATAATCCAGGGAAATAGAGCATGCATGTCAGAGTGCATTTCTTCACTTCTGTGCCTGGGTCTGACCAAATTTCCCTGGGAAGTACAGTCTACCAAAAGTGATGAGGGTTGTTACTCAACAGCATATTGAAATTTCATCTACTTGAGGCAGAGTTTCAGTATACAGAAGCAGCTGGACCTGACTGGGGCTGGGAGGTAGGGTGGGGAGGGGGATAAGCAGGCAATTTTTGTGTCTTCTGTAGCAGCTGTGACAAATGAGTGAGGCTCCATCCTACGGGCCATTTTCATTTCATCTTTTCTGCTGTGCTACATATCTCCCTCGTAATATTATCATCATTTATCACACCTTTAAGATTCATCTCACTGGCACAAAGCTTTTGGATCATGGACCTTACATCCATAATTGATTCCTCAGCAGGCCATCTGTGACTTCTTTCTTGATAAGATAGCTAAAAATTCAGAACTCAGTTCCTTGACTTTCATTTTTATTCGTGCCACTTTCTAAAGGGTTTTCTGACAAGTTCTGCTCATTCATCTCTGTGCTCCCTATGTTCATTTTACAACTGTATGGTGTGGTTTTACTATGTAATCAAGAGGAGCAAGATCTTTTCTACCTTACCTTGCACATCAGACTAAAAAATGCTGCACTGTTTTTCTACAGTTGGTTATGACCTGTTACTTTAGCATGTCAAATCAAAGTTAACACTGCATCAAAAACCAGTATGCCTAATTTTGTGGGCACTTGCAGGTACTATTTTTTATTGTGCAAGTACCTAGAAGACATGGCAGAGACTGGAATATCGTGTTGCAGGCACTGAATGCACACATATGAAAAGCGAATTGCTCCTGTAATTTCAGACTTGCAGACTTTATCACCAGCTAAGGATGGGCAACAGGTAATACAGGTTCCCTGAACCATGACTTTTCTTCTGGGGAAGATGTGCTGCCTTATTTGAAAGTTTTTACGGGCTTGCTTTTCTCCCTGAGAGACACCCCTGGTGCCCGAGGGACAAGCTTGAAGGGCTGTGGCCATGGCAGAGCATGCCAGGCTGCAGGCATTGCCACCTTCAGCTTCCAGCTGCTCCACCTGCCCCTGCTGTTCCTCCAGCAGCTGCTACCCTTGCCCTCCTTAGCCTGAGACCTGGCAGAATGCAGTACCTGATCTTCCTTAGGTGATTATTTTAACAGCATGGGTCATTAGATTGTATAATTTCTCTTACCTTGTGTTAATTAAGAAATGCAGCATTTCGTGGTGTTGTCATTAATACCTAGAAATGTTGCGTGAATTTACTGCATAATGTATGAAGAACAATTTTATACACAAGGGAGTAAAGGTAATTTTTTTCCTCCATAGAAAGAAGATCTCACTTTACTTTTTTTTTTTTTTTGTTCTGTTCCCATTTTATATTTTATACATTGCACTCTTTTCAGAGGTAATTAAATGACCTATTAAAAATATCATTTGCTGTGGAACCTTTTTGGTTTGGTGTGGGGTTTTTTTTTGTTAAAAGCAGGAAGAAAACTTTGATAGCAGGTGATACAGGCTTTCAAGAGGCAACACTATAAGTGCTAATCTCAATTTGCAGTAGCATCATTTCACCTACCCAAAATCAGAAAAGTGTAGAAAATTGGTAGACCTGTTCAACAGAATTGTGTAATTAGTAACATCTACAGGCTCTCACTTCCTCTCTGACCTTAACCCATCTTCCCTCTCATATGCTACTAGGAGCAAATCTGTGACAAGGGAGGAAAAAGTTGTCTTGTAGGAGTTTCAATGTATAGACCTCTCTAGGACAGAGGTGGAATGGTTTAAACATTAGCTCTCGCTCAAGGCTGTGCTTCAGGGTACAATTGAACCCTGTAATTGCACTAGAAATATTTTCAGATACTCCATCTCTTAAAAAGAGTTTAAGAAACTTGTCTTAGTTCTACATTCCATGATCTCTCTTCCATTTACCACTGTAAACAATAGTCGTAGATCTTACAAGTATTGGATGCTTTCACAGAACAGGAAAAAACTCCAAACACTGTGATGAATTTTCCATCAGCCTGATCAAAAGTAAGCCAGTACTAACAGGCCTTAGGGGATAAATGAAGTTCTCTCACAAAATGAAATGTAAGAATTAGGGTGTTTGAGTTAGCCCTGCAGTGAGGTCAAGGGACCCTGTTCAATTAACTTCGATTTTGAAATATGTGGCTTTGAAACTGAGTGTTTGCTGATACGTATGGATGTGCCTCCTGAGATGCACGAGATTCAATTGTATTGTATTTATGTTTAGCTACATACATTCTTATTGTCACATACCTTATTTCATGGCCTGTTTTGCAGACAGTTTAGCACACTTGCAAGAGTGATGATGCTTTCTTTGGCCATGAAATGAACCAGGTGCTGTCAGCTTGATCTGAATCAAATCATCAGTGCTTTTTATTTTTTTTTTCCTCTCATCCTTACTTTTTCAGGCTGTTTCAGAATAGACATGTGTTATGTCTTGTTAAGTTATGCTCAGAATATATACAGTTATACCCAGTAATTTTAATTCAGACTAGCTGAAATAAGTATAGCCCATGTCAGAAGAAAACTTACGTAAAGGTTCCATTAACCCAGTGCTTCACTAGGTTCTGATAAAATGCAACTTATTTACCCAGTTGAACGTAGAGCATAGCAACTTTATGGTAATAGTAATACACTGCCTCCTTAAAGAATAATCAAATATATCGGACCAATGTGCAAAACTACTGGAAGAGCTGAATTTGAAAGAGATTACGCTTGTAACTTTAGTGATATGTAAAGACAGTTACTGCGAGGCTGGTGCTGATGCTCATTAACGATGTCAGTATATATAGCAGCACCTCTTCCATCCCTGCAGAGCATCTGTTAGTGGTCTAGGGATGGGGGGCAGCTTCTGTTGTGACTGCCTGTTGCTCTACTCTCGTGAACAAGAATATCACAGTCCTGTGTTTGCTCAGCCACCAGATCCACACCGTCAGCCACCTGATTTTAAAACACCTATCACTAAGTAGAGGCTAAAGAATATTGATAACAGACAGTGATAATTTGAGAAAGCACGTGAAAAGAACAAGGAGTGTAACTAGACATGATTTTTTATTTTATTTGGATGCCCAGAACTGACAAAAAAAAAAAAAAGGATTCTATTTAAAAGTTTCTGTAATATAGTCTTCAAAGCATAGAGAACAACACACCTTTTATTGGTTTCTGTCCCTGCTACTGAATATGATTTCCATTTCGTGATAGTAGAAACTATGTTTATAAAATTGACTTTTGACAAAAACAAATCTACAATGGCTTTAGATTATGGAGAAAGGAAAGGACACTCAAAGCTCTCAAGCTGATTTTGGGAAATGTACTCCACTGAATGTACTCCATCTCTTTATTAGAAACAAAAAAATCCACCCCAAAATATAGCTAATCTACACTAAAACATATACTTCCTCACTTTCACATGCAAGTGGCAGTTTCTGTCTTGCTTCTCAGAGAGTGTTTAGTAGTGCAGCACCATGGCAAAATCTCCTTTTATGAAGAATTCATTATTATTTTTTCCAGTGATAGTACCCGTGCATCGCAAAGTAGTATCATAATTAAAAACTAAACTGGTATCAAAAGCATAAAAATGAATGAGAACACATTGATGCAGAATACCTTTATTTTGTGTTTATTACCTTACTAATTTATAAAACCATTAAAAAGATTATAGCTTACTTTCTTAATATGTGAACTCACAAGGTGATACAAATAAAGAGCAGGAAATTAATAACTAGAATGAGGAAAACAGCTTGTAAAATCTAAGATGATTTATCTTCCCAAAGTTAAATAAATAATTAAAGAGAAATACTGAGTATTGTTCCTTTTGCATTTTACTTCTGTTAATTGTTGCACAAATTAAATTGAACATAGCATAAGGAGAACTGGATAATCACTCAAAGGCAATTAAAGATTCTGAAGGTTGTATAGTAATTATGATTATTTTCTTTGGAAAACAAGAGTGCCATTTATCTCTAATGTCTGTATGTAATTAAGTCCATATGCAATTATCTTTCTCTTACCATCCACTTCCAATGGGAATTATCTCTTAAAATGTCTGGCAAGAGAGAATGTAATTGTATGCAGTGGGACATTCCTGTACATAAAGAATTTCTTAGGTTTTGTTCAGCTTGACTTCAGTATCTTTCCTAGTCTGCTTTTGCTTGGCAACTTTCAACATGGCCTTCCTCATGGTAGATACTTCTCATGGCACAGTAACTTCTTTGACTCTTCTGTCTGCCCTTCTGTTCCTCTCACAATTCTCCATGACTTACCATGTCCCTCAGGTATTGTAGAGCTGTGTTACTGCCCTGGCTATGCACCTGCTCTTGACTCCATAAAGCTGGGTTCCATGTGGTCTTGCCTCAGAAGAGATTGAATCATTGCTGCACAACTCTCCAAGACTCCATTCCTGAGCTGCTTCCATAGCCTGTTAAGCAAAGGAGCAAGAGAACCTACAGGGAGTGAAGAAAATAGTCTTTCAAATTACGGCTTGATGCTTCAGCTGATAAAGAACTTAACACTTCTCTCCTCTCCTCTCCTCTCCTCTCCTCTCCTCTCCTCTCCTCTCCTCTCCTCTCCTCTCCTCTCCTCTCCTCTTCTCTCCTCTCCTCTCCATGCAGTGGGGAGTGGGGTTCGTGTTCAGAAGCAGTTAATGAGCTGGAAACAGTGAGTAGCGACAGATTATGGGCATTTCATGGATTAGTGAGCTTTTATTTTCTAGATAACAAATATGAAGCCATAAAACAGAGGAATAAAGATGACTGGACACAAGTTAAATTAAGGCTGCATTCCACAATTTATTGTATTCTTAATGTTGGTTGTATTTTACATATTTATTACCCTTAATGTCTAAATTCCTGAAGTGGGACCTTCTGTTTATATAGTTCTAAGATGCCAGATGTGGTCATATAGCGATGCTGCTAATGAAGTCTATAGCGTGTTTTTCCTCTATGAAATGTATGGTTACGTGAATGTTTAATGGCTAAAAATAAGAGATTTATCGTCCTTGATGTCTAAGCCACTATTGAAATAAAATGCAAGACTGTGCAGTATTTGTGCACCCTATAGTTACATCCTAAAGCAGTTACGAAATTGCTATATGCTGCTTTATTTACATATCTGTTAAATACTGCAAAAAATTGCTTGTTAGTACTACTGATGCCTGTATAGTTAAACCAGATTTCTGGATGTTGTCACAATGACTTACTATTCAAATAGAATTTGATGCATGTAAAATTTATTTGAAACAAAAGCTAGCTTCCTAAGGCAGTTAAATATAAAAAGTGTTGGGTTTATCCTTATTTGTTCAGGATCTTTAACAGATTGTCCTCAACATACACACACCTACATTCAATTCATTGGCTGGTGTTTCACGTTAAAGTTCAGTATTTCAAAATTATTTATTGGTATGTATGCCAACACTTTCCAATTTAGGCACCTATAGCTAAATAACTAAATCAATATTTAAGCTCCTAAACAACAACAACAACAACAACAACAAAACTCAGCTTCATAGAGCTGCAGAGGGTTAGTGGCTCCTGTCAGAATTTGCTGGTCTTGGCAGTTCTTGATATTCAGGCTCTCCTTGTTTGGAGACCTGAAGTCAGTCACTTTATATACTCATTCAGAAATATGAAACGATGATTTGCCACAATGAAATTCTCAGTGAAGCTGGATTAATCAAGGATTAAATAGATTACCACTGTAAAAGGAAATTGCATTTTTTTCAAACATCTGAGGAAGAAATTTCAGCTTGCTTGCTCAAAGACTCTTCTTTAATCAGCTTGAATATTCTTATCAGCAAAATGTAAGAAAAAATAATGAGTCTCTCTATTTTGATCTCCAGATTCAGGTTAGTCTTGTCTCAGCCAGTATGAGAGAAACTATCTGAGTTTGAATGGCATGCATTGTACAAATAACTGCATTTTAACAATGAGTTTAAATAGAATCTGATAAATAATGTATCATTCATAAATGAAGGTTGAGGAAGAATCAGAAAGAATATATATCTTTCCTTGAAATTATAATGGTGCCAGTTTTTGTCATTTCATCCCCAGTTAATCAAGTCCGTGATTAACCCTATATTATGCATGAAAGGCAATGAAAGATGCATATCCTTGTGAACTCAGTATTGGTCACACTGGCACAAGAAAATGGATTTCACTGTTGATTGTATCAGTTAAGTGTAGCTTATATTAATTGTGCTGCCTACCAGAGGGAGCTAGTGGAGTTCCTTTGGGAAAGAGACAACCTCCTGAGGTCTTTATTACTCCTGATTGCATGCTTGTTTTTCAGGTTGGAACACTGCAGCTTTCTGTCCTGATGTCAATAATTAATAGGGTGAGATGGGAATATATTCCTGCTCTTACAAGCCCCATAGTATACTTCTCGTGGCCATGAGCCACATATGACACACAGGTGGCAGATCACAGAGAGAAAAGCGTTCCTGGAAAACTTGCCGTGCTCCTCAGGGAACCCTCAACTCTAATGTGGAGCTGGACTGGGCCAACAAAACAGCAAATGTAGCTGTAGGTGTTGTAGTGGCACCCACACTACTTATGAGCCACATGCTGCCCTCCTCTGTGTAGGGGAACAGAATTTCCATTTATTCCAAGGTACCACTTTTAGAAGTTCACAAAGGCCACATAAAGTAAGAATGCTTCTTTATTACTACATCAGAAAGAACTTGAAATAGTCTCTGTGATTCGCCAAAGAACATGCTGCATATTTTACAAGGCGTAAAGTATATTTGAAGTTGCGTAGGTGTAATGCTCTTAAGGCCACATGCAGCTTAACATACGTTTTCCAGGGAAAAGGTGATTGTATAAAATCTGTTACATCAGTGATCATGAAAGTTTACCTGTGTTTTATTATACAATAAATGAAAACTTCCTCTAATTACTTAAAGGGAATAATACCCTCATGTTTATTTTAATAGTTTCTAAGATAGCAAGCAAGAACCTGATACTGTAGTCTATGAAGAGACAGGCATATTATTGTTGATGGACCTGTCAGGACACACAAATGAAGTGTTTACTCTTAAAACTAAGCTGGATAGCCTTTGTCTGGCTTGAAAGAAACTGCTACACACAGTGAAATCCATTTATTTTCTGAGAATCCTTAGATGAAGGTGGACAAATGCTACTACCTTCAGTTTATTCTATTCGGTAAAGGGACTGGTAAATCATACCTCTTTCAATCTTGATATGATGAAAGGAAGATCAGTCTTGCAAAGCTTTGGTCAAGTCATGCTGAAAAATAACATCTTTCTGTTCACTAGCCGTTTGCTGTCCTTGATTCCATACCAAATTCATGTCAAAAACCCTTCTTTCCAACAATCAGCACTTCATGCTTAAAGTCACATTTGAAAACAAACTACTTCTTTCTCTTTCATAAATTACAGCAAACTGAATTGTGTATATTGTTAGTTGCCCATTTTAGGAGTGATGATAGAAAGGAATAGGTCACTGGCTTTGACTGTGTCCTTTTGCTTCAGAAATAGCTATAAAATACAAAGGATTGACTAGTCTCTTCAAAAGTGGAGGCAAATGGGTTCCCATACGCTTCTCCCACTGCTTCAGAAGAAACAGAGGGATAGAAACACTCAGAATTATAGACCCACATGAGAAAGGGGAAGTGGTTTTCCTCCAGGATTCGTATAGCATATTGTTTGCTTTAGGCACAGGAATTACTTGAAACTATATTTAGTTGCCGTAACTCTACTGGAACTACCTCCAAACTGGTTTTACAAATGTGCTCAGGTGCTGGTTTGCGTGGTGGGAAGGTAATTATATTCTTAAACATTTACCGAATTTGGGTTATGGTTATGATATCTCACATTGTTTTTAATATAATTGCCAATGGGCAAAAAGGTAGAAACTTTGTTTTGAAAGCAAAGCATGGCCATGAGTAATTAAGTATCTCTGAGTTTGTTCAATTTCTTCAGTTCCTTTACCTGAAGTGAGTACAAGTGATCCAACACTGGAACAGGGTGTCTGACCTGCACAGTTAGTGCACTCCTGAGGGTGCCTGTTGAGATGCAACCAACTTCCTGAATTTAGATAGAAGTGCACGAATGAGAAAAGATAAAGGTAGCATTGGTAGGTTGAAAAGCTGTAAAATGTTCCATTGTTTAAATGAGGACTTTTCTTCGTATTTAGTAGGTCTTCACATTAAAATTCAATTCAGAAATGTTATCTTTCATTTGATCACATGTTTATAGGTGTTGGGGATTTTTTTATCTTGCAGGTGGTACTCCTAATCACAAAATGAGTTTTCAAAATCTAGAGTAGCTCTAATTGGCTCCCCTCTCCTATCGTTTACTCTTTGAATTTGTCCTCAAAAAGATTTTTTTCCTTTCTTTTCCTCTTCTAACAATTTCCAGAAACATTTGAGTAATTTATCTATGCATGCAATCTATCCATGCAAGCATTTACAAAACGTTATTGCCTGCAATGATACTCTAATAAACACGTTTACTTCACAGTATTTTAAATATGCAATACATTATGGGGTTATATTTTTTAAAAGATGTATGTGTGTATGTGTAATGTATCAGCATGAATTATAGAGTATTATTATTCTCCAAGCAGGCAACAGTCCACCAAGTGTTGCGTTAGCCTACGTTTAATATCATCAGTGGCAGAGAGAAAGTTGGGGCTGGCATTTTTGAGAAGATACCAATGGTCGTCATGTTCTGGTGATGGCATCACAGAAAAGCTATCACTTATTTACTTCTGCTCCTTTATTGGCTGAAGCCATGAGAAGGGTAATTAATTCCTAATCTGTTATATCATGGATGGTGTGATATAACTTCTGAAACCTTCCTGAAAGAGAGATGGCCTTACCACTGTGATGAAAAGAGGGGGGTTGTTTTCAATTATTGAAAACCAAACTTCATTCAATAAGGAAAACAAGTTCTTTTTTCCCTCTAAATCTCTTCACTCTGCATTTGCTGCAATGCTGGATGTCTCTTTCCTTGAACCTTGCATGAATTGGCTGAAAAGAAAGCTGAAAATTCCTGTAAGTTCCATTTTGTTTTTCATTGTCAGTCTTGCAGGTAAGGAGGTTCTGCCCACTGCCTGCCTACGCAGTAGAGGTTTACCGCATTCAGAGAGGAGAGTGACATGCAGGGATCTTTCCCCCTCTTGTATGTGTTCCTGCTCTAACCCTACTATCAGGGCTTGGTTAAGGTTTAAAGAGTTTGATACCCCGAACACTGATTCAAGTTACCAATGGAAACCAGGAAAAATTATACTAAACTTTTGTAGTGCTTGGGATTTAATTTTCTCTACTTGGAGTAATGAGCCAAGTGACTAACAAACCATATTTGTACTCTGCGATGGATAAAGAACTGGCTGGAATGCCAGGCCCAAAGAGGTGTGATGAACGGAGCCAAATCCAGTTGGTGGCCAGTCACAAGCAGTGTTCCCCAGGGCTCAGTATTGGGGCCAGTTCTGCTTAATATCATTATCAGTGATCTGGATGAGGGGAGTACATTGCTTGTATTCACTAGAGGTGTCCATCAGTGTGGTTTTTAGTGGGATGGAGCTCTTGTTTTACTTTTCCCTTTTTTTTCCTTTGGTCAATGTAACAAAGGAAAGAGAACAGCCAAGCACAGAGCATGAATCAGAACACACAGTCATAAGAACAAAAATTCAAGAGCAATAGAGATGAATGCTTTTCACTGGGTAAAAGACTGGCTGGATGGCCAGGCCCAGAGTTGTGGTGAATGGAGTTAAAGCCAGCTGGTGGCTGCTCATGCATGGTGTTCCTCTGGGCTCAGTATTGGGACTGATTCTGTTTAATCTCTTTATCAATTATCTGGATGAAGGGATTGAGTGCACCCATAGTAAATTTGCAGATGGCACCAAGTTGAGTGGGAGTGTTGATCTGCTGGAGGGTAGGAAGGCCATACAGAGGGATCTGGACTGGCTGGATCATTAGGCTGAGGCCTGTTTTATGCGGTTCAACAAGGCCAAGTGCTTGGTCCTGCACTTGGGTCTCAACAACCCCAGGCAGTGCTACAGGCTCAGGGAAGAGTGGCTGAAAAGCTGCCTGGCAGAAAGGGATGGGGGGGCGGGGAGAGGGGAGCAGGACGGAATTGGTTTGGCTTTGTATGCCAAAGTATACTTTTCTTCATTCTGCAACTCACTCCCTCCTTTCACAGACATGGCTCTCAGTGACATACAAAACAATATTTTAAGTCCTTGTAGTCCTTTGGTCCTTTCCATTTTTCTCCCCTTTCCTCTGTGAGGGAAATGACAATATTGTGGTCTTGTATCTTTGAGTTTCTTGCCCAAAGTGCATTAAAGAATGTGGAAGTTTTCCTTCTGTTTAGCCCTCAGCCAACCAGTTTACATTAGGAATTGGTCATGGATGAATTTGTGGGCATTCTGTGGCCCTTCTTTTACTGCCTTCCTGCCTTCCTCCCAAAAAAATGTACTCAGAAAAAACTTTTTTATTTGCTTATTTTCACATTTTCCATGTAAATGAGAACCCCACTCCTATTACTTCCAGACAGAAGATTTCTCCCAGTCCTGTGCTGCATTAACAAGAGAGATGAAATTTGGAAGGTCACCTATTTGTGAGGCAAAGAGTACATTGCTGATGTTATTCCAATATCTTTACACTTGGAAGACATATTAGAAATCCATCACATCTTCCTAGATTAAATGGTACAATACAGTTAATTGTTCTCAATATTAAAAACTTGGTCCTGAACTGCTGCATTTGGTACACTGGAAATAAAAATCCTTTTAACTGCAGAACATGGACCACTGTGTGTCTTTCATGAGTTTGCCTTACTGGGGTCTCCAGCCTAGTGAAATGCAGAATTTCTGATCTGTCATAGCTCCTAAGGCAAAGACACAGATTTAGGATGTAGAATCCAACTATTCTTTTGGATAGGAGGAAGCCAGTTATAAAACAAAGTTAATTTCACTACTTTCCGGTGTTGGAGTTTTTATTAAGTGTCATTTGACCTTTGCATTCCATATGTCTGAGATTTGCTTTAGTTTGATTGCAACCATATATTGAAGACTTACCTCTTTAAGGTATTGATAGATACATAAAATCAAAGGCCAGATTTTTCTTCTGGGAATGTCATCCTTGGTAGATCTCCTGTTAAAGTATTTATTTGGCATTTCATAGATTTTATGGTCAGGCAGGAGCAGGCTGACTATTAAGTCTGACTTCCTGCATTAGCCACACTAAATACCTCATACAGTTAATTTATGCTGCAAGACCACAGTTTGCATTTCCAGTTACAGATACAGGTTTTTACATGACGCTGATCTTGACTTAGGTAACAGAAAATCTGCCGTGTAAGCAGATTTGGTTAGTTGTTCCAACGCACATTGTTGCACTTGGCATTAAAATGCGCAGGGCTTTATGAGTCTTGATTGTTTGTTTTTCCTTCCTAGATTAAGAGTGTGAATTCATTGGCATATTAAAACATACTTACTGGCTTTAAAGTTCAGCACTAGCTGGCTTGGAGTTTAAAAAATTCATGGTGGTTGTTTTGGAGGCTATAATCTTGCAGTAGGGCACAAATTGAAGTAAGCTTAGTTTTCCTCAAACAAGCAAGCAAACTTTCACATTTCTCAGAGCTACAAAAAGTACACACAGTGTGTACAGGTCAGTAGGATAGCTTTCTTTTTCTTCCTTTCATTTATTCCTGTAATGTTTCCACTTACCTACTCATTCTAATGTGGTTCTCATTTTTTCATAGTTTCCCAGACTTGGAGGTGAGTGTTCAAAAGCTGACAGAAGTTTTCTCTGTCGTTTTAGTGAAAACTGGAAGGGTAGGAGCAGCTATATAAATACTCGTGCAAAATACTTCTCTTGGTCACATCTGACAAATACATAGACTGGTTTTGCATTGGATAAATACTAAAATTTCACATGCAAGTTTGTTTCATGGGTCTGATGCAGTTTCAGATTGGGTGGGTGTTACAAGGGAGAATTTCTATTACACTATTTGTTTATCCTACCTCTGAGCAAGTATTGGTTCATCCCTTCTAGGCATTTTGCATATCTGCCTACAGGAGAAATAAAAACAACAGAGAAATCTTGCTACAAAAGCAGAAGTACTGATATAGTTGAATATTGAAACCAAACCAAACCAACCAACCAACAATGCAAAGGAAAAACCAGAACAGTGAGAAAACTGAAATTTGGAAATCATCATGCAAAATATCAGAACTATGGGTAATGTCACAGCTCTCCTACATTCTGAGTTAAGACCCTTAACTTGCAAGATAAATTCAATCCCATTGAGAGAGAAAGTTGATCCTTAAGTTTAATCTACACTTTACTAAGGCAAAAGTTCATAATTAGCTCATTCTTTAAGGGTTGTACTTGTTATTATCAACTTTCCTTTATTGTAGTAAGATTTAAAATAGTATTTCAAATTCAAGTAAAATTACAGGAGACAATATTCTTACTGGGAGGCATTCATCTAGCAGTTTGTGTATTATTCTAATGAAATCACGGAGTCAAGCTATACAACTGCACTTTCTTACTCATCGCTGATGGTAGTATACTCAGTTAATCTAAGCCTGGCATAATTAAGCACATCAGTGCTGGATCGGCTGCAGCCTATTCTCTTTCAGTGCCTTAAGTGTCATGTCATAACATGACCCATGCCATAAGCAAATAAGTCTCAACCCCTTTTTGTTTTTAATAGTAGCTGTTTTAAGAGTATAGTAACTTTTATATTTTACTCACACTTACACTTTTTCTCAACATTTGTCTACAGGCTAGCAATTTATCTTTTCCTCTGTCAATTCAGTTTTCTTAGGTTCCATATTTATTTCCTCTTCCTGTCTTTGATCTGTTATGATGAATCTCTCAGTAAGATCTCATGTTTGACATCTTTTCATACCAAAAATCCTCATTCTGTTTCTTAGAGTGGTATAAACCCTATAAAGTTTTCTTCATTTTGTGCCGAAGAGAGTTTTCTTTCATGTTTGTTGAGTGCCTAGTGCAGTGAGGCTGTTGTTCATTACAAGGCAAAAAATAATAAGGAGCAAGAGCTACTAAGTATCTGATATTTCTGTTCTTGTGGTGCATGAGGAAGATACATGTATGCATGACACACTATCCAAGACTGCCATAAATTCAGATCAATCATTTGTAATCAATGATTCAAGTAATAGGGATCTTTTAACTTGATCTAGCTTCTCTTCCATTGCATTCAAGAACTATAAAACACTTGCCATATTCTCATCTAATCTCAGCCTGAAAGCCTTACTAAGAAAAATCTTTTGTTGTCCCTGTTGTTGGAAAGTTTGTCCTCTTTTACAAGCTGGATTTACCCCTTAAGTTCTTTAGGTGTACCTATTTTTTAAAAAATCTCCAAAGTGCAGGATTTAGCCTAAAGAACTAAGGCAAATGTAACATGGAAATCATCTCTGATTCTTCTTTTTTTTCTGAAATAATTTTGCAACTGTGTTGCTTCTGAATAATCTCAGACTAAGTGTTGTGCCTATCCCTGCAAAACCAGGTGCAGAAATAATGTAAACCCACATTTTGTCCTTCGTAAAATTGCGTTCTCATGTTAGGAAATAACCAAATGTAAAAGCTCATCCATATTTATTATTAATATGAATGTTTAATTTGCAAGTTTCACCACAAAGATGAGATAACGGGTTCAAGGATACAAAGCCATGTTGGTCTAGATATACAATTTCAAAAATTTTCAGTGTGTGCTCAGTACTTCACGATCTGCAGTGCCTTTTAATTTCAAATGGTAACATTAATGGCTATTATTTTCCCTAATGTATTTGCATACTACATTGACATTTGCATAATAGCAAAAAGGACCTGAATTGAAAGATTTCGGAGAAGTGTTTTGGATTGTTTTGTTGTTTTTGTTTGTTTGTTTGTGGTTTGTTTGTTTGTTTGATTTTGTTGTTTTTGTTTGTTTTTCCTTATTTATTTATTTATTTATTGAGTTATTTTTAAATAACGTGAGGTGGGAAAGGTGCTCTAATTGTCACAAATACTTTTGTTTGGAAATGCTGCTGGGCTGTCCTTTGGAAGCTGTAGTTCGCATCTCCGCAGTCTCACTCACATACAAAGGCTACAAAGGCAGGCAAGCAGGTGAGACCCTACTCCTGTGTGTCTTACCTTGCAAGTGACAAAGGTGTTACACCACTGAAAACCCTGACACAGATGCTTTCTGGAAGTTATTAAACATCATGTGTCCAACCCACATGAGGCAGAACAAGAACGTGAGGAAATGGATGAAGTGTAGTGATAAATTATTTTAATTGAAACATTTATTTTACAGCTTTTAATAAAACACCTTTATATTTTGGGCTCTTTGCCCGAAAGAGCAGAAAGCTACTTGTGTCCAGTAGAATATTCTTTCATAGTTGCTTTCAACTAACCTCACTGTGTATGAAAAGTCTGTTATATGGAATCTGGTACAAAAAGCCACAACAAAGCAGAGGAGAGTGAAATAATCTTAAGAAGATAAGACAGAAGGAAAGAGGAAAGGAGTAAATGTGTGTTTCCCTTGGAATATGACATTTTTAATTACCCAACAAGCTAACAGGTACCTTGACTGGAAGTATCATAGATTTTTAGAAATCAAGTAGAGCTAGTAAAATCACTGAAACAAAGAACGTGATCTCCAGAGGCCAAACCTTAACACCTGGCTAAATTATTTTCTCAAAGTGCTTTTCTGTCTCTGCAGGTTTTCTCACTATGTTTTGGGGCATTGGCAGGAATCGATTGCTGGATCTAGTGTGCTAACATAAAGACCAGTGACAGCATCTGAGGTTTTTAAACCCTTGTAATTCAAATAATAGACTAATACAGAGGAGAAAACACCTCACTTTCTCATTTTGCATTGAACTTGTGGGTCTGACTGCAGCTATGGTACTTTGGGAAATGGCAAAGTGACACATTACCACTATAATACTTGCAGACATGTTAGCCAAAATATTTTAAGTCTGGGAACAACACACACATCCAAATCCACAAAGACATTTCTCATATCACAAAGGACCTTTGGTCTGCTTAGGTTTGCCTCATCTGAAACAATCTTTCCCCAAACTTCATTCTTACTGAGAAAATAGAAGTCCCTGTGATTCTCCCTCACCCATCTCTGTCTAAAAATTGTATCTTTACAGAGCAGAATCTCAAACAAAAACAGCCAGGTGGATTAGAAGACCAGTCAAATAGTTTAAACAGAGAATTTCAAATATTCAGCTTCAGTAAATGGTTTGCAGACAGTCATGAAATGAAGCATCTTGCAAAACATAGTCAATGGTCAAATTCAGAAGCACATTTGTTTACAAGGATAGATTATTCTTTCTCTAGTGACACTAAATATTAAATTAAATTGCAGTGAAAACTGGTGAAACATTGAAGTAGCATGACTGTGGTTTAATATCTGAAATTTCTAATAAGGATGTGATAGTTGTTAAGTAATTGCGTTCTTTAAAAAACACAAATAATAATAAAAAAAGAGTTCAGGATATTATAGGTAATATTAGTTATAAATGTGGTTCAAAATCATTAACTTCTCTTTTTTCCACATTAGTCGTTTTCTATATGTGCCTATTTAAAATATTCTTGTGTAATTCGTTAGATGTGGTCAGAGATTTAGTGTCATGCATTTGTAGAAGTAGAACCATTGTTAGCAAGACTCCGCAGAGTTTAAATAATAAAAAAAAATTCCCTTTTATACTGCAAAACAGTGGGCTTCTTCCAGGGTCTATCAGACTGAAAATACTTTTGAAAACATGAACTAACCAGGCCACTGTCTTTCAGGGTTTTATTCTTTCTTCCACAGATCTCCTTCTACTCCTTTTATGCAACTAGTGATCTGTTTTTCCTGACAACAAGTCAGAAGGAGACACAGATCAGTTCCCAGAAGGTGGAGACTTGATGCAGTTGGACCATATTCAGTTTGCCTGGGGTGCTACAGCAGAGACAGAATCGTAGAATCATAGAATGTCCTGAGTTGGAAGGGACTCACAAGGATCATCAAGTCCAACTGATGTTCCCTGCATATGACAACCCCAAAATTCACACCATGTGTCTGAGGGCGTTGTCCAGTGTGTGCTGATTTGCGTGGGCATAAGTAAACCATAATTTGTGTAGCAGACTTCAGAGAGCTGGGTACCCAGTTGCCCGGTAGGAAGATTATTCTATTCTATTCTATTCTATTCTATTCTATTCTATTCTATTCTATTCTATTCTATTCTATTCTATTCTATTCTATTCTATTCTATTCTATTCTATTCTATTCTATTCTATTCTATTCTATTCTATTCTATTCTATTCTATTCTACCTAGCATTGTGAATAAATACACATTTTTCCCAGTATACCAAAGTGAGGTCATAACAAACCTGTTATGCTGTCTTAAATGTCTCCCTGATAACATCTACAATCTGACTATTCTTCATTATTCTGTGCCTTTTCTTCTTTATCCATCCAACTTCATCTTTCCACTGGAGGAGGCAAAAAGCCACCCATCTTAGTTGCTGTGGCATTTTTCTGCTGGAAAGATAGGGTCTTAATACAACATAAAGCTTTTGATTTACCCTGTAAATCAATTCAAAAACCCTGTACATTCAATTCTTAGGTTTTACCTTAAATGGGTACACACAGCTCACACATTTGTGTTAGGCCAATATGACTATTTTGGTCCAAAATTAACAAATAATAACAGTTTACCACATCAGGTTCAGTCTCGCACAATTCTCATACCCAAA
Source organism: Streptopelia decaocto (assembly GCF_964273445.1). NCBI lineage: Eukaryota > Metazoa > Chordata > Aves > Columbiformes > Columbidae > Streptopelia > Streptopelia decaocto. The sequence goes on from NC_138663.1 coordinate 89,715,535, forward strand.
GAAAACAATGCATTTTAAAGCCTATGTTTCTACTGCTGTTGTCAGCCTCTGAGTCACTGACACATACATATTTTTCAGTGTGGTGTATATTTTTCAACAGTAACTTTAATGGCTGAAATCATGAAACACTGGCCAAATATCATTAATGATTCCTTTTAGCAAAAAAGCTTTTAATGACTTATCTGTTTGTGCTCCTTTTCTTTACTCCAAACATTATTCACTTTTCTGAGCATTCATTCCACTGAATAAACACATAGCACGATCATCATGGTGCAGTGATACGTCTTGAACAAACATTTTTTAGTCAAAGAAATATCTCCGTGCTTTCATTCCCATTTGCATTATGATGAAGTTAAGATCAATGGTACCGCTCACTGCAGATGAAAAATACTGCTCAAAGGCTTTAATCCTTCCTCCTATTCAATCTCAGAAATTTAAAGATGGCTTAATCAGAAAACAAAATGCATTACGGTCTTGGAGTGAACAGTTAAGACCACCAGCAGTCTATTTTACAACTATTTTCAACCATACTTAGTTCGTAATGTGGTCCTTTTGCAATTTGGTAGCACAACCACAAAATGAAAGGACATCAAGAGGACATCTAATCCCTTTCCTTGTCCAACACCTGTCTAATTCCTGATAGATATCCATCTAATGTTAAATATTCCACTGCCTCTGTAGGCAATCTATTCCAGTGGGCTTCATTATCCCAACATTAGAAAATTTATTATCGTGTCTCACTTGGATCGCTTTTAATGTGGCTTAAGCTCATTACTATTTGTCCTATTGCCATGGACACAGAGAATTTTGCAGCAGCTTTTTACTACTTTGAAAGCTGTTGTGTCTCAGCAGTGTCCTTTCTTTGCTGGACAAAACATCTCTGACAAATCGCATTTTCTGCTTGTTACTACTCTTCCTGCATGTCCAGTTGGTCCTCGTCTCCCATACAGTGCTGTCTTACCAATGCTGAGTGGGAAGGATTGTACTGCATATTTTGCAGGCTGTGTTTATACCTCCTGGTATACTTTTTCATAATGGCTAACGCCGTTGACTCATGTTCAGTTTATGATTCTTTAAAACCTGCAGATCTTCCCTGCAAAGCTGCTACCTAGTCAGTGATGACTCATTTTGAATACATACAGCTTATTTTTTCTACTTATGCGTAGAACCTAATCTCTGTTTATTTCAATATTTGGCAGAGCATTTTTCCAGTTTTTCAAGAGCATTTTCTCATTTACTGAACACAACGTATTTGTGGTCTGTACTGGCTAGTTCCTGTGTGACTTTAATAAGCGTACTCTCAGCTGGGCCATTAAGAAAAATACTGACTAATACTAGGTGAAGATGAGCACATAACATATTCTTTCATTTTGTCACTGAAGGACAATTTCTAACCATGTTTTCACTCTTACTGTAATTTTTGTCTGGCATGCATTTAGATTGTGAGAATGTTGTGTGAGGAAAAACCTTACTAAAGAGAAGATACATGAGAGAGATCTAGTAGTTCTATATGACCTCTTTCAGGAAAGGAAGTTAAAGTTATTTGACACTGTTTATTGTTGACAAATCCATGTTAGCTGTTACTAACCTTATTTTCTTCAAGGTGCACATGAATCACTCGCATGACATATTCTAATATTTTTGCAGGAACTAAAGACTAGTTTGCCAGAAATCAAACCCAAGGAGGGAGAAAAAGAAGCAAGAATGAAAGAAAGCTCTGCGTCTCGTTTACGATATAGGTGAGTTAAATCAAACCTCAAAAAGGTCCAACAAATATGAGGGAAAGCTGTCTGCAACTTTGTCCATAATCTTCCCCTGCTCCTCTGAGGCTTCAGCTGAACCTCTATTGAGGTTGATGAAAGATTGCTGAAGGATTCAGGGATTCAGGAAGAAAAACACCAACCTGGTGTCTTATAGGAAAAAAAAAAAAAAAAGACAGGGTGTCAGTGTGGTTGGAGGTGAAGATGTGGTGGGAGATGACAATTCAACAGTATTACAGGTTTTTCCCAGTGAGCATGACACATCAGTCTTTCTCCTCCTGACTGATACCTGCCTCACTAGCCATGTCTATTCCAGTGTTTTGTCAGAATGGGTAATTAGTGCTTGTTACATCTTAGATATTTCCTGGGAATTTGCCAATAAATGGTTAGTTTATGCTTCCAAGTTGTGGGCATTCTGCTTCCAGCAGCTCTTTGCGTGAAGAAGGTACCTCGGGAAGAACTGGGAGAGAGCGGCTGCAGAACTTTGTGGCTGGGAGCAATGGAGGGAGAGGGATTGCAGTGCGTGTGTGGAAAGATCCTCTCTTTCGCTGGCAGCAAGCTGTGAGGCTGCAAACCTATATTCTCTGCAATCCATTCTTTTGTGTTGCTTTTGTCACTGCCTTAATGTCTTTGCACAGCCACCAACAGCGCGATTGCTTCAAATGGACCCTGTCAAGTCAGGCAAGAAGCTGTTTGCCCTTCTGGCATCATAAATTAATGACTTACTTTCACCTTACAGTAACTGAATAATAATTGCTTACTCTCACTATTGGTATAAATGTAGTCAGTTCTGGTGTCCTTTAATTTCAAACTTAGCCTTAATCAGTAAGCTTAAAGTAAATCATGTTGTTGTACATTTCTAATGATATAAGAATATATGGTGTTTTTCTTCCCCCATCTCCTTTTCAATTTTTTAGATATGAGTGCACTGAAATGCTCTGTTTCTAATGCAGTTCTGGAGCAGAACAAAGGGATGAAACAGTACGGATCAATTAAGCAGTGCTTGTGTCTTCTTTACAGCACAGGCCTTTTCCTCTCTACCCACTGCTTTCACGCCTTTTTCTTCCATCCCGCCTTCCAAATTAAGCACAACTGGTAGCACCACATATATTTTTTAAATATTGTAGAAGTATATGACTCACAAAAAATTTTTTAAAAGTATCCTCTTTCACAGTTGCCACATGGTTTCCTCTGCATGAAACTAAAGCCCAATTGTCCTTGCAATGCAATGCAAATTCTCTTGGTTAGCACAAGGTGGAAAAGTGTACTCAGAAATGTGTGCAGGGGCAAGAGAGTCTGACACCCAGATTGTTGACCATCTTTAGAGTCCATTTTCCACTACTACAGGAAAAGCCGAGTTTTAATTCAAACTCAAACTAATATGTGATGCCTCATAAAGTTAGTTCAATACTCATAGGTGTAGAATATGTTGTATTTTATATAGAAAAATTTAAAACTTGTATACCATTGTGGTATCAAGGTGGACAGCTGCTGACACTGCATGTCTGCTAAATTGTTTTTTTCTTTCTCCCAAAGCCCCTCCCTAGGTCTTTCTCAGTTAATGCTTTTTTTGTCTTATTCTCAGAAGAATCACTGAAATCAGTGTTGTACTGCATTTCAACGGGGTTGGATTGAGCACACGTTACACTGTAATTACCCTAAATCAGCACTGAAATCAATACTAAAATTTTATGTACTTATATATGCATACTTGTGTAACGTAAAAATTGAAGTCCATACTAGTGTAAACTAGCAATATTAAGGAATATTATGACTATCTGCATCATAACTTTATTTGTATTTGTGGACAAGATTTAAAAGGTTATTAAGTTTTCTGAATTGCATATATAATTTTCCCTATTAAAGTCTGAGATACAAGAATTTGAGCTACAAAAGAAACAAGGAGAAGAGATAACTAATTTTCAATACACTAGGATACAATTCCATTCTGATAATTTTAATGTGATATTGTTACTGTATCTGCTAAGTTAACAATTGCAGTCTGTACGTTTTGTTATCTCATTACATAGATAGATAATGTTGGTATTTCTCAATTTAAATTCGATGGAAGCCAACAATTAAAGTCGCTCAAGAAAATGATGTCCATGATGTGATGAAAGAATGTTCTGTTAACCAACATAGCTATAATGAAGTGTGAAAAGCAGCTTACAGAATATTAATAAATGTGACAATCATCCTCAGGATGTGACAACTGTTAGTAGCTTTCAGAGTTGTTTATAGTTATTTGTCAGTAAATATAGCTTACAAATGGATCTTTCAGAAGGAAAGCTTTTTAAAATCTATTTTCATATTTTGCTTATTTAATGTCTGCTGAAACAGTTAATGGTAGAAGACAATGTTAGCTTTGAAAGGTTTATCTGTGAATATTTTTACTATGTAATATATACACCTTAAACTCAGTGCAAAATCATGGCACTTATTTGTTTTTACATTCATGTAAAAGTGCTTCAGAAAAACTGCTTCTAAATTGAAGTTTATAAATAAACCAAAATACTAAATATATGCAATAATATTTTTTTTTCTTTACATTCACCAGTCCATCAAAATCTAAACATTTCATAGGATGATGTAGAATTTGATGACAGTCACCAGTATCTAGTGGAGTGCCTCAGGGGTCAGTACTGGGGCCAATATTATTCAATATATTCATTAATGATTTAGACGAGGGAATTGAGTGTACTATCAGCAAGTTTGCTGATGACACCAAGCTAGGAGGAGTGGCTGACATGCCAGAAGGCTGTGCTGCCATCCAGTGGGATCTGGACAGGCTGGAGAGTTGGGCGGGGAATAACCTGATGAAATTTAACAAGGGAAAGTGTAGAGTCCTGCATCTGGGCAGGAACAACCCCGGGGAATGACCTATTAGAAAGCAGTATAGGGGAAAGGGACCTGGGGGTCCTGGTGGACAACAGGATGACCATGAGCCAGCACTGTGCCCTTGTGGCCAGGAAGGCCAATGGCATCCTGGGGTGTATTACAACCAGGGTGGTTAGTAGATCGAGAGGTTCTCCTTCCCCTCTACTCCACCCTGGTGAGACCCCATCTGGAGTATTGTGTCCAGTTCTGGGCCCCTCAGTTCAAGAAGGACAGGGAACTGCTGGAGACGGTCCAGCGTAGGGCAACAAAGATGATTAAGGGAGTGGAGCACCTCCCTTATGAAGAAAGGCTGAGGGAGCTGTGTCTCTTTAGTTTGGAGAAGAGGAGGCTAAGGGGAGACCTTATTAATGTCTATAAGTATATAAAAGGTGAGTGCCACGAGGATGTAGCCAGACTCTTCTTGGTGGCAAACAATGATAGGACAAGGGGTAATGGGATCAAGATGGAACAAAAGAGATTCCACTTAAATTTGAGAAGAAACTTCTCAGTGAGGGTGCCAGAGCACTGGAACAGGCTGCCCAGGGGATTGTGGAGTCTCCTTCCCTGGAGACATTCAAAACCCACCTGGACATGTTCCTGTGTAACCTCATCTAGGCGTTCCTGCTTCGGCAGTGGGATTGGACTAGATGATCTTCTGAGGTCCCTTCCAATCCCAAACATACTGTGATACTGTGATACTGTGATTGTTCAAATGGAGCTGGGGAATTTGCCTTTGGAGAAGGTTTTCAAGCACCTCACCCACCCAGATCCTGGCTGGTGTACCTGGTGACTTGCTGCCAAGTGTAGATTTCCAGGCTCATGACTTCTTACCTTTCTCATTTCCCAGAGACTTCCAGCTCCTTTTCCACATCTTTTCCAAGATTGTCCATGAAGGCTGGATAGAAATGGAAGCTATTTTTCAAAAGTTGTGTGATATGTTTTTTTCTGAATGATAGCAAATTGAAAATATGTGCAATTCTTAACAAAACTGATTTGCTGTTCTCTTCTGTCCCTATCTTCACTAGTTGTGAGGTCACCTACTGGAATTCAACTCTAAATATTTAGCATAACCAACATAACAATCTAAAATCCAAGTTAGGAATGGCTGTGGCAGGTGGTAGCATAAGGAGTTTTAATTGATAGATTACACATAAAAGACAATGCTCCACACCAGCAAACTACGTGGACAGCATCAGACTTTTCTCTGCAGGAAAGTGTTCACTGTCTAACTCCACTGAAGAAAATGAAACAGAAAATCAGTGACTCAAAGGAGAATAAGTGGTCATGGATATAATTTCTTTGAAAGCTTTAATTGATTTGTTTTCATTGTACTATCTCTCCTTTAATTGTTTTAAAACTGATTATTAATATAATGTAATAGTCTGATAAATACACTTCTTTGTCAAAATTTTACAAAAATACAGCTCTCCACTGAGGATGGGATTTTGTTCAAATGAAAAAAGATTATGCTAATTCTCTGTGCGGTCTGCTTCACCAAACTTTTGTGTCAAAGACCCTGTAAAACCTGTTTTGTAAAATCTCTACGAGAATCCTCACGCAAATTATTATTCTTTGAATATCTGCAAGAAAGCTTCTAATATGCTAGGGGATACACATTGGGTCCTGAGTTTAATTAATCCCCATCATTATGCACTTCTAATTGTCAATTTTTAGTGTATCCATATTCTGATTTCACATGTGAATATCATAGGCATTAGGGCTCACTTTTACATTGATCCATTTTAATGTGAATTTGTGTGTAGGCACTGTTGAATGCACTGACATAGTTCTTTCTTTGATCTCCCAATATGCTTCACTGAACAACCAGTTCTGCAGCTCACTTTACATCCATGCAGTCGCGCCCATACGTTGGTAAGTATTCTGACCATACAGCTAGTTGTTCTCCAGTCATACACTCTAATTTGTCCTCAGCTTGGTCAAATGAGGGAGAGGAAACTGTAGTGCTTCTCTACCTCCAGCATCCATTTGATTGCCAGTGAATGACAACATTCCCTGTTAGCATATTTTTACCCAATGATAGTTTACATGGCTTTGTGAAAATTATTCATGCAAGATAAACATCATTTGGGGTTTTTTTATTAGATTTTGAGTTTGGATGAAAAAAATAATGTCCTACAGTTACTTTACTTAGATTTGACATTAGCAATAAAAATAATTCCTAAAGAACTGGCTAACTGGCTCATCTTAAAATCCTTGACAATAAAGAAGTTTTATTGAAATGAGGTAGATGTGGCAGAAGTCTTACAGAGCTGTTTAGATCACTTGATAAGATGGTTCCAGTCATATAAAATACTCTCCTAAAATACAGCCAGTTGCAAAGATGCACACATCTAGGAAAAAGAAGTAGGGGCTGCAATGCAAAAAGAGTGTGCGGTGTTCGAGAAAGCAACAGCTCATTAAGAATTATTTAAATACAATGGTGAATTAAAACATTGATATAACAGAAAAGGACTAACATATTGGAGGAGGGTGGATGACTTTTCTCTCTTCATGTTTGTCACCAGTAAGAGGAATGTCAGAATACCCTGTCCAGTTTCAGTCTGCAAGGACTCTTGAAGGGGAGGATGGTGGCCTCCGCCAAGAGTTTGGCACCTAGATGCCTCTGACTGAAGGAGGTGTGGTGGCCACCTGCTGCTGTCATGGAGACCTGGCTCCCCACTATGCTAAAGGAGCTGAAGATACCTCCTGCTGCATGTGGCATCCAGAAGGCTCTGGACATGGAGCAGCTCTTTGGTTTCCGTCAACTATAGCCAGCCTCAAAGCAGAGAACAATGTGGACACATGGGAAAATTAGGGTTTTGTTCCTGATTTTATTAACAGCACCTGGCTCTGGCTAGAAAGGAGCCTCACTAGATATCAGCATGGTGACAGTGACAGTTGTGGCATCAGCTATGGTTTGAGCAAACACAGTGTTATGTAGGAACCTTGGTGAGCACTGCAATGGAGGTGTGGTAGGAGCTCCCTCCACCCAAGGATGGGCCTGTACAAGAGACACCTGTACTGTCTTGAGGGAATAACAGCATTCAAAACCCTTGGGCAATTAATGGTAAAATCAAATTTGTACACATTTTTAGAAGTCTGTTGGACAGTGAAGACGGTACAGAAAAAAGTTGTAAAGAAGTCTTCTGGAAGGAGCAAATGTCTTCATACTTAAAAGCAACATCACTGAATTTCTTCAAGGGTGGGTGCCATTCTGGAAGATGCATTAGTCAGGGACATATTATACTTTAATCACATGATCTTTGAAAATGGGGCATCAAATTAGATGATCAAGTGTACTTTCCTGCCCCTAAGATGTCTTAAAAGTAAAATTTTGATGGGTAAAATAATATAAACAGTAGGCTTTTTTTTTTTTCTTTTTTTTTTTTTTTTTTCTCCCCTCAATAAAGAGCATAAAAACTTTTAGGAAAAACACAGTAAGTCACTCACATTTTGTGTCTAGATAAGACACTAGTATTTGCAGTATGGCTAAGACTTAAGACATTGCGCCTGATGCAGAGAAGCAGCACAGTATATTCCCTTTTCTAATACATCACTATTTTCACTATACTTGTTTCCTCTGCTGTGCCAAGTATCACTTCATCTTCAGGATGAGTCTTCCAGCTTAGATGTTTTCCATCTTGTTCTTAAATACAGTGTCAGTTCTTCTAACAACTTAATGTTATTGATTTTTTGATGTCTGAGGTATCATTAACAAGATTACTGATAAAGGTAGCCTTGGCTGAAAAAGCATCTGTTCTATTAGTAATCTCAAAAAGAGAAAACAATTGCTTGAAGGGAACCTCTCTCATGATTCATGAGAGCATATCAATGTCTAGGCATGTGAAATATCAGAATTTATAAGTATGTAGGTGATAAGTACAAAGAATAAATATTACAGAGGGATAGCAGAAAGAAACAAACACTATTTCAATGCCTTACTTGCATCTTTCGGCTGCTTTTCCTTGACTGGATTTAAAATTTCCAAAGGCAGGTCTACAATGCTTTGGGTTTTTTAAATAATGTTAAGTATAATGCTGGACCAATACAGTTCTATCAGTAAAACCCCCTTTAAAAGTTTTTAAAAGTATGTATGTGTTTGGTTTTACTTTCAAAAATGATATTGTGCTAAGAGAATTGTCACAGAGGGTTTGTACTTGTACCATAGTGCTATCACACATAGTAAAATCTTTCCCTGCGGACAAAAGTTAATGTGCAACTGGACCTTTTGGTATTCTTGTCCTTTTATGTGCTCCTTTATATTTTCATATTACAATAATCCCTACTGGCAGAAGATCAGTAACTCTGAAGGCTTATCATGTAATTAGAAAAGGCACAAGATGGCAGAAAAGCAGTTTTATTTGGTAGAAAGACAAAAAAATAATACTGAATGCCTTGCTCAGAGACATTCATGAGCTCTGCCAGAATCTGTGATCTGAGTATTTACCCATGAATGTCTGTACCTGCAGCTGGGAAGAATCCTCCTTCCTCAGTCTTCTTAGATATTAATGACAATTTTAATGTTAGTAAAATTTCGCTGTTTTGGAAGATGTTACTATAACATTTTTCTGTCGCTGTTGGAGATGGTAGAGGCTGCTTGTCTCCAGCTGACAAACTAATGGTATTAACCAAGTCAAGCCACAGAAGTTTTCAATATTCCCAGTAAAAAATTGTGTTGGTAGTGCCAAAATATGTTTACAGTGTTTTGGAAATAAATGAGGACTTAGTAATAAGGTAGGCGACAGACAGTTATCATAATATTATTGATGCCTATTAATTGCATGTATGAATGTGCTCCAAGTCCACATACATTGTTACAAACTGTATGTAAGAAAGTGTTACTGGCAAAGAGGAAGATGACAAGAGATTTGAGGAAAGGGGAAGTCTGTGCTCTAAGAATACTTGAATCTGGCTTGTTTAGTATGACATAATGATGGGACGAAAGCTTTATTTCTACGGGTACATGAAAAAAAGTAAACAGAAGGAACAAAAGCTACTTAATTTGAAAGAAAAATGTTGGCGCAAGTTAAAAAAGACATGAATAAATTCAGATAGGAAATGAGAAGAAAGTAAAGAAAACCAGAAAGTCTTGCTTCAGACTGTTTGCCCATTTAGGCAAGGAAGGAAAATCAGTGTGTTACAGATTTTGGGGGTGAGTTCAGTGCAGTATTTAAGCAGTACCTCATTCCATGCTTTAAAAAAATTCACTTTCTAATAGCACAAAATATAAATGTTGATTTTCTGTATTCATATTGACTTTGAGTCTTTCTCTAATATTATTTATTTTCCTAATATCAAGCTTTAAAAGCATCATGTCTGCTATTGCACAAAAAAAATCCCTCCTGCTGTTCATCCAATTAATGATTCTGGGGGCTTTGCTTTTTGTAAACATGTGGAATTGTTAGTAGGTAAAGCAGCATTGAAGGCTGTTTTGCATGACCTCCTGTCTTCACCTCTCTGAATGTTGCACATAGTTTAGGTTGTATTTTTAAGGTAAAGTTAAGAAAGAGCTGAAATGTAACCAGATGATGGATGTACTAAATTATAAGACTGGTTTGCACATATTGTTTCCTTAGAGATCTTAATAAGTGAAATATACTCACTACTCTGGGACTAAAATGCTAGCAGCATGGTAACAGGAGGAAGATGGGAGAAGGAGGAGACGTGTCAGGGTTAAAAATTGTTAGGGCCCTGAGGGCATCTATCTATAGGCACTGGTTGCCCAGACCAGCCCCACCTGGGACCTCAGCCATGCACCTTACACCCATGGGCCTGGAGGCTCCATCTGGTCTTGGTCCTGACCCAGGCTGGTTGTGGGGAACAGCAAAGAGGCCCCCCTTTTCAGGGGGCTCTGCAAAGGAAGAGGAGCCACAGGTAGAAGACAGGCCATGCCTGTGCCTACAAGGGACCCAGAGCACAAGAGTAGAGCAGGTCTGCTGACAGCAGCTAGGGTTGAGCAGCTGCTGCTATGTGATGGATGGGCAAGTCCCTCCTGCTAAGGCATTTCTGAGGTCAAGCCAGGCAGTTGACAGTAGCAGCAAAAGGTGAAGGCTCGGCACACGCTGACCTGCAGCCCAGGTTGGGCAGAGGGTGGGGCGAGGACCTATGCTGGAGCATAGCTCCGGTGCCAAGTGCTGAGGATGTGCGAGTGGAATCCCTAGATGAGACTGGCCTGGGCAGGTAAGGATTACTGCTGCACTTAGGGCTCTAAGAAAAATTAGCCCAGAGCTCCCCAATTTGCAGCATAGGGACCTTTCTCAATGGGAGCATTAAAAACTAATTGATATTTCAGTAGAAGGTACTCCCTAGATCAGAGCATAGTGTGCTAATTAAAACAAAATCATGACTCTGAGGCGCTTGCAGTCTACATAAATGAGATAGGTGAACAGTGGGTAAAAGGATGTTCACTGTTCCAGTTTGACTGAAAAGAGATGCAGAGAAGACCCTTTCTTACCCTGACACAGGTTAATACCAGATATGGAACTGCACACTAGGTTTTTAACCTCTTATTTATGAGGCTGTCATATTGGTGGAGATGCCAATGACTCTGATGCTCAGGCTTGTCCTTTGTGAGACATAGGAGCACAGAGCAGTAGAAGTGTAGTTCTTGGGCAGCATTTGCAGACTCTGCAGTCCAAGTAGCAAGTGTAAATCATTCCCATGCCCCTACAAAAGTTCAAGGATTTTGTTCTGTAACTAGAAAGTCCTGTTTGATTTATTTTTTTTTTTTTTTTTACTACTCCACACTAGAGACACTATTTTTGTAAAAACAAGAGTACTTTTGTTGTTTGTTTCGAAAGACAGTACTGTTGTACTTTCTCAGCCCAACCTAACCCAGATGTGACTTGACACTGTTAAGTTTCTCTATTATCTTCTAGGGAAGTGGTTCAGACATCCTGAATCCTAGCTGAGTGGTGACAAGAGTAAGCCAGGTTGATACTGGAATGAGTACAAGTCATCAGAAATTGCCTGCACTGCTTGCATGCTTTGTTTTTTTTTTTTTGTTTACTCCCTGGGATTATGGGCAGTCTCCCAGTCATAGGTTTTCAGGTAGTGGATGTATGTAGCCACGTCAGCATTAGTTTATTATCATGGTTAATTACTAGTATGAATCTACCGATGACACATCTGAACAGTGACTTCCTACACACAAATTTAATTATGAAGTAGGAGAGGTTTTTAGTATAAAGTAGCATTTCTGTTCAGCTGGAGTTCTGTGTCTTTCAAATTTGTTGTGGTTTAACCCCAGTTGGCAACTAAGCCACACACAGCCACTCACTCACACCCTGCCAGTGGGACTGGGGAGAGAATCAGAAGAGTAAAAGTGAGAAAAACTCATGGGTTGAGATAAAGACAATTTATTAGGTAAAGCAAAAGCCACACAGGCAAACAAAACAAAACAAAGGATTAATTCAGCACTCCCCATGGGCAGGCAGGTGTTCAGCCATCTCCAGGGAAGCCAGGCTCCAGCATGTATAACAGTGACTTGGGAAGACAAGTGGCATCACTCTGAATGTCTCCACTTTCCTTCTTCTTCCCACAGCTTTATAGACTGAGCATGACACCACATGGTGTGGAATATCCCTTTGGCCAGTTGGGGTCAGCTGTCCTGGCCGTGTTGCCTCCCAGCTTTTTGTGCACTCCTCAACTTCTCATTGGTGGGCCAGTATAAGAAGCTGAAAAGTCCTTGACTGCTTAACATCAACTGAAACATCAGTGTGTTATCAACATTATTCTCATACTAAATTCAAAAACAGCACAATACCAGCTGCCAGGAAGAAAATTAACTCTATCCCAGATGAATTCAGGACAGAATTCAACATGAATGGCTTTTTCCACTCAACAAGTTGAGTCTTAAAATTGCATGTGTATCATAGTATGATGGGTTTCTGTTAGATGGAGATTTTTTACTGAACTAGCCAGGCCCAAAGGAATTTCAAGGCCACCTCAGAAAGCTGAAAACAGGACCTGCTGTGGGGGTGAGGCAGTTCTACAATAACAGGGCCTCACCATGATGTAAATCAATGGACCTATCAGCAGTGAGACTCCAGCACGTGGATGGCTCGTGAACATAGATGATATCCAATTAGTGAATGTATGCTTGGAGCGTGGACATGTGATCAGAGAACAGTTGCATATATAAGGAGGCTTGTTTCTGTAATAAATGGCTTTGCGTGATTCACATTGAATCAGAATACTGAGTCCTTTATCACTCCAACATCATAGTTTTCAAATATTCCTTTTGCCTCAGTGTTTGAAAGAAATACTTTATAGTTCAAGTAACAGGAAAGTCTGTTGTTGTGTGGTTTTTTGTTTTCGTTTTGGTTTTTTTTGGAGAGTAATAAGATGTCTGAAGAAAGCTGGTGCAAACTGAGGCAGATGAAGGAACACTATATGCTTCACTACTGTTCAGGCCTTTGGTGTATTGGAGAGCAGGCTCAAGATCAGATCATGCAAAATGGCAATTTCTTTGAAGGCAATTTACTCTAAGGCTGTGAACATGAAGGGGTCATATCTTCTGGTGCAGATCTAGTGAAGCCAATAGGCATCTGTTTTGTACAAGCTGCACACCAGAGCTGTAGAAGCTTAGTTAATTTTCATTGATTCTTCACTTTTTCTTTCTCAGTGGTAAGAGATATTTGTTATGAATTAAGTCATATAATGCAGTGATGGCTACCTTAAAGCATGATTTATGTATAATCTATCATTGAGAAAAGAGCAGAGGGACGACACAGGTGACTTGGGTTTAGAAGTAACTTACCCATTGTTTTTATAATGGCAAGAATAAATTTGTTGCCACCTAATTGCTTAATCCTATGTATATCAGGATTTTTCTGTCTTTGTACGTTATGTCACATCCCTGTTTCCATAAATAGAAATAATTTGCTTAAGCACTTTCCTTCTGAATACTTTATTATGCAACTCACTGTCTGTGTTCATTTTCATGAGGTCTTAATCAGATATATAAGTCTCTCTCTGGATTACCTTTTTACTATTCATATTTGTGCTTGTGTTATGTGGTGTAAATTTTTTTCTGCCACAAGACCCCAGGGATCTTTTTCAGTTAAGGATTTTATTCTTTAACTTTCAGGTTTTGTCAAATGTTATTTCTCTGAAAAAGAAATACAAATTGCTATGTCTCCCACAGCAGTGATTAGCACAGCCATTGGCAAACTGTATCCCTGCTCCAAAAAAAAAAACCAAACCAAAACCAAAAGTGGGGTTAAAGGATGAGAGTTGAGTTCACCTTTGGAGGACAAAGGTTATAATTCTATTCTAACTTTTCAGAGGCAATGTTAATGAAAGGTCAGAATGATGCTCTGAGTGGAGTGTAAAAGGTACATCCCAAAAGCACATCTCATTGCTAATCTCGTTCCTGTTGTAACTATTGAAATTAATTTAAAGATAGAAGAAAAAAATTCTGAGCTATTGTGTTCTGAAAGACAATTCTTTCAGTATTAGGGATTAGGACTGGAAAATTAGGAGACTCTTGAACTGGTTTGTTCAGAGGAAAGAGTCACTTTTTATGTGTGATTCTAGAGTAGGTCATATGCAGGGCTGGCCCTATAGACTGTGCTCAACAGGAAAATGGCTTAAAAAAGCTTGTGTGCTATAGAGACAAATGTTAATAACAAAAAAGAGAAGGAGAGTGGGGAGAGAATGAAAAAAAAAAAAAGGGGGGGGCACGGGGAAGAACTTGGAAGAGACAGACAGAGAAAGGGAAGAAAGAAGATTGAATGGTCATTTCCAGTCAAGCTGTTGACTTGCTGACCATCATTGCTTTCAACCAGAATTTTGCAGGAGATCTTAACTTCAGCTGTATCTTGTGAAATTCAGCTTATTCACATGTCAAAGTAACATAGCTGTGCTAAGTGCCTACAGCAAAGATCCTTTGTTCAGACAGTCCACAGGTCTCCAGGTATTGATAATGTAAGTTTAAGGTATTCAGTCAGCCAGTAAAGAGAATTGCCCTTTAATGTGGTTTTGTGCTATAATTGATTAACATCAGTTTATTAGTTGTCCATGGCAAATTGAGCTCACGCCCAGGCTGTGGGTACATCAGCCACCAGCTGCTTGGTCAGACTGATCAATACGCCCTCCTGTAGCTCTCTTTTTATTTTTTTCTTTTCCCCTCCTTACCTCATTCATAGATTGTGAATGTTTTGGGATCAGTTCCATGTGATAAAGGTCTAGTTTATGGCTGAGAATGCTACCTACCACAGTAATAGAATGAAAATGGCAATGGTAACAATAATAATATGCGTAGATCTGGAAAGGAATCGTATGTATTAAATCTGTCTGGGGTTGCCTCTCAGTTTCATGCTGTGACTAGGTCCATCTGTTCAAAATACAGATATTGTATGGTGCTGTATTTTTTAAACCAAGGACCAAGCTGACAACTTCCAAACTGCTTCTTCATAATAAGGTGCCATATTAGCGTCCTGCAGCTATTTCACACCTCTAGCAATTCCCTTCAGGCAGATTCTAAAATGAAATTTGTGTGGGGGGTCAGTAAAGATTATGCACAGCAAAGAAGCAGTGAAAAATGTTTGAAAGAATGTTAGACAGCACTTTACACCTTTATTCGCAGAGGCAGTGTGGTGACCCATACAGTGTTCGTTAATAGCAAATCAATACAAACCATTCATAATGACCTGGGCATCATGTTGAGTAGAAGAATGGAAAATACATAACATACATAAAATTATAATAAACTATCATAATATGGACAAAACTGCATCTATTAACCAAGACAGTTGTTTTCCCACAGTGCAGTGAGCTGTTCCTCTACTCGTCATTCAGTGTCAGAACACTCAAGATCTGTCACGTGCAATTTGCCGTAGGTAGCCCATTGTATCTGCCATTATCTCTCCCAATACAAGCATGTATTTCTGATGATATATGACCCCAGATCTAAAGAATATGCCAGCTGGTTCTCCGTTATTTAAGTGACTGACATGATAGAATAAGCAAATCCATCCCTTAGAGCCACCCTCATTAAAGAGTCCCAATTTCCATAGCAAACTCATTTAGGGCAGGTTATAAGATGTTGCAAGTTTTTCTGTTATCCTATAAATAAGATCCAGACTGTCTCCTAGTGGACTTTTGCTATTCCTTTGCAAGAATGCTACTGTTCAATTTCTGATGTGCCACCGAGAGGCATAATTTTGAGAGTCTATGGTAGTTAATATTTTACTTAACTGTTTCTGCACCAGTGTAAAACCTTTTGTCTGTTGAGGATCTTGAATACCATAATACAGTGGGAGAGAACTGAGTTACTGGGCGATTAAATTTTCTAGAATATGTAACATGCAGCTCTCCTGTCTTCCTCCCTTCCGAATGCAGGGAATACTCTTCTAGTCACTAAAAAGATTTATTTGCAGAACAAGGAAAGAGAGCTACTCAACTTCCAGTCGTGTGTTATCCAGAAGGCTCGATAGAGTCACTGAATTTTGGCCAAGGACAAAGTTAAGTTGATACACATGTTAAGCAGGGATTTGTTGCTTTCAGAGTGATTTGCTAAATCTTTTACTCTCATTTGGAATATCATCAATGAGATATGGATGAAAATGGTTTATTCTCCCACTGTGTAAATATGAGAATTAACAACACTTTTCAACCAAAACAACTCCAGAAGACCATGATTGCCACCACATCTTTTTTCCTTGACATTTCTTATTCTATTAGGCTGCTTCCCATTTAATTATTTATTTATTTGTTTGTTTGTTTGTTTGCTTATTTATTGTTGGAGATCAGAAATTTTGTCCCTCATGTAATCATCAAGCCATTTTCTGCTGTGTATTCTGCAGGGAATGGAGTTTTTCTAATTTCATCCTATTACTGTAGAAATTACATTCTGAATATTTAATTTTGGGGTTTTTTTTGTCAGAATTAAAATACTCTTAGAAAAGGAAGACGAAATTTTTAAAAGTGTGGCTATTTCTTATTAAAAAAAAAAAAAAGACACAGCCTTCCTGACAAACTCTGACTTTCACATATTTAAACAAGCTGCCATGAGCTTGTAGGTCAGAGGAATTCCTTTATATTCTTTGATTGATATTATTCAGTCCTACAGTCATAAAATTAAGGTTAGGGTTTGTTTAACTGATCTTTCACCAGTCTTAGAAATCTCATCAGGTGTTGTTGGAAGCCTAATTTATTAGTCAAAATAGCAAAGTGGATTTTATTTAACTATTTATTAGGCTCAGGTTCATTTATTTAGAAGATTTAAACACATGAGGAGAAAACTGTGTGTCGTGGTTTAGCTGCAGCCAGCAATTAGAACCATGCAGTCACTTGCTCACTTCTCCCTGCCCCCTGCCGGAATGGGGAGGAGAAATTGGGAAACAAAAGGTAAAACTCATGGGTTGGGATAAAAACATTTTAGCAGAACAGCAGAAGGGGAAAGGTACACAATAACAATAATAATAATAATGGAAGATTATACAAAGCAAGGGATACAGAATGCAGTTGCTCACTGACCTGGGAAAATTATGTCCAGCCTTCTTTCAATTGGCAGTTCCCCAACCAGTGATCATGAACACCTGAGTGCAGCTCATGCAACAAATGCAATCGCAACAAACCACATGGTCCTGCAGAACAAAGAGGTCCCAGGACCACAGCAACCCCCAAGCAGCGTGTTCCCCTCCCCAGCCAGCACCCCGGTTTCAAACTGAGCATGACCTTATACTGCATGGAATTTCTCTTCAGCTACCTTGGCGTCAGGTGTCCTGGCTATGTCCCCTCCCAGCTTCCTGTGAAAATCAACCCCATCCTGGCCAACCCAGCACACTCTCAAAAGAATATGTGAGGATTTGGTCTACTGACTTTCATGAAGTTCAATAGAAGTCATGCAAACAAAGCTACAAATCCCACTTTAAATATATAATGGAGAGAGATTAGGCTTGATCTGGGAAATGAACCTGAAACCGTAAAAATGCCAAGTCTTTGAAAAGTTTCAAAGTAATATGGGAAATTAGACAAAGGTATGATGTTGGTACAGACTATTCCTTTGTGACAAAAAACTCTTTTTAGTGTTATCTTTCCTGTATCATTTAAAGCTTCCCTTCCATAAGGCTGGTGGCTAAGTGAAGTTTTATAATCTCCTTTTCACAGCTGTCATGTGCAAATAGATACACAACTCTGTCTTGTGTTCATCCTGTTGACAAGCTGCAGCTAGACTGCAGATCACAGCAGGTATTACAAGTAAGCAGCATGTTCGTAGCTATATCTTACATCTTTAGAAAAAGGATTATGCAAGCCCTTAACTTCAATTATACTGCTTTTTTATACGTCAGCGTTTTAGTAGAGTCAGTAAGCAAACCACAAGACTGGGAGTATTTAATATGAGAAAACAATAAAAAGTGAGTTTGTGTCTTTCTCTTTACTCACTAGAACACTTAAAAAATCAGGTAGTTAAGATATTTAGATAGGAAGGTTTCAGGCAAGATACAACAAGACATTTAGGATATTTTAAAGGTCATTTGAATTTTCTACAGTTTTTATGCTGGTATCGAAATTCCCCCAAGTCTCCTTTCACTGACCAAAGACATGCAGTAGCTAGTTTTGGTGTTACCTCCATCGTAGAGCCCTCAAAACAAATATTGTTTATTTTTATGTAGGTCTAACTCTTTTAACAGAAATTGTATAGTCATCCTAAGAAAATAGTTACAGCTCTTTGGTAGGTTGTGCTTTGATCAGATTCTGCAACATTCCCTTCTGGGAATAGAAGTCACTGTCAGTTTATGCTGGTTGCTGGATGACTGATGGTTGCTGGACGCATCCAAAATAGATAATGGACCAAGTTAACTTCAAAGGTGAGAAGTTGAGTCACGGTGGCCAGTTGCCATCCTCTAGCAGTAGAGCTGTTCTATCTTCACCTTGAATGGAACATCATCAAAGGTCTTGGAACACTTTGTCATAAGGAAAATCTGGAATACAATTTAAAAAATGCTAGCTATAAAAAGCTGAAAGCACCAAACAGTGCAAAACTTTACTTTTTGCTCACAAGATAGTCCCTGTATTTCTGGTTCAGGAGAACTCTTAGAGTTATAAATGAAACACAGCTGTCAGTGAGGGTGCCTTCAATGCCCTGTGTACTAGGAAGATGTACAGAGCAACGTGTCACCCAGCACCAGCAGGAGTTGCAGAATATGGCCCTTTACTAAACAAATAAATATAAAATCCTAGACTTTTCCAGTAGAGCATATCACCCTACATATATATTTGCTGTGACAAACAAGCCCATCATGCTAACTATACAAATACTATCTGGCATCACGTATGTTCTCAGTATACATCCAGACTTTTAGAACACTGAGTTCTGTCATATTGCATTTTCTAACACGTCAAATGCTTATGATTGCTTCCTTACATAATTACTTTGGATGCCACTGTATGAATAATAGTGGTAATAGCAGTCATGTGTAGAAATCTGGCAGGAGAATCTTACTGACAGTTAAATCTGGAAGTTTGTAGTAGAATGCCTTATACTTGGTAAAGAGCTAAATAAAAAGAAAAGATAAGGAAGCAATAGAATATTTGATTGCTAATGAATAATGTGCTTATGCTATGCTTGACTTTCCAATCCATACCCAAGACACCATTTAAAGAATACATTCAAAAGTGCATTTGCATGCAAAGTGAAACCCAGTTAGGTTATACCAACTAAGTTCTAAATTGTAATATACATCTATGTGTACTTAGCGGACTACAGTCCCTAAAATTTGGCTCTTCTCTATTGCAGTGACTGGATTGTGTCTTTCATCCATGTCAGGTGAAGCACTTCAGCAGTTCTCTCAGAAATACAGCTATTGTGAAGACTAACCTTTTTCTAAATGCTGGAAAGTGGGCATATAGTCTTTCCAGGATCTGGAAGAATGGGCTTTATTTGAGAAACTATAGAAGTCACTCATTCCTGGCAATCTTTGGGAAACAATTTCACCATAGAAGATTTTCAGAATTTTATTGGAAGCAATAACACTTTCAGACTTTTGGCCTCCTCAGGAATGTTTGTTTCTCAGGCTTAACACCAACTACTACTGGACTCTAAGAAACAGTTTGACTTATGCTATTAATAATGAAAAAAACAGATTAATAGACAGTGCAATATGACAGAGCCATGAAAAGTTTATTAAAATTATTTGTTGGCAGCTGTCTAATGAAGAAAATAGAGTCTCTGGATTTTTTAAGGTGTCTTAATTTATCATGAAAGATTAGGTTGCAGGAGCAAGTACCTAATACTTACAGTGGTGCTATCTTTCCAGCAGAGCTGCTGAGAACAGTGTGAAGGCAAAGGGCTGAGCCCTTCCTTCACGGTCACCCATGGGGCTGCCTTAATCTTGACAAATGGGTTTTAAGCCATCAGACTATCAGGATCATAATTTTGTCTGTTTGGTTTTATTTGTTTGGATTTTTTTGAATACTGTTGGGAGACTTCCTTAGAAAAAAAGGAAATGTATGCTTTTCTGAGAAATAGCATAGATTTAGGGTAAAGTATGTTAATAAGGTTTTAAAAATGAAAGTTGTGTACCCTCAGTATTTCTGTTACTGATATATTATGCATAAAATGACAGTTAAGAATGTATAGACTCTAAAACTATATACTTTGGACTTTCTTTTCTGTGTACTTTAGTTACTAGTTTGTACTTCCAGCCTTAGTTTTTTTGTACAACTGATTCTAGGTTTGACACTGAATGATCTGTTAGGTGCAATTGACTTTTGAATCAAGACTGTCAGCAGATTTCTTAAAAACAGTGTCCCAGTTTGCTTTTGTTTTCTACTTCAAGTTTGTCCTCCACATCCCCCAAACCTCTCTTTGCATTAACCCTAAGTTGGAAGGGATAACAGTACTGTTTCACCCCTCTAAACTTTTGTTTGCATAAAACTGGAACACAGCATTTTCCTACATAGCTGACAGCTGGATTTAGTGACTTTAAAGGACCATATGGTTCATAACACTTAGGAGGTTTTTGATGGTGTCCTGAATGCCAGCCTTGGAAGATCACTGTTTAGATTGCATTTCTGATGCACACTTTTTGTTACAAAACTTGAATTACAATTTAGTTGCTTCCTAAACCTTTGCCATGTGAAAGCCATGAATTCCTTGATAGCTTCCAAGCATGATTTTTCCAGATCACACAATACTCCTCCTCAATGTGTGTGCCCGTGCCTATGATCAAAACCTGAATTTATGGCTTCAGTGTGTTGAGGTTTTTCTTATCTTTCCCCGTATGGCTTCTCTCTCCCTGTTTGTTCTCTCTCCCTGTACGGTCTCAATTACCTGTACGGGACACCAATTAAATCTAGCAAGGTTTAAAGCAAGGCGACAATAAATCGTTGTGGACACCCTCCCTCCACCCTCTCCTTTAGATCTGAAAGATGATAAGGAAGATGAGAAGAAGGGGAGACTTAGACTTCAAGTTGGAAGGTTTTAAAGGGTTTTACTAATGCTACTAATACATAGAGAATATATACAAAATATACAAAACCAATCTTGAGTGCTCAATATGGAGTTCGTGTCACTCCAGCAGTGGCAGAGCTGGGTGTGCAGAGCTGGCGTGGCTCCAGCAGCTGCAGGGCAGGCACACGGAAGTCATGGGTGGGACTTCACAGCAAACTGGAAACTGGATGCAGGGATGCAGGGCCTTGCGCCTAGTATCACAGGCACGGGTGACAAGGTCCTCTTCAGATGCCGGCCATGGTCAAAGATGGCTTGGCTCCTGTGATCACCCTCTTATATAGGGGGTATGACGATTATGGGTTGGAATACTCGATCAGTTTTAGTCACCTGTTTCGTCCACCCCTTCTTCCAAATATGTCCCATTATCAGTTAAACTTGGTTATCATAGTAATAAATCTAAACATGAGCTTCTTCAGCATTGCGTTGGTCCTCTTATCAGCACCAAGTACAGTGTCTGAGAAAAATATTCAGGCACTTAGAAGGCACTTAGCTGAGAGGAAAAATTCACTAAAAGAGAACTGGTCTTGTTTTTAACAAAACCAGGACACAGTGCCAGGCCTCTTTGCAAGCTGTGGGACTCTAATTTAGCAGAGGAGGTAAAAGGTTTAGTTCAGTTTTAGCACTCCTTCATCAATCCTCATTTGGTAAATATTCAGGAGATGTTCTTTTTCTGATGGTTGAACAGCTCTAGAATGAACATCTGGCTCAAACAAAGATACCAGTTTTCACTTTTTCATCAGTTTACAATCAAAGACAGGCTTTTACCCTTTAAAATCCCTAGTGTCCTTATTTTTTTTTTTTTTAATTCATTACCAAAGAGCAATTTTTCTGTAAACTTTTTAAGAGTTACTATATGAAGAGATCAAAATGATCATTGATGTGATTAAGGATGCCAATAAATTTTAATTGAATTTCTTCACATGCAAGAGATGCATAGCTGCTGTATATAATAAACTCCAAAGAAGCATTATATCTTGTATATACTCAGTCCTACATAGAGAATTTGTACATTAATCTTAAGGGATTTTTTCTTTCCTGGAAAGACAAGAATAAGATCAAGGTGGAAAAAGCAATCTGCCTTCAGATATGATTTTCCTTTTCACTTGGTCTTTTTTCTATAATGTCCTACTGTTCAGGTTTCTTGCCAGCATATGAGATACTTAGTTTAGGATTGTGTTTTGACTGGGTGCAACCTTTCTGAGCTTGAAACCTACTCTTTTCATTATCAAAGATATTTGTTCAGCATTTTTGCTAGCACTAAGCTTTCCCTGCACTTCACTGATATGTGCAGCCAACTTGCGGAGTATCCAAAGTTCTGCAGCTCTGACTTGCTTCAGGATCATTCCTTATGAAATTTGGTTGAGTGCCCCAGGAAGTAATAAAGCTAATCCTAGGAGTTTCTGTGTTCATCATTAGCATATGGCCATATAAAACACAGGCAGCTATGTGAGCAACAGCAAACCCCAGCTGCCGTCAGCAAAAGGAAAGTCAATTTATCATGCAAAGGAAAGAAATAGGAATACAGTCTGGGACTAATTAGTGGACATTGAGTGGACTAGAATCTGCCAAAAGCAGAAGTCTGTACCTTGGCTTCAGCAAATGACCTTTCTCATGGAAAATGGGGGCATTTGACTTTTCTGTCTAGATGTCTATTTGTTTTTCAGCTAAGTTTTCCATCTAAAAAATAGCAATTAAAAAATCATGGCAAAGACTAAGAAAAGCCTGAATTGTGTAATTTCTTATCAGTATTTTAACTTACTCTGCTACAATGAATTCTCCTTTAACCATAAGACTCAGATAGGATCAACAAATGCCAGAGTGGTTAAGAATATTGAGCATAGCTTACTGAAAAAAGGTAGGGTGACCTGCATATGTCAGTAAGTTTCTTTAGTATCTTTTAATTTAAGAACTAATTCTACCTGGAAGAGGCCTTAATGTGTTTTAGAGCATGCATGCATAGTCAATAGGATACAGTCAAGTCAAGGTTAAATAAAACAAAGACAATTTTACTCTTCTATTTTATATTAAGCAGTTTTAGCAGTCTTGTGAGATTTTATTTTAAACTTTAGGCAGGATATAATGAATTAATATAAAACCTACTTTTATCTAGGCAGGTTGACAACATCAAAAGCATAAATAAGGTCATATATCAGTATGAATTATCTTATTCACCTTCAGATAAATTGTCAGTGGTCAGATTCAACACATACACACACGTGCATACACATACAAAGAAAAATAATACTGATGTGTGTTGATTTTGCTGCTGTCCCTGTAAGGCAGACAGCATTTAATGAATACAATAAATCAAGAGGAAGACTGCATTTTAAAGCAAATATTTATTTGATCATTTCAATAAATAGCTGTGGTCCATTCAAATGTGAATGCATGAATATACTGAGAAACTTCTAAATAATTCAAATGAGCCTTAAAACTTTAAAAATTTTACATTTCCATAGCAGTTGGACATGAGTCAGCCCTCATTATTTGCATTTGCACCAACAAGGCGGATGGGCAATTCTTCTTAGGCAGTTACTTCTGTATTGAAAATGTGATTAAAAACTTGACTTCTTTAGGATCCTATATGTAGTGGAAGTTCAGAACTAGCATGTTCTGCCTCAGTTTAAATGTTGAGAAGAAAAAGCTTTTCCTCCTTGGAGTCTGACCCAAAACATTTTGGGGGAATTTTTTTCTAATTGTGTCAGTCAGCTTTGTATTGTCTCCTTTATGAGATATTAGAACACCTTAATACCCTAAAGTGCATGGCACAAACTCTTAGCACTGCCAGGCTTGCACTGGCATTCCTGTGAGTTCTTACTGATGACTGTGAGAAGGTGAGCTGGATAGCTGGGGGGACATTACTTGAAGGTCTGGCACGTTGCAGAAATCAATATTGCTTTCCTGCTATCTATCTGCTTACCAGTCTTCAAATTACTGTTAACCTGAATAGGAATAAAAATGAACTGTGGTTTATGGTGTCCGTTGAATTGTTGATCACTCAGCTTTCAGTGCTGTTGTGGTGAAGACAAGCAAGATGCACTGATTTGGCATGAAAACTCTATGTGCTACAGAACTCAGAAATGTTTAGTGTATAATGTTTTCTTTAGCTGTTTGCTTGTTCTTCAGTTTTGCTGCTAAGTCATAGCGTTTCTCATAACTGTCCATGGCACCGCACTTCCTCAAGGTGTACTGCTGAAAAGCCTAATATTTGAAACTGCCCTGTCCCAGGAAAGGTCACAGACCATAGAATGATTCCTTTTATGCATCTTACCATGTTTTCATGTCGCTGCAGTGAAGAGACCAGCTCTGCTCTAAACAGATTAAAGGTGATGCTCCTGTTTGCAGCTTCATCTTTTACCTTTTCTAACAACCTAATTTCACAGGGGTAGGTAGGGAAGGAGGGTAGTAGTAAGCCTGCCTAAGCCTAAAGAGTGCATTCTTGAGCCAGTAAAGGAGCTGCTGTTTTAGGGGCTATGTAATGACTAGTCTGACTAGTCATCATAGTCTGACTTTGGTTTAGTAATCATTTGCTAAAGGTTCATATTTGAAGCAATTCCAAACATGTTTCTTTAAAAACAAGGCAAGACCTTTGTCCATCTTAAACTCCATAGCTACAATGAAATGTACTTCAGGGCACGATAATGTTAAAGCTTCATCAATGTTTTCTGACAAGCACTATCATTATGGGAACAAAGTGCCCTACGTTTCAGAGTAATGCTTTATATGGACAGTGGTTGAGTTCTATCATCTTTCCAGTCCTCTGACAGTGGCTATGATAAATGGATTGTAGCCATCTTAAATTCATCATTATTATAGTATCCTAATGCAAATAAAACCTTGTAAGGACCTTGAGTCTCTGTATAGGTGCCCTTCTACTGTTTGGGTTTGGTTTGTTTTTGGTTTTTTCTGGCAGTTCCAATGTATTGAAAACACTGAGAAAACCATCTTCAGAATTTGGTTTCTGGACGCCGTCCTTTCTTGATACAAAATAAAACTGACTGAATCTGAACGAACTACACATCACTGGTATTATAATCTTACGTATGGACTTGAACTAAATCTAAAGCAAAGTTGAATCAGGCTAGAATCACAACATAGAAAGTGGTACTTATAAACATGGTGTATTGCATTTTTCAGTTCCTAAAAAAAGTGCTCTAACTTGTTGTGAGGAGTTTAAAATAATCTTGGCCTCAGATTTTGCAGGGAGTAACAAAAATTATGCCCTCTACTCAGTTGATTTTTTGTCATAAAATGTCACTTGTTTGAAGCTTCTCACAAGCTGTAGGCTGAAAATAAGTCCTAAGGGTACAAATTAATAAGCAGATGGCATAAGTAGCTCTCAGAAAACTAAGGGATACATTCCAGTGTCTCCATTTAATCCTCTTAATTTTGTCATTAACTTCATCAAGAGCAGAATGTAGTTCTGGCTGTTGTTATTCCAGGAAAAGTTTACCTAAACCATTAAGATTGTATTTTGGCTAATGTTTTTTGCTACTTTTAGAAACAATTTATTTTTCTTTTTTTAACAGCAGACTCCATCAACATTTGACAAGACAAGACTTAGCTTCATTTAATGTACAGTTAATTTTGGCTATTGCCTCTTTGCTACAGCTATGTCAAGACTGTATGAACCTCACAAAGATTAATGTGTAGGTTTAGCAGATAGCAGTAATCCTACTGCAAGTTCACAGGCAAAGCACATCAGTACATAACACTCCATCATCTGCACACATATTCCTTTATTGATTCCTCACTGTTTATGAAACCTTCCCTGTTGTATCTGCAGCTAGTCACGCAGTTTCTGAAGACCACATGCAGAACTGAGGATGTAAAAAATGCAAAAAATTCCTTTTTAGATGCAATTCCTCTCTGCTACCCCCACAACCTTATGCAATGGTATTAGTTAACAACTAATTTTGGTTTCTTCACTGTTTCAACCAGCTAGATTTAATCATAGTACTGTACCTAGATGCACACATCTCATTTTTCTAGTTTTTATGTTATTGCACTGAGAAAGATTCTTTACACCTGGATTCTTTTGCAGAGTTCCAGGTGTTAGGAACTGCTGCATTTCAGTCTTTGATAGAAAAATCATCAAAAATAAATAATTAAAATTAATTTTTAATTTATTTGCTGCTTGTAGCCAGTGGATTATAGATGTTTCTGTGTTTTTAAGTATCTAGTATTTGCAGATGATCATTTGAATATTTCACAGACCATTGCGGATTGGTGAGAACAGAATTATGAAATTGTTAAATTAAAAGTTTGATGTATTGCTGAATTATTCAAGGAAAAAAGTATATAAAAGTGTCAGAAAAACACCTGAAGTGATTAATTTATTTAATTAAAAGGAATACACAGAAGGAGCTGAGAAACTGTTGTAGCCATGATTAATATATGACTATATCTATTTTGTATTATTTGTAGTACCCTGCTCCTCTCCACACTGTATGCTGTTATTTTGAAATGATCTCTGAAACACAATGTGTCTGTCTTGTCTCCAAAAATACAGAAATACTATTTCTGTATGTCAGAGCCCAGAACCTGTAACTCCACACCATGTGTAAAGTCACAGTTGTATCCACAAGGGCCTTTTCCCACCTTCAGCAAACATTTATTAAGAATGATTTCTGTTTGTGGCATTTCATCCTTACAATAGTCGTAGTCAGAATCTGCTCTCCTTCCTTTGCAGGGTGTTTTTAGCTAAATAGCAAGTGTTCTAGATCATTTCAGACCAGTTTGCTTAACCGATAACAGCATTTTTGCTATCAGAGTGCTATTCCATATTTTCATCATATATATACACATACACTTACATTAGCTGTACATTCTGCATAGTTACAATATTCTGTCTCTGGGAAACCTGTTCTATTGTGCTGTGTTGTGTATGGAAAACAATTGTGTCCAACAACATAGTCCAAAGTGTAATACAGTCTTCCTTCCATTGTGCAGGTGCATAGTGCTTTCAGTAAAGCAGTAGTATCCAGATTCTTTGGTTCATAATGTTTTTCTGCACCTCTGTCACAGGAAGGGGGAGGGTAATCACATCAAAGTTTAGGCTGTGGGTATCTTGGCCTCATTTGGAATGTAGAGAAACGTAGAAATACATTGGAATATTTATCAGTATATTTTTCTACCTTCTTGATTTTAGAACTGGCTAGCTTCTAATGTGTGCAAATCAATTCTTTGTTAAAAAGAAAACTTCAAATCCAATAACAATAACTTTGGTAGAAATGGAAAAGGAGTTTGCCCCCTTGGACCTCTGGGGGAATTTGACCGAATTAATTTTCTTAAGCAACATCACAAATCCAGGGAAAGAAAACACATTTAGATAAATGAAAGTCTGTCAGATGCCACAGTGCTAGTGGTGGTGAATTGGACAATTAATTATGCCTTTTGTGCACATCATAAATAGTGAGCAGCTTAAAGGATGATGACTCAATAATATAGCAACAAAGAAATCAGACAGAGTGAATCTTTTATCAATACTTTTCTCCTGTGACCCATTTCCCGCAATGCTATTGTAATAATGTGATGAAAGGATCAGAGTGCCGAGATATCCAAACCTACGGCCCATTCTCACAGCCATATCTTCCTACCATCAGGAAAACTAAATAAGCAGAAATGGTCAAATACAGAAATGCAGGGGTAGCTCTTTAAGCTTATTAAGTCTCATTATGCACAAAACTTAATGCACAAGCTAGCTGTCCCATAATATCAATATGACAAAGCAATGTGTCTGTGGGAATGCTTTGATCTCCTGATATCAAAGAAAGAAAATTCTTACTGCTCTTGTCCACAGTACTTGTGTATGCAAGGCTGAGAACTCACTGGGTAAACAGAACCTTTCTCATGTATGTGTCTGCGAGAAAGCATCTGACACAGCTACAGGGCTGACTGCACCTTCTGCTTTTTTCTTACTATCTCTCTGTCTGGGTGATGTTTTCCTTTTTCCTTTATTCAGTCTAAGCCTTCATTTAGGTGTTAGTCTCCTAGAGGATGTCTGTTCTGTCCTTTGAATAGAGCCTGTATAGATCTAGCTGAGCTAGTCTTAAACAAGTCAGCTCAAGTACTGATTATGCTGTAATTACAACCGTGCAGCACTCAGTGCAGGATGTTCCATCTGCCTCTGAGAAGCTGTGTGAACGTGAAGTGTCCCAGCTGCACTGGGCTTTGCAACAGAGTGGCTGATTTAAAATTAGCTGGCGTATGTGATCTTCAGTTGCATTTTTGGTTGTGGAATAGTCATATCTTGAGAGCTGCAGTGCTCTTAGGTACTAACTGCACTCAAGTGACTGAGCCAATGCATTTTCAGGTTCTCCCTTTGAGAGCCGAAGCCATGAGTTTACACATTTTGGAGGACAGCCTCCATCCTTAAACTAAAGTTTTGTTCATTTTAACAGTAGGAAAAAAGTATATTGTTGAAAAGTATTAAGACTGGTATAAACAAAGTTTGCTGTTCCTGGATGGTAAGTCAAGCAAGCCCGAGTTCATTGGCATCCTCTATAGATGCCTATTTTGTAAGCTGCTTCTGCCTAAAAAATCACTCCTGAAAACATGATCATATTTTAATTACCCTTTTTCTGTTGCATTCCTGGACATTTTTTTTTTTTCTGGACAAAATTTGATCTGTCGTTTCTTCAGGAAATAAAACATCCAGAGCAAAAGCTTGAGCGTTGTTCCGTAATGGGAACGAGACTTGTTAAGTTTCAGCTATCTTTTGCTTTGTTCTTGGTTTTACCTCATAACACTGCAAACCAAAAATGCACAGGGCAGACATCCCAATAATCACGTCCTTCACTTCCTTCATAAATTATTATAAGGAAGTTTCCACTCTCCAGTGTGACTTCAGCTGAAAAAGAGAACAGCAGAACTGAAAATGAATGTTGGCAATGAGTTCGAACAAAGCAAGACGTTAAT
Source organism: Streptopelia decaocto (assembly GCF_964273445.1). NCBI lineage: Eukaryota > Metazoa > Chordata > Aves > Columbiformes > Columbidae > Streptopelia > Streptopelia decaocto. The sequence continues at coordinate 89,744,554 of NC_138663.1, forward strand.
AACACTGCTAAATTGCCCTTGCCCTGCGGAGCGCTGCAATATCCTAAAGACTATCTTTCAAAAGGCAGCAAGGGGAAGTAAATTGCAGCTCATATGCTAAAACTTGTATTTAGTAGCAATCTTTTTCTGACCCCTTAAAAGATTCCGTGCTTAAAAATGTTTCTGTTTTTGTCGTGTTTTTGCTCTTTCCTTGCTTTGTTGCCTAAAAGCTGTGTGGCCATACTATGTTTTGCACTTGCCAAAATAATATAACTTGACAATGAAATGGAGTAAAGCTACTGTTATTAGATGTTTGGCAGAATACCTCAGGTGATCTTACGATCTGGTGACAAATGTGGAATCATATCGGGGGGGAAGATCTCTTGACATCAGTAAAGACCATCTGAGATGATTCACTTTGGCCCCAGGGAAAGCCACTCACCTGCAGAACTCTTTGTCTCCTTCTTTGTGCCCATCTCCCTCTCTTTAGGTTGCATCCACTATAATAAATATATCAACACACTTCTTTTGGTTTTCTCTCACTGAATAGTTACAGGGCAGCAGGTAATTATGGGACTCTCCACTTAAAATAGTAGCTGGGCTGAGGCCACCTCAGCTGCTGATTAGTGATAGAATGCAGCTCACTTGGTAGAAACCAGGCACAGGTTTGTTTTCACAAGCTGGGCTAGTATTCCACCTCTGAAATTGTGTGTTTGTTGCAGCAGCTGGTTGACTGAGGAGCAGGAAGACACTATGGCTGTCCTTGAGATGCTCACCAGGGGCCTGACTGTATCACATCACCATGTCTCTCATGGCACCACATGTCCAGGTTTCCTTACTGAGTCATCATCACTCATGGTCCAGGATGGAGCCAGGAAGCAGCCAGAGTCAGACCTGCAAGGGGAAAGTGCTCTCATTCCACTAGCTTGAATGAAGCTAATATTATCCACAAAACTCGCAGTCTGGCAGAGGGGTGAGTCACAGATGGCTTTCCTCCTGGCAGAAACCATGTTGTTAGGTTAGCCAGGCATTTGTGTAATATTTGTACTGGGTTTCTTCAAGGGTTGTGATGGGAGCTGTCACATGGCAGCTCACGACAGGGTTGAGGAAAGGCTGGTAACCAGAATGAGTTTGTTTTGAGGGTGTTGTAGTGGGTATGAGAGCAAGGGGCAAAATGAGGGCTGGAAGAGACCAATGCCTCTTGCATTAGACTTTCGCTATGTGAAAGATTAAACTCAGTGAATTTTTTGAGATTGCAGGATATTTTGGAGAGCTACAGATCAGACAACAGATCAGATGACAACTTATCTTCTTGGAACTCCTTCCTACCACCCAGCAGCCCTGCTCTCACCTCAGAGAACAGCTTATGTCCAGTCTTGCCCACAATAAGCACCTCCTCTTTCAGTCCTCCTTTCTTTTCAGATGTTATTCACCTGCTCTATCAAGCCAGCACAAAAGGAGGGTTGTTGCTATGGGTGGCAGTCCAAGGCTTTTTAGAAAAGGTAGGTTAATCAGCCAGAAACATCCAATTGACCGTTAAGATATGGCCAGAGAAATCCATTTGCCAGCAGGTTGTGAAGGAAAACGTTGCCAAACTATGCTGTGAACTCCCTGCTTGTCATTTGAATCTGTTGTTTGCAGAAGATTGCTGCAGTTAATGCATAACACAACTTGGATATGAATTAGGCTAGGTTTTTCTGGGAGATAGGGATAAGGTAAATATTTGAGTACCTTGTGGGTAATTACAAGACCTGTAAAATTTCATGTGGGACCTGTTCTTGAAGATTTTGAAAGCTTATGCCTACTGCAGCTTTGGGCATATTAACTACACCTCTACTAGCAAATGGAGAGGTCAGGGCATTTGCCTGAGAAGTGCTCTATGGTTGCCTGTTTTTTTTTTTAAATTGACCCTTACCTGACATAATTCTGCAGTTTCTCCATCCCCAAAACTAAGGTCTAAGGATAGTAGAGATTAATGATTTTCCAAGTGGAAAATGCAGACACCATATTTGGGGGCAGAAGAGAGGTTAGCCACATGGACACCATCTGTTTGATGCCAATTATACAGAAATGGAGGGTAGACAAGTGACTGTGGCAGTCATTGTGATGAGCAGTAGATAAAGGACTAAATCAGTTTCCTTCCAGGCATAAAAGAGATTTTATTGTTATTATTATATTTAACATAATTTATGGATCATCCTTGCTCTTACCTCTCTTCAACTCAAAGCTAATAACATGGTAAAGTTTGAAAAATGCCTCACTCATTGCACAGTTCTAAATTCTGCTGCTAGCCAAACCCTCAATGCAAATTCAGTTTTCTTGTTTCCCATGCACCTGTTAAGACCCTTTATTTTTAAAGATCCTAAGTTGGCTGGCTTTGAAACAATAATCATAAACAGTTATTAGTCTTTGTGATTTTTTTGGTTGGTTGGCTGTTTTTTTGTGGTTTTTTGTTTGTTTAGTTAGTTGATTGGCTGGTTGTGGAGTTTTTGTTTGTTTCATTGTGGTTTTTTTTGGTTGGTTGGTTGTCTTTTTTCCCCCCCACAATTATTCTCTGCTTGCAGGGCACAGAAATAGAAACAGGAATTCAAAGAAAAAGATGTGCTTCAAACCTAGACTTAAGACATTGGTGCTGTGGGAAGTGAGCTTCTCAAGGAGTTTTGTCTTGATGCCAAGGTGTAATTTTTCTTGATGTAAACATGAGATGGGGATAACCACTTGTTTGTGCCCACTTGTGCTAAAGAAATTGCCTTCCTTTGTCTGATTATATGCCTTCACATTCTTAATTATGTGAAAATGACTGCTTGGATCTTGGGCATGTATTGTCTCATCAGCATTCATTGCCACTGCTGAGAAAGACTGTGGTAATCTGGTAATCAAAAAAAGAGGTAAAGTGTTTCCTATTTCCAGTGCAAACTCTTTCCTAAGTAGGCATGGGCAAAAAATTGACATTAAAAAAAAAAAAATAGTCCCTTTCTACTGCCAAAAAGTCATTTATGCTTACCAGAAAGTCATTCCTGTGCTTGTATTACCCAGCTGAAAATCGGCAAAATAGTATACGTCATACTCTACCAGTCCCCTGGTCTGCTTTGGTCATTGTCTTCATTTGCGTGCTTAAGTCCCAAATGTAGCACTAGAACAGGTATCATATTGGCATTTCCTGGCCACCTCTCTTTCAAAGAGATTTCTTTCCTGAAGCCTAAGGGGTTTAATAATTCATTACAGATTCACAGTCCAGAAAAACCTTGAGCAGGCTGAATAAAAATATTGAACCAGCTTTTTTTTTCAGTGTAAGTGATATAAGTCAGCTAACATATTTGCCAGGCATAGTATTTATGATCATATTTTTCCACTTCTGATTTTAAATTGATTGAAAAAAAAAAAAAAAGAAAGATTTCTAAGGTTTTGTTTGGTTTTGGTTTTGTGGTTTGTTTCGTTGGTTGTTTTTTTCCATATTGCATATTTTGAAAAGAGTAACAATTTTTTTTCACAGAGGTTCAATTTGCTTTAAGAAGTCATCTTTTTTTAAATCTTCTCATCAATACCATCTCGATGTACAAAAAGCCAGTTGTATCCAAATCAATAACATTGTCAACTTATATCAATCCATGGCCAATGCAATTTCACTCAGTCTCAGAAAATGCCATTTTCACTTTTCTTACTTGAAGTCTCAGAACTTCTTTAGCTGAAGAAAGAAAAGAAGGAAAAAGAAAGGGAAAGACAAGAAAAAAAAAAGAGGAAAAAAATACATAAGGAAATGGAAAGAAAAGTAAAAGGGAAGGAAATGGAAAGAAAAGTAAAAGGGAAGGGAAGGGAAGGGAAGGGAAGGGAAGGGAAGGGAAGGGAAGGGAAGGGAAGGGAAGGGAAGGGAAGGGAAGGGAAGGGAAGGGAAGGGAAGGGAAGGGAAGGGAAGGGAAGGGAAGGGAAGGGAAGGGAAGGGAAGGGAAGGGAAGGGAAGGGAAGGGAAGGGAAGGGAAGGGAAGGGAAGGGAAGGGAAGGGAAGGGAAGGGAAGGGAAGGGGAGAAAATCTTTCTCTCTTTTCCGTTTTATCTAATGATGAACACAAAAAGTCAGGAGGGCAGGAAAAATAAAATACTTTGATGCTTAATACCCTTCCCATTTTCAGAAATCAAAATGAAAAAAAAGTCTTCAGTTTCAGAATTCTATAATAACGGAATAATCAGTGCCATTCATGAAAATAATCTGCTTTTTCTGTAATTTATTTCTAACTGGAAAAATAAAACAGCACATTTTGGTGGTTAATACCCCCTTCACTGTCCCTCTCCCCTCCTAGTTTTTGGTAAATCATGTTTTCAACACAAAGGTAGTAGTTATATTTCTGTCTGCTATTCTGTAACTGTTACTATAAAGCAACAGTATTACTCTGGAAAGCTAAGTACATAAACAAAAGGAAATAATTTGGAGAAGGTCAGAATTAGCATCTATCTTAATAGTGCAATAAAATGCTCAGATCTGATACTGAAGTACTATTCTGAAGAGCATGTTTATATTCAAAGGCCTTAAATGAGTGTATTAATGACCTTACACTGGATAAGAGTCTACCATGAATTATACTCTAGGGAAACTTTTTCTGCGTAGGTCCTTCTAAAACAGAAAAGAATGCTATTCTGCAAAAGCTATTCTCCTTTTTAACAAATCTACTAATATCCCTTTTGTCTTGCCTCTTCTCTCACAGGAGGTCATAAAATATTTTGTCAGTGATTCATGAGAAATACATATTATAAGTCATCTCATTTCCGATTGTTCATTTTCCTGCCTGTGTGTGGAAGTGGGAACACATTATTCCCTGCACCGAAATTGGAAGCAGCTTCCTGCCATTTAGTGTGTCCATTACAAAGTGTCGTAGTGAAAGCAATAATGGATGAATATTGAAAAATACAGAAGTTAGATGTGGTTAGTTACAGAAGATGAGGTGATAATTCAAAATTCATCCATGCCACCCAGAGAAAGTTGACAGGCTGGAGAAAGCCTCTTGAAAATGTTGTATGAAGACAGTTCTATCTACCAGAGCAGCCTGTGTTTGGTACCTGGATCCTGGTTTTGTAACCTTCCCACGAGTTCATCTTCCTTCTCCACTCTCCAAATAGACATCCCTGTCTACACAAATATCTTGTGACAGGACCAATAGCTGGAAAAATTATCCTCAGTATGTCCCTGCTGTTATGTTAAACAGGAGGAGCAGGTCAAGCTGGGTCTTGGGTTTGTCTGGGGAAAGGATGGTGCCACCTGAAGGCTGTTTTTTGTTGGTGTATGGAGTTGATGGATGGAGTTTTTTCCTGGAAAAGTGTATCCCATCCTCATTGCCTGTAATGGCCTCCACACCTTCCTTCTCTCAGTGGTAACAAGCAGCCTGAGCTTCCAGGCTGAGCTGCACGTGCAGATGATTTTTTGAGCTGAATTTGTGGCTGGAAAACCTGTTCTAAATTGCTCCTGAGCAAGATGGTGTTGGTTTAGTCAATAGACCATCTGTTTAACAGTGCTGGATGCTCTAAGATGACAACAGAACAGATCACAGAAATGGAGAAGTACTACTTTATAAAACCTGGCAGAAAGATTTGCTGGATTTCACATAGGAAGCGTAGTAGAGAGGAGAACTGAAATGGACTTCTTACTTCTGAAACCATTGCCCGTCCACCCCACTTTAGTGTCACGTTTCACTAGTCTTTGGGGCTGTCCTGTCAGTTCCTACTTTGTGTGTAGGCCTGCCATTTGCTAAAAATAGGAAAAAAACAACAAGCTTATCAAAGTTTCTGATAACTTACTGACAGGCTTCTTGTACTGTTTTCCTTATTATTGCTATTCAAGTCTGTCCAACTCTTGGAAACACAACTATGAATAAACGATTGGTTTCTCCTTCCTTTTGAATCTAGTATTAGTTGCCATGTCTATGTTCAGCTTTTTCCTTAATCCAGTAATTTCTCTCTCTAAAAGTATGCACTTTCTCTTGATGCATTCATGACCATGTCACTCAAGGTTTCATTTTCCAGAAGTCACTTGATCCTCCTTGGTCCTGTTCAGCTAAAACACTTTTGCATCTAATTGTTCCCTCTGCTTTTGCAATTAGACCCTTCATTAAACCAGGGCTCCTCTTTGAACTCATGTTAACTTGTTGAAAAAGGATGTGGTGGGAGAAATCCATAGACTTGAAACTTGCCAACCACTGAGATGACCCATCTTCTTCAGAAATTACTTCACTGGCTCTCTGACACAAAGGGCTCTGTTGACCCCAGCAGGTCTCTCAGTGTCCCTGGTGATCCTGAGTCCAGCATGAATAGCTCTGTGATCAAGGTGCACAGGATCCCTCATTGACCAGTATGTCCAGGTATGGGGTAGAAAATTAATGCAAGCAAATATTATAACAACTTATTGGATGAGATGTGCCAGAAATTAAGGAAGGTCAGCGTGGGGTTTAACCTATTTGATTTATGTGTTGTAACAGACTTTTTAGAGGGGGCTCTGTAGCTTTACTCCTCTCTTCATAACTCATTTGGCAGGAGCGTTAAGCCTTACTCTCACTTAATCAAATTTCAAGCTGATATGTAGGGGTTTGGCTCATGTACTAGTAAGTGATTTGCTCTAGATAAAGTCTAGAGGGAGACTATTTTGATCTCTAATTCAATTTGAAGTGTGCATTTTATAAATTACCTCATCTTTAGTTCCCAGAAGAATTTCTTGCTTATCTATATTATCTTCTAAGTTTATCCACATCTTATGAGAGGTGATGACCTGCTCAATCCTCATAATATGTATGTTCTTTCACCTTTTGCTGTCTTTGACCTGTTTTTCATTTTCTGTCTGCTTCCAGAACTTCAGCCACCAAGCTCAAACCATTTTTTTTTAAATTAATATGACCTTGTACTTCTTATGAAGCTAAGCTCCCTTTTCCATACTAGAACATGCTTCCTTAGTACTCCATTAACCCCTTCTGGAAACTGCAGTCCATTAAACTTTCCTGTAAGCTTTATTCAAATATTGTACCCTTCAATTAAAAAGTGTGTGAGGGATTAGTCTTCCACTTGGGAACATCCTTTATTTAGGCTTTCTGGTTCTTTTAATGCATTGTTTTATTCCAGAAAGTTGTCCTGGATTTAGAAGTGAATATTGTAGAGCTACCTCCTGTTCTCCTGGGACACATGAAAAGCAGCTATCAACCAAAAAGTGAGCTTACCTTCCCCCACAAGTTTGCTCACTGGAACAAATGAGTAAGTTTATATAAATAATAAATATAGACAATTGTATATTATAAACAAATTAAATATATATAATCAATATGGATAATAACATGAAAATAAATTATTTATGTTGAAAACACTTATATCTGATGTCTATCCACTCTTCTCCTGTCTCAAGGTCAGTCAGCACAGTGGCTTGTGTTCATGTTGCTCACAGCTAGTCCTTCCCAGGGAACTGCAGCTGTATTCTTCCTGCATGTTTCCTGGCACAAATTCTTCTGGAACTTCGGCAGGGCCATTGTATCCTAAGATATCCTAAGACTTTTCAATGTAAAATGACCGGAATAATTTGAAGGCTGTATCAAACTCTTGCAGAGCAATTCTATTTTTTTTCTGAATAGCCTGGTAGGGAGAGACATTGCATGCCTAGGGACACAGCATGAAAACCTGTGTGAAGTTGTTGCTGGGATCAGAAGACTATCTAGAATTTCGTTTTATTTTGCTTTCCCATTAAAAACTGTGCTGTTCGTTCAGCCTCTTAACTATTCCCAGAAAACATGCCCAAATTTCATTTTAGAAAAATCTGTTTATCACCAGAAGAAAAACTAGGAGTGCGCCTATATACTATGTGGAAGTTCAGGGGCCCGGACACAGCAGTGAACCAAGGAGCTAAGTTGCTTGACTGTACAGATACTCAGTGAAGCTGAGCTGGGCTTTATTCTAGCTCAGGAGATGGTTGAAGTGAACCTGCTCAGTTCTAGTCTCTGACCCAAACCCAAATGCATTTGCTAATTGTTAATATTATTTGATGCTGGATTAATCATATTATAAAATAAATTTATGACAGAATTGCAAATTAATCATCATAAAGAGTGTATACAAAAATAGGATTAAGGAAATAAGACTGCTTTTCTTAATTTTGTTGAGACAACTGAATAAAAAGAGACAAATCCCTGATCTAGGTCCTGCCATTTTATGATGCACTGAAGGGATACAGTGAAAGAAAGGTTAACGCTTTCACTGACCAATTAATAAAACAACCCAGATTTCTTATTTATTTTACTTTCCTCCTAAGGTACTATCAAGAAAGATGAAATTCATTTTTTAACTCAGTGATATACAAAAGACTGTGGAAATATTAATGAGTTCTGAGTCACAAAGAGCTGAAATTTTCTTTTATGTAAAGTTCTGTCACAATCCATGGTGATGAAGAATACAGTCTTCATTGAGGCATGTTAATTACAGAGGGTGAGTTTCCTTATACCCATTAATGAATAACAGCTTCCTGGAGTTGATGCAGTGAACTACAGTTCCTCAGCAGTGAAGCATTTAAATCTTGGCTGCCTTGGACTAAAATGTATTGTGAGCTTTGCATCCCAATTAAAAGGGCCTGTGAGATTTTGAGCTGTTAGAACTTAACTGGAGTTGGGCAAATGCGTCCAAAGATGAGGCCTGAGTAATGTTTAGTTTATTTAGCATAGAGCTTCACAGTCATATAGAAGTCCATTATTACAGACTTATGCAAACTCTGGACAAATGGTTTCTTTGTGTTCTTGTGCCATGTAAAAGAAAGGAAAACCCATGGATTTTCATTTCAACTCCCCAAGCCCTGGGATGTCTGCAGAGTGTCTGCATGCTGCCCTGGTGTACTGGCCTGTGGAGGGTCCCAGGACATGAAGCGTGTGCTGTGTGTGACATTTCCACAGGCTGCAGAGCACCAAAGTGAGGTCACCTGTGACAGAAAGTCCACCCGTGACAGACAGGACACCTGGGGTTATACGGCTGGGATGATGAGGATGAAGTCTTGTGTATCACTCACTGATGTGCAGTGGTTTTGTCCCTTAACATTGGTCCTGTGTGCTTTTATCACAGACCTACTTGAGCAATAGGACTAATTCTGAAAGGCAGCTCCACTGCTGTCACAAACTGATTAAGGACTCATGACACCAAGTAACACGTTTACTGGAGAAACCATTACCTGCTTATCCAGATAGCAATGGAGAAGAGATTCAGACAGGGGGAATTGTTCAATTCTGGTCTCTGGATGGTCCTCCTTTGCCCAACAATAACTGCAAATTTAATGTCTATAGGAACACTGGATGTCACTCTTTTCTGAAAGACATCTTCCTTAACCATGCTGTGTCTTGTAACATCCTGTTTATACTCTGGGTGATGTTCAGAGGGAAAGTAACATCACTTAGCAATCATAAACCCCAATTTCTAGTGCCATGGAGGATTTTTCAGTGCAACGTTTAGGGGAGGGAAAGGGCGAAGTAATACTTTTTGTTTCTTAGAGTTTGGACACTAGTACAAAGTGCTCTACTGTTGCATGCAGAGGGGTGATCCAACAGGAGAATATGTTTTATATAGAAAGGATGATCAGAAGGTGGGAAATAAAGTGAAAAGACCAGTACTGAAAAGACCTTTCCAAGAGCAGGCATCACCTCAGCATTGGATCTGAAGAGAAGGAAAATCTCCCAAATCTCACCATGCCCACTGAGTGTATCATTCCTTATGTTATTCAATCTGTATTACCTCTCACAAACAGCAGTTACTTGGCCAGTTACTATGTTCTTTTATTTAGCACAAAAGTTTTTATGATATTCTAATGTATTTTCTGTAAAATAGCCACCCCCATGTATTTTAGCTGTTATTATATGCATTAAAGATGTATCTGTCATGCTGCAGTTTGAAATTGTCAAGACACTGGGCAAAATTAGCATTATACACATGCTGCAAAAATCAAGGGAAAGAAAGAGAAAAATAGAGTGCATATGCACACTGATACACTTAATGTTTTTTTCTCTTGCAGGAACTACCTTCTGAATAATCCTTTGTTGTAACCACAAGACTGAAGCAACCTTTTATCTCATTTATGGGTTTTTATATAACCCTTATGAATTCTATTATAAAAAAGATGGAAGGGTAAAGATTAAGATCTATATTAAAACACAAGATGTCACCATTTGATGCTCTCTTCCAAGGTGTAACTTTCACCTCATTCCTTGGCCTTGAGTCTTCTTTTAATAATGAAAATCAGGAACATCACAAAGGTCAGTGGAATTGTATCAGGGTAATGGCAAGGCAAGCCCTCAACTCCCTAGTGCAGAGTCACCAATCCCTAGCTTACATTTTATAATTTGAGGATTAAATAGAATGCACTTGTGCTTAAAATCAGTATGGAGAGAGCTGTGGATATGTCTATTAATTATTTACTACTTCTCTAAACTTACATAGCCAAAAGTAATTTTAATGAGAGAGGGTTTAGTTAGCTTAGACTTCAAGAGCCTAAATTTTATCTGCAATGTTCCCTTGGTGTTCTCGGATTTATACATGTATTTATATTCACTTTAACTAAATCCAGATTGGGCAAGCGTCTGATATGAGCATGATATGAACATGTTCATTTGAAATAAAATTATCCGAAAGGACAAAACTTCAGGCCTCTAGGAAATATCTCTGGTACAGCCTGTATTTAACGGCAGTTAGAATGTCTATTCTAAGAGCAACTGGGGTAGGGGAAGGAGAGGCAGTTTAAAATACAAGTGGAATTCTGCATATGAAGAAGAGCCCGCTGTATTTTCCTCTTGGGATAAGAGGAGACCAAAGGTAAGCCTTTAGCCCAACTTTTACATACAGATTGCCTAGCACAGTTGATTTGGACCCATGACTAGTTGCAGTGTAAATAAATACTGAAAATGATCTTATGAAGTGGTGAAACTGGAGTGTTGTCTACCCACTTACTCAGGCTTTTATATTTATTATTTCTGATATCAATAATGAAATGGAATTAATTTTTCAATTAATATTATCATGAATATTGACTTATGCTATTATGTATATCAAGAAACAAAGAAGAAAAGCTTTCCTGCTGATTTACATAATTGAATAATACTACATTAACATTTGCAGAACCTGTAGGGAAGTATAATGAATTCTGCAAATACTCAGATTTGCATACCGGAAACAGAAATAACTGTTGGAAACAACTGGAAAGTTTTAAAATGTGTCTGCTGTATTTCATGCAAAGTAATGGTGGCTTTCTGAAAAAAAATTAAAATGTCACAAATTGTGAAGTAATTTTTACTACAGAGCTGATAGTGCCATGCTTGTGTTTGAGCATGAGGAAAGATTGAGATTTATACATAGAATGAATGTCTGTCATTTCTGACTGACAAAATACACAATCAGGACAAAGCAAGATTTTGGGAGCACCCAAGAATGTCTTAGCAAAGAAGAATTCATTAAAAATCAGAAGTCACCAAAAACTCCAGGGCATTGAAAACAAGTGAAAACTAGGACAAATAACTTTGATTCTAGTTTCTGCATGGTTGTGGCCTAAACAAAGCCTACCTTCCACTGACTAGCCAGTCACAGCCATAGCCTATACAGCTCCAATTACAAATTGTTTGGCTTTCTGAAATGCAGCCCCCGATTCATGAGATTCTCACCATTACTTTTTTAAATCGCCTTTCACAAATTCAGGTGGTCAAGATCATCTCAGGGCTGGGTTTGCTCTTTCTCCCTGTTCAGGTTCAAACAAATCTCTGCTACCAGATTCTGTTAAAACCTGTCATGGCTTATGTTGTCCTGCAAGATCTGCTTTGTGGAGTGTTTGGCATCTCTGAGCAGAAGAGGATCCCGGCAAGGAGCTCATCAACTGATCTGCTTATTTGCTTTGATTTCTGTTCCTAAGAGTTTGCTCAGGGCAACCCCATTCCCTAGGCTGTGTCTTCCCCAATCATTTCCCCCTTCTGCACGTTCACAAGCATCACACAGTGTTCCTAGGCTAGAATACAGATTTTTACTACAACAAAACACTGAGTGAAAAAATGCACTGGTTCTGAATAATAATTTATGTAAATGAAGACTTCCCATGCAACCTTTTTCCTTCTCCTAGACAGGGAATGCAGGGCTTTTCTTCTTAAGCCTTCTGGCTTATTGCATTAATAATTCATAACCAGTGTGCTTTATATAGGCAGTGGCTCACTCAAAGCAAACTTACAGAAAGCCGTTTTTCCACCAGCATTCATCACAGTGGATTTTCTTAAAAGTATACAGCTTTCCAAAACACAAATTCTTCATTTCTGTGGTGAAAAACTTGTAGTTCCCTGAACTGTTTTAAACTGATTATTGATTATTCCTTCTCTACAGAGCTGAAGATACACACAAGGCAATGAAGGAGGTGTTTGTTGCAACAGATATTGCAGAGTTTATAAGGGTAACAGATCTGCCTCAGTAGGAAGCCATAGCACTGTGAGGTGGGACTTGATTAAACATTTCACTAGAACTTCATCATAAGGAGTTAGCAATCCACCTTTAGGATATTACTAATAGTAATGAATTGTTTTGGGAGACTGGGAGAAATTCAACAAGTCATTCAGTTGTTTCAAGTCTAGAAGAAAAAACGTAACTTTTTACATTTTCAAATAGTAAATGGTTAACAAGCTCTTTAGTTGCCTTTACTGAGCAGTAGCTTTCCAATAATAAATGCAATTAATAGACTTATGTTGTAAAAAAAAAAAAAAAAAAAAAAAGAAAAAAGAAAAAAAAAACCAGATGGATAGGCTGGAAGAGAATTTGAAATTAATATTTTCAAGGTAACCTTTTGAAATGTGTTAAGTCAATGAAGTATCTGATATAAGCATATGGAGTAGGGCAAGACTGATCAAAGAACTTTATAACATATACAGTAATATGAACAAATATGTCAGAAAAATGGAAACATTTGGTACAAAAAGATGGTGTAGCCTCATTGGATAATATAGTAAAGAGGAGGTTCCAAAAGAAACCATGAAGAAATGTTGTGAAAATAAGATGGAACTGAGTAGGAGAAAGCAGGTTTTCCTAGGTTAAGACAGTAGATGTGGCAAGTAGATCTGAATTATAGAGTTAACTGTGCTTAAATTTTTGGTAATTTACACATTACATTATGGATGTTAAGGAAAACTAGGAAAACCTTGGGAAGCACCTTTAAGGGCCAAACTGTAAAACAGAGATAAAGAGTCCTAGGAAAGTCTTCTGCTTAGTTTCCAGGTGTTTTGTTGCAGAATGACAAAATCACAAAAGAAAGTGGCTGAACCTTCACTTACCTACATCCTGCACACAGGCCCAGCAATGGGCAGCTCACACAGATGTGAGCACACAGCGAAGAAGTGTTGAAGCAAAAAAGCAGCATCCAAAGCCCAGGAACAGCTAAAAATGAGGGGGTGAGAGGAGAAGCAGCGTGGGGGAGGGCGGGGAGGAGAAAAAATATTTTTTAGTCTTTGATAGAATATAACTGTTATCAAATTAATATTTCTGTCAGTTAGACTCAGTGCTCAGAGAACTAGTCCTCAAGCAGTCTTCATGCAACTGAAAACTGTCAATCATCTGGAAAATTTCTTTTGCAATAGTAGCCATGTCGTGGCCAATGTCTGTTTGCTAACAAAGACACAGTCCTACTTTTAGCTGCAAACCAGAAATCAACCAAGTAACCTACTCAGCCTCTACATTAACCCCAGCCATCACAGAGTTCTCAACTCTGAAAGCAAAATTAGGAGTACAGCTAAAGCACTGATACTAATGGTCTCAAAAACACTTTAAACAGTTATAGTAAGACTCCTACTTAAGCTCTGCATCCCCTGGGTTTTCTGTGTTATTGGAAAACAACGAAGCAGCAGAGATTGCCTCTTATCCACTTATAGCAAGAGTGCAGTTGTTTCTCTTATTAAGAAGTACTAACCTACACAACAAACGACACTCCATCAGGTTTGTTTCAAAATGCTTTCTTTGAGTTATAACTTTTCTAGAAAAGTTTTATGTTGCTTTGGCATCACCCAAATCCCACTTGAAATCTGTAATAAAAGGAAAAAAGCACTAAAACAATAATGAAAGAGTTAAGTTTTAAATCCCAGCCAGCTCTGTCTGCTGCTGCAGAGAAGATAGATTAGAAAATAATTTTCAGCTTCATTCTGACAACAAGAAATTGATTTTCATAAAAATTAAATAGTACACCTTCTAATAAAGTTGCAGGAGATTATCTACAATCCACAGTAAGATAAAAACTAGGTATTGTTCCTGGGTGCTACTGTTATATTAAATTGAAGGCTGCAAGTGAAAAAGTGAGAAGTAATTCACACTCACATGAAACATGTCAAGAATGAAGACAAGTGTAGGTTACATATTGGGTCAGGATCAGAAGCAATTTATTTTACCATGCTGTGTAGTCTATGATTTTTGTAATTGCAGGTAAATGATCAGATCCTAGGTGTGTTAAAATGGTTTGGGAGCTGGAGGGAGAAAATCATATTTGTTAATTTAGTTATATAAAATAGTGCTATTTCAAACATAAAATGAAGCCTGAATATTTTATGCAGAAGCATATGAGAAATAATAAGAAAGGAAACTAACACTATTGGAAGGCTTGTCTAAAGCACTTTTGATAACCCAGTTCTTTCCCTTTTTGGTAACTTTTCAGGCTAAAAATCTGCAGGTTGCATCGAATGATGGGTGAGTGACACTCCAGTGCAGTAAGAGACTGAGAGAGAAAATGGGAGACCTGCTCTATTATGCAAAGAACTATTGAAGACATGAAGAAGTGTGGATAGAAATGGGGTGTGGAGACATTGTCACTGTATCATCTGCCATCTTTGCAATAATAATAGGCAGTTGCAAAAACAGACCAGAAAAGAAGATTTAACATAGAACAGTTGTCTCCACCAGTTCATGGTCTCGCAGAAGAAACAATGAAGAAACAATGGGATGGATGGAGGTGCTCAGACAACCTGTTATTGCTCTCCATCCACATGTATATGCCTACTTAGCTCTGGTAACTGAGAAGAATTGGTCAAGTGGAAGTTCTCTTCTTACCTAGTTCAAGCCCTTTCCTGCCTTTTTTGCCTGCTTTGTTGCTTGCAGCGCGGAATAATCTGGCAAGCAACTGTGATCTGTTACTATAGCAAGAGTAAACATCTACTCAAAGAATTTATTGCATGGGATGAAAGAAGGGGTGACCACAGGTGCTACCACATATATGCTTCCTGCATCTGGCATGGTGCGGGTTGCAGTGGGTGTTACAGGATGGTGCCCGCAGTAGAGTGGCAACAAGGGCTTGCTTAACTCTGCTAGGAAATCCTGCCTCGGTGGTGGGCAACAATATCAGATAGTTAGCAATACTGATCAACAAATCAATACGTATCAGACAATTATTTTCTGTTATTGCATTTACAGCTGTGATTGCAGATGCTTTGAAGTAGTGACAGGAAGGTGGAAGTATAGACATAAGCAAAATGTGTACATTATGATCACTGAACAAGAAAACTTAAACAGAGTCATGAACAAAAACTCAGTAGAGGTGCTTGTCAGTCTTAAACTTAGCAATGTTTACATCTATATTTAATGTTAATGTTAATACATCTGTATTTAAAAAAAAACCATAATACCTAAAAAATCCAATCACTTGAATTCAGATATTCAAAGTGACCAATGATTTGTAGCTGTGTATTTTGAGACACATTGGAATGCCATTATCATAGTCTTGCTAAATAGCAAATATCATATCATTCAGGTTCCACAAAATTGTTGGTTTCCTGAGATACAATAACATAGTTGTGATGTAAATCAGTTTCTAAATTACTTGGAAAAAATGTTATAGTGGTCATTTAACACTTACCTAACTTTTGTAGAGCCTTTTGAGGACTTCAGGGAAGCACTTAGGCAACAACTGTGTCACAGACTTCAAGTCTATTAGATGACCAGGCTGTAAAACTTAATTAGCACAATGCCATGAAATGTAGGAAGCTCTGTGCTGCCACTAATGCAAGTCTTCTTGTTGAGAACAGAGAAAATTTTCTGGTGAATAGTTAGCTTTGAAGTATTGCACAAAAACTCATGAAGCAATACCCCAAAAGTTTTGAAATAGTGGATCAACACAGAAGGAAATAAGAGTAGTTGTCCACATGCATGTTAGCAGCTCTTTTGCTATATGCAGGGTGAAGCCTTTTAGTGTAACAATATTTTCAGGGGTAATAGTCTTGAATACTAACTGCAGATATCTTACTCTGGCGAGGGAAATGGAAGGGAGGAAACAAGCCAACTCTTTACCCAAAACCTTAGCCTTAAATTTAGCTTCTGTTCTGCGCTGAGGGATGGGGGATGACAGGGAGAGAGACAGCACAGGGTTCTTTCCATATGTCAGTAAGAAAGGCCTGACAACGAATGGCATAACAAAATCGCTGTTTTAATAAGACAGAAAAAAAAAAAAAAAGAGGAATGCAGATAGAAAATAAATCTTGCATCCCTTCAGAGGCTGGGAACCCCACATTCATGTGGCATGAGACAGACCCAATAAATACAATTGTAAAAGAGGCAGAATTAGCAGAAGGATCCTCATGGCACCATCGTAATGGCACAGAGCTACAGAAAGGACCATCCCACCTCTATTTGTGCATGTGCATAGGTGGATGTACGGTCAAAAGCAGGTGTGCTGTGCATCTGAAACGCACTTTCACTGCAAGAGGGCATGGAGTAAAGTTCTGACACAGCCTACACATTTCAGTCCTCGTATTTCTCCCTTGACATCACCCTAGTCCACAACAAATTACAAGTCGACAAATTACATGTCAACAAATTGCAGAACTCAAAGATGTATGGTCGAAACAAGTCAGATTCTCTTAAATATAAACAGATCTCATTAAGGCTATCTGTGAGTTTTATGTGAGGCCAAGAAAGAGTAAGTATGATGTAGCTTCAAGATAAGCATGAAAATATGAATGGAAAGGTCACCTTTTTTTATCTGACAATAGCAAGAAATGAGCAGCAAAATCTAAATGCTGCAGAGTCATTTTTAAATGAGCAATAAAGCTTCCACAGTTCCACAAAACCAGAGGAAATCTATACTACTTTATTTTTCTTATCAGAAAAAAACAAACAAACAAAAAAAAAACCACAAAAAACCACAACAAAACCAAAACCAAACCAAAACAAAACAAACAAAAAACCGAACCAAACAAAAAAACAAATAATAACAAAAAAAAAAACAAAACCTAAAATAACAGAAAACCTTATCAGAATTATCTGGGTTTTCCCCCGTTTACAAAACTCTGTAATGAATACTATAGCCATTCCAAACCAGAAAATCACTTGACCTTCATAATGAGGCTAGAAGCAAATTTTGCCAGTATTTTTGAGAAAAATGAAGTCTAGCTCATGCTGCAACAAAATTCATGCAGCTACAAAAAAAAAAATATATATATATATTTTAGAGTATTCACAAAGGTCTTTCAAATATAAATATATTCAAATATAAAAATATTTGAATATAGCATATTCAAGTGATGTTTAACTAATCCTCAGGCTTTTCAAAAACTGGGAACTATGACAAACTTTTTTAAGAGTTTGTCGATTAGCAGGGAGTTTTTGTAAATTAATAAGAAGTGAGTATGTCTTTAAGCCAGTGTCGAGGGTTAAGATTGCGGGGTGACAATAAAACCCTGGCAGATGTATTGTTAACCCCCTCTCTCCCCCCACTTCCCCCTTTTTGCCCCTCCCTCTCCCCCCTTCCCACTCAGGCCAGGCGATCGGGAGGGAAAGAAGGACAGAGAGAAGAGAGTTGGAAAAATTAAAGATGTTTTACTAATGCTACTAATAAGAATAGAGAAAATAATACAAAATATACAAAACCAATCTTGAAAGTCTCAGCAACTGCAGAGCCGGCCACCAAAGTCCTGGATTAGACTCTGCAACCAAGCGGAGCTGGATTCAGTCTCTCACTAGGCCTCAGTTCTCAGGGATGAATAGCGAGATCCTCTCCTAATGTCAGCCATGAGGAAAAAGGGAAAAAGGGACGAGATCCTCGTGATCTCCCACTTTTATATGAAGTATTCACGTGAATGGAATGTTATACACAGTTGGTCAGTTTCTTAGTCACTTGTTTCTCGTCGCCCCTCTCGCGAGATGTCCATCCATGCTTATCAATAAGTTTGCATTCCATTGCTAGGTTTACCAAAACATGTGTCTGGTTCTCCAGGAAAGTGCAGTTAATATGAAGGCTTTAGCTGACAGGCAAAATTCACTGAAAGAGAAACTTGTTTTTAGCAAAACCAGGACAGCCAGTGAGGTTTCAGATGAGAGGAGGTTTATACTGTGACTTGCAAAAAAAGATGAAGAGCCAATGCATCTTGTTTTGTATATAAAGTGTGTTTGTGTCTGGGCGGCTTCTGATCAAATGCACTAATCAGATTTACTGTACTGAACTATTAATCGGAGCCTTGCCTGTAAAGGCATAACACAATGAGAAACTGCGGTCTCTTTACTTTTCTTGCTATTTGAAACTAATGTTAACTACAGATTCAGTGGAAGATGTGTCATCTGGGAAATACTAGCATACGTTGAAAAGCTACACTTCTTGTACAGTGCTTACTTTTTTGTTTCCAGACAAGTCCATAAGGTATCCCAACTGCTGTTTGTCTAAACCAAATGAATTTCCACTTTGACTTCCCATTTTTTACCTGATAACTTATTGTCATTAAGTCACAAATGAACTGTGGGGATAAATTAAAGAGGCAGAATTCTACTTCCAAAAACACAATATAGGAAAAAAAAAGGCAAGAAAGTATTCCACAGAGAAGTTAACACATTCAGCTGGTTATAAAGTGGATGTATTCTTTTTTCTAAGATGAGTAATTTGCAGATCTTTGTCAGATCACACTAAGGTATTTTTGAAAAGCCGATCTTTGGTCAAAAGAGCCAAAGTGGGCAACTTGGTTAACTTCTCCATTCAAAATATCTGTAGAAACTCTCATTTAAGGTTAAGCATCTGTGTTTTCAGTGGCTTTATAACATGCAAAGATATTTGTCTGTTATGCATTCATATCTGCTGAGCAAAATGAGAAATATAAGATGAAGCGCAGCTGGGGGAAGTAGTTTGCAATGTGGTAGATACCACAACAGCCAAGCAATGTCATCTCTACTGGTGCAAAAAGGGAATTCCAGTAACATACTTCCTGGCCCAAATCTTCCATTAAAATATTGCATTAATGTATCAGGCCTGACTATATTTAATTTACTAGTGAATTGCGATACATTGTAGCAGAATAGTCTAAAGTACCTAAACTTTTCTAGAAAATAATCAGCGTGTGAAAAGAAAGTGACAATAGCAACAAATTTTGTTTAGTGTCATAATGAGAAGTGAACGACTTACAAATAGTAGCGTACAGATGCATACACACATTGGTATATCACATATTGAAAGCCATCTCAGGAAAACATCTAGCCAGCATGGCTGTAACAAAGATCTGTTGTACTGAGAGTACAAAAAGCTTTGACTTGTCCTATGTCTGAATTGTCATCAGATTTTACAAAGAAGATCTAACATCTGAAAATGCACACAGAGCCAGGGATGAAATGTACCACAGAAGAGTAAAAAGCTATCTATTCATTTTATATGGGATTTGAGAAAGAAAAGCTCTAACAGATTAAATCTCACAGCAAAGAACATTTTCATTACCCAGTTGTTACTTGAAGGCAAAGAACTACAGACTTATTCCAGCAACTCAGAGGCTTTTATTCAACCCATGTATGTAGTTTTATGTTAGATGATTCCATTGACTTCTGAAGAGCTACCTTGGATTACACAGATACCACTAAAATGAAGTAAGCAACCTCAAAGAAAACTCAACAGTGCCACCAACAAGGTTAATAGAAAGCTCATGACTTCAAGAAATTGGTGTTGTGTTCACAGGTGTATTTTAGAAGCCTGGTGGCAGACCTGTGTATGAGTAAAGCACAGACTACTAGAAATCTCTCCTCCTTGGACTTTTTCAATAAGAAAAAATCTGAATACAGAGCTCAAAAAAATGTGCCACTGATTGAGGAATAGATTCCAGCCAGGAAGCAGGGAAAACATCTCCCACTAAATGGGGCTGGTGGTAGGGCGTGGCAGGGTATAGCATAGATTCACTTACTTGTCAGTAATAGCTAAAATAGCAAGACAGGAGCCACCCTGTAAGGACTCTGGGAATGCATCAATTGATTTAAAATAAAGAATTAAAAAAAAAAAAAAAGCTGCCAAAATGCTTTTTGTTGTTGTTGTTGGACCCTCTGGCTCAAAAAAAAAGCGTAAGCTGGTTTTGTTTTCAGATGTAGTTAAGGTGTGCTGTAAAGGAGTCTCTGTTGAAACCTATTTGTGATAATAAGTAGGAACTGCAATCTGGTAGATCTTAACTTCAGTGATTCTAGGATAAAACAGAATTTCCTGGGTGATGCAGTATTGGCAGAAGTGTCACCAGCCAGAAGTATGCCTGTGCTTACGCAGAAGCAACAGTGAGTTTTTAGTATCTCAGAAAAATAGACAGCAGCTTACATCTCCAGGAAGTTGTCATTAGTGAACATGGTACAGCAAAAGAGCTACTACCATGAAGCCAAACACACTTGTGAAGGAAAAATAGCTAAGGTGCTCATTGTTATGATCTATAAACAGTTCCTAACTTGTTCATAGTCAGCCTTCTTTCTTTACAGAAAAAGTACCTATCCTTTCTGTGTAACTTTTCCAAATACGAAGTTGTAAGCTTTCTTTTCGATGGCTGTTGGCCACATCTGAGGTCTTGACTTTCATGGGTGAGATGCAGACATTTGTGCTGTCCTAGAGTCACAGAACCACAGAATGTTAGGGATTGGAAGGGACCTGGAAAGGTCATCTAGTCTAATCCCCTCGCCAGAACAGGAACACCCAGATGAGGTTACACAGGAATGTGTCCAGGCGGGTTTTGAATGTCTCCAGAAAAGGAGACTCCACAACCTCCCTGAGCTGCCTGTTCCAGTGTTCTTGGTGTGAGGGGTGTGAACCTCTTAATATTCGTATATTCATTGATGGAGACAGTGCATGTTTGTCACTGTCAGTCTCTTCTCACTGTTTCCTCGGCATCCTCTGCTGCTCTACTTGCTAGTTTGTTAGTACGTATTGTAGGTCTTGGGCTTTTGAGTTGTCAGAAGCAATAGCTTAAGTTGCTAAGGATGCCATGTGGGAGACCAGTGGCATTCAGCCAGACCAGAATGAATGAAATAATTATGCACAGTGATGGCTTTTTGTAGCCCTGTTTGCTAAGAAGGCAGGAGCTCAGTCCCTCATTCTATTATCCTGTGGGCTAGAGTTCAGCTCATGGGTTACTTTAAACTAGATTAGAAAGCTGTGTGGTATTTAGAAAGGAAAGTTCAAAGCTACATGAGTCAGAGCGAGTTCCTCTATTATTCTTTCACCATGTCAGATGCCATAGATTAGTAATTTCCCTAAGTGATATTTAATGCTAATTACCTTAGGGTCAATGAGCTGTAAAAAAAAAAAAACATTTAATAAAGCTTTTCTCATGTAAGGTTTATAATGAGTATTTCTTCAAAGCCATTTCAACTTTTCATGTGTATCTGTCCCTATCTAGCCCACACTAACCTGTATGCTGATGTTCAGCTTCAGACTTTTGTTTTTCCAGTTATGCCCATCAAATCTGCCTCCTACTCATGCGAAGGGGCTTCACTGGAGGCAGGTATAAGTTGGCTCTCTTCAGCACACGACAGCCCTCTCTTTGTGCAGTGTGCTCCTCTCGGTGCGCTCCCTCTGTGCTGGCATCTTAGACATTCTGAAAGGATGTCACACACCTGTAATTAGAACTCAGTAGTCCTAATCTGTGGAAAGCAAAACCATATTTTCTAATTGCATTAACTTGCATTTTAAATTAAATATATTGCAGATGACTTTGTGTCGCCCCCCTGCCTGTCTAGCCCACAGGGGTGTGGGGCTTGTTTGTTTTTTTCTTATAAACATCAAAAAAATCATGGGTTTTTTCTTTTTACGTAGAAGGCAGGAATTTGAGGCTTTTGGAACTGGAATGAAACACAGGAATTAGTGAGTGGAATTGTGGAGCTCTTTTCTTGTGAAACTAGACCACATATTATCTTTTTTTCTTTTGTCCTATAAGTCATTTCAGTAGTACCAGTCTTCAAATGTGAGTCAGACCCATGAGAGAAGATAAAAGTAATAATTTTGAGTGGCTTTTTATTTATCTTTTAAGAACTTGAGGTTTAAGTTCTTAATCTTGTCTCTGATGCTAGAAATTTGCTTTTTAAATAAAAGCTGAAATTCTGATATAGTCATATGGCAAAAGGGCTCTCTGAGCTTTGAAAAAGTTTAACCCTGTGGAAAAAAATCACCATTTTGCAAACAAGAGTTTGTGATGGCAGTATTATTTAAATACCAGGAGAAGGAGCAGTCCTTTATTCTTTCTCTAGAATATTAATAAAATGATTTACAAGATCAAGCGTTGTTATCAAGTGTGATTTGAAATACACTGCTAGTGGTAAAAACAGTTAGTCAACATTTACACAATGCTTACTCAGAGGTACTGTAATACTTATCAAGAACAAAAAAAGGATTGTTTAAAATAATTGTGTAATAAACTATTTACTAAAATATGCAATGATTCTTTTGCAGTTGGCCAAAAATCTACCAAATTCTTTTGGTCAGAAAAATAAGAGAATTGGACTAGATTTCTAAAACTCTGCTTCTATTTTTACCTCAATCAATAGCTTTGGCAAATGTATGATGTCAGTTTGTGGAAAACCACACTTAGTTTCCTGCACAGCTTCTAAACTGTTTTAGGGCTACCATGTGCCAAGGAAAACACTCTGTGTCATGGGAGTTCCTCCTGTTGACGTTTTCCCATTCTGAACAGAATGTTTTAGAATGTCATTAAACAACAGAGATTGAAAGTGAGAATGGTTTTGTAACCCAATACTTAGGGCACTCCTCATCCTGATGAAACACCTGAGCTTCAGCCACTGCTCCAGTGCATATCTAAATGTTATGTGCAAAATGAAAAAGGATTGACAGAAAGGATCTGGGAAGTGCCATCCCTTGGCACAGCCCCCTGGTGCTCAGAAAACACCCAGGCAGAGACAAATCTCATAAGCAGAGAGGGAAGTTGAGCAGGGACTGCTAAGAAAAAGTTGAAGCTATAAATTCTGTTTGATTCTCCCTGCTTCATTCTATATACTTTTTAGTATTTGCTTTTACAATACAAAAATACCTGTTTCATTTTCACCATTGCAAGGGTAAAAAAAAGTAGCATCAACAAAAAAATTCAAATCTATTTAAAAGCTCACTTAAATTTTCAAACTGATGAATTAGCTACTGGCAATCATAGTAATAGCAAATAAATAATATTATCACAGACTTTACAGTTTATGCCAACTTTGACTGTGAACTTTCAAAATTAATTTACGTTATTCTATGTATTAAATCAACAGGAAATCTTACATAAACCCAATTTTGGACACATGGTATGCACTATGATTTTGTGGTCTTGAAAGAGCACAAACAAAGTTTTCATAATTTTATGATACTATTTTTCTGCTCATGCATCTAAACTCTGGATATATGAGCATGGCATTCACAGTGAAAACTTTCCAGTAGACAGCAAAAACAAACAACCAACAAAACCCCACAAAAAAAAACAAACTTAAAAAGCAGAAGCTGTAATTCTAAATAAGAAAAGAACAAAACACAGTTGCTACATTTGTTGACTTCTTAATTCCATGAGTAGTCTAGTTCACTGGCAAGTGTGTTATATTGAAAAGATTTGAACATTTCTGAAGAAACCTTCATATATCTCTCAACTTCTGCAAAACATTCCCTATAAATATACTGAATCTTACAATGCCACCATCAGAAATAAAGTGTTGAACAAACTGCTCAATCTTGTTCCATTTGAATTAAAATCCAAACATCATTGGTCCAATTTTATTTCTCAACATGGTAAAATAGAAGATAAAAAAATGAGACTTGCAGTCTAGAGGAAGATCTCTTCTGCTTTCTTCTAAGTAGATGGAGTAGGATGTTGGATTTTATGTGCAGGTACCTTCTTCAGAATTTTTTCTTAAAGCAAAAGCAAAGCTTCATTATTGGGAAGCCCAATTTGTCATCAGGCAATGACTCCCAAAGAGGAGACCACAGGCTTGTGTACACAACCTTTGCTTTGACAGAGAGAAATGTAAAAACTGCTGAAAACTGCAGGGTACAGTTCTATATCTTATTTTATTAGCTGCAGAAAAGTGGCAAGGAAAGAGATGAGGAATTAATCTTCAGCTGAGAACATCTGTGAATATTTCTTAGCCTACTCACTTTGAAAACTTTTACAGTTCACAGAAGCATAATGAAATGAGGAAAGTCTATTAACCCTAAATAACTACAGGCTTCATCAGAAATTAGGTCTCTTAAGCAAAGTAAATGAACCAGCCACCCTCACAACAGCTGAAAAGTGTGGCCTGTCATAACAGTTGTCTTTTCCAAACTGTACTGGCTTTATCTCGTTACTTTCAAAATGAGCAGCTGATAGACAATGCATTTAATTTATTATGATTATTATTATCATAATTATTTTTATTACTTATTTTACCCGTGAGTAATATTTTTATACTTAGTGAGCAGATGAAAAATACATCTGTCCTGTGATTCTTTTCTAGTTTACACTATTTTTTTCTCTGAGTTTGAACTATTTCCCTTAAAATAATGAACACTGACATTACCTGTGGATTTAGCTTCCCCTTGCTACATAAAATCAGTTTAAATTGGAAAAGAGTGTATATACCTTCCCTGACTTAACTAAAGTCCCTTCCAGAATGGTAGTATTAACTCTGAAATAGTTATTAAATCTGTTTATATATATATATATATATGTCTGTACATATATATACATTTTATATATATGTACATATATGCACACATGAGCACACGTAGCTCAAGCTCTCATCTTCTGAATTATTGCATCTGAAAATATTCTGATAACTTCCACACAATTATGAAGTATTAGTTCATTAAATGAGTTAGTTCTGGCTTTATAAGTCAGACCAATATCAGATATAGATCCCTGCTTCTTAATATGTTTGCAAATTCACCATATAGTACATAAAGGTGAAAGGAAATTTGCTTTTCTTTTTGTTACTGTATCTGAAGGAAGAACTGGGTGTCTGATATCTCTCTTGTGTTCCTATGAAAAGCTATTTGACTCTGACCTTTCTGTTTTCTTTGTTACTCTATAAATGCCTGAATAAGGATCCAAAGTATTTTCACCTTTATCTGACTCAGGCTCAGCCATTATATTTTAGGGTTTATTTGGTAATTTATTTCTTCTTTATTTTAAAGACAAAAACTGTCTCTTTGTAAATCCTTTGTTACAGGCAGGAGGCTTCCTGATCATTGCTACCTCAGGAAGTTCTCGACAGATTCTGTCCTACCTGGTCTGAAGTTCACATGCCCTTGGTAAACCAGCAAAAACAAATAGTTTTCTGTCTCGAGACAAGCCATATCAGGTTCTAAACAAGAAAATCCTGTTATCTTCCTTTGTAGAGATAGCTGCTTTCTCAATAGGAAAATATATTTGTTTGTAAGTATTTGAACTTGTAAGTGGTGCTATATAGGAAAGCATTCAAAAAATGAAGCAAGCGTGAACTGGAACAAGAAATGTTTGGTAAAATTGACTGAAAGGCAGGTGAGACTGCTTTGAAGGAGAACCTGTCAGGCTGGGAGAAGGTTACAACTTGTGTTCCTTAAAATAAAACCTGAAATTAACCTTTATTTATTTCCCTTAAAAATCTCAGTGAAAAATTTTGTTGCTGATTAAATTACTTGATAAGACAGAGTTCAAAGGTGCTGTTAATGCAGAGGACTGAAGTCACACAGAAAGAATCTGAGTGAAAAATGCGATGAAATACAGTAGTACAAAGAACAAGGTTTTGCACTTACAAAAGAGAGCGAAAAAAAAGCTGAATGTATCAGTGAGTCACAGGATAACAATAAAACTGCAGTGTATAACAGCCATGGCAAAGCCAAATGCATCCTTTGACTGTAAAAGGTGATTGTTTCTAGTAGATGTAAAGCAATATTCATCCTGTTTCAGTTAGCACTATAAAAACAGAGGATTGCAGCCATCTATCTGCATCCAGAGTCTATGGCTAACCATCATTTTTATTGCTCTGTTTTGGCCAAAACAGATTTACTTATCAAATGCCTGATGAATTTTCTCTCCCATGCCCAGTTCCTGCCAGCCAGCCCTGATCTCTCGCCCCATGGTCAGCAGATCCCAGCCCTTCTCACTGGGGACTCTTGGCTGCCGCCTGCTTCTCTTTTACAGCTAAGGGCTTCTTGCTCAACATAGTCCAAGTCCAGGGACTAAAATAGTTACTAAACAGACATCTTTCTTCTCAGAGTGCAGTGTTTTCTATATGTAGGCAGACATTGATGATTTGGAACAGTTTGGAACATAGAGCTCTTCTGCTGCTGCTAGACTTGACACAAGATTGCTCTGCATCTTTGGCTTCATCTTCTTGAAAGTCAAGGGTCACTTCACCATAACACACGTAATATCCTCAAATTCTTTCAGGAATTTCCCAAAGACTGTCAAGCAGCAATGTGAAATGATCAGAAGGAAAATCTTTTTTTTGCTGTGAAAGTGGTCAAACAATGAAACAGTTTGCACAAAGAGATAGTGGGGTCTCTATTCCTGGAGATATTTAAAAGCCAATAGACATGGCTAAAGCCACTACAGCAACCTGCTCCAGCTGACCCTGTAATCATTGTGAGATGATATATGGAACCAGTATTCTTATAGGAGGATAAAGGGTCTCTGCTTTTCTGAAATCAGGACACAATCAAAAATGTATACCCTGACTTTCCTTAGTCTTCTAATGGTAAAGTCAAAACAGATTCTTTGTCGGTTTTAGATTACTATTGAGAAGATAGTCCTTCGCTGGGTATGTTTTATACATTCATTAAATTGGAGCTTCCATTTTAATATAATTCTGTGTATTTTAAAGGATAATTTTGTAACAGCATAGGAACCAATTACATAATGTAGTACACTCTCCTTAATGACACAACTTTATTGGCATTTAAGCACCATAATTGTATGGTGTGCACTTTATTAGTATTAGTATGTGCTGCATTAAATTGCTATAATTCTATTAGGCAATTCAGTACATGTTCTCTCTATCAAAACTGCAGATATAGGTCATAAGATTAAAAAGATGTTTGGAAAGTGAAGACTTATTTTGAACTGTCTGCTTGTACTTTTATAAAAAACCAGGAATCTCTCCTTTACACATATAAAATAATCACTTTATACTGTTTACACTATTTCACTATATACACTATTTCGGAGATTTTTACCATTAGAATATTAGAAATTAAGTCTACTCCATGCATGAAGTTCAGCTATTATTCACAAAATGTGAACTGCACCAAATGCACATTCACAAGGAATCTATTCCCCTTTCTTCCATGGAAAACTATAACCCAAGGGCATGAACAGTTTTGAACAGGGCTCAGTCTTTCATCTGTCTCTCTCTGCGGATGTATATTCTCTCCATCTATAGTGCTCCAGAAGATCCACACAATATTTTAGGTGGCTCTTTTTTACAAAAGGACACAAAAGTTGTTGAGAACCTCTCCCTTGAAAGAATGGCATCATGAAGCATCATCATGACCTTTAAAGACTCCATATAATCCTCACGAGAATCTTCTGACTCATTCTTGGAAGGCTACTTGTGTTGTCAGAGTATTTCCATCCCATTTATTATGTAATTACTTGCCTACACATGAAGTATACCTTTATACAGGGGTTTAGCAGTGATTTAGCAGTGATGTGGGCTCTGTAGAGTGAGTATCTGTAAAGTCATGGAAATACTTATTTTAATTAGGAAGTACATGCCACTGTTACCTGTTGTCTGATCAAGATCAAGAGTATTGAATGTAAAACCTTTTCTGTTTGTTTTGGCTTTGGTTTTCTTTATTCCTACATATTTACTCAACATTTTAAAATTGCATTGTACCTAATGGCTGCTCAGAAATGTTACAAAGTATACTGTTAATCCCCACTCTTTTGCACAGAATACCTTTAACAATAGACAAAGAAAAATATGAGGTTCTTAACTTCACATTATTACATTGTTAAATACTTCTGTAAATCAAAAGTAGCATATCAATATCCAGTGTCTAAGATGACAAGTACACCTGAATATATGTTTTCCCCAAAGTTCATGCAACAAAATTCAGTGTCAAGGGAAGACAGCTTACATTGTATAAAAATAGACCTGTAGTGGAAGAAAGACTTTAGGATGTAAAAATGGCATGTATAATCGGCTGCTTGAAAATAAATGTCTAAATCAAATCTTACACTTTTTTAAAAGTAGGAGAAATGAAAAACCTATGGTAATCTTGCTGTAAGAAATGGAGATGTACCTTGGGATTCTTCCTGCGTTTAAAAAGCAATGATAATAAAATAATAACTTCATATGCATGCTTTCAGCTGCCAGAGACCTGGATGGGAGCACTAACACTGACAGAGCTCACAGATACTATTTCATGAAAGAAAAAAGGTTATTTTTCTTTTCAAATTCTGAGTCATTCAGCGCAAGCTAGAAGAAAGAAATTTAGCATTCTTAAAACATGTTCTTACAGGAAACACTCAACAACGGTCTTGTACAACTTTTATCCCAGTACATGGTAAGCTGAAGGTACAGTTCTAAGAGGACTCTGAAATCACAGCATAGGGAATGACAGGCTCCCATAGGAAAAGCCTTTAGTACGTTAAAGCTTTTGTTTCTTGTCAAATTTTGAGAAGTAAAATAATATTCAATTTTAAATAATCAGCATGACGTTTAATGTGTTCAGAACATGTTAGTCATTTTGTTAAAGCCATCAAAAAAGACACCTTAAAAGTTCAGCGTAAAACCTTCAACAAGAAGACTGCATGTTAGAAAATGGGTCTCAGCTTTATTTCGTAGTCTATGATACTCTCAAAAAATCACAACTTTTACTGAAAAAGAAAATTATATCAGTTTTTAATATGAGCTTGCTGATTTATTGAGGCATCTTGCTGTTTGTTTTTTATACTAAAATATGGAATAAATTGTATTCAATATTAGCTAATTTATTTTCCAACGTATTCTGAACCTTATGAAGCCAATCCCAATGGTTTGTCAGAGAGTAAGGACATCCTATGATGTTTTTACAGTAGGAATCTGCATGTCAGACTGACTTGCCTGATTCTAATTCGTATTCATTTTCTATGGTATGGCAATCACCTGGCAAAATTAGTTTGATTGGCGTTTTAGCAAAATTGCTAGATTTAGCTCATAGTCATTTGTGTGTGTTTTGGCACAGTAGACAGCTGAGTCATTTGGAAAGGTATTTCCAATCTGTCTTGAACTAAAACTAGCTGAACAGCATCATCAGCACTTAATATCCCTTCTCACCATTAGAGCTGTATTAGAAGAAGAATTAAGAATTATCAGTGATAAGCTCCCATTTAATGGCTGCCTGTTGTTTTTTTTGTTTGTGGTTTTTTTTCCCCCATAAATGTGGAATAAGTAATGGCAAAAAAAATTAGGGATACACTCAATACACTTACACTTTCTTCTTTCCATTTACAAGTTGATTTGACATCTTTACCCTTAGCATAATGGGAGAGCTATGAACAGTAGAAATGGGATGATGGTTATCATGGTTGTAGTCTAAGGGCAGACAGTGTTGAAATGAGTACAGCGAAGTTATTCTGTAAGATTAAGACCATGTCTTAAAAATAAATAGTGATATTAATTGTAACAGTAATAACAACAACAATGATAAAAGTCATTGAAAATGTAAAACACCCCTCCACAGCCCTGCACTCCAGTTTTGTAGAAGTGGATCTAGGAATCCTGATCTGGTAGTTCTGGGTGTGTTATTTCAAACTTTAATCTTAAGGAGCATGCGTTCTCAGTGTTGCTTTAGCATTGACAGTAGAAAAGGAATGGCTTTACAAAGAAGCATAAATATTTTATATGCATTATTTTATTCAATAAAGAGTGTGCTTCTATTTGTTCTTTGATTAAATGTAATTAACATGGTGTTGGTATTTGGATTAAAAATATCTTCTGAACTCTATCCTGGTATGTAAGATAATGAAGCTTGGGGACCTCAGCCTTCATTCCCTAAGATAATTAGAGTAGAAGGAATATAATGTTTCATGAGGGCCTTTAGTTTATGAGAGAGTACATACACAGAAGGAATTGGGTGTGGAAATTTCAAGTCATTATGTTCAAAATTCCTGCTTTGCTGTCACATACCCCTAGACCCTGCACTACAGTTCTCAGGGTTTAACGCTACAGTTTCTAAGATGCTAGAAAATCCACTTCTGGCCAGGTAAGGTAAGAGCAGTGACAGAAAACGCAGTCCATGATCCTTCAAGCACTTAGGCTTGGAAACTCAGTACCAAGCTAATCTCTGGATCCATCAAGATCTGGAAATTTGATGTCACTTTTTCTATCCCATCAGAGGAGCTGTTAAGATAGGCATCCTCACAGCTGCCCACTGGACTAGTCTTTGTACAAAACCTTAGTGTACTCTGCTGGTATCTGCAATATGTTGAGATCCTGTTAGAAAGGCCAGCTGAGCTCAACTCATCTGCACCCAAGATGAGAGCCCTAGTGACTCACTGACAGCTGCATTCAGTTTGCTGTGATATCTTTTGGAGTGTGGGCTGGTGGGATTTCGAGAGCCGTTCCTCAAATGAGTGTCAATCTGAGTGTTTCTTAAGTTTTTAAATATTCTATCTTTAAATTGTAATACATGTCCCTACTTAAATTTCTCTTTTATACTTGAATGACAAGTGCCAAATGATCTGGTTACATCACATAGGCAGCTGAATTACACTAAAAAAAGCTATTAAATGAGAAAATGGTATAAGGATGGGAAGATGAGAATTAGTCTCTCAGATGGAAATTGTGTGTTTTAAATTAGATGAATGATAGAGGATGACAGAATAGTGATAGAAGCAGCAATCCTTGCTCACATTCCCATGGACTTCAAAGGGAGTTTTCCCCATGTGAGAAATGCAGGATCAGACATCTTATCTGTACTTGTTTCTTTCAGCATCTGGCTCTTACATGTGTTGTCAGGAGAGCTTTTCTCACCATGTGGGACTTGTGAAATATATTTAAAGCCCTTGGTAATGTTCAGTCCATTGCCTACTTGGTTGGGAATTCCTTACACCTTTCTAAAAAGTGCCACCACAGAGCAAAGTTTAATTTGCACTTTAATGTGGGAAAAGAAGTCTTCCTTTTATAGAACAGTTTTTTTACAGTGTCTGCTTCTTACTGCAGCTTTTAAGAAAGCAAAAACCAAAAAGCGGGCATGCCCTATGCTGCCTCAAGAGAACTAGAGCATGTACTTTTCACTTATTACTGTCAGACTGAAGCTCTTCCTTTTCCAAGTCTCACTCAGGAGCCTGAAGCTAAAAAAGTATTATTTCAAAAGCTTACAAAACTTTGTCCCTTTCAGGTCATGGGATGCAGAATGGCTTTTGGGCTGCTCTTCCAAGCTAGGGAAAACAGAAAATTAACCATTCTCCCTTTAGGCCTAGGTGTCTGGGGAAAGATGAATCAGGCAACTGACATTATTAAGTATTTATAAAGACATAAACATTGCTCTATAAAAATGTATCTTACATGGCCCCATAATGAGGACCTGACGTCATGTATGTCCTCTAGTTACCCTAAATGCTTGTTTAGATTTTGTGCTGATGCACAGCCTGACTCAAAGGCCTTTGCTGTATGTTTTCCACTGCTGCATCAGCAGTGGAGAAGAGGACTAGTGAGTCCTGGAGAAGGTTAATGTGAATGTTACCCATAAAGAATTTGGATCACTGATTTCTCTCCACAGCACTTAATTTCTGTGTGATACAAAGAATACGCCACAGCAGGCTTGGGCAGGTGGTAAGACTAGCATTCACAAACTCATCGTTGTATCCTACATACAATGTGGTACACGTTCTCACTACTGTTGACAAGGTCCAGTGCATAATTCATGTCTGGAATGGTAACCAGTCAGAAGAGATTCAATATGTCATTTTGGACTCAAAGTCTTGGCTAACATTCTTGTTCCACTGAAGCTTTTTTCACAGCTTATGATTTCTGTATAAACTGTGCAGAATAACATTGACTATAACAAACTCCAGAGTGGGAAGAGCAGTGACACCCTGAACCTGTTTGAAAACAACATATTCTAACTACTGACATTATTTACAGATGTATACAGTAATATATACATGTGGTGAAAAAGTGAATATACAGATTTCTTTGATAATCAAAATATGCAGAAATATCCATTAAACCACCCTTCTCCCTTCTGCATCTTGTAATTCTGGGAAGTGGATAGAAGATGAAAAGTTTGTTTGTTCTTCCATTCTTCTTGAATGATCATTGTGTGCATGTGACTGGGTTATCTACAGGTGTTGTATTTCTAGGTCAGGTTTAGTTTAATGGAATATTTTGAGGGAGAAGTCTTGAAAATTATGAAGAATAGCTGTGGTAAAATTTGTTTTGATAGCTTTAGGCTATAATGAATGAGCAGGAAGTATTATACACTAATAAATATTCTAATTCTGTTGCTGGTGGTAGTTTAGGGGGTAGGGTTAATTACAACAGAAATAACAAATATTTAAACACTATGCACTTATTCACTTGCTATAATGTATGGTTTCTTTTAAAATGTAAAATCAGTCATTGTGCAATGCACCTAGTTTGTGAATATCTGTCAATTGAGTTATATTTATGTAACTACTTTCTTTTAATCACCAAACTCTTTTTGCAGACTAGAGCACCTATGTTTCTCCAATAACCTTTTCTTTCCATTTATCTTCTGGCATTCTACTGATATGGTTTACATATTTTTTTCTGCCCCAAGTAATTGGAGATACTGAGGGTGAAAATAATTACAGAAGACTCAAAAGATATCATTTGGCTAAATCTCTAGGTGGCCATCAAAAAATCTTGTTTCAAATGGTTTTCTGCTGTGCAAAAATGAACAGATCGTCATTGTGACATTCAGCTTTGATCAAATGTCATATCTGAGATTCCTTCTGCACAGCAGTGTTTTTATAATAAAAGCTATCATAATACTGCAGCTAACACTTTAAAATTAAATGAAAGTCTGTGAGCTGGATATGTTCCACAGTGGATAGTGTATCTTGCTATTGTCTGGAAGAGGGAAGTTTTAAGCTAACAGTACCCTCTTAAATGGTGTTTTTGAACCATCTAGATATTTGTTCATTCTGACATAGGCTTCCTATGTAGCCTTGCATGAATCACTTAAGCTCCCTTGATTTTTCTCTAGACTTGTCTTTGAAATAGAGATAATGATATTTTCCATCTAAGAGAACAGAGTTCAGATAAATCAGGATTATTTTTATAAAACTTCAGAATCCATGACTTTGACAACATGATATAAACTTATCTGTGATTTTGGACTTCTGTTACATGAAAGCATAATATACATTACTTATGTCTTCTTTGTTAAATTATGTAGTCTTGTTCATATTAATCATTCTTGCTGTGCTTCATAGGGGAAGGGAATGAAAAGGAAGAGAACAGGGAGATGATTCTACCCTTCAAAGGTAAATAAAAAAATCTTTGCTGTTCAATATCAGCTCCACTCTTCTCTTGATCCTTAGTCACCTTCACCCTGTATGCATCAAATTCAAAACCAGATATGCAGGTTTGTATTTCTCTCAGCAAAAGGTTTTTTTCTGACATTTTGTGTGGTGTATATGTTTATCCTGATGAGACTAATTATAGGCATAAGATTTGGAGTCTATATCAGAATTTGCAGGAGTAGGGATTTATTTCTTTAAGGTCCATAATCAATTAGTGAAGGAACCTGCAAAGAGGTCTCTAAATTATGTAGGCTGCTTTTTAAAAAACTCAAGATGCATATACTTCTTTTTGAAGAAGTAAAATGGAAAAGTATTGTCCTATTTCTAGTAACCAGCAACCCCTCAAACAGAAAGCAAATACCTTCTAAGGACAGCATACTTGCAGTATGCTTATCATTCTTCTACTTACCAAAAGCAGCACATCTGTCTGAATTTCAGAGTTCAGATATTTCCTTCTGAATAGACCAACAGTGGAGGGGGAAGGAGGGTACTGTTCTGAGTATGCTTATGTCTGCTAGTGGACTTTGGGAATTAAACACAGATGAGTCTTATTTACAATCTTTACTTTTAGGTGACAGGAAAAGCCATTTGCTGAGAACAAATGTGACAGCAAAATATTGGGTTTAATGTGAAGTAGGTGTCAGGGCCCACAAGCCAGCTGAATTCATGATGCTGTGGCACTATGTCAGAATCCATAAAAACATAGATTTGAGGGATACTTTCCAGGCCAAAAGGAACACCCGTATTTCAATTATATTTATTATATCTTTCACTTATTTTCCTTAGATTACAATTAGCTATGAAGTTCTACAACCAGAACTCATTTAAATGAGGGAAAAAAGGAAAACTATTGAGGTAACTGCATGAGGCACGCAATTCTGGTAGCTGAGCACAGGTTATGAAGCAAGGGAAATATGTTAAATGTGAAGCAATCAACGAGCAATGTGTCATCAGGAGTGGTTCCTGAAGAGCACAATTGCATGTAAGTGTTTGTTTTGCCAGGGAGGTTTAAAGCTTCTTTGAGGGAAGATGTGCCTGTGGGTTTCCTGGGTTCAATAAACCCATGCACCCTTATCCTCTTTCCAAAGCTGCTTGTATTTCTTTTATGTCAGCATTTAGTCAGCTTAGAACTTTATTTCTCTTTTTTCTCTTATCTTTTTCCCCTTTATCCACCTATTTCCCACTCACTCTGCTAAATCATCTGGTTAAAATGAATCTTTGTAAAACCCATTGAGATGCCATTATGTTCATATCTGATTTATTTTTCATGAAATAGGCTTTTCTCTTCCCCAGTGCTACTCAATCTGTATAAACTGGCTATTTCAGTCAATGAAAGTTTTTATGACTCCAGCAAATCAGAGTAAAGGAGAAAGCAGCATATTGGTGAGGTGAGCCATGCAACATTATGTGATGCTTCCCTTAGGCTCCCAAATGTGAAGCAGTCTGGGAGCACTATCATACTTAATTGATATAGTCATTTTGGAAGTGAAATCCAAAGATGAGCAAAATGATGGGACATCAGATTAAAGGCTTTTCTTATGTAGGCTGAACATGATTTCTGTCAAAAACCTGAATTTTTCTTTCACTGGCAGGCTTTTTAAATATGTGGTCAGCAGAGACGACTTCACAATTAATAAATATTACACCTCTGTGCATATTCAGCTGCCTGTATTAGTGTTGATTCCCACAACATCATTAAAATTCCTGTTTGGTGGCAGTGAAGGCAGTGGGAAGTTCCGTGGCACGTTTCTGATGGCAATAGCATAAAAGCAAAACACCTTCACAATGCATGTCTTGAACACTTGTTATGGTGTTTTAACCAAAGGAATTTCAGTAGGCAAACTGACGTGGGAAAAACTGTTGTGAAGTTACTGAGTAGTCTGGCATGTCATAAAACTGGGTAATAACTTTATTTCAGGTATTCAAAAACAGAAGAGCTGAACACATGTATGGACGTCGTGTAACCAAACATTTAAAATCTGATTTCACTTTATCAATATTTATATAGGACAGTTTATAATCTAATTTTGAATAAATAGGTGTTCCCTTTTCTTTCTTTAATTTACTTTCCAATGCTTTGAGCATGCTGCCCCCTTTTCTGCACAGCCTGCTCTCTCGGCTTTGGGGTTTCTGTGGGTTTCAGGAGAAGCAGTCAGCAGCTCATTGCCCTGATAATCTGAGTTCTGCTTTACTCCACTGCTCAGCTAGCAAGATACTAAGACAGACTACATGGCATTTGCCTTCTAAGGAATCAAGATCCCTCATGAGATCTGTGAATTTAGAGGTTTTGTGAGTCATCAAATTTAAGCATTAATTGTGATTCTGTGAAACACTGTTTAAAACTGCTCCAGAGTTATGATTGCATTGCAGCTCTTTTTAAATAGAAGCTAAGCAACTTCACCAGTGTTAAATCAGAATAGCTTCTCAAATAAAAGATTTGTGACAGTCAGATATGCACCTGTAGTGGTATAAAAGCATGTGATGTCCACATGAAAGTTTTCTGTGAGATTAAATTGTAAAGATGAGGAGCATATTGTCAGGTAATATCTGTTGGCAATGGAAGTGAGAGCTTTATGGGATGTAGCAGCATGTTGTTGTCAGAACAGGGCATACAAACCTGAAGATACAAACAATTTATTCTTTTTTTCTCCTGTTGTTGGTTTGTCATTTGCAGAGGTGAGTTGTTTCTTCCTTCAGCTTTGACTATATCTAAATCGGGTTACTTTTTGCTGACACTGGAGTGTTGACTCTTGTGACATTAGACTAATGCCATGTTCCTACAAATATTTCAACACCTAAATTCAAGACCGCCGGTAGAGCATTCTAGCCATGTAATATTACATGCATACTTTTTCAAAACAAGGGTGCCCAAACCATCTTATGCAAGGGGAAATACATGAGAAAATTTGGAGTGGTGCATCTATTCTTCATGGACCTTTTGTGCCATGCATATGGAGACATTTATGGCCACCACATCGTCATCAGGGATATCTTCAGTCCTTGCACCAAAACATCTGGTTTAGCACCTATAAAAAGTGGGAAATGATACTGAAGGCCAAAACTGCCACTGAATCTGTGGAAGAGAGGATGTAAGGTGTGACTGGTGAGTGGAGCATCTCCCTTATGAGGAAAGGCTGAGGGAGCTTTAGCTTAGAGGAGACTGAGGGGTGACCTCATTCATGTTTATAAATATGTAAAGGATGAGTGTCATGAGGATGGAACCAGGCTCTTGTCAGTTACAACCAATGGTATGACAAGGAGAAATGGGTGCAAACTAAAACACAGGAGGTTCCACTTAAATATGAGAAGAAACTTCTTCTCAGTGAGGGTAACAGACACTGGAACAGGCTGCCCAGGGAGGTTGTGGAGTCTCCTTCTCTGGAGACATTCAAAACCCTCCTGGACACATTCCTGTGTAGCTTCATCTAGGTGTTGCTGCTCCAGCGGGGGGATTGGACTAGGTGATCTTTTGAGGTCCCTTCCAATCCCTAACATTCTGTGGTTCTGTGATTCTGTGGTGCACATGAGCAGATGCTGCTACTGCTGCTATCTATTCATTACTAGTATCAGAAGTTTGGGCATGACCTGCAGAGCATGGAAATGTGGGACTGGTGGAAAAACCTGTGTCTCGTGCTGTAGGAGTGCCCACAAGAGGAAAAATGTTTACCACCATGGATGTTGATTAATTTCTCTACTTACTACCTGAGATAATAGGATATTTTCCTGCAGCAGACTTTAAAGACCTGAGCTA
The DNA here is from genome assembly GCF_964273445.1 of Streptopelia decaocto. Taxonomy (NCBI): domain Eukaryota; kingdom Metazoa; phylum Chordata; class Aves; order Columbiformes; family Columbidae; genus Streptopelia; species Streptopelia decaocto. The sequence continues at coordinate 89,781,972 of NC_138663.1, forward strand.
CTGCTCACTTTTTGATCCAGCCCCTGTACATAACAGAAATGAAAGCCAAGGCTGGAGACAGGCCACAAGAGTAGCTCTGTGATGCAGACTTCTGTACCAAATCAGGCAGTTCCTGCCCCGCCTCACGCACTTCTTAAATTCCCCTTTGCTTAAGCAAATCCTTAGTTTTAAAGCAGTTTGTTAGAGGAGTTTTTTAAATCAGGGCCCAGAATATCCAGATTGCCCAGATTTACAATTAGACGGTATTATTTCTGGTACATTTTCAAAATAAATATTCATAAAGAATCAAATATTAGAGAGTTATAAGGGATTATTTACTTTAGAAAATATTTTTTTCCTTTTTCAGAAAAACTGCGATGTATATTTAATTATCTTAAAAAGAAAGAAATTATTAAAGAAATGTATAATGCTTCCCTTTTTGTTTCCCATGGGTTTAATCATGCATTTGGTATTCAAATAATAATTTAAATGTTTTATTGCTCCTTATTAAACAAACCTACTTTATTTCAGGAAAGAGTGATTGCAGCTTCTGCTATTAGTGGCTCTTCCAAAGAGATGCTGATTTGGAAATAGCAAAGATTTTCATGTATATTTAACCTACCGGTAATGTCCCTCCAGAGCAACCTGCAATGAATTAATACTAGCTTCTGATTTGTCATCTGGCTATTGACAGTTCATATTCTCTTAGATTTCTGGGAGTGATCTGTTTATTTGCTTCTTTCAGTTCTTCACAACACACTGGGTGGGGGGGACAGGTGTGAGATGCTTTTATATTTGAGAAACTGAGACCTGAAAGTGCTTAACATTGCCCTGTTCTGGGAAGAGTGGGGTCGGTACCTGGCGATACTGAAGTTAATTGGCCTGCTGGAAATTTGGGTGTCCCATACATCCAAGGAACTTCTCTCTGAGATGGATATGGTTCCTACTGGTTTAGCTGCTGTCCCACATAACTGACTGGTGGCTGTGAAACCAGGCTTTGCCTTCACAGCTTTGAATCTAGTACAAATCACCTCAGGTTTAGTAAACCTAAGTCTAGGAGCCTATGATGCATAATCTTGCTTTTGAAACACCATCTTACAGTACATGTGAAATGAAACATCAAGGGACAGACATCCTGTAAAAACAGCTGTATAGGGTCAGCTTAAAAGTCAGCCTCTAAATGTGGTTATTGCAGAAGCCTGTGGAAGTACAGGATGAGAGCTAGTGTACTCTTTCTTGGAAACCAAGAAATATTTTCTGAAGTTTTAATAAATAGTAACTTGAGCACTTCTGAAAACACTTGAGTATCCTTTTATATTCAACAGCCTTCAATAGGTTCTTTTTTCCTCCATCAGCTCCCTCAGTTGCCTTTCAACCTCTAGAAATTTTAAGCATCCTGAACACATTCTGACAAGGAATTCAATAGCTTAATTGCACACAGTATGAAAAAGAGACTGTTTTTGTTTGTTTCAAACCTGTCAGCTCCCAGTGTCTCTTGATGTTCCTTGGCTCTTCTATTGTAATGGTAGTCAATAATTACTTCCTACTCATCAGAATCTCAAGTGCATAGATTTCAAGTAATAATTTGAAAATGAAAACCACCTGTGTGATAATTTTGATCATGAACTCTTTCAATACAGGTATTCATTCTTCAGTTTGAGTGACTTACTATAAACCTGTAAATGTCAACTGCAGATACCCTTGAAATAACAGATTGCATGTATTATTAAATATTTTTCAAATACAAATTAGATTAATTGATAATGTTCACAATATTTTCTTTGTTGATCATGATTTATCCAGATCACCACACACTGTTTTGTCTTTATCTTTTGTATGTGCATGCTTTATTAATGATAAATAAAATATGCTAAGATCTAAATTCTGACTTTACTGATCATTCATTTTTTCTAGGCTTCATGTTTGATTATCAAAACACTCCCATAAAGGTACAGAGCAAATCACATGAGTAAATCTCTGAAAAAAATTGAGGGGAAAAAATTAGTGAGATGTGAAGATGTCATTTTGAAATTTACAGTATTAAGACTGGCCCATCAGAAAATATTCTAAAATGCCACTGAGGAATAATTGCGTAAGTGATGAGGACAGAGAAATTGCATCTTAGGAGTCTCACAGTTCCATCAGTACTTGTGGTCAGATGATCAGATCGTGTTGTTTTTTCTTACCTTCATTATTTGGATAGCATCTTGTTTCCTATTGATACCAACTAGAGTCAAAATGCTCATGAGAAATCCATCAAATTCGACATGTAATTGTCAGGATTGGAACCATAGGCCGAAAACCTGTCAAGCATGCAAATGCATATTTTAAAATACAGCTTAAATCAGGTGTGATGAAGTTACATTTAGAAGAACTTCTCAATTACTTTATTAAACCTGAAGTCTCCCATAACTCCAGATGTCATTTGTAGGAAGCAGATGCTCTTAAAAACTGTGGTTATTATATCCTTTTAATAAATATTCCTTTTAAAACACTCAGACATTTTATAACTATAAAACACAGTTAAACAAATATATAAAACAAATCAGTTTACGTTCTTCCCTGTCTCTAGCATTAACTCCAAATTATATTGCATTCTGTCTTGCCTACATAATAGCCTGCTGGAATATGGTTTTAATAGCATTCCCCAGAAGTCTGTAAGCCAGAGTATGCTGATCTGTTCTGGACTATCAGTACATGTGTCCACGCTGTTGGACTTGGGAGAGGTTGAACTTTTAATTTTTTTTTGTTCCACAGCAACATTTTAAATCCCTACATCAGCTAGAAAAGCTTAGTAATAACTAATGAAGTCAATAAGAATCACAGCCTATAAATGGCTGAACTATTAAGAGACACATTCCTACCTTCTACTTTGGGCATATAACAGTAATGCTATGCCCAAACAGCTGAATGCCCAATGAACCATCAAAAAGTCTTTCATATCTCTTTTTGCTCTAAATGTGATGGGGTTTATGTTCCAGATAATTAAGATTTCTTTACCAAAGATGCATAGCTCTAGTTAGCAATCCTAAGTGAAAAACGTGCTTTACCACATCCATCACACATGATCAATCCAGATGGTTAAAGCATATGGCAACAGTGAAGTTGTCACTGCAGTGCCTTTGAGTACCCAAGTCACGTGCCCAAACGAAGATATTGCCATCTTTACTGAACTGACCTTTGAGGAAACAAACAGAATTTCCCTCTGGGTGTCATCTGCTAATTTGGCTCACCAACAAACTGGCTTCAAAGCCAAGCAGACACCAAGATAGGGCTTCCCCAAAGGGCTTTATTAGATAAATTATTTTAAATGTTTCTGGCCAGGAGAAGTCTGATGAAGACAGGTGGCAAAATGGAGGCGTCACTTTCGAAAGGAAGTGAGGCTTCTTCTAGCTTTGCTGCAATGCCACTTCATTTCTAGGAAAGATTTAAGGACTGTCTGTACAGAAAAAAAAGGGTTCATAAGTGTTGGAAGACTGTCCCAAATCTTTATAACAGTACGTTTTTTTTGCATCAGCATTATCTTTTTACGAAGGTGTTTATTGTGGTGTGTTTCCAGCAGGAGATACTAACCATAGAGGGCTGCATTACCGTGGAAGTTGGGGATACTGCCTCCATCTTATGCCTAAGAAGGAAAGCAAAGACTAAGGTCCTTGTATAACAATACTTAAGCACATTAGTCACCTTAAATGGGTGAGATGCCAAGAGGAAAACTAATAAATGCCAAGTAATTTAATCCTCACTGTTACTGAAAATAAGTAGTCAAAAGGAGCACAGCAAGTCAGGCAAATTGTAAAGCCTCTCTGTAAAGGCAGTTCAGTGGCAGAACCATCACTGATTTAGCCGTGTGTCTGAGGAGTATTGTGCAGGCTAATCACAGTTACTAAGCCTATTTGTGTTACTCTGACTACACCACTATGCTGTGATATTCTGTCTTCTAATTTGTTTGCATTATTGATGATAAAAATCTTTTATTTTCTTTGTTGGGTGGCTGATTCTCAGTCCAGTGTGTGAGTCTGATGTTGTGTGTCTCCCATAAATGAAGCAATGATGAGCTGAAGCAGTCCCAATGTCTGCCAAATGAAGGAGCAGACAAACAAGAGGCAAGTTGTTTTGTGGCTTTGAGCATCAATCGGGCCTCACACTACTGAAAAAAAACAGGAGGGAGCTACAACTCCTATCTCTTTTTCAGATCTCAGTATATTTCTGAGAGTATGAGAAGGTTCAGACTGGATATTGCAGAACAAAGTTGCTCAGAAAACAGAAAGAAGTTTTGGTTGTTTCTTGAAAAGGGAAGACACAACAAGGCTAACTTTATGGTTTGGCCTGTGTTTCTAGTACCATCTAGATGAGATGGGCTGGCAAAGGAAAACCCTAAGTTTGAACTTGTTCCAGAAAATATATGTTCCACAAGTATATTTTCTTAGAATAAAATTATTATTTGGCATTAAAACAAATTCTTCTGCATGCTGTATCATATTTGGAGGAGACTCTGTTGTTGGCTGCTGATTAAATGCCTTCTGTCTTTACAGGTTCTGTAGTGGGTTCACAGTTAAGAACTATGCCAAACCATAATGCCTCCTAGAAAATATTCTGGATATCTTGTACCTCACTATCTCATGCTAATTCTTTTTTTTTCTTCTTTTTTTTTTTTTTTAATATTGGAAACCTATCATAAAGAACATTCTATAGAAAAGTTTCCTTGGAAAAAGACATTCAAATTTTATCACTTGAGTCATACTGAGATTTCATAAATCTTTATGTTAGTTACCATCACCATTTAATTTACAGTATAGGGTGTTTTTTTTTTCTAGTTGGTGATAATTGATGTAGCTAGTAGCACCAGAGTATGATAACCTTTAATTTAGAAATAAAAATTTCATTAATTCCATTTTTAAAAATTCAAGCTATTTATGAAAGATTTTTAACTGAAATTGAAAGTATTATTAAAGTTTGGGATTTTTTTTCTGCTTTTCAGTTGAAACAGCATTTTAGAACCATATGCCTCAGGATTGTCTCTTGTAAGCTTTGGGACACAAGAAAGAATCATATCTGCACTCTTTTCTGCTGCAAACACATAATTTCCCTGTCCTGAATTTTGTAGTCTCTTCTAAATGCATGAAAATTATTAGGCTTCCTTTTTAATTTCTCATCTGGGTATTGCAAATAATAATACTACCAGTTTGCCTGGTTGTGCTGTAACAGAGAGAGTTTTGTAGCTGTATGAGGCAAATCCAAATTAAAATAAAAGGTTGTCAGCTACATAATTATGCACTAACACTAATATTTCCTGACATTTCTTAAGGAGCCTGTTTCTCAGGCAGTAAAATTAGGTCTGAATATACAATATTTTAGATCAGTCTGCTTAATCACATGGACCTCAACAGAGCACACAGATTTTCCTAGAGCCCCTTTTCTATGGTGTGCCAAGCTCCTGATCACATTGCAAATGTCACTGGCCTCAGACTCGTGTTGGGCGGTCTGTGAGGGCCAGAATCTGAGCACGGGCTCCCCAGCCCTGAAGGGGACATCAGCCTGTGCTTGACACATGTTGAGAACAGCTGCTTTGAATCAGGACCACAAATATTTGATGTTCAAAGAAACGTTTCCCTCTGCAGCCATAAACTCCCTGTCACATCAGCCTATCAGCCTTCGCTGAAGTATCTTTACTGTCAATGGGTAGAAACTGACTTCCTAATATTATTTTTGAAAGGATTGAAATAGGGACACAATATTTTATTATTTTATTATTTGCTTTGTTTGGGGTTCTTTTATTCCATAACTCAAAAGCTTGGAAAGTAACTGTTGTTCAATACAGAGCTCAATAGCTCAAACACTTACATTCCTCCATCTTGGCTTTATGAGTAGAATCATTACTTAACAATTACGGTTCCTACTATTACAGTGCATTGGATTGCAAATAAATACAAATGAGCTATTCATAAATAAATAAATATTATTTCTAATGATAAGTAGACAATTGTTGTATTTTAAGCTTGATAAATTCTGGGGAAAAACAGGCTGAAAGAAATTTGTTAATCAGCAGGATTTAGACTCCTTATTTATATATGTGGTAATACCAGGCTGTATAAATGAAACGTACCATGTCTCTGCCTCTAGTCAAACTGGCTGCAACTAACTGCAGCTACTTTAGCTCTGCAGTCAGCTATGGTTCTTGGTCTTATATAAACATAATATTGATTATTTAACTTTCTAGCTAATGCTTATCACAAACTACAGTTTTAGTAGGTTTTAATTTTCCCACAACTTAGCATTTGGGGGTGAAATTTGCTGTGTAGAGACTCTGGTTAGGGTGGACTTAGAACACATTAACAGAAGCTCCATAATAGGAGGGTATACGTATAAGTTATATGGGCAAAAATATTCTCTAAATAAGATCTAACATTATTGTGCTAACATACATTAGCATCTTTTAAAATTATTAAAGCACATAAATGAAAAAAAACATCCCCTAGTTTACTGATGAGATCTGGTGCTTTAGCTTTTATTTAGAGCCCTTTCATGACTGGGAGGCCACCTATTGCCTTGCCATGCAAATTTGACTGTGATGAATGTCCCTGAGAAACACTCTCAGCAGCAGTTTGCAGGTTTGGAACCCGAATTATCTGGAGTTTTGGCTTTATTTAGCACATCCCATCCCCTGATTTGTGTGCTTCTGGGCTCTGCCCAGGCACCGCCACCTCAGTAGGGCTAAATGTCCAGCTGCCCATTGTGAAAATGTCTATAGGGAAATGATACTACATAATTCAGTATTTACACCATAATGCAAACAGTCAGGAATCATAGGCAAACTTAACTCTAACATGTCCTGATTTCCAAAGGCTTTCATTTTTAACAATAATTTTCTGTTGATTGGTTGGTTGGTTGTTTTTTTTGTTGTTTTTTTTTTTGTTTTCTTTTTTTTTTTTAATATATAAAACACAATGTTCATTTTGGCTATGTGACTTGGGGCTTAGACCTGGAAAGGTGCTGACCCCAAAATCTAGTTGCAATCCATAAGGTCTGAGACTATTTCAGCAGCTCTAAGAGGTTTTTACTAGACATGGGATGGGTCATGTCACAGGTTTTATATAATTCAAAGGTTGAGAGAAAGGTCTGCTGCATTCATATGTGATAAAACTAATAACAACAAATTATTTACCTTCCTGGATAAACAGACTAGACAAATTACTCTGAAGCATTGACTGCTTTAGCCTTTTGGTACTTAGCAGTTGCTAAGCAGCAAAAAGTTCATGTATGTTTCTCTCCTGAACATTTTTTCTCCAAGTAATGAAGTAAATGATAAAAAGCTGGTTTTATTTTTTTTTAATTGAATAATGTGATCTGGACAAGAGTCACATTTCAGAGGGTTGTATAGGCATTTCTTCCCCTTTTGACCAGTTGATAATGAAGTATAAGAAAAAGAAGTTCATCCTGTGAATGAAAAGCTCAAATATGTTGTCAATGAAAAAACAGGAAGCTTATTTCTGTGCTGGTTAGAGTGTTGTTACTGTTTGCATTGCAAAAGCTCCAAAGAGACCCTGTGTTGCATAGACACTTTGTCACATTACATTCTGTACCAAGGTCTTGTCCCACAGCCCTGGCAACCTATATAGCAAGGGCTAGTAAAATAGTTTTGAAGAAAATAGCTGTATTCCCACTTTCAGGAGAGAGAATAAACCACAGGAATTTGGATTTCTCAAAAAGCCTTCAAGAATTGAACAAATTCTATAGTGAGCTTTGCAGCTGTAACGGCAACAAGGATGTGCTTATTTTATCACCTAGTGCTTTTGCTGAGGAGATTCAGTTGCAAAATACAACATTGATCAGCTATGTAATGTTTTTCTCAGTGGAGGCTTCACCTATGAAGAGAGGTCTACACAACTGTTGAAGCATGGTCAGTCAGGGCCTGAATGATCTGCTAAAGGAAATCCTGCAAAATGCAAAGCAGGATCTGATCCAAGATTTAGGACAAAATGAATGTTCCCCACATTCCTCGCACTTGTTCCCAGTTTCCTTATTTTTTAATGTTTTGTTTGCAAAGAAGTTGATAATCCCTGTATTCTCCATTATCTCTAAATGATGAACATCAGTGAGGAACCATTTCAAGGTAGATAAAATTATGGTTCATGCTGTGATATCACTGCCTCTCCACTACCTTCACCAGTCTTGATTTTCTAGAGAGATGTCTTAAAACGTTGATGTTACTACACATCCCAGTGCGCAGACAACCAGCTTGTATTAGGTATCAGTGCTGAACTGCTTAACAGTGCCTGCTTCAATGCTCCTTGCCTCCAGCTATGTCTAGCATATGAAAGTGTACAATCAGATCTATCTATTTCAGTAAAGAGCCATTAGGAAAGCTTGAATAAATGCCTATTAGAAGGATTATGTATGCAGATGTGTCTAACAGCCTTTCTAGTAATGAACCATGGATAAATGCCTACTGGTGAACAGACTGCAGAATCGTAATGATTGGAGATAGACTGAATGCTTCCAGTTCTGCTTGCAGTATTGATGTAAGTCAGGGTAAAAATCTGATTTTGCAAAGAGATTTGGCAGTACCCAAGTAAAAAGGACCCTGCTGGCTGGGACTGGTTTTTAGCATATTCTGCCTGCTTCAAAACATTGATATTAAAACAGAGAAACAGAAAGAACAGGATTAATCTGCATCTTCCAGATAAGGAAATGAGGAGCCAAAAGACTAAGTGCTCTTAGTCAAGGTCACCCTGGAGACCAGTAGCAGAGCTGAAAATTGAATTGAGATGCCCAGAGTTTGACATAGATGCCTCAGCTCTGGCCCATCTCCAGAAGAGACTGGGCCCTCCATCCAAAAGTAGATGTCACCAGAGGTGCTCTGTGGTGCTGTTTTGTGATTACCAGAAGAAAAGTCAGGCACTGAGAGGGCTTTTGATACAGCCAGGGAAATGCTGCGATGGATTCTAGATATGGAGAGGAAAATAAGCTAAACAAGGGTAAGACAATGAAGTTGTCTTTATAGAGTGGAAGTAATTCTGCTGATACACAGCAGCTCTCAGGAACTCAAGTTTCACAACTGAAGCCTTGTGATGCTAAAAATGTAAGGCAATATGAGACTGTAATGCTGTGTAAGGGACTTGGGTAAACTTCAGTCTAATTTTTTATATGCCCCATAGTATAAGTGCTTTAGAGACATATTTGGGTCTTTCGTGTCTGCAGCATGCTATGTCACCTGATGATAATTCAAATGGACAGTTGCATCTTATGAAAAAATCATCCCCAGCAATCTACTCCAAATTAAAAATCCAGTACCTCACATCACAGAAGACACCACTCTCAATAAATATTTCATAGAATGGAAGGTGCTGCCAGAGAGGAAGTATTTTTTTACAGTGGTAATTTCCAAGGTGAATTTGGATGTTACATTCCAAGGGAGGGGAGAAACCAAACAAAACAAAACACAGGGACAGAAAGGCAAAAATGGCAAGTCTTAGCAGTCAGCTGAGTGTGTTTCTTTAAGGAGAAAAGAGATTTCTTATGACAACATTCCCAGGAGCACCACCATGGCTTAAAAGCATTCTCCTGTTCAGTGAGAGTTTGTGTGCCTGTTTGATTGAGTGGAAGGAGTGCAGGGGAAAAATGAGAACACAAATGTATGTTTTGGCTGCAATACAGTCAATACAGTAATAGGCCAGCAGAAACATCAAAACACAATCAAGAGCTGTCTTCAGGGCTGTGAGTGAGCAAAATTTGTTGGGCAATCAGCCAAGGGAAAAGAGAAGAGGCCTTCTGTTGTTCTTATAGCTCATCAAGAGGTGCTAAAGAAGCAAATGGAAATCTCTGTATTGAAACTGGAATCTCTGTTGTAATCTGCATGTGCAGCTTCATTATGTGTAGCACAACACAGCTGCCACCTTCTTTCCCCTGAGGTGACTAAACTTTGGGGATGAGAAAGTTAATAGTGTGTATGTAAGTAGTGCAAATACAGTTTGCAGCATGGTGCAAAAAAATTTCATATAGTGAGTTTGGGGTGAATTCAATACTCAGGAGAATTAAAGCCAAGAGTCATTGCAAGAAAGTGGTCATAACTGGTTATGTATCTGCCACATTACGACTTTTGAAAATGCTACTTTGGTCTAAAAACAAAGCAAAAGAACCAAAAGCACCTTAGGGTTTCAATCCATTTTTTAGAACTTTCCTTTTTGAAAGACAAGAAAATAGTCACCAGTATTCAGCTCTCAGAAGTAACTGTAAAAGCTTATGTTATATTAGCAGCTTAAAACATTATATCCACATGTGAAAGGGACACTTGTATAAAATTCTGTATGTCTGCACCTTCCAAGACTGGAAACAAGGACTCATTTTGCAAAAGGAGTCCGTGGTGGCCCTTTAGTGTTGGATTCAAGACCATATATCTTGTTCCAATACCTGGCTTTACACTCATTATCAGTACTGAGCAAATGTTTAAAGTACAACATTCTTACAAAATTTAACACAAACACACACACAAAGCAAGTAACTTTCTCAAGCAATAGAAATATGGAAATTTTAGGGAACAACTAATTTCTTGCTCTTCCTATCACACTGCTGACTGTCCTTGGGGCGGGAGTACGTTGGACAAAGAGGTAAAAAACATACAGCTTTAAAGAGAATTGCTACCACCTCTGTGGCATATTGATTTACATGAAAATGATAGATTGCTTGAAGCCTCATGACGATTTGATCTCATACTGAAGGGAAACCATTAAAAAGACATAATCAAATCATCATGTGCCTCTACAACTTTGTCATATGTTCCTTAATATGTTTGCATGTGTAACAGAACAGAGGGCTCAAAATCACCTCCTAGGCTTGTGAAACCTGGCCCTTTGGTACAATACCAAATGATTTTTCTGATTCCCTTCATTAGTTCAGTGGGCACCGTTTCCAAGACCCCTAGGGAGTTTTGCTTCACTTAACCAGCTGGAAAAGTGACCATCCTTCTTTTTGTGATAATGATCACTTATTTCCAAAGTAACTTTATTCACAGACAGTTCATACAGAAGTGTTTTTATGACAATGAGTGATTTTTAGCTTTACTGAATCTCTTTCCTGGCCTCATAACATGCAGCCATTTTTGGTGTGACAGCTCCTCTGCTGGTCTGAAGAGCTTTCCTCTTGCTTTTTCCCTGCATGCGTGATTTGTGTTCATATAGTAAGAAAAAGCATGATAATCTGAAAAGCATTTAAAGACTGTGGATTCTTGGGGAAAAAAACATTTGATCTAAAATAAGACTTCCAGTGACATGCAATATTATAGAATCACAGAATGGTTAAGGATGGAAGGGACCTCTGCAGACCATCTTGTCCAACTCCCTTGCTCAAGCTGGGGCACCTGCAGCTGGGTGTCTAGGGCCAAGGACAGGGTTTCCACAAACTGCTGGGCAGCCTGTGCCAGTGTTTGACTATCTTCCCAGTAAAAAAATGTTTTGTCTTATGTTTAAATTGAATTTTCTGTATTTTGTTTTGTGCCAGTTGCCTCTTGTCTGTTCACTGCGCACCACCGAGCTTGCCTCCTTCTTCTTCATTCCCTTCCATCAAGTGTTTATGCATATTGGTAAGTTACCCTGGAGCCTTCTCTTCTCTAGGCTGTACAGTCCCAGCTCTCTCAACCTCTCCTCATACAACAGATGCTCTTGTCCCTTTATCATCTTGATGGGCCTGGACTCACTCCATGTCTCACCTGCACTGGGTAGTCCAGCAGTGGACCCAGCACACATGGATGAGTGGAAGGGAATTATCACCTTCTCAAACCTGCCAGCAATGCTCTCGCTTGTGCAGCCCAGGACTGTTGTCCTTTGCTACCAAGGGTGGGTTGCTGGATCATGGTCAGCTTGGTGTGCACCAGGACCCCAAGTCTTCTTCTGCAGAGCTGCTTTCCAGCCTCTACTTGTGCCTGGGGTTATTCCCGGACAGGGGATGCATGAGGTGTAGGTGGCAAAGTGCTGGCAGTGGGGCTGCAGAGCTGGCCTCTGTGAGAAACCCCTCCTTGTCTATGGGTCAGGTGGGCAGACAGGGGCCTCTGGGCCTGCAGCAGGGAGTCTCACTGATGTCCCTCGCTACTCTCCCAGCATGGCTACCCCTCAGGAGGTCACCAGGGTGTGGACCTCTCATAGCGGGTGGTGTTGGCGATGGTGCCCCATGCCTCATGGTGGCAGAACACCTCTGCTAGCTGGGAAGTGTCATCCCAGTGCCTTTTGCCTCAGATATCAGTACAAGGAATATGACTGAAAAATGAAACAACACCCCTCCTCTGTGAAAACCCTCCACAAAAATTTTTTTCTACATCCACCTGCTGGTTTTGTTTTCATTCAAACCATGGTTCTGCTAATCCCTGAGGGAAGAACATTCAATTAATTTGGGTGCAGCTGTAGGATGCTATAGCTCAACCCAACAAGGGTGCTTGTACACGTGTGGAAAGAGATGATATTCCAAGCCCTAAGTAGGATACCAGCTGCAAAACACCTGTCCAAAGCCCAGGGATGAAACACATAGAAAAATGCTTTGAAAATATGTCCTCAAAACATATGCCTTCACAGTGAAATACACCACATCAGTGAAATGATATTATAAATTAATTATTAAGTGGTCCAAATGTTTCTAGATCTCACCATAATAACCCTTTGGGATGTGTTTATCCTAGTAACAGAAACAATCTAGCTACAAGTACTTGTCAGACATGATGGGACAGGATAAACCTCCCTGCAAAGCTCATGATGTGCTCTAATGAAAAGGCTTTCACCTTTGTGTCTGTTAAGTTTGAAACATTGAGTATGTGTCAGAAAAACTGATATTGAGGCAACACAGCCTTTTTGGCTAGAGCACTGGGGTTATTCTTTTTTCATTCTTATCACAGTCTTTATCACAGTCTTATCACCAGGGGGCAACATGGAAGAATGCAAAATTCCTCAGCTTGTAATGCAACCAGTAAAGGGTTTTCGTTTCTTCTGTTTCTGCATATGCAATATAAGCTGTATTGCAAACAGCATCAGTAACTTAATAAATTTTTCCTTTATTCCTTTCAGATGAATAAAGGCAGATGATAACCATTAGTATCATCATTATTTATACCCTCACATGTGAATACACTGGAACGGCAAGGGCCAGATCTTTGTATGTGCAGCCCTTACTACGAAGCCTGACGAGTGCAATGGCTGCATGGACTGGAATCTATGACTTAACCTGCATATCAAAGTTAAGCAATTTCATCTTCCTGAGCACACAAGTCTATTCTTCAGGTCAAACTACCCACAAAACTTTGTAAAGTACATGAGTAGGGGTTGTATTAATCAATCAGCACAACTGATCCATACCAGTTGATTTCATCATGGCAATTTTAACAACCTGCACTCAAAAAAGGACTGTTTTCTGCAGCATAAATGAGTCAAAAGCCTTCAGGACTTCAGGATTCATTTTCCAGGTTTGCCACAAACCAGGTGTTTGTTTGTGTTGTGGTGGTAGTGCTGTTTTTTCATTTGGTTTGGTTTGGTTTTGTGGTGTTAGTTTTTTTGTTTTGTTTTGTTTTTTTCCTTTTTAAACTAGAATATTAATATGATATCTGAGGAGATCTAATTTAGTGCCACTAGGAAAAGTGATTGGAAGTGTAACTATACTAATGGGGTGACCCACCTACATTTTTCAACCCTGGCATGATGTGGTGTGTAACAGCCTGAGAAGACCCATAGTAGTTTCCTTCTAATATGTCCCATATCTATTTGCAGAGTACAGTTCACCAGAAATAACTGAGGAACACTGAAGAGAGACCTGCTTTGGCATTAATCTCCTAATGTGTTGCTGCCCAAATTCAACAAATAAGTTTGAAAGTACATAATTTCTTCAATATTTCCTTATAAGCATCTTCTGTAGTTGCTGTATTGAAAGTGTACTCAGAAAATATGATCTGACACATGATCTTTTTACTATTCATTTGCTTTACTTTTTTTTGTTTACTTTCTGAATAATGAAATGTGACATGTACTTTACTTTCCTCATTATTAGCCTGACATGTGGCCTTTGTTTTCTCTAGCAACCTGTGGGTGGTCATGCACTCACCTGTGAGCTTTCTGTGAGCTAAACTACCAGACATGCAAGACTGATTTTATTGAAAACCAAATGATTATCCCAGAATTGCTTTCATATAACTGAAGAAACCTCTGTTTCCCTAAAGCCAGCCATGCAGTGCACTGAAGCCAAGAAAATGTCTCTCATTGACATCCCTGGGCTTTTACTTGGGCCCCTTGCCACTCTTTTATTTAAATGGGCATTTTAACACTTTCGTATATTCAACTCTTACCAGTTCTTAAGTTCAAAAAGAGTAAATGTGCTCTAGAGTAGAATTGTAATGTATCTTCTTCAAACCTATGCTGCTAGTAAAAATCTTCATTTGATTACAGTGGCCGGCTGCTATTGTAGTTCATTTTGAAAATACAAGCTGGTGCTCCATTCCTCTGAAATCTGAAACTTGTAATTAGGCACAGGCATCATATGTACAAAAGAAAAAAAAAAAAACTATCAAAGATCTGAGACTTCTGAAGTGGTACAGAGGGGGAAAAGGAAAAGAAAGAAGAAACCTCTGTAGCAAGCCCTAGGAAAAGGAGAAACAAGCAGATGCAGTGCCTCATATGTGATGGGAGAAGGAGAAGAGGAGAAAACTTTGAGAGACAATTCTGCCAGGCTGAGGGTCTGCAGATTTCCCACTCTCCCACTTCCAAGACTTTCACACCATCTCAGGGCTGTCACCAAGGGCTCCCCTCAATAGCTCTCTGGTATCTCATGGGGATCACAGGGACTGAGTCTGGTCCCAATACCAAGCAGGGGCTGCTGAGCCCCTTGAGGGCACTGGGGACCCCAAGGAGACCTGGGGGATGCCAAAAAGAGATGCCTCTCTCTGGCAATTGCATTTCCTCACTGTTCAATTTTGTGCAACACAACAGCTTTGTAGTAAGGCACAGTTTGTCTCCTAGCACGGTACACTTGAAGCAAAGGTAAATCTGATTATCTTGTCTTAGACAGGTATTTTCAAGAAAGAAAAGGAAGTGCCTTTTATTACTGTTAGATGTTTGTTGTCCTCAGTGTTGGCAGATTGTTTCTTTTCTGAAAATTGTATTCTATTATGAAACCTGATGAAAATGGAATGGAGAATTGCATTATATACAAAGAAATTCAAAAGGTTTAAATTCATAATATATTTATTTTAAAAAACCCATATTTGAGGATGTTTAGATATTTAGGGTATTTTGTATTCATTATTATTTTATATGTAGCTTGCTGTTACATAAAAATACTGAGGTAGTCTGTGGAGAATTAATTTAGGGCTTAAAGGCACTAGAGGAAGACACACACTTAGCATATGAGCTAGGATGCTTTGTTTGTTATTCTGAGATATTATTCTTATAGTGGGAAAGCAGGCTCACAGCCATGCATGCTGCACAGCCACCAAAGGACAGTGCTGGACCTGCTGTTCCCAGGCATGGCAGGAGTTAACACTGAGTTTTCCTCTTCTTCTCCAAAGCTCACCAATGCAGGTCGACACACTTCTTCCACCTTTCTGTGTTATGACCAGATGGGTTATTTGCCTTGAAAATACAGTTTTTAACATTGGTCAGTGTTATGCACTGTGTCCAGTTTGCAGCTAAAAAAAAAACCCTGAAGACTTTCTTCACCTCTAGCTTGACCCATTTTGAAGTAAAACTGCAAGAGTGAATCAAGTCTTGCTGGCTTTCAAATGAAATGTTGTAACCCCAGCAGCATGGTGGCACCTACATGGACTTTACAAGCCAGACAGAAATTGAGCTGCACAGTTCTGAAAAGCTTATGAGTAGGGACGTTGCTGGCGAAAAAGATAATTATATAGGAGCAGCTGCTTGACATGATGGTCATTTTCATCAACTATAATAAATTTCATTAACAATATTGAACAAAAATAATAGACCTTATTTTCAATCTTCTATTTTCTTATAGACAATTCATTTTAATTCTTATTTCCAATACATTATTAATTCTACCTTACATCCTTTCTCATTCTATTTTATCCTTTTTGGATGCCCAGTTACTTTTAATTAAATATTAATAACCATCTTTTAATTTATCCTGTAGTTTAGAAACAGAAGAGCACTGCAATGGTTCTTGACTTTCTGAGTGACACTATTTCTGAGCAATGATAGAGGAACCTGAATGGCAACACATCTGGCCCAATGAATATCTGGCCTGGGCTGGCAGCACACTGATTGTCCTGCCACTCTTATCCTGTGAGGGTAGAAACTGTGAAAGTGGAGCTGTGTGGAAATGTCAAAGCAGATAAAAGACTATCCTCTGCATTTCATACATCCAGGAGACCTGTTCTTCTGGGAACCATCATGTGCGAGATGGAAAGATCTGCTGCTTAGAAACAAGTGTATTTGGGCTTTGGAGATGGGTCTCCATTTCTGGGGTTTTTCCAAAGCCTCTGTGCCAGGGTATGAGCATCAGGTGTTTAGGTTGCAGACAATCTCTACCTGGCATCATCTGAAAATCAGGCATCTCTGAGGCATCTTGAGCTGAGCATTCAAAATCCCTTTTATTGTAGGACTTGTAGGTGCTCCAGCAGTGTTCCTAGAAGCACTAAGTGAAGATGAGCCACTGTTTACTAAGGATACCTTCACAACCTAAACAGCAGGAGGGTCACTGCTGAGTCTTGAGATTTTTAAGGTGGGGTTTGGGGCATTTCCTGGCCTCCTCCTGTTTATTATGCAAGATGAAACGAAAAGTCCTGCCCAGTTCAATGCTAAAAGGAATGTTTCATACTGACTTTCCTTCTTGGTGCTGTTTTTGAGTTTAGATCATGGATATTCAGAATACTCACTCAAGTAGTGATGTATGTGTGCAGTCAAGGATATTGTCACCTTATCAATAGAATGAGGAGAGACATTAAACATGATAACATGTCATTCTCAGTTAACTTTAAAATCTTTTGTTTCAGGACAAGTTGTAAAGCGATTATTCATTTTGAAAGAACTTGGTGCAGATTTATTCTTGTCTTCTTTTTCCTAAAAATGATTGATAATAAGCTTTTTTTTAAGCTGCCTGAGGGATTGAGAATCTTCATCCTTTGCATTAGGTTGATACCTCTGACCAAGTTTGTGAAGTTTGTTAACATATGCAGTGTACTAAATCAGGTTTGCCTTAGACCTCTCTCTGCTTCACACATTAAAAAATACAAACAACGCCTTCCATATTTGTGGGCTAATACACTTCAATATTTTTCCCTGTAATTAAAAAAATGCTGGATTTAAAAGGAAGCTGTGTACTCATAACTTGAGAATGTGATGTTGTATGATGACCATGTGGGGAAGATGTTTTTTGTTCAAAACTGAACATGACTTTGGCATCTGACACTCAGATTTGTCTGTAAAAAAATGGCAGAAGATAAGGGTTTTTCCTATTGCATACAGACCCAACCAGACATGTTTTTTAGTTTTGGACATAGGTCCTCAGTACTGTGTATTAATAAATTTACCGCTTGTTTCAGAAAGATTTAAAAGACTTCAATGAGTTTCATTTAAATTAATTTTGTCTATGTAAAATTTTTCTATTTTTATTTTATGTACAATATTTCTGAAGGTGCTAAAGGACAACAAGAGGTCAGAATTTATGAGCATTCACGAAAGAAATTGGTTGAATGAAAGATTGTAATTGCTGATGAAATAGAGGACTGGTAATTTTCTTTCAGGTTAATTCATTCAAATCCAACTCAAGATGCTCAATTGCAGATACATACCTGTGTATATATATGTATATGAATTTCTATTCAGCTAACCCTGGTGTCTGTAACTATTAATGTACACAGAACAATTGAAGTAAATATATGTTGGGAAATTAAGGGCCTAAGTCTGTATTTTGTGGAAATTGTTGCTATTTGATTTATAATGCAGGTATACAGGTACTTTTAGAAAATGGCAAAGCTAAAATATTGGTGCCAGTATGGCAGCTGATAGCACAGCTGGAATTAAACCAGGATTTCTGTCCTTTTCCCCCCAAAAAATAGGAAGAAAACTCTTTATCAGTCTGTGTTCATTGGCAAACTGGCAGACTGTTGACTACTGTCCCTTGTGCTGTCGAATCCTGCCCTGTCACCTTCTCTCATCTGTAGCTACGGCTTGTCCCTCTACCTATCTGTACACTGTGGTTTCCTTAGGGCAGACATTATGCTTGTGCATAATCCCAGTCAACTAACAGTCCTGAAACACACATTTAAGTCACATTCAATATCAGGAGAGATCTAGGACCACAAGGTAATACTATCTATCCTATTGATGTTCCTGTAGCTAGATGTGTCACAGATTCAATGTAGTTTGCATTATTTTTATACTTATTACAATTTTACTAATATTATTGCTAATATAATGGTGGATATAAGGAATTTTCATTCTTATATAGCCATCAAAACATAATGCTTCCCACAGCTAAGGAGGAAAAAAAACTATTACAGAATGGCTGAAAGATTACTGCAGATAAGGAAACAAATCCAGCTGCCGAGAAAACCAGAGAGACAAAAATATTTGCAAATTCTTCCTTATAGCATTGCGACACTGAGTTAGACACTGACTGGTGTGCAAAGCCTGCTTTTACTGCAGGTGCCATTCATTTCATGAGTCTCTGCCTGCAGAGGGCAATGAGGGAGCTCTGTCAGGACAGGGACGCATTGGTCGGACACAGCAGGTAGCAGAGCAGAGTCTCTCTCACACAAACAGCAACTTACTGCAGCTCTTCTTGCTTCAAAGCAGTTTTTCATCTTTAGAAATCATATCCCATAGGGTAAAAGGAATATCATGCTGAGATTGTCAGCAACATTCCTCACTGCTCAAGTGGCTTCCTTTGAACAGATGTTAAGATACCATTTTAGCTTTGCATTTGCTCGGAAGGGACAGCAAATAATGAGTGTAAGGTGGAAAAAAAAAAAACAACAAAACATTCAAATGCCTAGGCAGATACCTTATTTGTATTGCATTTATGGTTGGCCAGCAGTGCCCATTTGTTTTTAGCTGACACTGGGACCCCATGTCCTACTGTGTGAGATGAAGCACAGCAAGAAAGAAATCCTTCCTCTCTTGCCTTAGGGCAAAACAGCTGATGTTGCTGCAGACTGAGCCTCGGGGGAGAAACGAACCAAGCAACTCATTTTGCTGTGCATGTATGGGTATAACACAATGGAAACCAAATCTCCTATGAATATTTCTGGAAAAGTCTTGTGCATGGAATTGCCAATGGAGAGGTGCCAATGGTGGAGCAACTGCAGTTGTGCTTCTTCCTTTGTGTAATATGAAAACAGGGAGCAGAAAGTCCTTAAGGGAGGGATGCAGGAATGGCTTTTAGTTTTTTCAGCTCTGTGAGGATTGTGGGGGTGGGGGGAATGGTGCAAAGGCTTAGCACGCTCTTATGGCTGCTCTGGCTAGAGGTGGTGACACAGCAGACATTTCCCATCTCTCTAAAACCATCAATGGGGGCAGTGCCAACAGGAAAGTCACACTGACTACTGCTTTTACAGCAAAAATTCAAAAGGACAGAAGTGGTTTGGGAATTATTTGCTGTGTATAAGGTGTCTTGAAACAGTAAAAGTTAACAAAGTTGTTACATATAAGTAAGCTCAGCAATTATGTTGCAAATAACTCTATGGCAATTTAGCATTGCTTTTTGTTACCACTTTTTCTGGAATTGAACAAAACACAAAAACTAATGCCCTTCATGTATACTAGGAACGTAATATGGCAATGCTTTGCATAACCAATCACAGTTTAAAAACATCTGCAATATTTGTATCAACTGCCTACATGGAACGATTTTGGCTTCTACTTTGTTTGCAGGAATTTTGGCTGAATTTCAAGACAAGCTTTTCAAGCTTATTTGAACCAACATTATACCAACTGAAGCTGAGGAAAAGCTTTGCATGAATGAAAAATAAAAGCAGTGCTTTGGATTCTTATATGATCCATACAGCTATTTTGCTTTTTCCTTAAAAAATGGTGTAAAAAGATAATTGAAAAAAATTCAATCACATATATTCTTTGTCTGGAATCAGAGAATTTCTCACAATTTCAACTCTATGTGAAATATAATAAAAGAAATGCAATCAAGCCCATATTGTTGTTCAGTGTTAAGGACTTTGATAGATTTAACTCACTCATTCACACTTATGAAGGTTACACTCTATTACTTTTGCAGGATAATACTTTTCTTCTAGTTCATGTATCATACTAAAATTGAAATTATATCATGTTTATTTTTAATAATAAATCATTTCACAAATAAATTATTCACCATTGGGCAATGTACAGAGGTAATACTGACACCATGCTCTAGGCTGAATCAAGCCCTGTTTCTGCCACTGTCATCCAAATAGAGCTGTATGAGATAAAGTGGGATTATCTGTATGCTAATCCCATAAAAATCAAGATGGAAAAAATGTGTGCCTTAGACATCAGTATAGATGTATAGGTCATAAATGGTAAGCGATGTCTATACTTTGGTAGGTTACTTCCACAGTTGTATATATTATTGTTTGAAGGAGAGCTGTAGCAGTGCAATTGGTGCTGAGACTTGGAAAATACAGTAAATATTTTGCAGAACTCATCACCTGCTCTCAGCTTTGTGTGTAACACCAAAATTTTATGAAGTGTGTTGTTATTAACTATAACATTACCTTTTAATAGGATCATAAATCTTTAATTACAGTTCAATATGATGCCAACTAAAATTGCTTTTGGAATGAAACGTTTTTATTAAATGATATGAATAAGAAATTTCTTTCAGAGGTAAAGAAATCATAACTTCTCAGGGAGAGTTAAGGCGTGCAAAACTCCCACTGACTTCAAAGGATGCTGGTGTCTGCCCACTGATTAACATGGAATTTACCCAGTCCGCCACTACTATTTTTAATACTTTTAATGTCCATTAAAAATTCAGGTCCCTCTGTGATTGTCATATTTATATTTGTTCTTTAAATTCACAGTGGTGTCAGCTCTAATTACGTAAGAGATCTCATCCCAGGGAAGCGGTTCAGCATGACATCTTTTTCTGCTGTCAAATACAAAGTCAGTGGAGAAACAGCAAGCTGGTGGAAACATTATTTTCTTCAAGAAACAAGAGTGTTCATTGAAATGATATTAAAAGTACAACTGGAATTCCTTGCCAGTTGAAACATGCATGTCCACCACTGTCATAGCAGCTGCGGTTTTAGCTCCAGCTTGGCTTCCATGCAGTGACCTTTGTAAACACCTTTCTCCTCAGACTCCGAGGCTGCCTGTCGTAGCCAGGCTGTGTAAAGGAAGGCCACTTTGTGTCTCACTGATGGGGGTCAAATGCTGTAGCAACAGGAAAGTTTTTCCAAACCGTAAAACTGCGTATTATTGCTTGGAGGGATATTGTAGGTATCTCCCATTCCTACGACCAAAGCTTTAATTCCTATTCTGTTCAGTTCAGAGGGCAGCTAGGTGAAGGCCCACAGAATGGGAGACGTGGGACAGATAGCATGTCTGCTCCTGAGTGTATAATGCAGTTGCATACTTTCCTGTTAGTTTAGTTTTCAAGATTTTATTTTGCTTTGTTTTTCAAACAGCAGCTGACTTTTGTATGGGAAGGTTTTTTGGACTATACCCTTGGATTACACACAGGAGTGGAAAGGCAGTATATCCTACCCTCTCCCAAGCTTTCATTCAAGGCAGAGAGGAAATCTGTGCCAAAGAGAGCAAGCTACACTAGGAAAACGTTCTTTGCAGCTGTGTCCTGAATGGATGTGTGAAGAGGAAAAAGGGGACTCTTTTCACATCAAATATTTTACAGCCCGCTGATGTAAAGCCCAATGTTTTCTTATTGGAGTATACAAAGCAGGGAATTCTTTCACACTTGCCTATACACTGGGCAAAGCAAATGTTCACGTGCATTTGGTGAATCTGTATCACAACAGTTTCTGGTTTAAGCAGTCCTTTCCTCTGTAAGTATAAAAAAATCATTGGCAAGCAAGGTTGGTATTAGTCCCAAGGCTGTTCCACAGGCTGCCAATTAAAAGATAAAATTAAGATGATTTTGCAAGTGAAACTGAATTTGCATTCTTTGTATTCCTACCTGACATGTTCTTATCACAAAGATTAAAACACAGAGAAAGCCACCTCTGTATCATTCTACTTATCCCTCTCGTGACTAACTTGATAAGCCATAGGAAGTGATGGATCAGTAGCATAGGTGTCAGTCTGGCGAGACTACGTACCCAAGAGCTCTGACAGGTGGAAACAGTTTGCATGGAAATTCATGGCAGTATGTCCATGCTGGCATGGTTATCAAAGCTAGCTAGTTTAACTAATACAACTAGTCAGTACCAGTTAGTAACTGATGCTGACTCCCTACACTGCAATCCTCCACATACATGCACATACAACTTATATCCCTGACCACCGTACTTACTTCTGTCCTTCAGAAATAGCTTTTGTCCCACAGTCTAGAAGCAGTTGTAACATTGGCATTGGTTAGCTGGAAGACTTGCAATTTTGAATGTTTTTGCCATAATAATTCAACAGGCGTTTTGCTTCCCACAGCATGAGTCTCACAGCATGTGGTGAATATTGCCGAAATGGGTACAATGGCTATGCTATCTAGTAACATGGATTGAGAGGAAGGCACTTGTAGAGCGAAATGGTACTGAAGATGCCACATATCAGGCTTTTTATGTTATTATTAATTTAGACTACATTGCATGTGCTTAGCTCTGCTTAACTGCAGAATTCTCTTTAGTTACCAGTACACTGTGATTTCGAACACCAGCATATGCTGGGCATATATGCAAAAAGTTATAACTTACCTGACTTTTTGCAATCTATTTTTACAGCCCTCGGGCATTCCAACTTGTGATTTTGTTTTTTAATATACTTTATGGAAAAGTATAGGTAGCTTAAAGTGACAGGAAAAAACATTAAGAAATGTTTGTATTTTTCTTTTCCAGATATGTTGCTAGTTTATTAGATTATGCTCACAAAAGAATGGCACAAATAATTTGCCTGTTTGTGAAATGCTCATATAACAAATTTCAGATTAGCTTTTTTTTTTTTTTTTTAAATACCAAGCCTTCACACCAGAATAACCAGTTAATCAAATATTTCCCTAGCATACACTATCTTGTTGATAGATTTTTCAAACAAGCAATTATTTTTTAAAAAAACAATGCAGGTGTTTTTCAGTTGGGATGTGTGTATGTGTTTAGTGTGCTAGATGCTCTTCTGAATGTGCTTTATGAAGTCAAAGAGACTGAGAGGGCATTTCTCACTCGATTTCCTCCAGCTATAACTTATCACTGCATTGTAGATGTATGTGAATTATAACATATGGAGGAAAAAAAAAGTATTTATCACGATATTGATATTAGTGGGTACACTGAATAAAAGACTACTAACTTAAACTACAAGTCTGCTGGAACACATCATTTATGCTTTAATTAAATAATTTGCAAGGGCAATACTTCTGGGTTTATTTATTCATTAGGTTTTTTATTCACAAACATTGATTTTACAGGGTAAAGAAGATAAACTTGTACAGAAGTGAAAAAAAAGTGGTTTGTGCACAATATATATTTGCAACATGGGCAGCCCAGTTACAGTGACAATTTTATGCTGGCAGGAAGCGTCTGGCATGCTGACCTCACAGGCTGACAGAAAATTTGCAGGTACAACATACATTCAACTTATTCTGTGGAAAAAGTCAGAAAAATTTGTGCTTACCACACAAAACTGTCCTGTGTGCATAAGTCAGAGAGATGACATTTCCATGGGAACACCTGGGAGAGCACATCTCGTTGAGGAGGAAGGTTGGCTTTGGAGACTGAAGGTTTCCCTGGCCTCACTGCTTCCCATGAGCAGCCCCAAAGCTGCTGCCTCTCACTGAAGGTTGGGGTGAGCTCTCACCCCATCAGGGTAGGAGATACTCACTTGTGTGTTTGCAAAGGTTTTTTTATTAATTTTTTTCTTCCACTTGCCAGCCCATGCAGCTACCTCCCTCTGCTTCAATATGTTTTTTCTGCATGCATCTCTTCCCTCTTCTGCATTTTCTCTTCCCTCCTTGCATTTTCGGGTGACGACATGGGATGGAATAGAAGAATTCAGTCCATAAATGATTGGCTACAAGACTGGTGCTACAGGCAGGGCTCTGGATTCTTTGAGAATGGCTGGTTTTATAAGACACCGGTCCGGACAGCGATATGTGGGAAAGGTTTATCTCACAGGGGCAAAAGGATGCTGGGACAGGAATTAGCAGGGCTCATTTGGAGAGCTTTAAACTAGGTTTGAAGGGGGGTGGGGTTGTAGCTGGGCTTGCACCAGTGGGGCAGCACTCTGGAATTGACAAAGACCGGGAGGCCTCCCATCCCCCTAGGGTGAAATCAGTGTGCTCAGCTCACTCCCTGAAATGCCTGTACACCAATGCACGCAGCACGGGGAATAAGCAGGAGGAGTTAGAAACCTGTGTTCACTCATGAGATTATGATCTGGTGGCAATTACAGAGACATGGTGGGACAGATCACATGGCTGGAATGTGGTCATGCATGGCTATGTGCTTCTCAGGAAAGACAGGCCAGCCAGGCATGGTGGTGGAGGTGCTCTTTACATGAGAGAGCAACTACAATGTATTGAGTACTGTGCAGGGGTGGATGAGGAGCAGTTGAGAGTCTATGGGTGAGAATTAAGGGGCAGGCTGGCAGGGGTGATACAGTTGTGGGTGTCTATTATCGGCCACCAGATCAGGGTGAGGAAGTTGATGAGGCCTTTTACAGGCAACTGAGAGCAGCCTCACGGTCACAGGCTCTGGTTGTCATGGGGGACTTTAACTACCCTGATGCTTGTTGGAAAGACCACAGTCCAGGAGGTTCCTCCAGTGCATTGATGATAACTTTCTGATGCAAATGGTGGATGAGCCAACTAGAAGAGGAGCACTGCTGGATCTCATCCTCACTAACAAGGAGGGTCTGGTTGAAGGAGTAAAGGTTGAGGGATGCCTTGGTTGCAGCGACCATGAGATGGTGGAGTTCAGGATCTCGTGTGGCAGGAACAGAATAGCAAGCAGAATTGCAACCCTGGACTTTAGCAGGGCAAACTTTGGCCTTTTCAAACAATTGCTAGGGGAAATCCCATGGGCAAGGCTGCTTGAACGTAAAGGGGCCCAAGATAGTTCATTAGCATTCAAAGATAATTAAGGGAGTGCAGCATCTCCTGTATGAGGAAAGGCTGAGGGAGCTGGGTGTCTTTAGTTTAGAGGAGACTGAGGGGTGACTTCATTAATATTTATAAATATATAAAGGGTGAGTGTCACAAGGATGGATCCAGGCTCTTCTCGGTGACAACCGATGGTAGGACAAGGGGTAATGGGTTCAAACTAGAACACAAGAGGTTCCATTTAAATTTGAGAAGAAACTTCTTCTTAGTGAGGGTGCCTGAGCACTGGAACAGGCTGCCCAGGGAGGCTGTGGAGTCTCCTTCTCTGGAGACATTCAAAACCCACCTAGACACATTCCTGCGTAGCCTCATCTAGGTGTTCCTGCTCTGGCAGGGGGATTGGACTAGATGATCTTTTGAGGTCCCTTCCAATCAATTTGATGTCTTGATATCACTAGGGAAGTTCCCATGTCCTTCAGGAAAAATGAACTCAGGTTTTATGTGAGTGTTTGGGGCTTTATGGTTTTTCTGTTTGTTTTTTTGTTTTTGGTTTGGTTTGATTTGTGGTTTTATGGGTTTCTTTGGTTGATTTTTGGTTTGATTTGTTTTGTTTTGTTTTCTTGGGTTTTTTTTTAGCTGTTTTTGCTGCACAATATTGTGCTGCAGTACCAGAAAGATATAGTATTGCTATTTCAGGTCCAGCCATGGGGAGAATCCTTTTACTTTCAAAGCATTGTCTTTTTGAGATCCTCATCTATAGGAATTGTAGCAGCTATACTGAGCCTTGTTGCTTGTGCTTATGCCCTAAAGTAAAAAGAGGCTTTATCCCTGCTCTTCCTGCAAGTGAATACTCAGAGCCTGGGAAGAGAGACAGCATCTCAGCAGAGCTGTCCTAATTAGAAAGAGCCAATTGGTTTCCACTTAATTTGAAGTGCCATTTTTCACCTGCTTATTTGGAGGGAACAAATCCAGCTGTTCCCCCTCACTTCAAAACTGAGAAAATCACTGCATGGCATTACTACTACTAGGGTAGGATGTAGGTTTCTGCTCTCTCATCAGACATCAGGAAAAGGGAGGGAATATGAGGGAAAGTTGCATTTTGGGGAAGTATTCCATGATTGTTTGTCTGAGTTGTGTTTTAAAGATTTTCATGCTTCTAATTAAGAAGCAACAAATATCCAAAGCTCAGGAGCTGACACAACAAAATAATGAAAATGTAGCCAACTTTAAAAAGAGATACTACTTCATTCTTTCAACAATGAATGTAGTTCACAGAATCATAGAATAGTTGGGTAGGAAGGGACCTTCAAACGTCATCCAGTCCAGCCCCCTGCAATGAGCAGGGACATCTTCAACTACATCAGGTTGCTCAGAGCCCTGTGCAGCCTGGCCTGGAATGTCTCCAGGGATGGGGCATTTACCACCTCCCTGGGCAACCTGTGCCTGTGTTTCACCACCCTCACTGTAAAAAAATTATTCTCAAGTCTAGCCTGAATCTCCCCTCTTTTAGTTTAAAAGCATTACCCTTTACACTATCACAACAGCCCCTTCTAAAAACTCTGTCCCCATCTTTCTTATAGACTTCTTTCAGGTATCAAAAGGCCACAATAAGGTCTCCCTGGAGCCTTCTCTTCTCCAGGCTGAACAACCCCAACTTTCTTAGCCTGTCCTCGTAGGAGAGCTGTTCCAGCCCTCTGATCACTTTTGTGATCAGTTACATTGGCAATGATGTGCACAGACTGAATCAGGAGCCAAACCCTTATAAAAATATCAGAAAATTATACCTGTTGCCACATCTCCTTCAGTTATGATCTCAGCATGATTTCCCACTTATGTTCAGCTTTACCTTGTTAGTAGCTTGATCCGAGAGCTGATAAAAGAAACCCATCACATTTGTAGGACATTGTACTCATGGATAAGTAACCAGTGTTGCCATTCCTTCCTCCCTCCACAGCCCAAAATTGTGCTGCACCTTACCCAACTATTTGGCTTGAGGGTTTTGGGCTGCCAAAGGGTAACACAGAAACCATATCCTGGCCCCTAATGCTGATAAATTTTCTCACAGCAGATTTCACCAAAGAGGGCTATTAAGCAGAGGTACTCTGCTCAGGTTCTAAACTGGATAGTTAGATTTACCTTGCCTACATTACCTTTGTAATTTCAATTACTTTAGAGCTTATTTTTCTTTCTTTTGCTGTTAATACATACGATTTCCTAAAATAGTGTGCAATATTTCTTTGCTCTCATACATGTGTCCACTCCACATACATCTGTATGTGAGCCATGGTAATTCTGCCCTGCACGACATTTGTATAGCCCTTGCAGACATTCTAGGAACCAATGAATATATCTGTTTCTGTGGTGATATAACAGCAATTCATGATACATCATCCTTCATCATACTTTAAAATAAATATGCCTGCATTTTTAATGCACTTGGAAATGCATGAGAGTCACAATTTTTATGAGGGCATTGACCTCAGCATAGAAGACCCAGAGACCTGGAGAACATCCTTCAGTTCAGAGCTTTTCCATGTCACCACCTAAATCAAGTTTATAGAGGGTGGGAAATCATCTCTCTGATGAGAGAGGGTGCAGGTTGTGAATACTTTGTTCTGGGACACAACACATCTTTTAGCTGTCACTGCTCTTAGCTGGTTCTTTGTTATCACTCCAAAAATAAACTGAACCTGTAGCTTAGGTCACCAGAACTATCCAAAAACATAAACAGAAATTCCAAAGAGTTAAATAATTGCACATGAAACAAGAATACCAAGCAGAAGTATTTGACTCAAGGCATACTGATTCAGATTGTTTCACTGATGTAATTTCCAGTCCTCAGTATGGTTTAAAGTAAGAAATAATTAAAAAAATGTTGTAACTAAGGCTGTTGCTGAGATCTGTACCCGAGGAATATTGATTTGGCACTGCTAAACCGGAGGAAAGGCAGGGGCTCTTGCATTTACTGCAGCAGTAATAAGGTGAAGTTGTACTTCTCAATGATGTTCCACTCCAAACACAAAGACTGGATAATTATTCAAGTCTTCTGTTTCCTACTGGAAAAGTCCACAGCAGAAGAAGTTGAGGAATGACTTGCTCTGCCCACATAGATTCTAACACATATGCTATGGGAATTTGTTATTTCTGAGCTTTTTAACCAAGCATTGCAAAAGGGACTCTGATGTGTTTAGGTTTTGCTTGTAAGGATAGTTCAGATGCTGCTGTGAGATCATCACAGCTGGGAATGGAAAGGGAATATGGATACTGAATTTTAATGCAGCAGTACAGAGAGACCTTTTTAGTGCAACACCTTCCCACACAAAGCAGCAGAGCTGCCAGCATGGGAGAGCAGCTGGGGCAGGTCTGCAGCGGTAAGGAGTTGGAGACCTTCCCTTATCTTTTTAGCTTCCATCACTTGGTAAGTGTAAGGAGGAGGAAGGCCAGAGAAAGGAAAAGGGAGAAATGACATATGGAAGGGGAAGGGAAGAGAAAAGGCATCAGAATAGGAACAAATATTTCATTTTTCTTGGGACCTCAAACAGCTTTTCAGCCTTGTAGAGAAATATACAAAATTAACCATTTCATGATGAGAATTAGTAAGATATTATATCTTGTCCAATAAAATATGTTTTCATATCTGAAACAGCATTCAAATCCAAACTTCTTTTTGATACACATGCAACAAAAATTTGGTGTCCAATGTGTGTCCTTGTGTATCTAAGTATTTAGGCCAGATGAAGTGAGTCAAGTGTCGTAATGTTGTGTTTGGTGTATGTAATGCTGACATATTTCTCTGCCCCATCCTTCACTCTCCTGGTGGACTTAAGTAGGAAAAGACTTTGTCTGAATAAGAGTGTCAACATCACTATTTATCTAGCCCTGCTTGTGACATTCGGTGGCTGTTGGTATAATGTCTAGAAACCATGAGATGGGCTAGAAAGCAGGACAATACTTCTGGCCTTGCTGCTGTTCAGAGATGAACAAAGCTCTATCCCTGGTTGGAAGAACTATTCAGAAATAGAAGTGAGTCTGATTTTCCTGCTGCCTTGTAGCTGCTTACTGTTAGTGGTCACTTACTCTTGGAAACATTATATGCAAAGCATTAATTTTCTTAACGCGATTTATTTCCATGATAGCACTGTTAATGAGTGCTGTCAGTGACTGACTGTGGAGCTGCGGTCATATTCTGTCTCTTGCTACCTCTCACATTTCTCAGTGTAATTTCATCATAACCAACAACTATGTGTTTAGGACAGCTCTTCCAGGCACTCTGATGGGTTGGCAGTGCCAGTGTTGGTAGACAGCAGCCTTGGGATTTGTGGTTTAGGGCATAAATACGGAGTGTACAAGCCACGCTATGATCTTTACTCAGGTGGATGCTAATCATGAAGTGTGGACACAGAAATGCTGGATGTTGCTGTGCACAGTGTTTTGATCCACTCTGAAAGAGCATAATACAACCATCACCCCAGCTGTGGAGAGCAAAATAGTTGGTGACTATAAGTGCTCTCATAGCCACTTGTCATACTTGCTTTTGCCACTATACAAAACCTAATTTTCCTTAATGTCATTCTGCTAGTACATTATCATCCACTTCTATGGCCTTTTGTGCTGTTGAAACCATGAGAAAAATATACAGGAGCACTGAATTAAGTATCTCAGAGTGTTTTGTGAGTTGAGGACTAGTGTCTTAATTATTACAATAGCCCACTATTCTGCCTTTCAGCAAAAATTAAGTCCAAGTAAATAGAAAGGGACCTTGTTGTTTTTTCCTTGATTCTGGAACATTTTCTTTTATTGAAACTGTAGGCTTTATTCTGAACATTTATTAACATCACTGCTAGGCTCAACTGAATCTTGCTTCCTTTTTATGGCAGATTAAACACCATGGAAAACTACAGAAGCTGCACTCAGGACTTTTCAAAGTGGTGCGCCCACAGCTGGGAGGTTGGCAATGCTTCACCTGCTGAAATATTTGTTTTGCCCAGCAGGCCCAGGCACCTCATAGTTTAGCTGCATTTCTCACACTCTTAGTGTGGATCTCCACATCCACGTGGATCAGCAGAGTACCTGAGGGTCGATATCCTTGGGTAGCACAAATCTTGTCACCGCTTTACTAGTGTACACAGAATCCCCTAGCATTTAATGTCTCAGTGCTCTGGTACTGCCACATTAACTGCACTTTAATGTTTGGATGCGTTTAACATCTTATATGTTTTTAAAAAACATTTTAGAGACTGAACTTCTAAGTAACATCCCTGCTACTATATACATGTTTGGTTTTTTGTTTGGTTGGTTTTGGTTTTTTGTTTGTTTGTTTGTTTGTTTTTATTTTTTCCCTGTAAGGGACCTTACAGACTTCAGAACAGGTTTTATGCAAAAATTTTCCAAGTAGTCTGACAGTAAATTAACCGCAAATATTTTTAAATGTCAAAATGAAATATAGACATTTACCTTGAATTTTTAGGGTATTTTTCTTTAGGACTACGTTGACACAGACTATGCTAAAAAGGCAATCCCATGTATTCCTTCCTTAATAATTGTCCTTCCAACTGCTAATTAATTTTGCACATTCTCTGAAATGTACTTTCGCCTTCCAGAAAAACCATTTCCTCTGATTTGTATCAATTGTTCATTTGCTGCTCCTTCTTGAGATTTCTCACTCCTGATTCATGAATCCATTAAAAGGCTTTCCTTTGAAAAGTTGCCCCCACTGCTGTGTCAATTATTTTCCAGTGTTAGTGCTGGCAAGTAGAACTTGTGACTCTCCTGAGCAATTAACCTGGCAGCTATCAATAGCGAACACTGATAACAGTAACAAAACACCACTGAGTTGGGAGCCATAAGGCGATGGATTGTACAATACAGCTAATGGAAAATGTAATTGTAAAATGGTTAGTCCATTTGACTTCTTTGAACCCTTGGCAGATGACACGCTTAAGCAATGGGTTTAGAAAGTTTAATCTCCTGCCTTCCTGTGTTTTTGGTGCTGTGGAAAATCAGTAATACCTATATATCTATAGGTGTCCATATATATTTAAACAGAGAAGGGCAAGCAGGCTGTAACACCATTCTATGTGACTGAGTTTCTTTAAAATGTGTGGCTCCGTAGGTGGAAATACGGGTCTTTTAAATCAAAAATCAAACTCAGACAACAAAACACAGTTATTTTACAGAAACCCTTACATGGATAGAGTGACATTTGTGCTCAAACCCACATTGCTTGGAGCCCAGTGCTGCACTTCACATCAGCACGCTCACTGGTTTTATAGAATCCTCACTACTGTGCCCAGTCTGTGCTTTTCTCTGTGAGCTTGCCTCCTGAGTTGCATTACTGTGTGTGTATAGTCATCTCTTCTTGTGTATTTTGAAATGATTGACTCTTCCTTCCTTGCCCCTTCCTCCCACTCCAATGTGACTTCTCTGAAGTCATCTGGTTTACTGTGGCTCACCAAGCTCTGTGTTTGGGCTTGGCGGGGTATGTGTTGCACTGAAGAAGGGAACCAGACTCTAAACCAGTGAGCTCAATAATAAAGCATACAGAGAATTTACATCTGAACTCTTGTTTGTCTGTTCCACACCACTTTCTACAGTAGATCACATTGTTTCATGTCTTTTAGTTGACAGGAAGCTCTTTTGGTGTGTAATAAAAAGTTATCGGATGCAAATACTCTGTACCCTTGGCAACCGTTTTACACTGTCTATCCTACTGAAGAATACTTAATTAGATGATTTAACACCAATTCCTTATGACGGCAGTTGACAGGGACATGTACTGGATATCTGAGAATGGTCCGGGATTCTGAAAATGTCCATCATCTCAAAACATGATTTGACTTGGCTGGTGGTAAAGAACATCTGAAATTTATTATAACTTGTATAAGGTACAGACAACCCTACACTTAGTACTGTACTATATGCTTTGTGAAGTGTAACAGCACTGAAGTTATACATTAGCTCTATGAAATAGGAGTGTTCTTGCATATTACATTAATATCAGTTAATAGGGAATTAGTGCCACCTAATGTAAAAATGTAACCTGAATGTCTCTGATAGTAGAAGGGAAAGATTTCTTTTTCTTTCTCTTCTATTTGCAATAGAAATTAGTGAAATAAAAATAACCATGGATTATGGAGCTGCTAAATATTATATATTCCTATGCTATTAAATATAATCTATTCTTATTACATAAATTTTACCTTTGATTAGCAACAAATGTTCTGCTTTATTCAGATAAATTGGCCATTTTGTAATGCTCTAAAGGATTAGTTGTGGTAATGAAATGCTTCCCTGTCACAGTCTTGTGTAAACTACAATTATTTTGGCCCCAGTTCTGAAAATGTGTATGCAAGTTTTTAATTGCACTCAGGTGAGGAGAATTAAGTGCATGTATAAATGTTAATATGAGCAGAAGCGAGGTCCTATGTCTAGCCCTTTTTCCTTTTACTAAAGATACAATTCCAAATTCCAAAGATGACTCAGTCTCTCTGGTTATAAAAAAAATAATAATTTAATAAAGATCAGTGAGAACAAAGATAAATATAGTGAAAGAGTGCTCTGGTTCTCCAGTAATTACCTATTAGATATCTTCTATCTGAATCAAATTTGCCAAAAGAAAGAACAAAGAGAAAGAAATCATTAATTAAAAAAAAAAAAAAAAAAAGAATGCAGCTTCACTCAGAACACTCTTCCACTTCTCAAACACCAGCTTTTCTGCATGTTGGCTGCAAGCATCCCCCATCTTTCAGTCACTAAGGGGACTAAGGTGTATGGCAGTGCCTGAAGGCTGAACACTTAAGCAGGCCTGTGGGTTTGCTCCTGCCAGTCCCACTCAGGACAGTGGTCCCAGTGACTACGGAGAAGGCAAAACTGTGTTCAGCATCTGGACTAAAATGTCTATACTAGGAAGATTCAGTACATCAAGCTCTTTAGCTTCCGTGCATAACAAAAATGTAATTGCCATGAGGATGTTTGCTTGCTGAGATGTAGTCACAAGTCACCCCTGCCCAAAGATGATTTGATGTTAACATAGCAACTTCTATAAAGACACAGGTACATATTGCAGTAACTATGGTGATCTAACTATAAAGAGTAGTCTAGGGCCCAAGTCATGGATGTCCTATTATAAACCTATTTAAAGGTTTTCCTGAGAAAGCTTTGTTTTATCTTTTCAACTAATTTTCATGTCAATATATGCTGAAGTACTATTATTACATTAGATATTTTAGAAATAATGCATTTGTGCAAAGATTGCTTTAGACATTGCCACTGTTAATCACAACAGGCCTTCAAAAGTTTGAACTGGAATGCATCTGGGTATCAATGAAAAAGAGGCAGCTACTGGCAAATACTTTTTTTTCTTGGTTTTATAAAAAGAAATTTATCAGTGTGTGACACCTTGAAAAGAGTCAGAATAAAGTACCAGTAAGTGGTATTACTGGAACTTTTGAAATGTTTATGTCATAATGTTATAACTACTTGCAGGTTGGTAGAAAAGCAACTACATTGGTTTTGTTGGATCATTAATAGTGTGCCATAAATGAGGTGAGATAAAGTGACCAATCTCAGCTTTTCTGCTTTATTCAGTAATTATGGTAAACATCCAATTAAAACTGACCGTGGAACTTTGAGAGAAGTAGAGCCAAAACCAACAACATCTATTTATAATGTCAATTTGGTGAGAGCCACCGTTTGGTTACACTAATATTTACAGTAAGATACTTCATTTTTCTTAGAATGAAACCTGAAATTTATAAATAATAAAATCAACTGAATCTTAAAAAAACAACCTACATCTTGGCTCAGAGAACTTGACTTTGTGAACCATTAGAAAGACAACTGTTATTTTGAGACATAAACAATTAATATTGTGAGGGTTGTTACAATAAATTTCAATGCAGTCCAAATGTTTTAACCAAAATACAATACTCAGAGAAACATGCAGCTAGATGAGGTCTTTTGACTCTGACAATATGGAATGACTAATGCTAAAAAACTTGTAATAAATAAAATGCATACATTTCCTTCCCCACCAAAGTAATTTTAAAAATGCACTATAAGTGATTGCACATAATAGAAAATCCAAAATCTAATTGCAAAAGTAATTACTTGGGTCATGCACTTTTATTTTTATTTTATTTAGATCCAATTTAGCTTTTATTTCTGCTACCACAATGTATATTCTAAACAAGTTTGTAGCTGCCTTTGTATCAGGTTGTATCTTTAAAGCATAAATTGTCACTATCCAGATTACTAGTCATTCTGATGCATAGAAAATGCATTATGGAACAAAATACACAAAACTGGACACTCTGGCTTTTGAGATAGTTATGTGAGTCTAATTGTAACAGGTTTGCCTATTTCAGAGAACCTTTGATAGACAGAAATGAAAAGCTGAGGTGCTTCTGCTGAGCTAAGCTAGACTGTAATGCTGAAAATATCTTCCAGGTGCTAAATGTGACATGGTTCTCCCTAATATTTCTCATTTCTTCTTTCTGAAACCCACAATCTCATGTGGGTTTGGAAAGAGCTGCAGTGCCCACCTTGCAGCTACCTGGGAGGTTCTCAGGTTCAGCATGGCCTCTCCAGACAGTCCAGTTGCCTGCTTTTATTTTCCTAGATCATATAGCTTTAATTGCAGATGACACTATTTCTCGTCCCCAGCATGGAAAGACAAAACAATCCTGCTGGGCTGAGAAAATGGAAGGGTAATTCTCATTAGGCTTAGTTTAGAGCTTTGGCATGGTGCCTCCACATGAGAGGCCCTCAACATGCATCCCCTTGCAATGGGTTCTGTGCTAACTATATGCAGATACAGGCACCTCATTCTTAAATCAGCCAAGCAGTATTAAGGAGTCCCCATGGGCATTACAAGATCAGCTTGATGTCAGACACTGCATGAAGTAAATGGATGCTGTGGTTTCTACTTTTACATGTGCAGAGGGCTGAATATGTCATGTATATGAGTTGGACTAGTACTGAACTCTTCTTAAAGGTCACCTGATCATGACTGTAGCCGCCCCCCTTTCCTAACAACATGCACAAACTGTTCTCCTCTCAATGCTCTCTTCAACTGTGCCAAAGTTTTATGGACATTTGAAAGCATTTCAGGTGAAAGCAGTTTGCTTTCCAAAAATGTAACAGGTTTCAAGGCAAAACCACATCATATCATCATTTGTCATATCAAACTGTTTGCACAGGAGTGCTCACATGGTCCCTCCTCTTGGTCAGATGTCCTGGATAGCAGCATATGATAGGATGCTCAGTCATACAGAGAGGTCTCAAGGGTGGTGTTACCATCCAGACAATTGATGCTTTCATTGAAATGGACCATCAGGAACAGAACCCTGTTTGAATGGAATGGAAGATCACTCAGTTGCATTTTGGCTGGGGAATGGAATGGGGTTTGGATTTAAGAGGGATATTGCAACTATCATTATAACTTCAGGTATGGATTGTGGTAGCCGTTACATTGTGATGGACTTAGACAGAGGGACTTACAGCAAGAAAATGAATACACAATGTTCAGAAAGGAGTGACAATTCATTATGAAGATGCTGAAACTGGTGTAGAGCAGCTAAGGGCCAAGGAATGAATTTCAGGGACTTGCACAACACCTCCTCTTGATTGGATGGCCTGGATACCAGCAGCCGAAAAGCTGGAAAATTGAGTGTAAACTCCCTCACTTAAACACCCAAAAGCTGCCTGGGAGGGTGTTCAGCCAAAACTGGTGGAGTAACTGAAGAAGATGACCATCAGCTGGATTAAACAGTAACCTGATCATTATAAAGAGACTTCGGGAAAAGGAGGAGCCAGTTGGAAAAAGAGTGATAAAGAAACATGAAGTATGTTTGGGGCTGGCGCCCGGAGAGGGAGGGGGCTGCCTACAGTCCTCACATCTGGGGTGCAGAGGGTTGTGTATCTGTGGGTGCCGTGTATTGGAGGTGGCACAGGAAGGTGTGAGATGTCTGCAAGTGCAGGTTAACATTTTGCAAGTGTCTAGTGTTGTGATTAATCTCTGCTATTGCTGATATTTATCCTGAATGTATAGGTCAGGGATTGCCAGTGATTCATGTGCTGTCAATAAATCAATAAACCATTTGATCTTCATTTGATTCAAACCACCTGAAATAAGAAGATTTTCCCTGTAACAATCATGTATTTCAGTGAGATGTGCTGGGCTTTGGTAACTTCTGCTCTCACGTACAAGAGATTTCTTTTTCTTTACTGTAGCTTTCCCCCTTTCCCCTGCCCCAAATTTCTGTATTTGTTAAAGAAGTCAGAAAACTACCTTCTAGATTCTAATGGAGTCAGAAAGGGTATTTTTCCATTTTCCACATACCATCATTTTATGAGTGAATTAAATATAGAGAGAAGGAATGGCCAAATAGCTGTCTTCCTAAGATAATTTACATGATTCTATATATAATTTCTATTCACCAGATATGAAAAGAGAAGAAGACTTGACAACATGCTGAATACTGGAATGTGGAAAATGAACAAATAAACAAAAAATGTGATGAAAGCCCAGAAGTGAAGATTTCTACATGATCCTGTAGCCTTCTCTGAGTACATTTAAATTCAAGTAGTACACTGAGAGATATTCCAGAGACTTTAGTTCAGATGTGACTTCTATGATGAAAAAACAGAGAAAACCCCTTTCAAGGGGAATTTATATATAAGTCTCAGAGTCTCTACTGCATTTTAGAGATCAGTGAGAGGGTGCAGGAAGTCACTTCATTTTTGCCTGTCTGTGATCTCTTGCTGCAGCAAGAACAATGAATGCCTTTTTTCAAGCAGGCTGGTTTGTCTGTTTTCTGAGCTATTTATTTGAACTGCATTCCACTGAAAAGAAAAGAGCATTTTGCCATACCAGATTTACTGGAAGATTCATATTAAGCCACAAAATAGTTCTTCTCCATGCTCCTGTGATCAAACTGTGTACAACAAGTGAAACTGGTCCCTGCATAGAGCAGCAGTGCAAGGCTTCTTGCATCTCTCAAGTGCCAGTTATGCTTTCAGAATGGTACATTGGCATTATGAAGGCCAATTTGCTCAGAGATGCATTGCATTCAGTATGATCCACTTGTCCTACAGGGTGAGATTTCTTTAGGGTTTCAAAGCTTGCTTTTTCCTGCCAGCCAAAATCTTTATGAACAAATTTCTTCTGGAAATCTTTGTAGGATTTTATTTCGCTTAAGAAATAGCTGCATAATGTGCTACAGGATGCTGAATAATCAACATTATACCTGTTTTGCTATCAAATTTCTGCATTTTTGGCACTTACAAAATCTGTGTTTCTGGACAACCACAAGTGTCATATGTTCAAGGGAGGGAGGATTTTCGTGTTGCTTATGTATACTCTGATATTAAGGGGCGTTGCCTTTGCTGGAGAAAAAACCCTCTTCATCTATACTGAGCAGTGATAAAAGTAGCTACTATCTTTAGAGGTGACAGATGCCAATACTTCAAAGCTCAAGAAAAAATAAAAATAATTTTCTATCACACTTTGTGTAAGTCATCTACCACATATTCTCTAAGTCATCCCGCCTTGCAGCACTGTGATGGAGAGGCGCCGATCCACACTATCTACTTCAGGTTGATGGATACTGGTAAAAATTGACCAACCCAGAAGTCTTCAAGAGGTATAGCAGGAAGTGCATTTGCTCTCCTCTCATTGCTAAAGACAAGGTTATAGTGATAAATGGAAAATAATGAAAGCAAACCAAAAGGTAAGAAGAACTGATGCTATTTTTTTTTTCCCCTGACCTTTCTGCACAGCTAGATACTGTGAGATAAATCAGTTGCAATAAACAAGCACAGCCTCCTGTAGATGCAACCTCAGGGTACAGAGTGCTGGGTGGCAAAGAATTCCAGGGCACTCCTGGCCAAACCAACCTACGGTTGTTCCCAGATACAGCGTGTGATGCCCTCAGCTGGACCAGCACAGTAATTTTGGGGACTGTTTTGTGAACCACAATGAGAGGTCTTATCTGTCTTAAGAAAATGGGATTTTGTAAATTTGGGTCTTTATCTGCATATATCTAGTCAAGGTGTACCATGTAACTGAAAGGATCCCGCTTATTTTGGAAGTGTCATAGTGATACATACATTCCTTCTCAAATGTTCTCTTGTATTAATCCCGAGGCAGCATCCCGTATCTTCAGTCCTGAACAACATTTTTGTATGCATTTCATTGTTGGATTTATATAGATGCATGACGTGGCGAAAGCTGATAAGGTCTGCATTTTCCATTAATTTTCTTAATGTAAAAATCTTGTCTGTCTATTCTAAAATGTATACACCAAGCCAACGTAAAGAAACACAAAATCAGATCTGAGTCAGGATTGTCGCAGGTTTGGACTTCCTTTCTGCTAAAACAGGGTTCCAGGTTTTTTTTACATGCACCTTTCTGGTCATATAGGATTTAGTAAAAAGCAGGCATATAGGGCAATAGCTACCAATACAAGCAATATTATTCACATGTTTACATACCATACTTCCTGTGAAGAAGTAGGTATGATTTCTTCACTTCATTGCAAAATAAGTCAAGCTTTCTTTTCCTCTACTGCTGATTTTTATTTCAGAAGAGTCTGCAGAAAGGTCTAAGATGTTTTCTGATGGTAGTAAAATTGAATCAAATACTTTATTACAATATGGACTTCTAACTGTTTATTAAGTAGAGAGCTGATTGTAGAAGATTTATTTGTCCGAGCAAGATCTTTAAAGACATACTTCACAGTGTGATCATTTTCTATTGAATTAGCTACTTGTCCTCCATGGTGTAACCTTTTCAGGGAGGTATCTAATATCATTTGAATGCAAATTCAACCCTACAGAAACAAAACACATAGGAGAACCAATGTAGTCGTGTTTCATTTCCATTAGTTCTTTCATCTGTTAACCTCAAATTTGTTCTAGTCCATATCAGATACAAAGGCTGTCATTCTTACATGTTGTTATGTCATTCAATATGTTTCTTTCCTGGAACTGAACTACATTTGTTGCTGGAAAATGGCGTAAATTCAGAGAGGGTTTGGAAAAAATCTTTTGTAGTAACTACCTGTATTTATATTTTGTGACCACGCCACACCAAAACCAGCTCACCTTCATCAGTTCTTGAGACCAAAGCAGGTATTGAGAACATCATCACTGATCTATAAGTTAAGCCAAAATGGCTTCCAGGCAATCTCCTAAAGTTATAAAAGCTGCTGTTCATACTACAAGACAAAACAAAGGGAGTTTAAGGAGTCACCCGAAGAAAGATGGTGCTGCTTTAGGCATTATTGTGTTGCTTGTTTAAGTCTCAAATCAAGAAAACACTGAAGACTATGCTTTCTATCAATTCTGTCATGTAAGTACAAATGAAAAAGCTTGTGTGAATCCAGGCCTCGAAGCATTCTTCCTGGAGCTGATATACTACTCTAATGGATACAGTAGTACTTAGGAGTAAAAAAGGGTGACTAAAGAAATGATGCTGCATTGTAAGAACCACACCTGATTTAGCCATCCTGGTGTGAAGCAACACT
Organism: Streptopelia decaocto; assembly: GCF_964273445.1. Classification (NCBI taxonomy): domain Eukaryota; kingdom Metazoa; phylum Chordata; class Aves; order Columbiformes; family Columbidae; genus Streptopelia; species Streptopelia decaocto. The sequence goes on from NC_138663.1 coordinate 89,821,661, forward strand.
GCCCCAAGCAGACAGATTCGGTCCATGCACATTAGATGCTTCTTTCTCAATGATTTTTCAGGCATGCTTGACTAGAAAGTTGTATTTTTCTAAAAAGCAATTCTTATACAAATATGTACATACATATGTATGTGTCTTAGGGAAAACACACCCTGAGGGGCTAAATTAAAATTTAAGACCATATAGCACATGAAGGGGCTTACCAGAGGAGCTTTGCTCTTTGAGGAAGTTTGTTCTTTTGTTGCTGTAGGCGTTGCAGACTAAACTATCTGCATTGAACAATAGCAAGACTGCCAAAAAATCGCTAGATATAAAAGAGAACATTATGTTGTCATTTTTTGGTAAATCTGTCTTCTAACCCAAAGAATGCAATGAGGACCTAGGAGTGCACAATGCTGCAAAAGTGAGTTAAAATTGAATCCTGTTCTTATTACAATCAAAGGGTTTCTACTTCATAACTTAATAGTGATTTAGAGAAGATATGTGACTAAAACTTGGAGCCCTCCAGTTCTAATTAACCTTGGCATCATGATAACTGCAAATCAGATATTCTTTAACCAGCCTTTTTTTTTTTTTTTTTTTTTTTTGGTAGCTTAAGGGACCACAAAATACATGTCTCATTTTCAGACCAGTGTTGGCCTTTGCAAAGCTTGCATCCACATCCTTGTGTCCACATCCTTCAAGAAAAGGAGAAAAATGCCTATAAAGTGTGGTCTGCCTGTTGGAGCTGCTCTTAACAGACCCTCCAGCATCACCTGAAAAATGAGTTTGATGTAACAGAGAAATGAACAAATGAAAAACTGAAATGTCAAAAACCCTTAAGAGATAGCAATTGCACCTTCTTTGTTCTCTTCAAAGCCCTTGTAGGCATCACAATACAAAAGCAGGTGAGAGGGATGGAAGAAGGAAAACTGGTGTAAAAGAGACTCCTTTTGCAAGTTTTGTTCTGAAAAGCTCTGAACAAGCAGGTGCTGTTGTTGAACAATGCTGGCCTGTGAAAGAGCCATAGCTGAGTACCCATACCAATGTGACCTACAACCATTAATGCAAGACATAGCTGGAAGAATTATCCTGTTACTGGTAAGTTGTTCTCGGATTACTCTTCTAGATGTCCAGCTATGATTTTATAATGTGCAATTATATTGTGTTAAGTGGTCTGATTATTTCCAGGAAATAGTAGCATTGATGGACTGTCTCTACTGTGGAAGCATGACCTTCACTTTGGCTGTAAACATGGCAACCCTGGAATCAGATCTCTGACAACAAAACTTACTAGGTGGACAAGGGAGCCCAATGCAAAAAAGCAATGCATTGCAGGTATGATAAGCAATAGTGTAAGGATGCAAAGGACCTGCTTATTGCCAGGGTGGAGGTATCTGCCTCAGCCTAAGCAAGAGATGCCGCTCTGCATCCAGAATCTGTCTCACCCTGGACTTCCAGGAAATGCAACAGCTCCTTTCAAAAAGACATTGCCAGAGACGACCCTTACTCTAGATCCTTTCCACTCTCCTGCTTAAACACATGCAATAAGATGAGCTTTGCTGTGGTCCTCTACTCGAATGCAGACATACAAACTTTGACCCATCACTGAATAATGGACGTATTTATTTTATCTTGAATCCAACAAATTGTTGTGACATGCAGCTGAGGAGCTCCACTGTCATTCTTCCAGGGTCCTTACATTCATTACAGACTTACACTTGCACAGTTTGGCCACATCAGCAGAACAGTTTGCACTGAGTATGTTCCCAGGAACAACAACAACTGTTATCAGAACTGTTATCAGGACCAGCTTTTTCACAGATTTGCCAGTTTTCTGGTGATAGAGTTTCCATGAACTTTTTCCTACTATGAACTCATCCTGAGTCTTTTGGAGTAGCTTCCTTGCAGTCTTGGCCTGGGAAATGTGATGTGATCAGTTGTCTTTCATCCATTTGTTCAAACTTAGCAGGTAAATTGCAGCCCACAAATTAGAAGTTAATTTGCTATTCCTCTATCTCATTTAAACACATTAATCTGCAATCTGAGGAGAAAACAAGCAACCACCAGTTCACCATGACAAACCATTAAAACTAAGAAGAGGATGCATTATTTTACTTAGTCTGCCACTAATTTCAATGCTATTTTTTTCGTACTTATGCACCTGCCTACAAATAATAGCTAATTCTGCTGTATTTCGTGATATCATCCTATTTTGTGCCGTGAAGAACAGGCAGCTGAATGAAATCCTATCAGTAAAAGGCTGTATTATGCAGACTATTTCTGTGTCAAAAGCTTCTTTTCCTTGACCACTTATTAATGTTGCACTGTAGCAGCAGTAATAAGTTCTTGCTGCAGTATCTTTTCCATGAATTTATACAAAGTCATTGACATGAAAATTGAGCAGTATTAATCCACTTTTATTCCACATGCAATTGTTGCAGGCAGGCATCCTTCCCTTCTGTCTCCTAAATTTTAATATGTGTTATAACATGTGTAATTAAATACATGCAGAAGGCAACTCTCTTTGAGAGTGTTGAGCCTTGTTTACTTAATTTTAAAATGTTTTATGGTGGAATAAAAATTTACAATACTCCAGCCTACAAAAATGTAATCTGTTGTAAAATATCTCTCTAATTGAATTTGCAGCTCACAGTTACTCTCAAGGTATTACATGACACGATCAGAATGTTACTGGTGATAATATGCATCCAGGGTGAATGCGAACAGAGATATCAACATTTATGCCACTTCTCATAGTGGCCACTCATCTAACATATTCATGACAGGTTTTACTACTGGCATATCCCACTCAGGAGTGGTTTTTTATGGATATTGTCAGTAAAGTACTGTAGATATTTTGTTTTCTTCATCTAACTTCCGAGATACCCCATGGGACTGTGAATTTGCATTCAGGCCTAATATGATGCAAAAATAAGATAAAAATAAAACCTCTCACCTACTCATTGTGTTTGTCATCTTTGATTTAAAGAGAGCTCAAGGCAGGTAGGATCTTACTTAATGCCTGGTAAATATGTGAGCATTCGGAGCATGCAGAAGGGAGACCCTACTTAACTAAAATAATAATTTGTTGCAACAAACAGACTCATGAGGAATTTTGTCCCTATTGAAAGAGAAAAGGCTTTGGGGCAACAGTAACTGTGATAGTATTTAATGTTCGCTGATTGTTTTCCTCTTGATCTGAAGTGGACTGTTTACCTTTCCTAGTTCTTGCTGTTTGGTATTGAGTATAAAAGAATATGAAAATAACTTCAGTTTTGTTTTTTTTTTTATTTGAAACTTCAAAAATTCATCATAGGACTGACTTGTGCTACTTTGACATTGTCCTGCTTACAGGACTTGTATGCAATTGCACCATCTCAAAGGCACTCAAAGGGAACGCCTGGCTTTACAGGGAAACCACACCATGTCCTTCAATGGTGCAGCAGCAAACTAACCTTTGCTCGGCCAGCCAGCCTTGTAGGGCCCTGCATCACATCTCTTTGAAGTCACCTGCAGTCTGCTTATTAGTTTAGCAGCTTAGGTCAGGATCTTCTCACTCCCATGGCTGAAACAGAAGAGCTGGGATTCTGCCTTATCTTGGTCCCTGTACTGCTATTCATGCCTATTCCCCGTCCTTGAGAACCTGACTGCAGTTCGAGGACCTGAGGGAGGACTTGGGGAATCAGAAAGGACTGCAATGCTTGTTCTAATTCTAGCCAGTAGATGATTACAGGTCTTTAGCTTTTCTTTTGTGAACCTTGTTACTGCTATTTCTGCTCAGAAGAAAACCCCTGAGCATGTGTTCAATTCTATACTGAAGCCCAGTGACATAAATCACAAATGATGCATCCTCAGGTAATTGTCCAGCAAGAGACTAAGTTCAAAACATTATTTGAATTCTTTTTTTCTTGATTTAATCTCTGTTATGCTATATTTGGCTTTAGACACATCAATCAACTTATCTACATTTCCATTCTACCCATTAAGTGTCTCTTCATCCCATGGGTGAACTCAAGTATTTTCCACACACAGCCACCTCTGCAAACTGTTGCACTGTGAGAGAACGAGTAGCCAAGGGAGGTATCACTGCATGGATGCCACAGCCTTGAACAGCTTTGCTACACTGGCTGTTGGTCACTGTCACAAATAAGATGCTCATTTAGGTGTACCCTTGGGCAGACCTGTAATATGGTCATTCTAAGGTGTTTTTACTACTAGCAAAGGTTTAGTGAAGGTTTTGGCATCTTTTCCTATTCTATGTTGTTGTGGGATTTTATTTTATTTTATTTTATTTTATTTTATTTTATTTTATTTTATTTTATTTTATTTTATTTTATTATTATTTTTTAAGAGAAACAGGGTAACAAGCTTCTTTAAACCTACTCCAAAGTAGATCACTGGAATGCTATTTCTATATGTACATAATGTACATTTAAAAAAAATGTTTCAGATATAATGAGTACAACAAAGCTGTCATGTAAAAAGTTATAACTTTTTGCATCGTTTGATTATTTGGGGTAAATGCAAAAAATAATGAAATCCTGTAATAAAGAGATTTTTTTTCCACATGCTAAATGGCAAATTCCTGGGTCAAACAACTGCCAGTTTAATAGGAGAATTAAACCAGCGGCCTGATAGCTCTGTAAATTATTTGCAATTCAGGGAAGCATGAAATTTAGTCACGCACTGTGCTTGGTCACCAACATATTGCTGTGCTGACATTTGAACACGACTGTATTCCTTTCATCTCTCCATTGCATATTAGAAGTTTGCAAATAAAAATACAGAATTACGCTGAGGCAGGTCTGGCAGCAGAGCAGTTTCAATGCTCTTACTGACACTGTCTGTCTCTGCAGTGGCCTGTTGCATTGCTGCTTATCAGTGCCCCTGGGACCAAAACCCCATCCTTCTGAATTATCCAGCTGTTGGAAAACCTTTGAATTCCTCAAAAGATGCCCCAGTTGTTATCATAGGATTGGGACTTTGGGAGCACCCTGTCTTTAGGGTGTTCTTTAGAGTGTCTCCAGAATATATCTGGATGACCCACATTGCATGGTGTTCCTAGAGGTTATCAACTCATGTCACTTTACATGACCTATAAATTTATCAAGGCAGATGAATTCATTTACTAGGTCTGCCCCATGGAAATTTCACATGGCTCAGGTGAATGTTAATGGGGCTTTGCCAGAAGGCTTTGCCAGACTTTGTGAAGTAACACACATCACCTTACATGCAGAATGGATGAAATTCGGCATTTTTGACATCCCGACATGCAACATGGATGCAGGCAAGGATGTTCTTACTGGGATTCAGGGTAACCTAACTGAACAGCAATAGTGTGACAAATGAAGAGCTGTCCTACAGCTTCTCTTTATCTCCCAAACAAGAATAAATATTTTGGATTGTATATAGCAAACAGTAAACCCATTTTCATGTTACTATAAATGTGGATCTGTGCTTCAAGCACCTTCCCCAGAGCCACTTCCAATGTACATGTATTGAGCAATTGCAACAGTACATACATGTTTTGTAACAGCACAAGAACTGAACAATACTGACAGCTGCATTGCCCCCCATTATGGATCCATACAGCCATTGTACCCTGGTGGGGGCTGTAAGAGTGCATGGCATGACCACAGCACCTGATGGAAGACAGCATGGTAAGGACTGAAATACCTTTACCCTGTTCTGATACGTCTACTGGTACCTCTACAACTTCACTCCGAGTTTTATAACACCCATCACCCATTGCTCTGAACATTATAATCTCTGTAAGAACTTGAAGTTTTCCTCCTTGCTTGAATTTTTGATAGTAACGCCAGGAGGTGAGGCACTCATAGCACACAAATACAGCAGAGATCATCTTGGAAGGGTTAAACCTGGTACCTGGGAAATTAATGCAGAGTCAAAATAGCTATTTTGTATGCACATTTAGGTGCTTGATTCACATGACTTGATTTTCCTTTTAGGAAACAGACTTATTTGAGAGCAAGAGCAGACAGTGTTGGCAATGGGACCCATGTCTTTCAGAGATGCATCTCAAAAGAGCTCCTTGAGAGAGGGACAGGACTATCACCTATAATGTCTCTTGAGCATGACATACCCAGTGCTAGCAGTCCTGACCTATTAACTTTGCTTTTTCCTTTCCTAATCTTTCTTGCTTCTAGCAGTTGAAGTTGTTATGCAGTAAGCACTCAAAGTTGAATTATTTTGCTTTTAAACCAAAAATATCCCCAGCTACCCTGAAAGTTTAGATGTACTAACTGAATGCATACAATGCGGTAATCTAAAAAAAACTCAGAGACATGGAATATTTCTGGCATGTGGTAATTAGCATAGCAGATTACCATGAAGATATAAAATAGTAAACAAAAATATTAACTTTTTATCATTCTATATTTAAAAGACATTTGAAATGTAAACTAATTTACCATTAAAATGGTTTATTTTACACACAATACCAATACCCTCCATGGTAAAACCATGGAAATTCACAGTGAATGTTATCTCTTGCTGCTAATGTGCAATTTTGCCATTACTATAATTTTTACTAATCTGTGGTATGTGGCAAAAGATTTGTCAAGATAAAAATTTGATTTTTTTTTCCCCCAGGCTCCTTGCCTAATGTAAAGCAAATTTTAGAGTAAAATAAAATAGTAGTTTTGAAACCTAAAGTGAAAGTTTCTACTTATAGAGCTGTCTCTTCTTTCTGTGAGCATGTTTTCACCTTTGATTTACTAGGAAATAAATGAACCCCTTTACTAGAAAATCCCAAATGAATATAAAAAAAATAAAGTACCTTTTCCTATTTCTTTTCCCATATGAAATTTTCATGGCTCATAGGATACAATGATCTTCTTTGAGATGTATTTTGGAGAACTTAGATATAGAGCTATTATTGTTATGGGCAATACAAAAAAAAAAAAAGCTGAATTATTTGCCAGAGTGGGTGGAAAAACTGAGTTTTAAAACCTGATCATAGAATTACACATGTCCTTGGAGAACATCCTGAAGTGTCACATTTTGAATTTTAGAAATAAAATTTTCATACATCAAGTTCCTAATGCATGATCAAGTTTTCTTTTAGTAGGACTCATTGAAGTATCCTTACATGTCTTTGTAAGACTTCACCACTTACTTTTGCTTCAATCACATTCTTATTGTTGATTTTGTTTAAGATTTATTTAGATTTCATGCTAAATGGAATGCTTTTAGAGATAAGTAGTCTAATGCATTCTGTAAAGTGCTAGAAGAGTTTCTTTCAAAAGATTTTCTGTTGCAAATGAAATATTCTCCAGCTTGTTTTGAAGGGTGACCTAAAAACAGAGATGGCATTAGGTGCTCCATTCAATTCAAAGCTTCATCACAGGCTTCAGTGGTAACCAGGTGAGTGTATTTGGGAGCAGTGGAACATAAAACTCATGTTCCTTGCAGTTCAAGCATCACTTCATGTGTAGGACCTGTTACAATGAGCATGTCTTATGTGCTACAAAAGATCCTGAGCAGGACTTAAAGTGATATTTCATATGTTTGATGTTTGAACCTTTCCCTGGATGCATGTATCACCCTGAAACACCATAAATTCAAATCACACCTCAAATGTTAAAAACCTGCCACAGCTTGCCTGTAATTATGCAGTGCCAAGTTTACTAATACTAAAAATGCACATATCTAAGGTGGGCTTTCAGTTTCTGAGTGAGATATTACTGATACGGACACTGGAGAAGAGTAGAACATTCCTATATATCCTTGTCAAGATTTCCAATAGGAAAAGAAGGTCATTCAGACTTTGAAAACCAGAGGTTTATGACAATTGCAGCAAAAATGCTAGGGGAAAAAAAATCTCACACATACCATCAACCATAATTAAAGTGGCTACAATAACTTCAGCAACCTGGTTTGACAAATAACTGTGAAGATCTGTGTGAGCCTGTACTTGTCAGCTACTCGGATGTTCTGCATTTTTGTCTTGGTTGCTAATGATATGGAGTCTAAGAGACTGCATTTGGAAGGCATTTCAGAAATGACTAAGGTGGATGTCTTCTGACAGTTTCCACCAAAGCCTGAATAATTTAACTTTTATGCATATGCCAAGCCAGTGCTGTTACTTTTTGTTCTGAATGTGGAAATGAATCATTTCGCATTGCTTAGGCAATGTAGAAAGGATATCTTGAAAAAGAAAAAGCAGAGACAGCATCCTCAAACTCTGAAGTATCACAACTGTATGAAGAAAGTTAAATAAAATTACCTGAATTAAATTATTGTTTGGCATTCTGAGTATGAATGTGTTTGCTGGCACTTGCAATTAACTCTATCATATACTCCTATTAAGTGATTCAATAACAGCCATGAAGAAATAGCTTCAAAAATATGATGTTGGACCCCAAAATCATTCTCCAACTATGTTAGTAATGTGATTTTTAGAAAATAAATCCTCTTTCTACTAACACTGTTTCTCTTGCATCTCCCCAGCCACCATGGCCCTGAAAACTTTGTAATTATTTTAAACCTCTGTTGCCATAAGGTTTTTTGTGGATTGTTTGTTTGTTTGTTTGTTGCATAAAACACTTGGAAGAAAAATTTATGGAAGAAATAAAATTTGGGCCATTTAAATCACCCTTCTCCAGCTAATGAACATATAGTTCATACATACATTAAATATTGAAGACTATCTAAATAGTAATATCATTATTATTTTTAAAATAAATTATGAAAATTCTCGTGTTCACATGTGATTAATATATGAATTATGTTTGTATGTATTTACATGTATGTACATACAAAATATTTACATAAAGCTTGCATATGCTTTCAGTGCTAATCGTGCTAATATTTTATGTACATATTTAAATATGCATCTGAGCAAATGTTGAGCTTATGTATGCCTCATTAAGCACATCTAAAGGCCTAACCTTCTCAAAAAACTTTTTGGGGTTACAATATTTATCATGAGGCAATAAGAACATGATGAGATGACAATGACGTTGGAAGTTATTTATGTTTACATAAGTATTAATGGAATGGCTCAAGGACCCTGTAAAGGGAACTCCATAAATTGGATGCTGTCAATGTCATCCTTGCAACCTTGCCCATAATTTGCTACTAGTGAGAAAAACATGAGGGAAAGTGCCAAAGTAGCTCTATAACAAATGAGAACTAGATCTTTGTAGTATCACCTATGACACTTTCTGAATGGGAGAAAACAGTAATTTGGGAGGGAGCACTCTAATAAAATCCCAAGTTGATGCAAAAAATTGAAAAACCTCAGTGCAGAGGCAGTATGTGGCCTCAGGTTGTACAAATTACTCTATTTTGCGGGGCAGGGGGGCAGTGTTGGGATGGGGTGAGTCTCAAGCAAAGTACAATCATTACAGGAAAATAGCAATGCTTAGTCAACCTAGCAGTGCCAGATCTAATTTTGTATTCATTTCCCCTGATAAAAAGAAAAAAACCCTTAAACAGCTAAAAATAACTCTTTGCCACTCTATTTTCAGTGCTTCAGCTATTGATTCCTACCTCTGCTAATATCTCCCTTTTGCCCTTGTGGATCCAATGCTGATTATGTGCAAGTCTACTAAGACAAGTGAAGCAGAGAAATTCTTCTTATTCCTCACACACTGTTCCACGAGATCATTAAACTTTCAGTGTCATCCCTTACATGTGGTCCACAAAGAAAACTAAAACCCGTTCTGTGGTTCCATTTTGAATAAGCAATACAAAATAAAGAGGAATAGAAGAACTGCTGATGGTGACCCAAGCTGATGAGAAGACTGTGTTCACAGAGGTCCAAACTGTCAGCTGTCTGAAATATATAAATATAATATATATATAAAAATATAAAAATTTAGAACTGTATGTTTTTATTTTGTTGCTTTTCTCTTAGTGTGAAGTCTCTGTTGATCATGTGAGCTGATTGCCACAAATCTGGAGTGCAGCTGGGAGGAGGACTGGCCATATAATTCCCTTGTCTTTTTACTCTTTCCAATAGCAAAACATCTCAGATGAAACAGGAAAGACACTGGAAACCTCAAATGTCATAGTGTGGTTCAAATTATGCTGTCTGTTCAGGGTGAAAATCCTGCTTCTGCATGGGGTCATAATCAGAAGGGAGCTAATGATCATACATATATTATTAATATGACCATGGCTTTAAGCACTGTTGTTAGTGTGGGAAGCCATATAAATAGGGGTGAATTCACGCTAACAATGTGAAAAGCGCAGCTTCTTAGACATATAAACAAATCAGAAAATACAACTGCCTATCTTTCATAATTACAAACATCAGTATTAGTCTCTGTCATTATGCAACAGACTAGTAGTATTAGACTCAATAGCCTAAATAAGGTGCAACTAAAGCCTGTTGTATACAAAATGCAGCTGCAAATGCAGCTAGCCTAGGATAGACTCCTACTCACATTGCTTTGAAAGTAACAGTCTGTAATGAAAGTTATTGAAAAAAAAAAGCAAAACAACAATAACAACAACAACCAACAAACCTGAAATCAATGCTTTTCAGCTCACTGAGAGATGCTTAAAATGCATGTTTTAGTTCTGGTCTAAAAGATTTAGGGAGTTGCTTTTGATGGGGAAAAATAACCTACAGAGAAAAAGAAATACCTTAATTCTTCAATTTAGACAATTGCCAAGGTTCAGTCATGAGAGTAAGTTCTGTTATTTTGATCTTCACTTCAGTTAGGACAGAAATGCCATTCAGTTTGCATCTGAATTGCTAAATTTTGGGTTGATTTCCAAGTCATCCCTAAATCCAGTCCAAATTGCCTTTTGGATTTTATAACTCTCACTGGACAAGTAATTTAGAAGACTACTATTGATGGGCTTTCAACACTTTTGTATTCAAGGCATCTGACTTGAACATGTCCCAAGACAGGAATGGCATAGGACCTGACATAGAGGGGTTTAAAGGTATAAATTTCTTTTTTGTGAATGAGAGATTATTGTGCTCAGTATTTCTGAGGTTGCATTCAGAGGAAATCTAAGTTTATAGTCTAGATATAAACCCAAAATATGCAATTCCCTTGTTTTCAAAGCAGTCACTGTTGCTCTATAAACTCATTAGCTGTATTACTTATTTTAAACATTATAGGTAGGACATATTTTTTATGCCACCAACTTCTCCATTCTGTAAGGCAAAAGCTTTTGTGCATGCAAAGATTCTGTTTTTAAAAGGGTCAGTATCCTGACTGATGTTTTAAACTTTCAGTAAATGAGACATTTGATAAAGTAAGATTTTTATTCTTTGTTTCTGTACTTGTTGGCAGACTTATAGCACCAGCTTTGCGAGACATCTGCCCCTACCATCAGATAATAAACTGATTTCTCAAGCATGTAGTATTTCACTAAGGAATGCTTGGAACCAGTCTTCTCTTCCTTTTAGATTTTTTTATCATGAGCTTTTTTTGTTCTGTGTTCAGTTTATCGCTTCTGACTGCTTTCATTTGTGATATATATCAATAAATATAACAGGAAAATTATTTTTAATGAACAAATTGTCTTCAATTTTATGATGCCAGTTATATAAAGTGTATGATTTCATGTGCAGAATTATATCTGTAGTCTGACCTGTATGTTTGAGAACTTCATAATTGCAGGTAAAATACTTTTGAAGATCATAGTTATTTTGCATTTTTTTGCTATAGCATGTTCAAGGGAGAGGGTGAATACGTGAATTCTTCGATTAACCAAGGAAAAAAAATCCACATTCCCACAAGACTGACAAGAGCTGAAATTAAGAGGGTTGCATTAAAAAAAAAAAATGCACAAAACTCTGTGTGTGCATATATGCCTTTATGTATGTTTGCATAAATTCCTAATTTTACTCATACTAGTCCTCATCCTATTGTTAATTTTAATTCTGAAATATTACCACAGTGGGGTCTCAGCGTTAATGAATGCTGTTAAATGTCCACTCCTATGTGCAAGAAAAGAAGTCACTCTCTTGGTTTCTTATGACATCCACTAGTAGTATCTCTGCAGTAATATTTTATTAGGTAGCAATATTTCCTATCACTGGTGATACAAAAAATTCTGCATCCTTTATTCCACCTGAACTGGTAATTATATTCTGCTTGTGGAACAAGTTAACGTAGTTCTCTCATTCCTGTTATTTTGCCTTTTACCTGCTGTTCAGTCCTTTGCTGTTTTGAAGACTATAGTCTTCCTCCTTTTTCATGGTGCCAATGATTCATGAATTGCTCTGCACGTGGCTCGCTGATTTGACTGCAGGTTTTGGTTAGCTTGAGTATTACATATATATCCAGTCAACCATAGGACTGAGTATATTTGAAGGACAGATTTCATTATACAGTCCTTTCTTTCCATCCCATCAGCTTATCATTTTATCTGGTTTTTGGAGAACATAATTTTTAGAAAGAATTTAATGATAGGATGAACTATGTGAGACAGATGGCTTCAAATTACAGTTATTAGAAATCCAGCCTAACAATCTGCACTTTAATAATCAGTAATTGAAAAGCTCTTATTTTCAACTTCTCTTAGAAATACCATTTCTCTGATGTGTATGTAACTTGGGAAAGGACTGACAAATTCCATGATTTTTAGCCAATGATTTTCCCTTTTTCTGAGGCACAGAGTTATCTATTTAACCAATGTCTTGCAGCTGCAGAAATCTTTATACAGCGCTATCAAGATGCCTGAAATAGCTGAATTAGAGTAATTCAGACAGTTCCTTAAGAACTGCAGATATTACCCAAAATATGCACGTGTGCACACACGTATCTTTTCTATGAAGTATTTTGTAAAACTACTTAATTTTTATGGCAGACAAGCAGAAGTTTCTGTCTTCGACTGGTGATTAAAATTCACGGAGACAAGTGTAAGGTCAATAGATATAATTTACACCTGCCAATGAACTGGTCTGATCTTGGGTATCTTGGCTGAGTTTGAAAACTGCATGTTTCCTAGAAAGCCTAAGGCCAATGGAGAGGCTTCAGCTTTGTGGAGGTGCTGAAGACCATGGACACTCAGCTTGTCTCTCTGCTTCCACATGGCCGTGTGTCGAGGGTTAAGATTGCGGGGTGACAATAAAACCCTGGCAGATGTATTGTTAACCCCCTCTCCCCCCCCCACCTCCCCCCTTTTGCCCCTCCCTCTCCCCCCTTCCCACTCAGGACAGGCGATTGGGAGGGAAAGAAGGACAGAGAGAAGAGAGTTGGAAAAATTAACAATGTTTTACTAATGCTACTAATAAGAATAGAGAAAATAATACAAAATATACAAAACCAATCTTGAAAGTCTCAGCAACTGCAGAGCTGGCAATCAAAGTCCCGGATTGGACTCTGCAGCCAACCGGAGCTGGATTCAGTCTCTCACTAGGCCTCAGTTTGCAGGGACGACTGGCAAGGTCCTCTCCTAAGGTCGGCCATAAGCAGAAGGGAAAAAGCAAGGGCAAAAAGGAACGAGATCCTCGTGATCTCCCACTTTTATATGAAGTATTCACGTGAATGGAATGTTATACACAGTTGGTCAGTTTCTTGGTCACTGGTTTCTCGTTGCCCCTCTCTCGAGATGTCCATCCATACTTATCAATAAGTTTGCATTCCATTGCTAGGTTTACCAAAACATATGTCTGGTTCTCCAGGAAAATGCAGTTAATATGAAGGCTTTAGCTGACAGGCAAAATTCACTGAAAGAGAAACTTGTTTTTAACAAAACCAGGACACCGTGTCATGTGGGTGACAGAGGTCACCCTGTGGTTGCACCCTGCAAATGCTGCTCTGGGATTGCTATGACTGCAGCTGCTGCTCTCCCTCAGATTCAGTGTCACATTTGTTCTGCTGTCCGCTGGTGGTCTTCCACTTGTTTGTAAGTCTCTGTAGATATACCCGCACTAACACATAATAAGCATATGCAGACACATTGTCAGAGACCGACAAGAATCATACCTCAAACATTGTGGCATAGTAGCAGGAGATGGGACACTCAGGATAAGGGAATGGCAATTTACATAGCAACTACCAGATAAGGAGCCACAGACAAAGCCCAGCCAGATGGGACATGTGGAAGGGCACATAGCTCCATCTTCTGATAGGCCCAGCGTGGCACAAAGGGAAAAGCTGAGACTGCCACAAACTCCTTTATGTAAATCCTTTTGCTGTTAAGCTCTTTATCAATTAGATTTAGGTAACGTAAATCTTTCTGCTGACAAATCATATGCTAATTGGGCTGTGATGCAAAATAAAAGGTTTTGTTTTTCTTGTTTATGGACCTTAATATTGTGTAAAGTGTTTTCCAACCCATGAACCTCAGTCACCTCTCCCCTCTGGGCCGGACGTGACACATATATGCACATACTAATAATTCAGACCTAACTGTAGTATCTCAAGTTTATTGAGATGTACGAATTTCAGGGTGAACAGGCATTTATTTGAATTCTGGTCATGTTTTAAATCATTCTGTGTCCATTCTAACTGCGAAATGTGACCTGAGAAAACCCACATGGCTTCAGCAGCTGTTAGAACACTCTTGTGTGAAAACCATACCTTTCACTTCTCCTTTGGCTCCACATCTCCAACACCTTGGATGTGTACTTTCCGTGAGCATTCTCCTGTCTTCCAGCTTGGCTTCAGTGGCCAGAAGCAGTGGAAGTGAATGGAGTTCAGGTTAACACTGAGTCACTAGCATTCACAGGGACTTTAGAGAGTGTCCATGAGTACCACTTACTGCATTTTTTAGCCATTTGTCTTTCCTCTTCTTAATAAATCTGTGCCCTTCCTCTTTTTTTTTTTTTTTTTCCCCCGAAACATTCTTACAAAGTTAAATACAACTGTTTTTGAAAAGAACAGATGCAATCCATCTTGGGAATATGATCAAGATACCAAGAGAGCTTAAAATTACTGGGGGGCGCATGGGAATGTGTGCTTGGCTGCACCTTCTCTGCAGTTTTCAATACCTGGACGGTGATGGAATAGCACAGGAACTCTCCCCTGGCTACAGTAGGTTGAAAGGAGGAGTGTCATCATGTGCTTTGAAGGCTGGGAACCCCAAAGAGATGCCTGCAACCCAGAATTTAGTGCAGTTGAAGGCAAAAATGCAAAATTCTTTGGTTAGCCTTTATTTTTCATAGCTTTTACAAATCTGCAAAACAAACATTAGTATTCTTAGATACACACCTTCCATGGAGCTCTCTTTGCTCTTTTATGCATGTTTACTTTTAAGATACATTTTCCTAGTTTTCCAAAAGGCATAATTAGTTTCTAAAAAAGGAAACAGAACCCCATTTGTTTATTGAAGGGGCTAGAACAAGCTCCCAGAGTCATTCTTGAATAAGTAAATAAGTAAGCGAAGTACAATTAGGAAGGGAAAATGACTGAAATACTTATCTTCTTGGTTGAGAGACTGATCATTGTAAAACTTTTTATGTTTTCTTGCACAGCTTTGCATGCATATGTTTGTACAGAAGAAAAATAGTATAACTCCCTTACAGCAACATTAATCTGTAATAACAGCAATATATGTCATGATGTTTCCATGACTTGGAAAGTCTGCAAGCAGTGTAAATTTAACTATAAGACTCCACTATTTTTATTTTCTTGAATGAACAAAATGTGTTCAGTCAGATGAATGCGGGTAATGACACCAAGTGAAAGTGAGCTGAAGATCTCCAGGAGCCATTGAGGCAAGTGTTCCCAGAATCCCTAGTGTTCACATGCTGGAGTCCTCTAGAATAACCTGTGACATCTCCCCTTTCTCCTTAGAATGCTTTATGTACTAGGCAAATATTTGTATATATATTCAATGCCATTCACAGTATTTTTTCATTGGAATTCCCATGACCGAATGTGTCAAGATACCTGTCTGCAGAGCAGTCCACTTGTGAACTATTTATGCTAGTTTCCATTTACAAAGAAATAGTCAGTGGTAAGAAGGTGATAGTCAACTGGTCTGCCCTAGACATCTACCTCAAGATGATGTGAATCATACTCCATAAACAGCTATTTCTTTCCACTGACCTTAAAAATGAAGAAAACTAGCTCAGATTAAGATATTTAAACTGCAGGCATTTTAGCAGATACAGAGCTACAACTGGGAGTCATCAAAGTAAATGTAGTATGTTTGCATCTATTCAGATTAATTTGACCCTTCCAGCCTACCGATATCCTGTAGAATGGGAATACAGGAACAATGAGTAGTAGATGGTGGCATGCAGAGGATCTCATGTGTCTCAGACCTTGTTTGTCTGCACCTTATCCCTTTATCGGTTTAATCACAATCTGAATAAGAGATAAACATATATGACTGTGGGTTAAAATCTAATGTGCTTTATACTGAACCAGAGCACAGAAACTTTCGGCCAATCCACTCATATTGTGTTCACATGATGAAGTGCCCAAGAAATTCCCAGAGGGGTACTGATCATGTAATGGAATGAATGCATAGTTTTTTTGTCATGTGGCAAACACACTGCGGGCCAAGTGGCTAGTGAATGTCTATACCAGTGTGTGAAAGAAAAAATAATCCAGGACATTCTGTTTCTTGCTGATCACTAAGGGGGCTTGGTGTCTTGACCACTTCCCTGGGGAGCCTGTTCCAGTGACTGACCACCCTCTCAGTGAATAACCTTTTCTTAATGTCCAGTCTGAACTTCCTCTGATGCAGCTTAATTCCATTTCCTCATGTCCCATCTCTGGTCACCATAGAGAGATCAGCTCTTCCCCCTCTGTTACCCACCTTGAGGAAGGTTTAGACTGTGATGAGGTCCTCTCTCAGCCTTCACTTCTCCAAGCTGAACAGACCAAGTGACTTCAGCCACTCCTTGCAAGTCTTGCCCTTGAGACTTTTTACCATCTTGGTCACCGTCCTCTGGAGATACCCTAATAGTCTGACGTCCTTCTTATATTGAGGTACCAAAAACTGCACCCAGTACCTGAGGTGGGGCTGCACCAGTGCAGAGTGGGACAATCACCTTCCTCAGCTGGTGGGCTATGCTGTCCTTGATGCACCCCAGGGCATGGTTGGCCCTTTTGAGTGTCATCCTTTTCATGCTTCCTCTTCTTTTTTTTTTTTACTTTTATATTTTGTCCTTGTTGATGGTAAATGGTAGACAGAAGAGGGGAGACAAAAATCAAATCTTTTGTGCAATCCTTAAAAATATTTGTTCTTTAGGCTTCTAAATTACCATGTATTTATTTATTTTATTTCACAGTCTCGCAGAATCACAGAAGAGCTGAGATAGGAAGGGACCTCTGAAGATTGTCTAGTCCAACCTCTCTGCTCTAGCAGGGTCACCAAGAGAGCCCAGGACCATTTATAGTCAGATTTTGGTAAACTAAGGATGGAAACTCTGCAAACTCTCTGGACAACCTGTTCTACTGCTTGATCACCCTCAGTGTAAAAATTTTATTCTTATGCTTAATTTAAATTTCTTGTATTTCAATTTATACTCATTGTCTGTTGTCTGCTCATTGCATACCACAGGGAAGACCCTGGCTCTGTCTTCTTTACTGGCCCCATTAGGCACAGGTAAGATGCCCCTGAGCCTTCTCTTCCCCTGGCTGGACAGTCCCAGCTCTCTCAGCCTTTCCTTGTATGACAGACGCTTCAGTCCCTTGATTGTGGCCCACCTTTTGCTGGAAGGTAAAGGACCAGGTTGGGCCATCAGCAGCTCTCCCCACATGCCTGAAATATAAACTCATCAGTGTTAGAAATATGGTGCCAGACAGCTTTGTACATGTCAGCAGCCATTTGGGGTCATCGAGGGAACAACCAAAGCCACACTGGCAGATTTTAGTGTTGTTCAAGTACTAGCTGATTTCAGAAAGGTTACTTGCATAATAACATCTTTAAGTAAAGTGACGTGCTTTAATGATGCCACTTTAGTCACTTTACTTTGTCTCAGAAGCTGCTGTGAAGCTGCAAGGAGGGCAAATACCCCTCCATTATATGCTACTTTTCCTCCTTGATTGAAAGCTTTAAGGCACCATGATAAAAAATAACCTTTCTTCCTCATAAAGTAGAGCTAGTCTCTGCACCGGTTCACAGTCATCTATCCAGGAGCAGGAGAAAAGAGAAGCTGAGCAAGAGTTCAGCACTGTGGTTCCTTCCTTTGATACCAGCCCAAGCTTCCCTCTAAATTAGTGTCATAAGGTTACTGAGCTTCTGCCTCACACCAGGGTTGATGTCAGAGCTGGTTCAGATTAGCACAGTGAGCAAAGAGAGCATGGTCAAATCAGTACATTGGCTAGACCTTAGCTGAAGAGCTGGGACCACAATCTCACTAACCCACAAATCTGATGTCTGGGCTGGCAGGATTTCAGGGTGAGCTACTGTGATCATATTGGACACACAACACTATCAAGACTGAAGTAGAACTCAGTTCTCTATTGGTTTAGGAAATATTTCCTGTTTTCAGTTGGTTTCTAGTGGCTTTCCTTTCCTCTGAATTCCAGCCCACAGTCCCCAAAAAGCTTAACTTGAAATACTTTCTAACGCTACATTGATTTATTCAAGGAATTGACTGTGTGGTCAATCAAGAAACCCTGAAGTGATTAATTAGAATGTGTTTAGTTCGTTGATTTGTTGTTATATGATATGCCAGCTTCTGAAGATAATGAAGGAGACTGGCCCATTAACTCTTTTTGTCAGAAAAAAAATATGGAAAGGAGACTTTGACTTCAAGGGGTTTTTTGTCTATTCAAGCTGAGCAGAAAATGTCCAGATTTTTTGCAGTACTATCAAACTTAATCATTTACACATGAAGTTCTTAATCTTGAAACTTCTTGACATTTTAAACTAGTAATTATATTGGGTTATTTTTTAATATATAATCCTTTGGGATAACCCTGGTTTTAAATTTAGATTTTGAAAATTAATATTAAAAGAAAAATCAATTTTCAAATAAAAGCTGAGATCGTCATATTAACATGTCATTCTAGGTATAAGGAAGATTCCAAAGACATCTTCCCTTGGCAAGAGGACTATGGTTTCTAGGCAGCCTATGCCTGTTTGATATTGTGGTTTGACAAGAAGGCTCAAACATGTAACTCATCTAGCAATGAAATGGCACCAGGCCAAAGTAACTGAACACTGAGACAAGGGCAGGCAGTGGGAAAATTCAGGTCTCCACACAGATAGAAGACAGAAGCTGGAGACATAACACAGAGCTGTAGAATTGCAAGGACAGGAAAGATGCTGAAACAAAACCTGGTGAATCCCAAAAATACATTAATGGCTGTATCCTGTGTCACACACGACTTGCCATTGGCAAATGATTCTGTCAGAGAGGAAAAAAACACTTTTCTTCTGGGCTTCAGACTTTAAGTCCAATAAAAGTCCTTTAGTGTAGAACACATATTATTTCACAGCAACATAACCAGACATATAGCTGTCCAACACTGCTTGCCAACTGCCTTCCTGTGGTATGAAGTACTAGAATAGAAATTGGCAAAAAGATTCATGATTTATGGTACACGCAGATGTGAACAGAAGAAACCACCCAGATGGAAATGCAGTTCCCGTGGTAGAGTCTGGTATCCTGTCAATCTACTGCAGGTACACTTTCTCAATCAAAACATTAGAGTGAAATACAGTTCACAGGATTTTCTATCACACACCAGTCCTCCCCCAGCAGTATCAGACATGCCAGAGGAATGCATGAAAATTTTGGCTACATGCAATTTAAGGAATAGCATCAACAGGAAGTCTGCCCTTAATAGAGTTTACATGCTGAACATTTTCCTTGTCATTTTCTCTCCTTTTCACTATGCCAATGTAAACATGGGTGCCTTTTAGCTGTATAAACATCTATTTCATTTGCAATTTCAGTTATCTGCAGTGTTAGTTGTAACTAAAGCTGGGGAATGCTCTGAGGGTTTAACTTTTAAAAACTTTTTGTCAGTTGTAATTATACTTTTTAAATAAGGCTGGTTGTTTTCCAGTCTTTTAGAGTGTGCCTGTGCTCTCCTTCTCTGAAAATGATTTGCAACAAAATAAAGGAAGTTGTCTAAAATGTGCTCACTAATCCTTATAGTCTGTTATTTATCTTTATGTGCAAACTTTAAAGGGAAAAATCTTTGTATAATTGCCTAAGTCATAGTTCTATAACTTTTTTTTACCCAATCACTGCAACAGACTTATGTATCCACAAACTTCTTCACTGTCCTAATTCTATAGGTGGTTTTAAGTGGAGACATTACTACTCTCTTAAATGCAAATTTTAGATGCAAACTTACAGGTAAAGTCAGGCCACATCCTGAGGTGTGTGATATCTCTCCAACAAAAAATCCTTAGCATGATGTCTGTGTGTTGACACAGAGAATTAGAGACAGTTTTGACAATACATCACTGAAGAGATTAGTGATCCTCAAATATTTTCAGTAATCTTTTCTGGCCTCATTGAGACTAATTTTTGCTTGTTTTTCTCATCACTGTGCATGTCAATGGATGTTTTCATTGTGCTGTCCATAGCGACCCAGAGGTCTTTTCCAGCATGGCAGCAGATAGAATACTGAAACATAGGGGAGAAGACAGTATAATCTGCTGTTGTAAGATGATAACATCAAAAGAAAGGAATGAGTGGTTTGAGTTTTACTAAACACAGAATCAGTTTCCATGCAAAGAACAACATTAATTTATACAACATCTCAAAGTATGCAATATAGTATGGGTGGTTTTAATTTGTAGATACTGTTAATTATTCCTATTCCATTACTAGCAATAGGAACTTTAAAAAAAAAAAAAAATTAGAGGTAATTACTTCATTAGATTTAGAAAATGTGTGCTATAGCCACCTCAATCTTCTTTAAAATGAATGACAAGATGTTTTTCTCATTCATTGTTCCATGTGAATTTAAGAAGTCAGATTCTCCTATTTAAAACAAGGAGAAATAGCTATAGTAGGCATTCCTGAGCCAAAGGAGTACATGGTTTTGGAAGCTGGAAAGCTGTATCAGTGCTGTAGCCACAGAAGCCATGACTGACTTCTATAATTGCTGATTTCAATGAAGCATGGACAGGACGTCCTTTACCTTAAGGATATCCTCCAAGTAAGAAGTTATAGCTTCTTCTTAGGGCTTCCACTTCCCACCTGTACACATGAGAAAAGAAAAAGGGACAATTGCTTGTAGATATTCTTCTGCTTTGAATTTTAAGGAGGCAAAAGATTTTTAATTCAGTGTCTGGCTTGTTAACCTGATTGCAAAGATAGGATTTTTCAGGACAAAAGAACAGGAAAATGGCAAGGAAAGAACCAATGTCTATTGAAACCCATTGTAAAACTGTTAGCCAACTTTTGTGTAAATATAGTTGTGTTTGCAGACAATTGCACATGTATTTGTTAGTGCAGTTTTTAGTAGGATTTAGATGTACAGTCCCACATGATGTGTCAGGCTTCTTAAGTGTCTTCTTTCATGATCTTCATAACCATCTTGCAATGGCTGTGTGGCAAAGAGTACATCTGCCATCAGATAAAATGATTAGGAGGCTTTGCCTGAGAAGTCTTGGAGGGACCTGTTTGAGCAGGATAACTTTTCTGTCACCTGTGGTCCCACACATCAAGCAAGGCCAGCTGAAGTACTGTAGGTCAGGCTGACTCCTGTAGCACCAGCAGAATTTTCTGAGCTGTTGTTGTCTGGGTCACTAGGAAGGCATCATAGGAAGGCATCACAGGTCTAAAGACACCATGAGACCGGGAGGTGGTCCTGGGCCCTGTGCAGAAGGAAAAGGGCCAGGGAAGGGTGTGAGAGATTGTATGTCATTTTTTAGGAGTGGAGATGACATGAAAAGGGAGATTCCACATCACTTCTTGGATTGGTAGAAAACCCCTGGGGTGGGGTTCGAAAGGGTGCCAGTGTCAGGCTCACGGAGAGATGTTCTAAGAACCCTTTCCTAAGTCTGTACAAAACCCCAGCAATTATACACTCAGAATGCTGGACTGAAAATATGCTTTAAAAATATGCAGGTGTTTTCACAAATTAAGCTTAGCTAGCTATAGGCCTCACTAAATGTTTCCCTTTCAGTTAACCAGTCGCAGTCCTCCCACGTATTCTCTCATTCAGTTCAGATTGCTTCTGGCTGTTTTCACTCTGTCTTGCATGCTAGCAGCAAGGAGTCAAA
This sequence comes from Streptopelia decaocto, assembly GCF_964273445.1. Lineage (NCBI taxonomy): Eukaryota > Metazoa > Chordata > Aves > Columbiformes > Columbidae > Streptopelia > Streptopelia decaocto. Next base: position 89,843,732 of record NC_138663.1, read on the forward strand.
CATGCTTATTTGCATATTTTCCTCCTCTTTCATTCTGCTTTCTGTGGGCTCTTAATGCATGCTGACTGACTTTTTTCTCACACTTTCTCTTGTCTGCCTTATACCTTGAGTGATGAAAGGGTGAGAGATGAAGGAAAGTTGTCAGAACATCAGTAAATTGGGATCTGTAATAGTGAGGTGGTTAAATATTCAACATAAGCAGTTGCTACGGCACCTGAAAAGCCTGAGAAACAGTAGCAAAAGTCAGCTGTTTCATCATTCCTTGAGATTGCTACCAGAAGTGTGCAAAATATTAAAAAACCTCTGATTTAGTCAGAGTGCAGGGCATTTCTAGTTGCCTGTTAACACACAGGTTCATATGTCCTTCTGCTTTCCTGGCAGGATATAGCCTTAACTAGGCTCTCAGCAGAATCCTAAGCACATTTTCTGTTTGTGTTTGTGGCCCAAACTTTCACCTGTTGCTGCAGCAGAAGGGAACAAAGACATGGCTCAACAACATAGAGAGAGAAGAGGGTGAGAAATGGGACTGGGAGAGGTAAGAGAACAGGGTGAGGATGGGCACACTGTTAGCTCCTCCTCCTCATCCACCAGCAGTTACTGAACCAAGGAGAGACTTGGCACTATTGAGCAATTCACCTCCAACACCAGGGAGGAGTCCTGGGAAAGACTGATCATCTGGGGTTGCTTCCTATTGCTGCACTCTCTTGACAAAGCCGTGATCAAGTCTTCATCTTTCTTGAAGCAAAATACATCCATGTTTCTTGTTATATCCACAAGAGATATAAAATACCATCTCCTTAAGATTTTTTTATACACTTGAGGAGTTATTAATGTCTATTTTCTGCTACTTCATCTTCCCTAGCATTTTTTCCTTTAATCTGTATCTAGCCTTCCTTTAACTTTTTTGTGTAGTTCTTGGTTTTCAAGACTTTAATCTTTCTTACTCAACTGTAGACTCTCTCCAGTCAGTCCACACCTTTCCTGAAGTGTAATGTCAAAAAATGGATGAAGTCTTCCAGTTGGTATCTTGCCAGTGAACAGCAGAGGAGTTATTTGGCATGTCTGATTTATATTCCAACAATCACTGGCTGAAGTAATTTCATCTAACTTTATGCTGTAACTGTCCACACCTGACCTGAGTGTCCTTAAATTCCTTTAAAGTGAATGTCTTGATTTTAGGGTGTGACTCATGTGAGTATTTTAGGCATGGCCTTCAAATGACTTAAACTGTACCTCAGAAGTGCCTAATGCTAAAGCTAAAATGTAGGCACTCATCTACAATGTGCATGACTGCTTTTGGCCAGATAAATGCTGTCCTTCATCTACCACCTATTTTGAACTTCTGGGTGCTGGAGAACATAGGACTGGAAACAATTACTTGGATCACTGAACCCTGTCCCCTGCAGTCATGGACAACTACACTATATATACCTAAAGCAGAAGCAACTTCACACACTGGTATGCTGCAAGTCACAGAACTCTTCAAAATATTTACTTGACCTGTAGTAAAAGACCCAAGTCACAACTGTCATGTGCCTCATGAGAAGAGGAAGGGTAAAGCACTCTGTGTTACTGGGAAAGAAAATTAATAAAGCCATTTTGAATATCCCTAAGAAACAGACCAGGCCATCCACTATATAGCAAGGTCAATGTTTGCTACCAGACTGACAAGTTGAAATTCCCTGCCAACATCAAATTCAGCAGTTGTTTTAAACTTGCATGCATGAACACAGCACAAATGCGTCAGGGTAAGGTTATCCCTGCTCCCTGAGACTACAAACTGTACATCAGCAGGTTAAAAAATATCCTTCCTCAAACTGAATGAATTACAGGTTAATACTAAATACAAAATTCTAACAGAGAAGCAAAGTATTAGCATTTTTGGGTGAAAATACAACATTTAATATACTCTCAAAGAAAAATATTATCTGCTCCCTGGAACTACCGTGACCAGTTTAATTTCCCACATCAGTACACATCATGAAGTCAAACCTTCCCACTCTTTCTTTTGATCTACACCTAACAGAACTTCAGATTTGTTTTTCTGCTTGTATATTTTCAGTATATTGCTTGCTTTAGTCCTTTGTTTTAATGGATATTCACATAGTTGCAATTACTGGTCTCACTTAATTTGGTTTCTGCATTTGATCAAAACCATGCACCCCCAGTTCTGCAGTGATAGGAGAAGGTGAAAGCCAAAATGGTAGACCCTGCGCAAAAGTGGTGAGGAGGTGCAACATTTAGGTAAAACAGCACCCATAGGAAAAGTTGGATGGATTCTCATTCTTTTGGACCCTAGAGCTAACAAAGCCCTATTGTGGGTGAAGTTTCAGGTTGAGTGAAAAATTTAAAATTTCAAACCATCACTTTGCTTACAGGCAAAGAGGGAACCAAACTTAGAGGTGTGAAAAACAAATATTGACAGCAGAAATGTGGTTTTCCCACCTTTAAGTGGAAATGAGATCACTTAAGTTAGGATGATATGTGCCAAGGTTCAAAAGTTTGTGCATGTTACTCATAAGAATGATGAGAGGCTCAGCTGAACCTGCAAAGATTTAGCAAGTCTGCCTCAACATTGTTTCTTAAACAGCATGGAGTGTGGTTTCCATCCACAATGAGGGACTCACAGACAGCATCTCTCCTTCCTCTAACATGTCCATAATTGTGATGGCCAAAAAATATAAATTTACATCAGATTTACCTCATCTTTCTTTTTATTATAGTTATTAGAAAACAGAAATTATAAATTGGCCAAAAAAAATGTCTAAGTCATAAATTCTGAATGGATCATCATCATCATGAAGCATTTCTCAAATTGCTACACAATTGAAGTCAATTTCACATTGTTGCTACAATGAATACCTGAGAAAAGCTGAAAATTACATGCTCTAAGTCCTTACACCATGTGCCAGGCTTCCAACCTAATTTGGCTCAAGCACATTTTTCACTAATACTTACGTTTGGTTTTTTGAAGAGAAAATCTGTCTTGGCTTTCTATATGAGCAAATTCTTTTATGCCTTTCTAATTGATTTCTGTCATTACAAGGCATTAAAATCTCCATGCTAGAAAGTATATCGGAGACATTTAAAACAGTGACATGTTTCCACTTCAAATATAGAAATGAAAGCATGAAAAAAAAAATATTGTGTGTGGGGGGGGAGAGCACCAGAGCAAAAAACCACAATCTTTGAGAGATGAGGCATATGAAACTGGCTAGCTGCCCAGCTTCTTGATGTTCTTTGTCAGGTTCTTGCTGAGACTTACTTGAATTTCAAATTGTTTTCTAAGCTGGTGAATAGCAGGTGCTTCGTAACCAGCTCATAATGAGAACAGAGGTCCAACTCCATGGAGTAATTTCTCCCTGCTTTTGGCTGTCTTTTGTACTTGTGAAGAAAAAGCAGTGGACCTGGAAATTGGAAATTTTAAATGAAAACATACATATACAAGGCAATTTTGTAGCCCTCTGAACAAAGACAGCTATAAAAGAAAGCAAGATGTTTTTGATTTTGTATGCTGTGGGACATATTGTGATATATTTGGGGGTATGTATTTTCGATCTGAAACTAGGCTATATGTAAAACATGTTAAAATCAATCCTTCCCCACTATTTCTACTTACCTTCACAGGTTCTTGTTACATGCACTACATTAGCACAGTAAATGCTAATGCTAAAGGCAGAAGGCTGAGAGACAACACTCTAGGTTCTTTCTTCTTGTCCGATCTTTCTTCATAAGAACAAATTAAAGGGTCTTCGCTATATGATACTTTTTTTTCTTTCCCTTCCCAAACCATGTCTTAGATTCATGGTTTTAGCACATGTTTAAAGGCTTTGTGAAATTATGTCTTTACCTGTACTTGCAGCTCTGAAAGGTGAGCAATGCAGAAAACGTGCAGTCTACTGCGAAGTTGCCACAAATTTCCCAAAAGTGAGAATGTTAACACTGAAACAAGGTCAAGTGACACTGAGTACTGTAGCTGGCAGAGGGATAGAAAGGTTCAATACAACATAAAGGCTACACTTAAGCTGTAAAACCTGCAACTGTTTTCAGCTCCAGAACTGAAATCAGTGTCCTGACTATAGAAGACCTGCTACTTTTCCTCCACCGTCATTTCCATGCAAAGAAAATCCAGTTGGAAGCAACCAAAGCTGTCTGGGTCCCCCCATCTGGGAGGTCAGAGGACCACGCGATCAGTTTAGCAGAGCCATGATTTTCTTATCCATTGCTAACCAAATATAAGAGAAAAAATTAATAACAGTAGCCACCTAAGTAAAACCTTTGGTAATTTATGTTCTGCAAGTAGAAAACAGAGGCAATATTTTGCTATCTTAAATAAAGTTATCTTATAAAAATAAATTTTCCTTTAGAAAAAACATATTTAAGTAAACTCATAATGAATGTAACAATAGCAACAAAGCTTATCAAATGAACTGTCAGTTACAAAAAGCTGCAGACTGACTCTCATCTACTGCAATTCAGTGTCATTCCATTGATTCAGGGAGGCTGTGTTGATTTACTGCAGTCAAGGATGTCACCCCACATGAACAAATTCCATTTTAAACGAGTTGTCATAGAGATTGCAGTATCTTTTTTTTTTTTTTTTTTTTCAGGGGTTGAACTGATTGCACAGCCTATTGAGCAGGGGATTTATGTATTTTCATTACCGAGGAGATATCTGCAATACTTTATCGATGCTTTTGTGTTGGATGATCCATAATTATCAGCAGCTAAATACAACTGAAAAACTACTATGAAAAAGTCAATGAAAATGTTGATGGAAAAGTAGTTCTGTATTTTGCTCAACTCAAAATGTGACATAAAAGCCACTCCCTTCTGGCAGGTGAGGAGATAAGCTGTTTTGGTGGCTCTTATAATGAGTTTAAAGCCATGGAAAAATTTGATATTATATTGTTCTCCCAGGTGCAGAAGTGTCATTAGCACAGGAAGGAATCGCTTCTCACTGGTTATGTGGCAAAATGTTTTGTTACCTGTGGAAGAGCTTTTATTTGGAAATTAATTTGGAAGAGCTTAATTTGGAAATTCTGGCACTTTGCGTGCTGTTTGTGCTCCCTTCTCCAAAGAGAGCACTGGTACTGAAGTGGGATAAGCAGGCACTCCTTCTTGGGGAATAGGGTATTGAAAACATAAGTGTTTTGACAGTGACTTTCAGTTTTACAGTCTAGTCTGTCTTTGTCTTCTTCAGAGTAAAAAGCAAACCAGCTTCCCAAATCTCAAGAACTTTCTTCACCATCACAGAGCAAGATCTCTTTACTTGGGCTTTTGAGCAAAGGGACCATGATGAACCCCATGTATTAGAAAAAAGTGCACTACCTACACTGACCACTCAGTTTCCTTGTTGCTTGTTGGCCAGTTATTTGCACATGTCATGGGAGAACATGTTTTGAAAAGGGAACTGGATGAACAGGGGAAGAGTGGCCTTGTGAATGATTTCTAGAAGATCATTCCCTGGCTACAGGCCATTGGGAAAAAAATAAGAAAGGACAGTTGCCTGTCAGCCAGAGTGACTGTATCTTTTCTTAAGCTTCTGGATACATCAATTTTGTAAGCATGTCAGCTGTCTGTAACTGTGTCATCTAGCTGTCCATCACCAGCAACTGACTTCCTCCTAGGTTCACTGTCCCTTAGATCACTCTTCATCAGTGAACCATTCTTTCATATTAAAACTCAGCAAGGGAAACATTGCCTACATTCCACTATCTGAGAAAACATAGGTAATTTAAACTGTTTCCTGTAAGGGAAATTATTTGAGAAGATGTGTTTTGCATCTTGGTAGGTTTATTTTGTTTGTTTGCTTGTTTTTTCTGGGTATGAGACAATGCAGATTCAGTAAGTACATCTAACCATGTGTAATGAGAATGATTCCAGTGCTTTAGGTTCGTTAGTCTCACAGTGTGAACTTTAATAAAAATGAATTTTAATAGATTAGATGCAATTACAGCAACTGAAGTTAAAATTGTGTACACATGTATGTTTATAAAAAAGAGGGTTCTTTTAAAAGTATGTTTGGATAAATGACAGAAAATAACGTGCATGACTGGAGTACATGTCAGTGGCCGTAATTCTTAATTTACATAAAAGGAAGTTTTAATCACTGAGCCCAGTGGTCACTTCATTCTCTAATTAGACCGAATTATTGATAATCCACCTTTACAAGCCACGATCCAAGCAAGGTTTATACTTTATGTGTGGGCATGAAGGTAACACAAACATCTCAGAAGTGAATAATTGATCATTTTCAATGTATGCAACATGGTGCACAACTTGCTGAATTGGTGCCAAAAGTGTTGTACAATTGAGGTCATCTGCCTTCTTTACATCTTATGGCCAATAGTGATGTAATGGTCTCAAAGGCACTAGGTACCATGGCTTGGGCTGTGCAGCTGTGCCACACTGCATGTTTAATGGAAAGGCAAAAAGGATCTACACACACCACTCCACAGAGAAACCAGATTAAATTACCCTGTCAGCTTTGCATAATGAAAATTCCATTTACCCACAGGTCTTTTCAGTCACACCTACTCCTTGCCTAAAATACTTCTTTCACTTTTTTTTTCCCCCTGCTTTTCCCCACGTGATTTCCTTACTGTAATGGAAAAAACACGTCAGACTTGAAACACCCTGCAGAATGTAAGGTCCCTCAGCCAGGCCCAGAGTCTCCCATCCTTTGCTAGGTTTTATTTGCAGTGAAGTGCAACACTTTGTAATGCCTGCAAAACACAACATGTGACATTGTGGGATCAAATGTGATCATGAATCCTTATTACCAATAGGACATTTCAGATCTACTGGCTAGTATTGCTTAGGGAGCTTCTCTAAACCCGCATGCAGTTTGTTCTCAGCTTCATTGCCATCTTGTTTGCTCCATTTTCCTCTCTACCACCTAATTGCATTAGTGTGAAATTATAAAAGATATTTCATTATCAAGCTAAGATTTTTTTAAGTAGAGTTTGGTTATCTACTTTTTGTATCTCCTTTTAGTTACTGATGTGGCAAGTACAATAAAAAAATGTTGCAATACTGCACACCCAAATTTCCCATATATTCTACATATGACCGTCATTTTGGCTTGCAAGATGCTCTTTTGCAGACCCTTTGTCTCTCTCTGCTGCTTAAAGCCACTATCTTAAAAAGATTTTAAACTTCTGCTAACACAGAAAAGAATGCCTAATTGGTGCCTTCTGTGAGAAATTGATAGTGCTGCTGATTGAAGCACTGACTGCAAGCAAAAGCGGAACAGTTTTCTTCTGGTTGTTCCTAAAAAGCAAGTAAACAACAACCATAAATAGTGAAAAGATGATCAACTCAGAGGAACTGATCACTTAAAATATAAAATCTTGGAGAAAGCTTTTGCTTGAAAAAATGTAAACGTTTCACTTCAAAATGTCACCAAACACAGTTTATTGAGTAACCTTCACTAGAATAGAAAGGTAAGTGGGGAACCATATCTCTATCAAGGAGAAGATTTGTGCATATTTGGTACAAGTACTACACAAACTGTTTTCAGTTCACATTTACCTTGATGCAAATCAGGTCTCAGAACATGAAACATTGAGAATTCTAGAGTTTAGAGAATTTAAAAACATCTAATTGCAAACATATACCATCATGACATTTCGGTTTGAAGAGGGTATAAATGTCTAAGAACCAAAACATAGGTTTGCTTTTTAAAAAGGTCGCTTCCCAGGATAAAGTCACTTCTTTCACTAGGCAGAACAAACTAGACCAATAAAATTAAAGTACCACATGCTTTAAGTTACACATGTTTGAGACATAAAAGACAAAGCAGTATTAGACTTTGTGAATGACCTGGAATACAAGATAAAAGCAATAAACAGCGCAGTTACTCAACACTTTATATCACCAGTAATCATTTTAAAAATCACTCCACTTCTCTGCACAGCTTTTCAAGTAGCAGTATTTGCTTCTTCCCGTAATTCAAATTCTTCTGGGAGATGTTGCCTTTATAGAAGGCAGTGATTAGCAACACTGTTAAAGCAGGCCTGAGGTTCTGGAGGAGGGAGTAGCTAAGAAAAATGAGATTGTGTGAAATGGGAATTATGCACACAACCAACCAGGGGCTAAAACAAGTGTTTGTTAAATGTGGACAAACATACAATATGTCTTTGCTTTTTGTTCTGAATCTTGTCCATATGTAAGCTGAAAAACCAGAATATTATCATGTAAACATCCATCAATCTGCAGAAAATCTTCTGCATCCTCTAAATTTTTCAAGCCTGTGTTTATAGATGGAAATAGATGGTAGTCATCAAAATGTGGCTGTTTTAAAGAGAAGGGAATTTTCACCAGTTTACAGACTGAAGGTAAACTGTGATGATTTGCTTCAACTTGTTATTCCAAAGTGGGTGTCTCAGTTGTGGCAGATCATTTCATTGGGTAGTGCCCTGCACATGATACAGCCCTGTCCTGCTATACTGCAGATTAATTTGCCTGCTGAAAGCTCCCAATTAGCAGGTTTGGGAGCCTTGACACTTCTCTTTGCTTAAAAAAACTCAGTTCAGAGCACTCAGCCAGCAGAGGAGTGAGACCAGTGCCTTGCACACAGTATGTGAGAGCAAAGGTAGGAGCAAAATAGACCCTTACCCCAGAACAAGAACTTTCCAGATTTCTGTTCTTCTTTAGTGAAACTGCTCTCTGTTCTTTTTCCATCTTCATCGTTTTGCCTAAAGCCTCTCTCGTCTCAAGACAGAGTTTTTCATTAGCTTCCAAAAGCTGCTTGCCTTCTAATTCACTAGTGTTGGCCAGCAAGCAGGTAGACCTAACTGAGAGAGGGAAGAACCTCCTTAGTTATAGTCACAGCAGGCAGCTTGTACAGCCATCCATGCAGGGCTATAAATGGCAAAGCTGTGGGATAACTGAGCATTATTTCAGATCATACCCATAAATCATCTAACTCCTTCTGCTGGCTTTTCATCAGGTGAAGGAAAAACACTTTCAGAAGCTTTGTTTGCATCATGTTTGTACAAGGCTTTACTATGAGGCTATAATTCGTACTAGTACAAAGGTGATGGAGCTCTGAACTGCCAGCAGGTGGTTGGATGGGTTTGGCTTGGTAAACAAAAGATTGCACATAAACCTGTTGAGCCCATATGCTGAGCAAGACAAGATCCACATGACAATCTAGAGCCTTTGGTTCCTAATATACTATTTGAAAGTGTACACTTTATTTCTTCTTTTTAGCATTTAGGTCATTGTTATCTCAACCAAACTTTGCTTTGGATTTTTTGGTTTGTTTCCCTCCCACCTTCTTTCACCTCCTGGCATTTTTGAAAGCTCAGTGATTTTGCAATTTATTTTCTAGTGAGAAAGCACAGATTCATAAATACAGGCCAGAAATGGACCAGATGGAAATAATATGATAGCTATTCATATGTTTTTACTGAGAGAAACCTTTAGGAGAAGAGATACAGAAAGAAAGACAATAAGTGGAAGGCACCCATGCCTCTCTTGGAAGGCCATACAGGAAAGACGTTTTATAGAATAAGCCCACGAGACTCTCCAGCAAGACTAAAGGGAAAAACAGCTGCAGTCAAACATGAGTGAAGTAATAACTTCCCAGTGTCCTCTGGCAACTGCAAGCCCATTCAGAGATCACTTTAAAGTATTACCTTCTCAGTGTACAGAAAATGACAGTAATATGTTCTGCTGTGCTTGTTGCTGGTTACTATAATGGTGACTCCACTTCAAGGCAGATTTTTAAAAGCTTACCAAGCTAGCCGTATCCATTCCCCTCAGTTTCCTCACCTTTTCCTCACCTTCAGGTAATTCTTTTTCTCCAAATCTTTGCTCAACTTATTTCAATTTTCCTCAGTTCAGACATATGGCAAGCTAGAGCTCTTCCATACAGCTAACGTGAAGTCGCTCAGATCCTCTGATGGATTTGGGACTGCTGTTGGCACCTCAGGAATGCTACCTTTTTCTACCTTTTTTTTTTTTAATTTTTTTTACTATGAGAAAAGCGTTACAAATATGCTTAAATTGTATTTTGGTAAATCATTATTTAATAGTAGATTTACTTTAATGAATGACCAGTGTTTGAGGAAGAAATGTGTGCTCTGCATGTGTGTGCATACAACACTAAGAGGTACTAATTTGTCAAGGGCTAAAACATATAAAGAAGAGTACTGAGATCTTCTGGATCGGCTGGAGCAGCTAGCTATGGAGCATCTTGGCCTTGTATCTAGTTTGGCTGCAGTAGTCATCTACTGTGTAGGAGCAGACACAATAAAATCCCTGTGCCTACTATAGTCAATGTATAATGAGCAGAAGACAAGCAGAAGTTACTTTATGTTAACTTTTGGTAAAACCACTCTTCTTTCCATTTGGTGATTTGCACTTTAATATTTACCATCTACTCATGTTTCCTTAGTTGCAGAAACAATATGATCTCATTATGGGACCCTTCTACCTTTTTTCAGGACTAGTGAGTCACATTATTTCCAGATGTGTCTCCGTTCATTGGTGGGCTTGCATCAAGGACAAATTTCACCAGCAGCATTTTAGGAAAACTGGAAGCATCTATCTTATTAGATACAGAAATCCCAGCTCTGCACAGAAAGAAGAAAAACAATTGAAAGATATAGGTTTTCCATCCTTTTCAGGCTTAAGCGACAAAATAGAGTGCCATTCCCTACATTCATTTAGCTAGGATGTCTTGTTTGGTTTCTCCTAGGGACTGAATGAAGAGTAAATGTAGACCTTTTCTTCTGAATGACTGACAGAATATGAGGTTAGCCAAGTCTGTTTAGAGACAGTCATAACCCCAGCATAAGGGAACTTTGAAAATATACTGACTTTGTAGTGGTACGTACAACCCTTTCCCTTGAGGACCATTCTATTACAGTCATTAGTGACAGAATAAAGAACTATCAAAATAGCAAGGTTCAAAATAAAACTCTGGAAATTCTTCTAAAGCATGAAAATATTGTAATTCAAAATTCTAGTTTGAGGAGAGTACAATATGCACACAGTGAGATGTCTGGAGGGGAAAAAAAAAAAAAAAAAGCAAACCCTAGTACTAAAACCACCTACTATGCATCAGGTTAATTGCAATCTAATAAACACAGTGAACTCATTTGCAATGGCATATATAAACCCAAATGTTAACCAGGAAAGATATGGGAGGAGGGAAGTGGCAATGCATGAGGATAACTATGAATTACATGATCCCTCACAGTGGTGAAGGTGACAGACAGGGAATGGTTAAAACCTTGAAGGAGCAAGGAGAACAGTGAGGCACGCTTGATATTTGCTATCCCAGTATCTCTGTTAGGGACAGCTGTGGCAGTCTCAGAGACAAGAAAGTGAAGAGAAGAAAAAAGTGGTGGGTAGAAGGATCTTACCCAAATGGATTAATTCATTCCAGGCCAACTTTTTGCTTGGAAGCAAAGGGAAGAGGAGAAGCACTTAGAGTGGATCCAGCAAGTCAGAAGCACATAAAATGGAATGAAGCATTTCCAAACTGAATATTTAATTAGTTTTAAAGGGATACAAACCCTGTGCTTATAATTTTCACTGACCTATGCGCCCCTTGCTATGAATAGAAAGAAGCATCTCAGTGTGGAAGTTCTTTTTCCTCATCTATTTCGCTCTGAGACAAAAACCTTTGTACCAATGACTCTACCCCAACTGCTGAACCACCATTTCAGACTCAATAGCAGAGATTTGTTTCCCAAATTCCTTGTCAGCCTCTAGAGTATTATGGATCAATGTACCATATTTGCAGTTTCTGTATGTAGAAATATATACATTCAGGAACTCCAAATAATTTTTCTTTGGCTTGCTCCTTTAGATTGGTACTGTGTTGGTCTACTGTGTTATTTTATTCCTCAAAGACTAGTCAATTCCTGAAGAGATCTGCATTATATATCCTTACATTTACTAATATATACTAAACCAAATTTGTGTTTTGTTAAATATTGAATCTTAAGTGATATCCATGAGAACTTATACAGGGCTTTTTCTTTTACTTTTTTTGAGTAATTGATTTAGCTGGAGTAGAAAACCAGAACACATATGATAATTTTGAGTATCTAGTAATACTAGAGGACATATTGGTAAATATACCATTGTAATGACTGTCTGATGGAAATCTGTCACAATCTCTGGATGAAACTCACATGATTTGATTCAAACAGAAGGGCAAAAAATAATGTTATAAATGGATTTAAAAGCCCAGCAAACAGATATTTGTCTTATTAGCTGCAGGGAATTTTTACTGAATATTGAGAATTTACGTTCTCGGAGCAGGGCTTAAATCACAATGCAGCCCTGTCAGTGAATAAATATAACACAGCTTGCTTCTGCAGCTTGCCTTCTCTCTCCAGGAAGATGGAGGAATATGTTAGAAAAAGATAAGTGAAGCTTCTTTAAATGATTTGAAATCATTTGAAACACTAAAAAGACGCAGCTTTTAAATACCTGAAAAAATGAGAAGGTGGATAAGTACTTATTATTTATTCATGTGTCATCTTTTCCCTTATTCTATTCTTCATTACTATGGAAAACAAAGGAGATCCATCTCTATATAAAGCCTAGTTCGTACTACCAGGAGGTAGAGAAGAAAAACAGGGAAGGGACTGATAATCCTCAAATTCCATTTTTGTATTAGGATTATTAATGAATGAACTTTTTCTCCAGTGAAGCATATCTTCCAAGGATCTTGAAAGCTTTTGTAGTTTTTGATCTGTCTTGTGTTCTCTCAAGTAAAAATAAATAACGCAAAGTAATTCATACAGCACAAAGTGTAGTGAACTTCAGAAGTACTGTTGTTAAAGAAAAGATAGGAGCGTGGTGTTACAGGTTTGTAGAAAAATGTCTTTAGAAATAAGCACTGTCTCAGGCAGTACTTGTTTTCTATTATATATTAGATTAATCTGGCAATCAGCAGATACAATCACTGAGCCTGCTCAAAATAGATAATATATACATTTAAATATATGAATAAAAGCACTTGGCATCGAATTCATCTCTTCTGCTTGATCTGTTTACTATGGAAGTAAATTAATCTGAATATCTGAAATACTCCATTGTCTGGTGTCTTGTAAAGTCATTTATGATTTTATAAAATGGCAACTAAGACTGAGGTATTGACTCCAAATTTTGTAGCATTTCATTTTACACAGGTTCTCAGACTTTCTCAAAGCAAAGAATACAAAAGGATTTAGTCCATAGGTTTTCAGTCTATGCACTTATTAAATAGAATGCACTCAATAATAAATAATCAGGTATAAGTTAGCAAACAAATTTATGTCTCCATTTTCAACTGTGCTGTCAAAATCTATCCTGCTGTATTACACCTACATGAAAATCTGAACTAAGTTACATCAGTGATTGCAGTACAAGTTTAACAGATGCATATGCACGTACACATGAAGGCTGTCCTATATCCTTAGAATATCATAATCCTGTGCTATTCAACAAGTCTGCCTGCTGACATAGGTTATTTTTCTGAAATAGTAAGCAGCCAGACTGGTTGTGGTGCTGGGAATCTAGGCATATGTCAGTTTTACAGAACTGTGTTAGCAAAGGAAATCTCTGAGCACACTATTCATATGCTTCTATGTAATCATTATCTTAATTCTATCAAAATAGCAAGTAGTTCTTCTATAAACTTGTGACAGAGGAGGAGATCTTATTTAGCAATCAGGACCTGTCATATCTGTCAAGATATCAGAACCTTATGCGAGATAATGTATCTAAAAGTATTCTGGTGGATCAATTTTTCAGTTAATTCCACATAGCAGTTGCCCTTCCTAAACTGCTTTCAAATGACTGGATTGTTTAAGTTCATTTTTAGTAACTACTGCCTTGCTAAATAGCACTTTTTAATTGACATGCATGAACCAAACTCCATGTTACTCTTATCTGGAATGGCTTCACGTGGATTCAGTCATGGCATGATCTTCAAAGGTTTCCAGGAAAAGAAACTGCTTGACTTCTGTATGGAAATCTGATATCTAGAGTATGAGGTGAATGAACTGTAAAGAGAATGGCACAAATAACATTAATGTTATTTAAGTATGGTTATACACACAATGATGCTAATGCATAATTTCTACTTCTCCACTAGCCCATTAACTTGGACATGACTTTGTTTTTGAAGTGGTAGTCTTCAAAATCTTAGAAATATGCAGAGAAGCTGGCCAGTTAATACCTTACTTTCCTGTTACACAGTTATTAAAAACATTGAAACCAATCCCTATTAACTTCACCGCATCTCTTCTGTAAAACAATGTACATTGGAAGAGTATGCAATGAAGAGACCAGTTTTAGGCACCCTAAAGTGGTTTGGTCTTGTTCACAGTTTTTATTCCAGTAGGTAACTTGTATAATTTGATTACAATATGGGCTTCTTGACAGGCTCTGAACATAACAGTGGTAATATAACTCCAATGGGTATTGATCATTACTGACACCATCCATTTACTTCAGTGCTAACATTTCCAGTCTGTCCTGGTTAAACATAACTGGTGAAAAGGCATTCAAGCATCTCTGTTGAATGAAATAAATTTTGACCAGATACCGTTTTTTTTCTTTTTGCTTCCTTTCTCATACTTTGTGCAAATGTGCAAGGGTCCCATGCTCCTGAAGGTAAAACAATTTTGTGATAAAATGAAATGAAATAATTTCACAAAATAATATCATGAAAAAAATTTCGTGATAAAAATGAAATTTTTGGCACAGAAACTGTATGTTTGACTTCCTGTAATCAAAGGTGTCATGTTTGCTGGAATAAAAATATCTCTTGTAATGTCTCACTTTGTGGAGAGTTTTATTTTCTTCATGAGAAATAAGACATGAAATTTCCTGGGAAACAAAATTTGAATAAAAAAATATGATCTGTATTTCTGCAGTGTGTTAATTATTAGCTGATCAAAGTACACGAGTAGCTTATTTAAAAAAGAAAAAGAAAGAGTACAAGGAATTAGCCAATTATGTTATGTGATAATACTCAAACTAACGTTGTGTGTTACTGACTATTCTATGATACATGAGCGATAATTACCTGAACTGCTTTGAATCATTTAGCAGCTCTTTATAATTTATGGCTCAAGCTTTACGAAACTTCCAAAATCAGAAAAAAACAAACTGAAACTGCAAGCACAGTAGAGTTTTCCAATGGTTCCTTTCTTACATTTCTTTCATTAATAATGGAAAAATGCATGTAAGCATGTAGTAATGTGTTTGCCAAAATGAGATGGGGTTCTTAATTTCCTGTGCATTCCTGAATTTTATTGTTTTTCACATAACTCTAAATGTCATAAATTTCATTTGTAAGCTCATGATTGGTTAATGAGTACACATATTTTACTTCCTTTTTTCTTTCTAGCAGTGCCACTGAAATGTCTCAGCAAAAGCACTAGAACTTGCAGAGTCCTGGATAATTAACATACTTTGTCTGGATGAGTCAGAAGAATTATCTGTCTTTTAATTTGCAGCATAGAACAAAGATGTGCAAGATTGGGTAAGCCTTGAAAGGATTTTGGACACGGTAGCACACAGCTTTATATAAGATAATTTTGTTCATAATAAAGTGTGTACAATTTAAGATGCCAGAGTTCAGTTCCGAGCTTGATTAATCCGCTTTGCACACTAAAATCACTCACTCACACTAAGGCCAGCACGTTTCAAAGAGTCACTAAGTATTCAGTGCTCACTAAGCATTCTAAAAATGTTTCCAGAGGTCATATTTCACAGAAGTAATGTTTTTATTCCTACTTCCTGTATAATTGGTGCAGCATGCTATTTTTTTTTTATGTAGCTTTAGATGATAATTCTAAATTTTACTTTGACACAGTTTCACTCGTTTGCATTATTTGCTATGCTATTCATGTTTTCTGGTTTTGTAGTCCTCTTACTGCAAACAAAACTCTTACTCCATTTACTCAAAGCCAAAAGGCTTCTGTTACTCAGTGTATTTACTAGTCCAATGTGTAGTAAAATCAACAAGTCTTAATTTTTTTTTCACTGTTGAAGTTATTTAGGAGTATTAGACTGAAACGCATACACTTACACTCTTGTCTAGAACATGCTGAATGTACCAGAACACAACTAACTTTGGAATATGATCTGTGATGAGTCAAGATAATAGTATTTGTAAAGGTAATATCATTATTTTCATTCTGTCTTTATGATGAGTCAAATATTTAATGTCTTGTTGTTGTTTAAAATCATGTTCTGAAAGAAAATTAATTAACCTACTTAGCATGGAACAGAAAAAGTCCGCAAAAAGATTGACACTAAAATATGGGTCTCAGGTATGCAGTCCCTTTCATCTTCATTTCAGTTTGCTTTCTTAAAAAGTTACAAGGATAAATATGAAGGACACTTCTTAGAAAAAGTTTCCTGTCATCAAAATCAGTGCCCAGTATTAAATATTAAAATGTATAATACTCAGTGAAAGAACAATAGAAATTATGCATCTGTAGTAATTTCCTCATACTTTCAAAAATGAAGTAATGTTAAGGAACTATCTGAGCTAAATATACTAAATCAAAACAAAACCAAATTATTTTCCATATTCATTTCAGAAATTGTACTGGCATTTGGTAATTATGGAAAATATGGTCAGAAGTCTATAAAACAAAAGGTAGTATAAATGGAGCAAAGATGGAAATATTGCAAGTGGATGTAAGCCAACTGTTTCAGCTACAAGAATAAAATAAATTTAGTAGTTCAGAATAGAAATTGTTCTTTGTTTCTTGAAAGTGTTCAGGAGAAATCATAATTTACAAGAGTCTAAGGAAATTTGGAGTCACCAAAAATAAATCTGCAAAGAGGTGAAACACCTACTTTCCTACTGTAACTCTGTCCCTGACACGGCATAATTTTAGACAATTCATTTGTGTTTCTTTGAGCTAGTCACTAGTTATAATTGGCACAAATGGAAATGATATTTGTTTAGTCCAGAGAATTTCACTAGTGAAGGAATATGTACTTTCAGGAAAATCCAAAAATGCTGTGACAAAGAATTTTTAAGATATTGAGCTGTGATTCTGGGCATTTAATTTTTAGATTTGTATCTCTTATGCCATACAGGTTATTTCACCTCCTTTGGCTTTATTTTCTCCTACCATTTGGCTCCAAAATTGTTTTTGCCATCCTCAAAAGCTTTGCAGTCATTGCTATAAGAACCAGTACAGAAGGGAAGAGTACAGGAAAACCTAGTGATAACTGCTGCATGTAGGTAGTACTTTAATCTTGTCATGCAGAAAGCAAGAGCATATTGCCTTGTTGAGGATCAATACAACCTACTGTGGAGATACAATTCCAGAAAAAGAGGGGATTTCCTTCCTTTCTTTCTTCCTCTTAACCTTCTAGGCTGTTGAATGAAAATTAGCCAATATTAGCAACACTTTCTCATTCAACTGTTTAAACTAGTGCAGGTCATATTCATTGAAATGTGCTAGAGAGTGCTCACACAATCTGACAAATCTGCTGTGGTGATAACCACAGGGAGAAAAATAGGGCTGAGCTCCTCACTGAGAGAGGCAGGACAACTACTATGTTAGTAATCACACCTGTGGCTGGGGGAGGATGCGTGTCCGTGACCTCAGCTGAATAGAATTGGGCAAAAAGCCTGCACTGATTCTTAAAACTCTCCAGCAACTCAATCGAGGCCACCTTCATTTTGCAGGACAACCTGTCAGAGGCAAATTTAAGAGTCTAAAGCTGTAGTACATTTTATATTTCTCTATCGACTCTTATTAAAGGAACCTGGCCTCTGCTTGACATACTGATGAAATTAAATATGTGTATCCAGAACAGTATATGTTACTTACCTAACTAAGGCTAGGAAAAGATTGCCTCAAAAAGAGCATCTTCCAGAGGCTAAGAGTTGTCAAACACAGCACCTGCAGTAAATAAGGTATTTTTTTTTCTGTTGCTATAGGTCACAGTTTATGTCTTTCTCTTACAGTTTTATCACAGTATCACAGTATGTTTGGGATTGGAAGGGACCTCAAAAGATCATCTAGTCCAATCCCCCTGCCAGAGCAGGAACGCCTAGGTGAGGTCGCACAGGAACATGTCCAGGAGGGTTTTGAATGTCTCCAGAGAAGGAGACTCCACAACCTCCCTGGGCAGCCTGTTCCAGTGCTCTGGCACCCTCACTGAGAAGAAGTTTTTTCTCAAATTTAAGTGGAACCTCTTGTGTTCCAGCTTGATCCCATTACCCCTTGTCCTATCATTGTTTGCCACCGAGAAGAGCCTGGCTCCATCCTCGTGGCACTCACCCTTTATATATTTATAAACATTAATAAGGTCACCCCTCAGTCTCCTCTTCTCCAAACTAAAGAGACCCAGCTGCCTCAGCCTTTCTTCATAAGGGAGGTGCTCCACTCCCTTCATCATCTTTGTTCTTTCTTCACGCTAAAGTATTTTACGTCACTGAGACAAATTTAGCATCTTTCTCCAAACTGCTCAAATTGGATGCCATTCTAACCTTCCAACCATCATAAAATATATTAAATGGTTTGTAATATCCAAATCTCATTGGCCTGAAGCCCAAAGATATACAATCAGGTAATCTCTTTTACATACCTATCCATCTTGGAAAGCTGTTTGAGTTATTTTTGGATCAGCACATTTTTGTAGAACAGATACACACCTTTTTTAATTGAGCAGAGCTGTAAGCACATTCAGCCTCACTGGCTTTCCCTGAAGATGCCTGTACTGTGTATATATTGCACTCAGTGGACATGAAAATTTTTTTCACAGCTGCTCAAACATTGCTGTGAAGCATCAAAATTATCTGGGCAATTAAGCTATAAAAAAAAATTACTTAAGCTCATTAAAGATCTATACTCTTTAATATTCTGAATTCTCATGACAGGTTAAATGCAAGGGGGATGCAAGGATGAAAATCCAGATTTTTAAATAAAGACTTTTTAAAAATTGAAAGCACATTACAGTCACTATCCTGAGTTATAAATGGGCAAATAAAATAACTGTTTTATAAGAGAAAGAGCAGTAAAACTGGTAATCTGTGGAAAGCTTACTTTCTTATTTTTCTTGTTACCTACTGCATTGTCTAAGTCACTTTTTAAAACACAAGCATCAATAAACACATTCCATAGCATAATAAGAATCTATGACCTGCAATTCAGAGGAGCTTCAGTCAGACAACACTATTAAGTCTAAGTGATGTGACTAAGCCTGATGGTGGTCACTACAATACAATTCTCTGAAGTTTCTTAATGCAAGTGTTCTAGGTGATATTCAACCAACGAGTCGTGGAAACTTACCAGCCCACAAGCAGACATTAATCTCACTTTACCAGCAGACCAAGCACAGGTTGACCAAGAGTTCCATAAAAAACGTGCAGCAAACAAGACTAGAAGCCAGCCCTCAGACCAAACTGGAGATGTTACACTCTGATTTGTCTATCTTTTTCTTTTTGTGCAAGTAGCAAAATACAACTGTTCTGTCAGTGCTCATAAAGAACAGAACTGTGGTATATGC
The DNA here is from genome assembly GCF_964273445.1 of Streptopelia decaocto. NCBI lineage: Eukaryota > Metazoa > Chordata > Aves > Columbiformes > Columbidae > Streptopelia > Streptopelia decaocto. The sequence goes on from NC_138663.1 coordinate 89,863,235, forward strand.
AATGAAACAGGTAGTCTAGAACATGAAAGAAACCTTCAAATCTATAGGAGTAAACCCTTTATTTCTTAAGGAAAACATCAATATGTTTTTCCAGTAAATAAAGTCTGCTCTTATTTGACAGTAAACCTGAAAATATTTACTACCCTATGTTGCTTTAACCTTCTATTGAAATGACCTATTATCAGTTTGTTGCGGTATTCATAATATTAAAATTGTCCCATCCTCAACTAGTTATCCCAAGTGAAGAGCCAAGTACTGAGCAGACACAGGGACTGTTGTCACCAGTTGTTATCTTTCCTGATGCAAAACCTTAGTGACTGAGTAGTCTCAGAGTAAAAAAGGCTCATGCTCTCATTGCTCTGAGACAGCTTGCACCTGTCTTCATTTTCCAGGTAGAAAACAGTGCTGTCTTTACTGGCCTGAGCTGCAGCTCATGGAAGAGTACAGCTGGAACTGAATAGAAACTTAGGGTTTCAGAAAGATTTCAGTACAATGACATATGATCATTAAGTTCCCCTTAAGTTCTCCACTGGAAATTAAAACAGAGACTGAACAGAGCCATTGCATATTGGATAACTGTACTACAATTACTATACTAATAAACTTGCTCAGCCACTATACATTAATTTATATATATTATAAACACTATATAGTAGTTCAGTCTGTATTAAAATCACAGTTATGTATACAGTTGCCTATTTTCCTCCCTGGAAACTAGTGATCAGCAATTGGTGTTCCATTTATGATATCCACTATTGTGACTGTAATTTCTCTCCAAGGAGTGGTACCAGAACTTAGTGATACTGGATAGCATAACTGCAGGGTTTTATGCTCTCTTGTATAAACCTGCTGTGCAGGAGATATTTTGCTACTTTTAAAATTTTAGCTTTTCTTTTCTTTTCTTTTCTTTTCTTTTCTTTTCTTTTCTTTTCTTTTCTTTTCTTTTCTTTTCTTTTCTTTTCTTTTCTTTTCTTTTCTTTTCTTTTCTTTTCTTTTCTCTTCTTTTCTCTTCTTTTCTCTTCTTTTCTCTTCTTTTCTCTTCTTTTCTCTTCTTTTCTTTTCTTTTCAACTTATGTGGCATTTTTATAAGTTAATTACTCCTCCGTCTCTGCATGCAGAGTAGCCTACGGTGCGGTATAGATGCACATCTTTGATTTTACTCTGTACAATAACTACCGCATCATAACAATTCATCTGAAACTACGGGAACTAATTAAGCAACAGGGAGCAACAGTCAGAGAATCATAGATAAGCTGTTGTGAAGATCTATCAGTCTATCTTGTGTCCAGTTCTGGGCCCCTCAGTTCCAGAAGGACAGGGAACTGCTGGAGAGGGTCCAGCGTAGGGCAACGAAGATGATTAAGGGAGTGGAGCATCTCCCTTATGAAGAAAGGCTGAGGCAGCTGGGTCTCTTTAGTTTGGAGGAGACTGAGGGGTGACCTTATTAATGTTTATAAATATGTAAAGGGTGAGTGCCACGAGGATGGAGCCAGGCTCTTCTCGGTGGCAAACAATGATAGGACAAGGGGTAATGGGATCAAGCTGGAACACAAGAGGTTCCACTTAAATTTGAGAAAAAACTTCTTCTCAGTGAGGGTGCCAGAGCACTGGAACAGGCTGCCCAGGGAGGTTGTGGAGTCTCCTTCTCTGGAGACATTCAAAACCCTCCTGGACATGTTCCTGTGCGACCTCACCTAGGCGTTCCTGCTCCAGCAGGGGGATTGGACTAGATGATCTTTTGAGGTCCCTTCCAATCCCAAACATACTGTGATACTGTGATCTGTTTTATCTTTCTGTCATGGCAAGACTTTTCCATGCAATATATCTTGTTTTGTTCACTATGCTTCAAATTGTGCTAAAAGATTGGGGCCTTCACATCTTTCCATAGGAGACCACTCCATAGCATAATAAATCTCATTGTCATGGATCTTTTCCTACATTCAGCAGTATTATACTTCTTTAAATGCGTGCCATTTTTCTATCTACAACTTCCTGTTCTGTCTGAAGAAAGCCCTTCTCTTCACCACTAAGCTTTCAAAATTAGCAGAAAGTCTTGTCTTGCCACACATCTCTCACGGAGTCAAGCTGCAGTTTTGTTTTGGCAGGCAGCCTCCACAAAGGCTTTTTCAAACTGAAATTAGACACTTTTGCTAGTAAGAGGTAATTAGTCCAGCTGCCATAGTCATGTTTTAGTGGAAACTGAATGCACCTCCACAGAGTTTCACCAGGAGGTTGCACGGCTGCCTCTTTTCCCCGTAATTCCAATCTCTTAGGAAGCATTGCATGAAGCATTGCATTTCATGCTTCTTAGGATACATCAACCCGTATCTCATTGTTACAAAATCTAAAAACTGAAGAACCACAACCCTAGGGCTTTCCTAACATTTGATCAAAAATTAAGGATAGGAAGAAAGATGAGCTTGTGGGAAACAGAAACATTTGAACATGAATTATTAGCTGTAGAGAAGTCCCTGAAATGAGAAGGGGCTATCTTGTTTCTTCAGGAGAGACCTGCAGTGAGAAAGGAACAAGAGTCTTGAAGTCATAACATTTCTTTTGACATGAAAGGAGGTGATGCAGTGCTCAACTGCAGCTCTGCCAAATTCTGCCCAGCAGATTGTAAATTTTCTTTAATTTTGAATTTGAAACAGGGCCTGAACACAGATGATTGACCCTGATTTCCAACTTAGGAATAAAGGTTGTGTGTATTTTGGATTATACTGCAGAATGAGTGCAGCTATGATTAGTGATATGAAATAAGACAAGTGACACCACCTAACTAGAAAAGAAGTTACTGCATTTGAGGCTTTAGTAATAGCAAAAGAAGGGACATTGTAGATTTAAGTCAGTCCTTTAGCCTGAATTTTTTACCTTCATAAATTGTAGTATACTTCTGAGAAGGAAAGACTGATTTCTGAAGAAAAACAGTTTGAGACATTTACACCATTTCTGTTTCTATGGTTTATTTCTGATCTCATGATGTTTATAATTGGGTTATTGTAAATCTGACATTAATTTCTGAGAAAAACATCTTGAATGATTGAGTGCATCAGCAAATGTTGACTGCTCCCTTGTGAGATACAGCCAAAATCTTTTATAGAGTTTCCAACACCTGCTTATGAAAACTGAATTACTCTGGATATCCGAGTTGAAAGAGGCCATTCTCTGTGTGGGATTTTATTATGCTGTTGGTGCATTCTATTATAATTCATAACTCCAGTGCTAATGAAGTTGAAATATCTGTCATGATGATTTATAAGAGACTCCAAACCACATCTTTGATTCTCAACAACATGCTGCCTTTTTCTGTGTGTTTTACTAGCTGGTTTACTATGCTCTAGCTCTAGGAAATGTGGGCTCTATCTGAGTATACTGCCAACCTGCTTTAGCTTTGAAAATTAATTGTTCCATTTGGATTGTTTTAAATCAAAATTTGGGTAGTTTTAAACCTCACAGTATCTTAAAATAAAATGTGTTCCACTTCTGATATTCTTGAAATCAGTACTAACAAAATATAACAAGTAAGAGCCAGATAAAAATATGTGCCATATTCATTATAGCAGGAGTAACATTTTTGATAGATAATGAGGTTGTACTTTTCTTTGGTTCATCCTAGATGTTTTTCTTGGTTTGGGGGATTTTTTTTGCAAGGACATAATTCTCTGCCTACTGCCTGTTTGCTACTGGGGATAGGGAAACCTAACAGATGAGGGAGAAAGAGAAATTTGTGCTAAACACTTTTAGTACTGCTACTTAACCTTGTTATAAATCCTTTAATAACCACCAGCTGCTCTGTTATTATTATGCCCTTCTGAGCTTAGCTGGCTAAATCTTCCTTCTGCTTTAAAACTTCCTGGTAAAAGTAGTTTCTTTCTTGCAAAGTCCTTCCAAAGGCTGAACAGCAACTAGCCAAGGAACTGTGCCTCAACATCCCGCTATCTCTCAAGGCATGGCTGTTCCTGCTTTGATTTCACCTCACAAACACACCTTTGCACTATAAATGGGATAAAGCAAACATAATCCAGCATAATAATAATTTGACCTGATGTTTATGACTTAAAAGGAAAAACAAAAGCAAGGCAAATCCTTTGGTGTTTCAGGATATTTGTAGGGGATATGTAGAGTCACTCCAGGAATGATGTGGCAAGGTCTCATAGCTAGACTGTTCTGTGTCTCCTGAAATTTACCACATCTCACATGCTTATGAGGATCTCTGCGGGCATTATTTAATAAAAAAATTATTCTGGTCAATGAACTGAGAACATTTTGGAACTATATTGCTTGAAAGCAAATACAGGAATCCAGACATTTAACTAAAAAACATAAAAAAGCACTACATTAAAAAAACATAATTTTCAGTATGCAGAGGGAGAGGTAGAGAAATCATGACTTTGAATATTTAAGGATAAGGGTATTGAATTATTCCATTTATTTTGAGCTTACTCATGGTCCTGTGTCCTGCAGGTCTTAGAGACAATGAAGGTAAAATGACAAAAGAGATGTCACTAGATAAAAGCTACAGAATTTATACAAGTGATTTTTCTTAGCACATCTGTGACCTCTTTTGACTTCACCTTAGTTACAAAAGGAGCTGCAGCATTAAAATTGCAGAAGAGCTCAGCAAGGTTCTACACTCTCTTCCAACCAGCAAAAGATGTGTGGTCACTGCTGGCAAAAAAAAAGTTCTTTTTATTTTTTTTTTCATAAACTTTGCTTCTCTGTCATTTTCACTTTAAATATTTTTCTCCTTCAAGGAGACCCTCCAGGATTTTTTCTTCTTCTCTGTCTCACCACAGTGACTCAAGTAAGGAAAGAATGTAGCCTGCAGTTTAGCTAGTATGTTTTTATCAAGAGGCTTCTCTAGAAAGAAAAGAAAACACAAAGTGAAATTGCTTAGTTTAGCATAGATTAGGGCCTTCTGGTTCTTCATAAGTATGTAGATGAATTATTAACCTTGGGGGAGAGGTAGCAGTGTGTTCATACTAACTACTTCTCTGAGTGTTTGAGTTTTTTCGTAGTGCACATTGGGGAGCCATTACAATGATAATAATGAAGAGCTCACTAATTCCTGTGATTTCTTGCTTTATTATCATAACCTTTCCAGTGTACGTGCAGCACACACCATTCTAAATAACCATAGCCATCATTCACTATAGAGGTTATGATACTTTTCCACTGCAAAATGCTACCACTTCATTATACAACGCTAATCCCTTGTTATGATTATTATTATTATTGTTATTATTATTATTGCTGTGCTAATGTTAATCTGAATTTAGAAGGAAAGATTCAGCACCTCTCATGTGGTGTTTGTGTACCTTGATCTCCGTGTATACTAAATTAAAACACTGTAGTAGGCTTCTGGTTGTTTTTGTTTGCTTGTTTTTGGCATTGATTTCTGTTTAGGTTTGTTTGTTTGTTTGTTTGTTTTTAAAATAAACTAATTTATTATCCTGGGGAAGGTGGATCAAAAGTGAATGTCTCTGGGCTGAAAATAATGGAGTTTCTGGGACGCAGTGCACACAAGAAGGAGCAATACTGATGATATACAATCTGCAATGTGGGATCTATTTCTGAAGATAGTTTTGTTAAGAAAATATTTAGTTTTAATATAAAAACGTTTATTTAATACTTCAATTGATTTTCCTTTAAATAAAGTGATTTATTTTATGTGAGATAACTGTATCATCATGGTTTAAAAAATAATAAATGCTGTGCTATCTTATCTATTACACATATTTTCTAAAATTTAAATAAAATAATTCAGGTAGTATCTTTAAAGATTTTGAATCAGTACCAGAAACAGTGGTGTCTAATATCAGTAAGTAGTTTAAACTCCTAGAAGAATTAAAGCAGTTTTTTACAACCATAGCCTCTTTGCAGACAGACTTGTTTTAAAAGTAGATTTTATTTTCCCCATCTTAGTTCATTAAAGTATTCCAATTCAGAAAGTAATTTTAACTAGAGCACTGTCTGAGGAACTGAAAAGTTTGGAAAACTGTCTTCCTCATATGGTATGGCTGTAAATGAGGAGTGAGAACTAGTACTCCCATAATCCAGGACACTTTGCAGCCTAGAAAGATAACTCACTAATTTAAAATAGCACTTCCCTTTTTTAAAATAAAGTTGTCTTTTTCTTTTGTTTTGGTTTGGTTTTTTTTCTCAACAACATAATTCCTATAAAAAGGTCAGACTCTTGTTAAATTGTAAGCTTGAATTGTAAACTTAAAATTCCATTTTTAGGCTTTCCTGATTAAAGTCAAAGTTTCAGATAAAGTTCGATAGAAATCACAAGTAGAAAGGAATAATTGCTTAATAAATGTAAGATAGCACTTACTAATATATAAATACTTTATCACATATAGCTATACGACAGTCTTCTCTGAATAAAAAAAAAAAAAAAAGCAACTACGTTTTTCTGTTTGCTTGCTGATCCTCTTTTGTACTGTTTCATCTTGTTTCAAGTCAGTGTAAGGTTAAGATTTGCGTCCAAATATTTCCTTGACAGTGATGTAAACAAAACCAAATTGCAGCTTGCCAGTCACTCAGAAAAAAAAAAAAAAAAGAAAATCTATAATAGGCTTATGTACACTAGACACTGTTTTCAAGGGAGAAAAATAAAGGTAGCACAGATCCTCCAAGGTGACTCTTCCTCTGCATAGGTGGCAAGCTGTTATTTCCTCGGTGTCATGGCTGGACTGCCTGCTGAGGGACAGCACGCCTTGTGATGAAGAGGGGCTTTTTGACAGGAACCTGACACACCATTCAGTTGAAAAAGGTGCTGGGAAAAACCTTATCAAAGCAGAATGCCTTTATGAAGTGTGGCATTTAAAGCACAGCTCTGAAAACCCTTCCCTCATGTCCTTTTAAGAGGAAAACATATTTCAAGGGAAAAAAGAGGGAATGTCACGGTATCTTGCCTGGCAGGTAATGGTGCACAGATGAAGAATCTTTCATAAGGTATGTTCAAGAGAATAAAGAGAGACATTTCATTGGATTCTAAACACAGAGCTGACCATCCCTCCATTAGCCAGAATTTCAGAATGCGTTTATACTCGCACCAAGAAAAACTTCAGCCAGTGATTGAATCTGAAAATCCTTGAAAAATTTAAGCTTGTAGCTTGATTATACTCCACCTTGACCCAGGCGTTGTCCAGGTACAGAAAATCATCTTTGTGCAGACAGTCATCCATTCACCAAAATATCATGTGCCTTGGCAGTACCAAGTCATTTACAGGGTCTTTTTGTACCCTGAACCATGATGTGTGTCATTGCAAATGTTTAGTTCACACCACACAGAGCACACAGACTCTCTTGTTCCACATCAGTAGCCTTATTTGCCCCTTCAGCTAGCGAGTGGCAGTGAGTGTCTGTTTTTTGAAACAGAACTGGCCTATAATGATTTACAGAGAGCTAAACTTAGCAGTAAATTAGGAAGAAAAAAAGCCCAGTTAGTGGATTTCCTCTAAAAGACTGAGAGAAAATGCATTTTTTCTTTTCCTCTTTTGGCATTGTGTCTAAAATAAACTTTCATTAAAGCCTACTCTGTCTGCAGTCTAGCCACAGTGGTTTGAAAAAATGCCTCAAGAATAGTGCAGCAACACTATGCAAGGAAGTAGCATCAGATCACAGCAGCAGAATAAAACAAAATTTTAAATTATTAAGCCTTTCAAAGCCCTCAGGCTATCAGCTGTAAAAAAAAAATAATCTGATGACAGATGTAATGCTGACATTTTTCAGTCAAAACCAAGGTACTTGACATTAGTATGATCCAATTCCTGGCACTGCCATGCATCATCACAGTTATAATTCAAGTGCCTCAGGTACAATGTCTACCTAAGGAGCTGGGATCTCCAGCCAGATTTCAAGTCCCATGAGCTACCAGAGTGTATCAATGTATTATGTCACTTTGGGGAGATTCATGAGGATACAACTTGAAACTCACTTTCCATTGTGAAAAAGATTTTGGAAAATAACAATTAATTCTTCAAAACTACATTCAGGGTTAGAACCATTTTTTTAATTATCTATGAAAATACTGATTTAAGTTTCCTGACCCACACTAAAGAAGGTGCTGTCAATCACTTAGAACATATGTAAATTAAAACTCCAATGTAACATAAAAATACGCAACAGGTAAGAGAATGTAAAGCAATTAATATACAGCAATAGGGAACTTAGTTGATTTTCCCTTGCAGGGTTTAACTTGACTATAAGTTTCTTCTATACTACTATATCAGCTGGCAATGAATGCTTTCAGCCCAGAGGGAAAATCATATCTTAGGCTGCATCAAAAGCTGCATGGCCAGCAGATCGAGGGAGGTGATCCTGTCCCTCTGCTCTGCTCTGCTCTGCTCTGCTCTGGTGAGACCCCACCTGAGTCATGTGTCCAGTTCTGGAGCCCTCCGTACAGGAGAGCTATGGACCTGTTGGAGAGGGGCAAAAGGAGGCCCCAAAAAATTATCAGAGGGCTGGAACAGCTCTCCTATGAGGACAGGTTGAGAGAGTTGGGGTTATTCAGCCTGGAGAAGAGAAGGCTCTGGGGAGACCTTGTTGTGGTCTTTCAGTACTTAAAAGGGGCCTGTAAGAAAGATGGGGGCAGACTTTTTTTGCAGGGCCTGTTGCAACAGGACAAGGGGGTTTAAGCTAAATGAGGGTAGATTCAGGCTAGACATGAGGAAGACATTTTTTACAGTGAGGCTGGGAAAATATTGGAACAGGTTGCCCAGAGAGGTGGCAAATGTCCCATCCCTGGAGACATTCCAGGCTAGGCTGGACAGGGCTCTGAGCAACCTGATCTAGTTGAAGATGGCTTGGACTAGATGAGCTTTGAGGGTTCCTTCCAACTCAAACTATTCTATGATTCAATAGTTCTATGATTCTATGATATATGAAAAACACACTTTATAGAACAATGAGCCTGAGGTGATCTGAGGCTTTCCCTTACTGAGGTAGTCAAAAGCAAAGGACCCGCAAAAGCTTCATAATCATTAGTGAAGCATTAATGATTTAGTCATTCCTGTGCCATAGTTCTGAGCCGTGGAAACATTTAATCTTTCCAGTCTTCCATTCTTCCCACTTTGAATCCTAATTTTAATCCTTGAAAGTTTGGGACATGATTTAAAAAATCAGTGTTTAATGAGACCAATCCATCATCTGCTTGTCAACTTCAGCTATAATACTGTTGAGATCTACCTAGTAATAATGGATTTTTGAAACAATTGATAGCTTGAATGCATCATTTCAGGTTGCAAGAGTAAGGTATCTGAGAAAGAGGAAAGGATAGCTGAACAAAATGGTCTGGCACGTGAATGATTTAGCTGACACGAGTAAGAATTTGAAAATGTTAAGAAGTAATAATCCAATTACAGTTTTAACAGAACACAAGTTAACATTTCCCAACATTTCCCAAAGTAAATGTCACTCAGTCTCAATGAAAATAAATTATCTTTTTAACAGATTAAAGGACAGATGTTGCAGTGTGGAATTGCAGTTCAATACTGCATCCTGGAGAATAAAGACTTCTATTTACAAGAGAAATATCTTGCTTCTCCAAAACAGGTTTTCAATATCTGCAGTATACTGACCTTCAGGTGTTTTCCATCAGATTTCCTTCTCTAGTGCAAGGAAATCACCGGCTGATTTAAACCACAACAAAGACATGCGCGACGGAACTCAGGAAGCCAGAAGACTGGATCCAGAAGTCTCTAGCCTCTAGTTGGCTCATTCAAAACAAACCCTGCCTTGACAGCTTTCTCTGTACTTCTAAGGAAAGTGGTGCCAAGGACAATCTCCAACACTACAGCAGCCAATGATCCGTACTGCTGAACTGCTATTGTGCTCCTCAGCATAGATTTGGCTATGCCAGTCAGCACTCCCTCAGGCAACACGCGGGTCTGGTTTGAGGAGCAGCAAACACTAGGGACAGTTCCCACTGTAGGGTTAGGACTGCACCAGGTTTACCTCCTTTTACCATATGCTATTTTTCAATAGGATCTGAACTCACTTTGTACCCTCACTTCTGTAAGCGTCATTCAGTAGTTTGGGTTCTGTGATCCAAGGATTACAGGCATGCAAAGGACTTGCATGATCTTGGCTCTCGTTTACTGAGAAAACTGTTATTAAGTTGGAAGAAAGTACATATGGTAAGACTATCCAAGATAAAAAAACATGAAAAACACAACGAAGTAATCTAATTTTTGAGACAAGGGCCATGAACAACTCAAGAATTCAAGAGAAAAAAATACTTACATGAGAACATACAGAACTATAAGAAAAAACAGCAGAGACCGCAAAAATGTTAATTCAGCAACACAAGAGGATGAGCAAGACAGCAAGACAGAAGCAAGACAGACTGACCTATCACCATTTGATTGATAATTTATTAGCTGGTAAAACACCATCAAGCATTTCATCAGGTGGCTATGAGCACCTACATGTTAAGCCTAGTACCTCATTATTCATAGTTAGCTACTATGTGCTTTAGTAAATTTTAAAAAGCTTTGCACTCGTAATTTATGCATGCACTTCCTGCAGAAACTGTTTTATGGTATAAGTTGCCCAAATTCTTGTGGCACAGTGAGGGAAGTTACTTCCCTACACACACATGCACACATATGCGGTGTCTCAGGGGCATGAAATGCCCACCCTCAGTTTCACACCAGGAAAACATCACTCTGAACTGAAAACAAATGAGCATATACACATATATATACAAATACTGTGTTAGGGACACAGTGCACTGCATGGGAGCTAGAGGGGTCAGTCGATCTGCAATTATTTTGACAGGATCAATCTGGCGACAAGAAAATAGTCCTTGTACCTGTTTTATTTAGCAGTGTACTGCAGTTATACTGACCATCTGCTGCTTTCCTGGCAATATATGTATGAAACTAGCTAATAATTTCACTTTCATGCTTAACGCAAGGTTGAACGAGCATGGAGAATGAATTTTTGCAGGTCTACTGAAGGTTCAGTTTGGTTGAGTTTGTGACCTCAGGAAAGGGTAAAAGAAAGTCTGCTGAGTTGTGCAGATAGCATATTTTCAAATATAAAATTTACTGTTTAATAAGTAAGGAGAGGTTACAGGATGGTTCTCGGGGTAGAGAACTTTATGGGCAATAAAAGAGAAGCTTAACTTTGGACCACCCTACGATCCCTCTCTTTGTCAATTATACATTTTCTTTCACTCCAATAACACTTCACTTTTGCCTTGGTTACTTAAGGATACAGACTATGTAATGATTTTTTTTTTTTTTTTTTTTCAGGAGACATTAGCTTTGAAAGTGTGAAGAGATAATCCAAAATCAGTTAGAAACTTACAATAAATTACTATACTGATGACATATACAACTAAACCCTTATGCATATGAAATTAAACGTGAGATCTCTACACCAGCTAGAACAGTGGTCCAAAGTAATTTAACTCTATAATCCCAAATAAATGTACACGTCTTGGGTGGTTCTATTTGTGGTGTGTGTTTGCATGCACAAATATATGTATGCAAGGAACTTCAGACACTATAGCTCCGAGTCTCACCACAAAACAGTATAGAGAACTTTTACAAATGGGGTTAATGTCAAATAATTCTTGACTAGAAGTGTGTGCTGGAAGCAAATATTATGATAATACTTCAAGACCTATGAATATTATAACAATTGTAGTAAAGGTTTAGGAATAAGATCATATGAAGATAAGGGGAATTCTCATAAGGGCAACTAATTAATGTTTGATTATCACTAATCTGTCAATGCTGCTGTATTACTGAATGCTAGTATTCTATCAACTCTTACAATTTGCTAACAAGCTAGCTGCAAACATCTGTCTTCTAAAAGTGTGGTTGTGGGTAGGGTCAAACCTCTGCATTGGTAACAGGCACTCTGCAATCTGCTAAAAGTAGAAAGAAGAGGTTATTACATGTAACACCAAAAGCAATACAAAGAATCGAATATCAAACACTCAAAAATTTGGCAAGCCAAAATGAAGATAAGTTCTGTAGTCTTTGTTCAGCAGACATGCCAGGAAGACAGACTGCAGCAACTTGACTAAGTTTTCTGACACATTGCTCTTATTACTCACACAGAGGTTTCCTAGGTTTTTCATATTTGCCAATCTGTAAAAATCTAGGCAAAGCTAAAGTGAATATTAAGATCAAGGTCCTAAGGAGAAGCTCCTTGATGAGGAGAAACACCATCTACATGATAAAATAATATTATATTTAAGGTATGTGATTTCTGCAGTTCTAATCGTATAGGATGTGACCACGTCCAAATATACCCAAGAGTACCAAGGCTACAGGCCATGGCGTGTTCCCCACCCCTGGAGACATTCCGGGCCAGGCTCAATGGGGCTCTGAGCAACCTGATCTAGTTGAATACATCCCTGCTCATTGCAGGGAGTTGGACTAGATGACCTTTGAAGGTCCCTTCCAGCCCGAACTATTCTGTGATTCTATGAGTGGAAAGACTGTTGTCTAACATTAGCAGCATCGTGTGGTGATAATTAGAGATGAACTGTAGACTTAAATCCTGGCTGTCTTGGAGTCTGGTCAGTCCATTTTCTATCAGGCATAAATTTCAGGCCGATGCTCATATATCAGGTAACTCATTTGAATGGTCCTTCGCTATATCATTTAGCAACTGTTGACTGTATGCATCAATCATTAAGGTAAGTGGTTTTTGCTGGAGATGTAGTAAAAGATATTTTACAGTTTTGAAAGAAAGTCAGTGGAAAGGCTACTTAATATAGCAACAATCTTCCTATTTAACCTTTTATGTCAAAAACCCTGATCTAGGAGATGGTGACCCATTAGGATACAGAAACAACACTTAAGACTGCTTGTCATTACAAGTAGTCTGAATAACAAGTGTTGAGTAGTTGTGAACTACTGATCTCAGGCCAAACAATATAAACTAAGATACATTTGAGCTACTTAGAAAAACCCAGGATCTAACCTCCTTGTTTTGCAAGTATTTATTTAAATTAAGAACAATTAACGTATTTACTCAAACAGATTGCAATGTGCTGCAGTCCATTTGTAAACAGAGTTAAAACCCAAAGCAAAACACAACTTTAGTGTTGTGTTTGTAGTCCTGGGAAGGTGAATGTGTTAGGGAAGATAACCTTAGCCTTAACTTCCAAAAGAAAAGTTGAAGTTCCATCATATACCCGAATACCCTTCTGGTTTCTATGCATCAGCTTTTACTTCTACCATTTTTTTAAAGGTTCCTTTAAGTAAATAGCCAACCCAAAATTGCACAGGAGGAAAAGTGCAGCTTCCTCAATCTGCATGTGGATTACCAGGTAGAAAAGAAAATGAATGCATTTTTATAAAGCATCTGCAAATCATTGCACCTGATGGAATCGGATTAACTAAAAGAGAATTAAAGGTATACAGTTTTTGACATTCTTGCTTAACTGATAATCTTATGGAAGCAAGTAGGCAAGGCACAGACAGAGAGAAAGCTGAATCAAAATTAAAGAATATGCTGACTTCCAGAAGACAGCTGGGCTGTAGAGGCAAGATTAGTACACATAAATATTGTGAACCCGATGCTGCTTTCATTTTATTGCAATTCCTCTGACATTAGGCCCAGGCTGTTTCTAGACATGAACAAAATAGAACTTAGTTTACTTTTTGATAGGTATTCTTTTCTCTCAAATACCAAGGCAGCACCTTCCTTCTGTTACAGAAAAAAAATAATGCCCACATTGCATGGTTCAAGGAAGAAGCGTCAAAAACACAAATCCAACAAAAAAAAACCACCCCTCGTATTGCTATTGACTGTTTCCTTAGTAAATCAAAGTGGTTCTACCTGCACCTTTCTTCAGATTGCTTTAGCATATGTTTCCAAATGGGGATGGAGATGAAGTAAATCCAGAATGTTAGATTCAGATTAAAAAACCAATATCATGCCATAATAGATGCATAATCTTTTTTTTTTTTTTCAAAAGCCAGTATGTATTTTGATAAGGGCGGCCTACCAGCCTTTGAGATGGTAGTCTCTGAGCCTCCTTCATGAAAGACATTTAGACCAACCAGCTTAGCTAAAGCTGTAACAGTGAGGCCCAATGGCATTTAAGTATGTGTGGTTTAATTCTGGAATAAGATTGTTTTTATTTTCCAGTTCAAGGGAGGAAAAAAAATAAAACAACTTTGGTAAAATCTTAAATTTGCAGTTTGTTTAAAAAGAAATATTAAAAATCTTTATTCTCAGATCAGCTGTTTGCAAAAACAATGAAACTGGTTGAGGAACTTAACACAATACTTTTGTCTTCAAACACATAATAAGATTTTTGGTGTTCTGAAAAAGACTACGCTTATTTTCTGCTATGTCTTGGTGAGATCAAGAGCATCATTTGCAACTCTGTGTATGTGAGAAGAGCATCCACTACTAGCTCAAATGTTGCTTTCCTGGTTTCATAATGATGTGAATTTGTAAAGTTACAGAAACAAAAGCTTAAATTGTGTTTAAATGACCCCTTGTTTAACTGATTGTGCCCTTGAAGCTGTCTCATTCTCCAAGCAAATTCATCAGCTCTGGATAGTATTAGCATTTAACATCTCTTCTGAAACATGCATGCATCCAAAAATAACAGTTTTGCCATACACTTCCATTATATGCCCACTGCCTGAAAATTTGCTTACAATCTGCTCTTGCCACCTGAATCTTGTTAAGTTCAAACTTTTTTGGTCAGTGAAAGATGGTTTTACTTTCCCAAGTCCAACACAGAACAAATAATCTGTCAAGCAGCTATTCTTGAAAACTGCAAGACTTGTTATGAAGGTTAAACAGAACACTTCACATAGTGTGTGGCTTTTCTTTTTGCATCACGTTCAGTTCCCTAAATATAATGCAAGTTGGATCAAATTCTTTGTTTCAATTAGTATGCTGTACTTCCTATTAGATGCTATTCTATCAAACCGAAATTGTCCTTGTCATTTTTCCTGTTTTATTGGTAACAGATCCTAGCATAAAATCTGTCTCCTAGATCCATATCTCACATATAGAAATTGCAGACCACACCACTGTGTGCAAGTGCCTGACAGGTGAATCAGGTATCAAAGAGTAAAATAAAGACTGTCTGCTTCTCAGTTGAAAGTCACAGAGCAAACACATTGGGCTTTATTCTCGACATTTACAAAACGGATTCTGACAGTTACTAATCATTTTTACAGTTCAAAGGAAAGAAGTAGGTCCTACACTGCTCACCTGGTATGAGAAACAGTGTGTAACAAAAGAGCGGTTTTGCACCCCATAGGATGAAGTGCATTATTACATATGCCTTACGAAAACTGTTCACACTATGGGCAAAAGTCTTTTTTTTTTCCCTCCTGAAGAACTCTATCAGAAACATATTAGTTTTGAGGACTAATGAAGCAAGTTTCTTAATATACTTCTAGTCAGTCTCTTTAATGAACCCACTTCCTTCAAGTTTTTAGAAAAGTTGAGAGTGGAGAAAACTAATTCAATAACAACATCGTCGTGAATTAGATCTCTGAATTGAGCTGGGGTCAAATGGCAAACTGATTTTCAGCCAATTGCTTCTCATGTTTTTCATACTTCTGAGTGTGTGACTGCTAATCTGCTTGTTCATAATGCTGTTTCCTAGGCTGGAGTGACTTATTAAATTTTGTAATTAGTGGAATGTAATTATTTCCTGTAATGGGCTGTAAATTCACATTGTGCCATAAATCATTCTTATGTACACTTAAGGATTCATTACTCTTCTTAGCAACTGACTAGCATATATTTGAAGCACAGAAATGTTCAACTGGAGTACCCTGTAGGTTACTGGAAAAGCATCGGTTGTTCCCAAATGAAATTTATTTGGTGGGGGGAAGTGGTTAGCAGTAGAAAAAGTGTGGTTTTACCACTGTGGTTAGAAATAAGGCTTGAGAATGTGATTCAGCAAAGTACTAAAATAAAAATAAATTTGCGTATCATTTCCATTGGGATCATTTATTGTCCTCATTAAGGCTCTTAAATGCTTTCTTAAATCACCTCCTAAAATAGGAGTTGAAAAGAGACAACAGCTGTTATGACTAAAGAAGATTTGCCAGCGAGGATAGCAGCTTTCTCCACAGTGATAGAACAGGAAAACCCACAGATCTGCTAAACCCAAGCCAGAACAACTGCAAACACAGGCAGATCTTCCCAGGCCTGCACACCGAGCATGAATATCCTTCTACATCTCCTTTCCTGCTGCTTTTGCAGGGCAGCCGGACAGCCTCCCTCCTGCTGCTCAGCCACAGCTGCTAGAGGCAGGCTTGTCTGACTGCCCTATGGCCATGCAGCAGCAGAGATGCCCAGGCTGGTGTACAGGCAAACCTCCTTATGGCTCTTGCGCTATATGGACAACTGACCTCCTGGGAGCTCCAGAGACAAGCCTTGCATGTGCCTTCTCATCTACAGTTGTGTACTTTGGGAGGGTAAAAAAATCCTGAAAAGGCTAGTGGTATTCAGAGCAGAGATAAGAAGTAGAGTTTATTATAGTATTACACTAAGCTGAAGACTCTAATGTGGTCTTTAAATTAGGTCTTCCTTGGAGATGCCCTACTTGTCACCCCTTTGTGAGTTAAAGGAAGCAGAACCTCAATGTATCTTACAACACCGCCATCAAGAAAAGAGAGTGCAGGAAAAGGGAATTGGTCCAATAGAAAAAAAATATCATAAGGATCCAGCACAAAGTTTGTAAGTGTTGTCAGACAATCCAGATTCTTTTATTTACTGACCTAATATTCTTATAGCATGCATGTATAGGTACACGTGCCTGCATCATCCTACTATGTGTTTGTGAAAGTTAAATCAGACCTGAAATACTTGATTCCTCAGGCAGAACAGATTCAAGTATTATATATACACACTAAGCAGGCAAACGTCACCCTTCACAAGAGGAATTCAGTAAAAAAGACTTTATTTCATTTTTCCTGTACTGCAGCCTTTCCTTTCTCCTAAGTTAGATCTCATCCTACCTATTTCCTCTTTCTATTCATAATCAATTATAGAAAGTAAAAGTTAGGCAATGGTAAAACACGATCGGTTCCTGATGTCTTTTCTCAGGCAACTTTGCAATCTGCTCTGGGCAGATTGTCTGCCAGACCCAGGGAGAGACGAGCCAACACTCAAAAGAAGGGTCAGAATCTCTTTTCCTTGATGGTTGGCAGGTTAGATACTCCTTGCCATTAAACCTTCCTTTACTGTGGTCCTGATCTGGCAGTCCTGGCACAGTCAGGAAGCCTTCCTATAATATATACAAGACATGCATGAGATATGTGACCCTAATTAAAAAAGGCTAAACCTAAAAGAGGAAAAAGAGATCCCAATCTGCACCCAGACCATTTGCAGATAGTATTGTCCAGATGTCTAAAATGCGTAGGCTGCAAAAATATCCTAATGTCATTTGAACTAAACATAGAGTGTTAATGATTGCTTTAATTGGAAAAAAAATAATGGATAATCCAACAGATAGTAGCAATGAACTAAATGCCAATAAAGGGAACCTGAGAATAAGCTTAACAGATTTGCTGGAGAAGTAACTGCAGCACAGACCCAGAAGGCATTAGTTTGTGACCAACAAAAATCAGTGACCAACAAAGATCTGCTTGTCTAACAACCTTTGCATGTGATTAACGAAGGTGAAGGGAAGCATCTCTGAGGATCTGTGGCAGTGAAAGATAGAAAATTTGAAGTAGAGGCTTTGTTTATGCTGTGACTAAACTTGAAATTCTACTTCTGTCCACAAATTTATCCCATCCCCACTGGGCACTGTCAGATCTCATCAGCTTTGTTCCCTTACCTTGTGGAAAATTCTGTCCAAACATGCACAAGCCTTTTTGCTCCCCTGAGGCTTCGCTGGTGCAACTGAAAAACCTACGATGATTATTTCTCCTAAACACACAGTAAGCATGTCTGTGTAAGACCTAGACAAAACCTAACCCTTTTAAATAGTCCCTGTTCATAATGTCTTTCTAATGTGCAGTACTTGAGACAAGTGGTTCAGGGAAGGTTATCATGATGTGCTGAATTCTTTAGCAGAAGTCAGGCAATGAAAGACCATTTATTGTGTTTTGTTTTTTTTTTTTTAATGTTTGTTCTTCAGCAGTGGTTGAACAACAGTGCATTCTTGTTGAACACAGAAACAAAGAGTTTTAGGCTTTTCAAGTACAGAGTTTTGCACTGATGTCATTATGAGGGGTGCACATTAAAAGACATACACAGCATTGTTCTGGAAAGACTATTCAAGAATGGCCTCAGCATGATTTTAAAGACAAGCTGCTGTGAGAATTTTTCCAACTCGCCTTTAGGTCTGGATCTGCAGTCTGCTACCTCTTCCAGCCACGGATGTACCTGGATTAACAGACTCTGCTTCAGTCCCATTAGAGGGCAACAAAAGTTCACCAAGAACCCTGTGACCTTCACAATACATTTTTTGACCAGTAGCAGGAAAGTCTGCTAATTGTCTGCATGCAGCGAAGGAGAAATCTGGAACAGAGATGGAAAACTGTAGAAAATACCTTTCTATTTTATTTTTTTTTTTCATATTTGCTGGCTTTCAGACGGTGCAAAGAAGTTCTTAAATATAATAGAAATGAAAACTGCTTTTCAGAAACTGAATGTGTAGTATTTCCCACTAAATATGAAAAAACAGTTTTATGTTTCACTTCCTCTGTCCACTTTATAACTGTAAAATACCATTACAATACAGAGTACTTCTGAGATTCTCATGTTCAATAAAAGGATCAATAAAAAGCTGTTATGGTAACAAACTCTTCCCTTAATAGCGTATCTACTTACCAAGCAAGCTTTCTCAAGGACTTTTGTTTCTATAAAATGTTTCATAGTAGAATATAAAGTTATAAAATATCAATAGTTATATCCCATTCTAAGATGAATGAAAGAATATTTCTTTTCTGTGTGTTTTTTCTTTGTTTTGTTGATTTTTTTTTCTTCTTGGGGGGGCGTGTTTGGGGTTTTTTTGCCTTATTCTTTCAGATTACTGTGCAGCTTTAATAACTTGGAAAAACTTTTAGTCAATTCCACCAATTCTTTATCAGGTGTAGAAGCTTTTGAAACACTGAAAGCTGGGAGAGGGAGAGAGCATGAACACCCAGCTGCTTGCCTGTATCCTGCTTTCACACCCTGTTGTGATCTGCCAATACTAAAGAGGATTGTTACCTTATGTAGGCAAGGTACTGTGGCAAGGTGTTCATAGGGAAAGATTTGTTTCCAGCTTTATGGAATTGCTCATGAACATCCTAATAAGAAAGCCCTTTCAATTTAAATACTTTTCAGTTACATCAACTTTTTTCTTCTACAAAATCTTTTATAGACAGAAAAGCTAATTTCTTCCTTTTCTTTTCCTCTTGCATTCTGTCCTGGAGGGTTTTTCACTTTTTACTTCCCTTCACATCCTTCTCTTTTCATTGCTCACCTATTTCTTAGTGATACTTTACTACCTCCATACCTCAAGCATAAAACTGATGATTACTTAAAGTCCAC
This sequence comes from Streptopelia decaocto, assembly GCF_964273445.1. Classification (NCBI taxonomy): domain Eukaryota; kingdom Metazoa; phylum Chordata; class Aves; order Columbiformes; family Columbidae; genus Streptopelia; species Streptopelia decaocto. The sequence goes on from NC_138663.1 coordinate 89,882,738, forward strand.
AAGCCAAACTGTAATATAACTTCTTAATTCAATACCTGAGACAAAGTATGGGCATCTTAGGCATTTAAATGCACTTTTTTTTTTTTTTTTGGTAAACCCTACATTACTCCAAAGCTATTTTTCCAGAACCTTGCTGAATTAAATGAATTGAAGCTAATAAGAAACTAGCTAGGTCTGGGCTAGTATATGTTACATACCATCACTCATATATAGCTATTATTTAACTGAATATCTTATTGTTCTCTAAGTAATGAGCCGCATAATAAATCTAAATAAGTAATAAAATAAATCATGTAATAAATTTCCTTAGGACTGCTGAAGACAGAATTTAACTCAACGGAACATGCTCTTGGAAGAATTTGAGTTTAGCAAGGTAACTCTGCTGCTACAGCAAACCGTAAGGATAGAAACAGTGTTTTAAATAACAGCCTAGAAATTCAGGTTTGTTTAAAACAGAACTAACCACCTGCTTCCTTTTAGCTACACTTACATTCTGATATAATAAGTAGGACTATGCAAAACAGGCAATTTTTTTTACACATTATTTTTCAGTAATTGATTTTTCCAATAATGCAGGGAAAGGCTTTAGGGTGAACAAATTTTTAACTATTTTCAAACTCTTTGAGTATATTTTTATATTAAATACATTTAAAAATATATTATTCACAGATGTTAAGGTGAATTTCTTTTCATGATCTTTCTGAGAAATGTTCGTTATTTTTCCAGTGAAGCAAAATTGGCAAATGGTGCCCTCAGGAAGCACCTGACATAACAAAAGTGTCTTTGTATTTCTTTCCATTTAGGACTTCCCTGTAATTTTTTATTTGGTATGTCCATTATGAGGAAGTGTTTTATTTGCATACACAGACATTAGATCTATTCACTAGTGTCGTCAGCTGTCATTATTTGGCAGAGAGGACAGTCAGTTTTAGTCTGTAGGCTATGCATTTCACAATAATGAAAGGGAAGCATAGAGAAGAAAACTTTATGTAGCAGAAGATGACAGATTAGCATAGCTCTATCTCAAATTCAGTTAGTACAAGATAAAATGAATACATTCAAAGGCAAGTCATAAATCATACTTATGAAATAGAAGTAAAGAATACATACACAAATGGAATTTTCTGACAGCAAAGCCACAGTCAATAGCTTCACAACATTAAAATAAACAAACAAAAGTAACCCCAAAACCCAAGAAAAACTGAACCAAACAAACAAATTACCAGTAGGACCAAATAAAAAGAAAGAGAGAAGGAGAGAAAGAGAGATGGAGAGAGAGAGAAAGAAAAGAAAGAAAAGAAAGAAAAGAAAGAAAAGAAAGAAAGGAAAGAAAGGAAAGAAAGGAAGGAAGGAAGGAAGGAAGGAAGGAAGGAAGGAAGGAAGGAAGGAAGGAAGGAAGGAAGGAAGGAAGGAAGGAAGGAAGGAAGGAAGGAAGGAAGGAAGGAAGGAAGGAAGGAAGGAAGGAAGGAAGGAAGGAAGGAAGGAAGGAAGGAAAGAAAGAAAGAAAGAAAGAAAGAAAGAAAGAAAGAAAGAAAGAAAGAAAGAAAGAAAGAAAGAAAGAAAGAAAGAAAGAAAGAAAGAAAGAAAGAAAGAAAGAAAGAAAGAAAGAAAGAAAGAAAGAAAGAGGGAATACAGTCTCTGATACCAAAGCAACCTTGTCTGTGCTGAATGCAGGGGAAAGAATTAGCAAAAGTGTGACATAGCACAGTTGAATATTTTTAGAAACCTCACAAAGCTCTTAGTGCAGGACAATTATTTCAAACATTTATATACGGCTAGATTGTGACTAATGTTCTAACAAACATTGAGGTGTTCTTAATTAGTCATATACAGATTAAGGCAGCAACTCCTCTCTATAACAGATCTTTTCTGTACTTTAAAGCATTTTTATGAAAACAGATCAGAGAAGAAGGAATGAACTCCTGCCTTTCTGTTGCAAATGGTTTAAGCCATTAGAAGTTCAAATAATTTTGATAAAGTATACACTATATTTTATCTTACTTAAAAGCATAATGAGTAACACAGTGCTCTAGTCAACCCTCTCCAGGCTTCTGCATAAAGAATTGCTAGGAACGTGGACATCGACCTCACTAGGGTATTCTGCAAGTCCATCTTGAAATCAGACATGTGCCCTGGCTGATTTACTCTCAGTAAAGTCTAAGGAGAGTCTTTCGCTGATTTAATTCACATAACAGGTAGCATCTTTATATAAACTAAAAGGAAGATCACAGCTTTTTAACCTAAATTTTAATTCTGCAGCTGTTCATTCAATTGTTAAAAGAAAGGCAAAGTTCCCTGCCTTTTATAGAGAGCTGCCAAAGGTTTTATTAAGTATAAATATCTATTCGGAAAAATATTTCCGGTCACCGTAGTAAATGCATGTGGTTCTTCCCCTGTGTATGATATTACTGAGTTTAACAGCCAAAATGTCTCAAAAAACATTGACAGACTGATATAGGTAGCATGGCTAAGAGGCCTCTATTCAGATTCACATAAACAGACTATTTTAAAGCAACTATTCTGACTGTGGGAAGTTCTGGGTGAAATTAGAGAAAAAGAGACTTGACAGATGAACAAATCTTACAGCTGAGCTGTTGTCCCAGAGAAACAATACTATAGCTGGTAATATGGATGTATCTGGACAAAATACTATTATCTTTAGAATTACAGATCTGGCACCACACTTCCTTTAACAAATAAATAAAAAAACACAGAATACAATATTAATGAAAGTTCAAATGACTTTCACTATTAGTTTACTAGTGCTATGTAAATGAATTACGTGGAAAGCACTTCTGATGGGACATTTTGATATTTGCATATCCTTTATCTTCAATATAAATTGGAGAAGTCTGTAAGAGTAGAAAGAAAAGTGTAAATACTATGTGCTGTTTTGTAATAACCAAATCCATTTTAATAATAATTTAGCTTGTGCCTAGAGATCAAACCAGAATGTAATGGGTGCTGGGATACACTTTGTTTGTTTCGCTTTTTGAAGTGCGGCATCCTGAGGAAAGAGAAAGATATGGACTACATTTATAACACAAAAAAAAGTAAAATTCCTATTTGATGTGTTATGTTGTGGAAGTTTCTATAAAGAAAAACAGGAAGAAAATAGACGTAGATGTTAAATGTTAAGAATGAGCAATCTCAAGCTTGACTTTCAGATCCAGATCACCATCATCTTGATATTCCCATTTCTCTGTGTTAGTGTGGGTATGAGACCTTTATGGTTTTATTCATTGCTTCCCCCCCTGCTATTTGATTTTTATTCTAGTGTGTGATATATATTCCAGTTAAAAAGGCCCAGATATAAAACATATTGTAAGACCGGAACAAATTTATAGATGGATGTGAAGGATCATTTTGAAAGGAGAGAATTTTTTACAGTATGGCTTTTCCAAAGGAAAGAGGAAAAATGCTTAATAATAAAACCAGATAAATTATATAGCCTCTCTGAAGTGATCTGGAACAAGAAAAAATAAAATCTTTTTACTGAGATGGAGAAAAAGTAATGTATCACTGGAGAACAACCTATGATATGCCATTGATTTCAATAGCATAACAATGATCAATTGAGAACCTGACTGAAACTCCCTTGAACTTTTCAAAATGAGCTGAGAAAGTGAACCTTGCCACATCTTGTCCATCCAAGCCAATGCAAGGATCTTTTATTATTGAACTCAGACAAGACATTCATACTCATATCATGGGTCTTTTTATAATCAAGAGTAAGCACAGCACTTCACAAACATGGCTGTTTCTGTTAAAGTTGTTCTTTGTATTGTGAAAGACATTTCTTCCGGGCATGTCTATATAGTATTCTTTTTATCATCTTCAAAGTTCTCCTAGAGTTATCCTTGTTTAATTTATCTGTTAGTATTGATCAGTTTCTTGTTAAGAAGAAGATAATTATTCAGTTATATCTTCAAAAATCAATAGTAATTGATCAAATGAGCTTTTATTTAGTACTTCTGACCAGTTTGTCTTTGGTGCTTTTCTCAAGATATCCAGGGTCAAATGTATCAGTTTCTGATGGGCTCAGCATCTCAAGAAAGGGACAGATCTTTAGGAAGGTGTCATTCCTATTCAGGCTACAAAATAAGTGACTTGACACTCAAATTGAGCTCATACTGTGCTGAAAGATTTGCAAACCTGACAACTCTCGCGAGTACTATAAATCTGCATTCATGGCTACAGGAATATATGTTTTTTAATGTGGGAATAGGAGTCTATCTAACTCCACATGCTCCAAATGAAGACATCTGCATTTGAATGTCATCCTTATTTTTGTTGTATGGAGAATATATATAGACCTTCTTCAGTGGGGAGAAATCAGCATTTACAATGCATGATTTATTGCATATTGAAGTGTAAAACAGAGCAGAAGAATCTAAATTTCTATAAATGCTTACTTCTGACCATTCATTATAGAGAAAGACTGGGGAGAAAATGTCATATATTTTTATATATGTAAACACACAGGCACTGTAGCTGGACCTACCTTCAGTGATTTAATAAAAACATGATTTCTTCCTTACATTTGACACACCTAATTTTAAAGTGATCATGTTACACATGCTATTTAAGGGCAATATTACTCTCTAAATACTGTTTTCTCTAAATTTCAGCAACAGCACTTAAAACATGGGCTTGGGGATGGTTTGGTTTTATCTTAGGAAGAAAACAACCTAGAACGGTAGTGACCATGTACCTCCAATGACAAAAAATAGGATGCTTTATTTCCAAGAATTCATGGCATGATATTTTCTGAAAAATATCTTTTTTTATTTTTTGTTCCTAGAATGTGGAACATTGATAAAATGATCCTAATTGCAGTCATACAAGTTCACACACAGAAGTTATTGCATGCCAAAGAGTTAAAATTAAGAATAAACACTATCAAACATAATGAGAATGAGTAATGAGTTGTAGGAAGTAGCATTGGTGATCCAGTACGTGGCATTTTCTGTTTTGAATGTAAATTCAAAAAAACTCCCATCTTCATAAGAGTTTTTTTTAATAAGTGTCTTCCTTCCTAGGCAATCAAGGTCAACACATAGTTTTGATTGTTGGAGCACCCAGTTTACTTGGAAGCCATTAATGGAACATCCTAATGACAAGTTTATTTGTCTCATTCTGCCTGTCTAAAGACTACTTAAAGCTTCAGCTGAACACCTTCCCCTGAATAGAGGAAAGTGGTGCTGCTTTGTGCTGGGAAAATGAACAACATGTATTTTCATATTTGGTGGTACTACAGGCTTCCCACAATTTCCGGGTGACTAAAAGATACAATCTAAGTTTGGGGAAGCCTGTGCATACTAAGACATAGATATAAAAGTTATCCAGCAGGAGGAAATAAATAGGGATCAGGATCTGGAGAAAAGATCAATGACTAGGAGGTTGGGAAAATATTGATTTATCTAGTGGTCCTGCAGCATAAGCTGTAGTAGAGAGACAGCTTCACGGCATCAAGGAGGAGACAGCTGCAGTCTGTCATCAACTGCAAAGGAAAGGGATGTATATAGATGTTCTAAGCTGAGAGACAAGCAGGGAGAGTAGGAGACTATCTGATTTTTATTGAAAACATGTTCACTATGGGCAGAAGTTTGAGGGGCTAGTACTGGACTCACAGCCCCTTACTGCTTGGCCATATTCCAATGCCTGGGATCAATAAAAAGACCTTTGAGTAGAGGAATGTTTATATCAGAGGTATATTGATTTTTTTTTTTTTCCTCAGTTTCTGTCTGCTACTTGCTGAAATATTGGTTTTGCATAAACAATGAAGTCCCACATCATTAAACATATTTCATGTATTTTCAGGTGTAAATGGTACAACAAAATGCTGGTGATTGAAGCACAATGATGCTTTTCAGAAGTGTCCTTGGGCTCCATGCTAGCATCCCTCTTAAATACACTTTCCTCTGTTTTAATCACAGTTTGCTCTTAGTGTACTCTTGAGAACAAACTGCATGCCATAAGGTTTTTTAGGCAAGTAAGTGATTATCAGCTCTTACAATGCCTGATTTGTAAAACATAAAAATAGAACTGCCTTTTTAATGACAGCTAGCTCAGATGAATGAGCTAAATCCCATCTTTGGTGTTTTTAAATTCCTATAACGCGCTGCTTACTGGCAAAGCATGTGCCTCATCTGCTTTTCCCCACAGAAGCTAGCTCTGAAAGGTGATAGGTATCTAGAGACAATGCTCCGTATAGCAATATACTCATGGGGAAAAACTGAAATTGATTTTTTTCATCTTTACCAGGGTTTTAGCATTTACACTGTTTTGCTAGTATTGCAACCCTATATTTGCACAGGATGTTTACAGTTATTATATTGGACATTTCTCATCTATATTTACAGAACATGCTGATGGCTTTTTTTCCTTGAGAGTCAGCTGTTATTTTTTCCCTCCTAGAGAATGACAATGATGCTATTTTAAGTAAAAGCTGATGCTCATGGTGAAAAGACTCATTCCACTGAGACCGACAATACTTTTCTGCTTACAGCACACTGACTTGGTAACAGAAGACTTTTAGAAAGACATAACATATCCTCAAAAGAATTCAGGGCAAGGTTAATGTGAAAACTCTGCCAACAAGATTAAATCTTATCCTAACATCCTCTCTTTACTTGAGCGATACCTCTCCCCAAAATAAAAAGCCTGTTAAACCCAGCATTTTAGGGTAGCATTGCTCCCAACTCTTATGGGTTTAACTCCTCAGCAAACTCCAAATATTTTCCAAATATTTGTGTGCATTCTTCCAGATGGCACCTTTACAGACATGACTGTGTTTTGTAGCTGCGTTAAAAAAAATGCTGCTACTAAAGTCTAGGGTAGATGTATATACTTTGTATGCTTTCTAGAATAGGAAATCATATTTATTTTTTTTTCAGCTGAACATACCAGAGAGTACCACAGGGGTGAAGACATCAATTTCAGTCCTCCTTATTGAACTTTTAAGAAAAACTTGTACTCTATACATCAACCAGGAGGTCAGTCTGCTAGCAAGCACTGAAGGTGCTGATCTCAGGTAGATACGCTTTTCAATCCATTGCTTGCTGTAAATAGCATTCTGCTGAAAGTAGAGAAAACCTATGAAGCACAGAAGAACTACACTGCTGTGCTTTTATATGACTTCATTTTCAAAGAGAAGACCAATTGATCATACGACACAGTGGAGTGTAACTCTCAATCTCTCCCACTAAACCGGCTCTCAGATTGACAGGTACTATAAGAAAGCTTCCCTTTTTCTTCATGTAGATGGAGGTATCCAACCATGTTGTGGGCACACATGCACTTAACCACAAACACAAATCTCAATGCACCAGATCCTATTTGGGTAGAAGAGGGTCTACACCTTTAATGGAAGAAGGTGTCTGAAATCAGAAAACACGGCGTCTCATTGAAACTGACAGTTACTTATTCACCTAAGAGAGTAAATCTGTAATATGTTGAGCAAGTTGTATGTTTTCCCACAGCTTTTCAGCACAGTCTATGATTCTAACAGAGCAATCACACTACTGAATGTACTCCTACCTCCCAAGTCTTTAAATCAATTGTTTATAGCAGAAAAATAGCAGGAAGATGTATAATTGAAGATAATAAAACCTGGGGAAGATATAAAACTAACATATTTCATCTTCTGTCATGGGATGAGTGGCCTTAATTGAAAGGTTTTGTTTGAAGTTTTGTGTCTTTTTTTTTTTTTTTATTTCAGTCTAACATAATAATTTGAATATAATAGTTTGAACAACATAACTTCAGCTATGTCCTTTTACGGTGCGGTGGCTTGACCTTGGCTGGGTTGCAGGTGTCCACCAAAACTGCTCTATCACTCCCCTTCTCAGCTACAAAGGAGAGAGAAAATATAAAGAAAGGAGCATGGATCAAGATAAGGACAGGGAGAGATCACTCGGTAATTACTGTTGTGGGAAAAAGAGACTCAACTTGGGGAAATTAATTCAATTTATCAGTAATCAAATCAGAATAGGTTAATGAGAAATAAAACCAAGTCTTAAAACATCTTTCTCCCATCTCTCTTTTTTCCCAAGCTCAACTTCACTTCCAGTTTCTCTGTCTCCTGTCCCTGAGCAGCACAGGGGGACAGGGAACAGAGGTTGTGGTCAGTTCGTCACACGTGGTCTCTGCCATTCCTTCCTCCTCAGGGGGAGGACTTCTGACGTTCTTCCCCTGCTACAGCATGGGGGCCCTCCCATGGGAGACAGTCCTCCACAAACTTCTCCAACGTGGGTCCTTCCCATGGGATGCAGTTCTTCACAAACTGCTCCAGTGTTGGTCCCTTCCACAGGATGCAGTCTTTCAGGAACAGACTGCTCCTGTGTGAGTCCCATGGGGTCACAAGTCCTGCCAGAAAACCTGCTCTAGCCCGGTCTCTTCTTTCCACAAGTCTGCAGGTTGTCCCTGCTCCAGTGTGGGCTCACCATGGGGTCACAGCCTCCTTTGAGCATCCACCTGCTCCATTGTGGGGTCCTCCCTGGGCTGCAGGTAGTTCTCTGCTCCACCTTTTCCACACTAGAATAAAATCCAGATTTCTTTGGTAATATTCTGTAAGCAATTTCAGACTGATTCATCTACTTTTTCTCTGTAATACGGTGTCTATGGAGCTACAGGCTGTATTGTACCATTCGCAATATCTTACCTCCAGTGAAAAATTAAATACTCATTAGTACAAATGAGACAGCCTAGAAAGCTAGAGAATTCAAGATGCATTCAGAAAATGCCTGGTTTGAATCAAAATAAAGCAGGAATTTGAACATGAAACTTCTATATCCTGTCACCTGTGAGGCTGTTAGACATGCACTGAGAAGTTTGCAGCTTCTAAGATCTGCTGAAGTTGTTGACTTTTTTGGTAAAAATGACTTAATATCAACAACTACTGCACCAAAACCACATGGACCTTCTTAAAAATATTGTGATAGGGTTACAACATAAATATACATTCTTTTAGAAAAAAAATATTTTTTGTTTTGTTTTGTTGTTGTTGTTGTTTGTTTGTTTGTTTTGTGGGGTTTCTTTGATTGTTTTATTTTCACCTTTCTTTGCAGTAGGTGTAGTAAAAAAAAGGGTAACAGTCACATGAGAACATCGGTAGATCCTCTCATGTTTAACAATGGCATGAAATTCCCTTGATCCTTGCCATCCTTGGTCGATAATATTTTTTTTTAAGAACCTGATAGAGGCTTTGAGATCTCTAATCCTTTGTCAAATTCAGCTTAAAATTGCTTGAAAGGTCAAAAGTTTATTGGAGCAAGAGATGAACAGAAAATGCGATCATATAAATACTATCTTCAAAGGATAGCAGGAAAAAAAATATGCCATTTAAAATTAAAAAGCCAATTCTAATCTATTCTCAAGTGGACTTTAATCCACTTTGCAGCAAAAAGTCCCCTGTTGATCCATCCATTATGTATTGTTTTTCCATACTGATGATGGTTCTATTAATCTTTAATTTTTTGAAATATTTTAAAATATTTGAGTTATTATAAGAATAATAGAAATTGGAAATTTCACTTAGTATTTAGACCATTCTGTTTCAAATTTCTATTTTGAAACATTTTTTTCTTGTCTTGAGTAATAGGAAACTGCAGTTTTCCATCGTTTTCTAGGTAATTATCAAATCACCATTTACTACCAATTCACTACTATTTCTTTTCAATACTTGAAAATCTGTTTTATCCAGAGTGAGCCTTTGCTTAATGCCCTCAGTAGCGAGAGGTATATGAGTACATGAAGAATATTGGATACTTTCAGAGGGAAGGGAAGGGAAGGGAAGGGAAGGGAAGGGAAGGGAAGGGAAGGGAAGGGAAGGGAAGGGAAGGGAAGGGAAGGGAAGGGAAGGGAAGGGAAGGGAAGGGAAGGGAAGGGAAGGGAAGGGAAGGGAAGGGAAGGGAAGGGAAGGGAAGGGAAGGGAAGGGAAGGGAAGGGAAGGGAAGGGAAGGGAAGGGAAGGGAAGGGAGGGGAAGGGAAGGGAAGGGAGGGGGGGGAGGGGAGGGAAGGGGAGGGAAGGGGAGGGGAGGGGAGGGGAGGGGAGGGGAGGGGAGGGGAGGGGAGGGGAGGGGAGGGGAGGGGAGGGGAGGGGAGGGGAGGGGAGGGGAAGGGAAGGGAAGGGGAAGGGAAGGGAAGGGGAAGGGAAGGGAAGGGAAGGTCCCTGGTGGAGAACTTTCCCAAACAAAAGAACCAGGCATGCATGATGTGATGTGACTGCAGTCAAAGATTTATTTTGTTTTGTTTTGCTTTTAGTTGGAAGTACATGGTGTTTCAAAAAGATGAACTCAGTTTGAAAGCAGTATATTTCATTATGGCAATATGTTACAATTACAGAAAATTTTGCAAACAATTTAATGAGTTGTCAAGATGTGGTAACCTTTTTATAAATGCTCTATGCTCCCCCCATGTGTTGTACAGACAAAGACACTTGAGTGTTGAGACTGAGACAATACTTGAATTCGTCCCAAATGCCTTTCAAAGTCCATCATTTTGAAACACCTTGTATTTTCAGCTGTCCTTCACTTTCTAACTGCCTGGGATGAATCCAGTAACATATATTCAGTGTCAGTATTCTAAATCAGCTCTTGTTATCTGACACTATTTTTGGATTTCTTTAGATAGATTAGTTCACTCTTATTTATTTATTTATTTCTGGATGACATATACCAGTGTTTATCTGAACATGCTGATCAACGTAACCTGCTCTCTGTAATTGGACTTTTTTAATTAAAACAGATTAAGATGAGTTATTTACATGAAATTAGCCGTGCTACTAGGAAACCTTTATTCGTATTTACATGATTGCCTTCTGCACATATGCTTTTATAATTATACACATGTTAGCTCTTAACAGAATGAAAAGGGCACTATGACCCAGTATTTTTAATCTACTATCATTTTAATTACAAAGTTGACAAATGGGTTCTCAGCAAAAGTTTTTCAGTAGAATAGCGATCACAGGTTTTGTTCATCTAACCTTGAAGTTACACTTGTACTCCTATTTTCAATTGTACTAAATGAAAAAAGTACTAAAGCAACTAAACGGTAGCTAAATCTCCTTTGCAAAGACAATACTTCTAAATGATGGCAAACAAACAAACAAAACCCACACCCCTCAAAAACAAACAAACAAACAAAAAACCTCAAACAAACAAAAAACACAACAAAACCACAAACAAACAAACAATCCAAAATCCACCTGCAGTTCAGCACAGAATCCTTTGAAGTTAGTGAAGGTGTCTGACAAAACAATAGACTTTACCATAGAACAGAAGTGGTTTTAGAGGAGGCAATTATTCTTATAGGTCAGCTTGAATCTTTTCTCCCCTGTAACCACCTAGCAAAAACAGTCTAAAAGGGGTCTGTGCTGCAGAACTGGAATCTCTGAAAGAGTGATTGCTGGATTTACATATTGAAGAAATACAGGAAAGCAATTAGAGGAAAAAAATGTCATCTTTGTTAGACTTCAGCAGAGAGGAGAATGTGATGTTGACATTCAATTGCTATATTAGTTGTACCCACTCTCCCATCCTAAATACACTTCCTTATTTACCCTGAGGTGAGCGAATTCAGCATTGCTTCCCTTTGTATTGAAATATGTTTATACATGTATAAAGAGTCACTTCAACAGTAGAAAAACACTTTATTTACATGAGAGGCACATAATCACAATATCTGTAGGGATTCTCACTAAAGCGTAAAAAAAATAGACTGACCTCAGGAAGCAATCTGTATTCAAAATTAAATAGTTCTAACATAGAACTGGTTAAAAAAAACCCAAAAAACAACAAGCACCTCTCCCTCCTCTCCCACCCCCACTAGCCTTCCTTCTTGCTCTTAACATCAGAAAGGGCTGAGAGTTTTGCAACGTGATTCCATCATACTTCTTGTGTTTCGGTGTTTCTGGTGACACAGACTCAGAAAGCCCACTTGGGAATTTAAGGTATTTTCAGGGTAACAACGGGTACTGGTGGACTTTATATGCACTTGGTTCTAAGTTTCCAGCAAGAACAGATATGTCTCTCTTTGGAAGCTGAAAGAGGAGAAGAGGAAGAGAAGAGGAGGAGAAGAGGAGGGAAGAGAAATAAGGGGAGGAGAGGGGAGTGGAGGGGAGGCGAGGCGAGGCGAGGTGAGGCGAGGCGAGGCGAGGAGAGGCGAGGCGAGGCGAGGCGAGGCGAGGAGAGGCGAGGAGAGGAGAGGAGAGGAGAGGAGAGGAGAGGAGATATGGAATTGGGAACAGTTCATGTCTTCTGTTCAACAGTAGATCAAAATACCCTATTTGCTCCCTACTCCATTTATACTTGTCAAATCTGATCTTAATGTAGAAACAGTTTGTATTTTTTTTTTAAGCCTTGCTTTTTGAAAGAAAAAGTACATGGAATTTTCAAGTATTTCTGACAAGCTCCCATTTAAGCAGACATAAAGTTGTTTATACAACCAGCCCTGATGATCAGATTTTCAGATACAGAGCCTATCTATAATTTCAGATACAGAGCCTATCTATACAAATAAATAATCTTCCATCCTGTGGTTTAAAAATAGTGCAGGTCACTGCAAAAGTTAACCTGTATCTGACCCTTTGGGGAATTTCAATATGCTTAGTGCTTTTTGGGACTGAACCTTTACCTTTCTCCAGGGTAAGACTTTAGAGTTCTTCTGGACTTCCCTTAGGCAGGTCATGTTTATAGCAGTCGGTCAAAATTTGATAGCTATGCAGCCATCTAAATAAAACCATGGAGAACAATAATAAAATTATGAAATGTGGTAATATGGCCTGAAAACTTGTGCTGTTTGATACCTCTTTTACAAGGCCCACCTTTGAAAGCTGAGTTTGCTAATGTGTTCACCAGCAACTTACAGGTTGTTGAGGAGCAGCCACAGACCTGTTTTATTTTTAGAAGTCACTTTTGAGACATAAAACTTACTGCAAACATAGCATGTATCACAAAGAAGCCATGCATTCTTGCCAAGTCTCAAATCTTCTAACCTCCCCTGCTCAACTTTTCAAGGCCAGCAATCAATAACATCATAAAACTCATAATTACCTTTCACATATGCATAAAATATGGGTTGTTTACAACACCCGGCTTGTCAAGCAATTAAAAATCTGCAGACATTCATAAAACTTAAGGTGGAAGAAACAGTGTGATCTGAAACCTTCCATAAACATCCATCTGTCTATCATATAATAGAGATGAGCAGAATGCCTGCAAACAAATCTTGGCAAGGAAGGACACAAGGGAATTGATGGCCCAGGTTACCTGGGACTCAGAATTGTCCCTGCAACAGCACTGTGGGTCAGAGCAGATGTCACATGTACATGGACAGAATCTCCCTGGCACCTATGTCTGTAAGATCTGTCTGCTTAATTTCATGATACCAATTGCTCCTGTGCCTCTTTTAGAAGAAGGAAATGCTCAGAGGAAATAGCAGTAAATGGTAGCTGTGGTAGTAAAGCAGAAGAAATATTAAATCTGTAAGGCCCAATAGAGAACAAATGAACAGTTTTACCATGGATCTACTGAGTCTCTGCAAGAGGCAGGTGTTATTTTACACACTGCATAAAGATCTCTCATTTTTATACTAACATGGGAATTAACTCAATATGTTCATGAAAAGGTTTGTTTGCTAATTAACAAACAGAAAAAATAGAACTGATTTCCAGGGTTTTCTTAAAAACAAATATAAACCCCCCACAAATCTTGAATCAATAAACTCCTTTCAGGGATTTCAATTGCTAATTATAATCTAAAGTACATTTTTATTATTTTACACAGCATAAGATTTAATGAAAATTCTGATTTGTGCAAATCTGAGATGGCAGAAAAGAAATACAAGCAATGACAGAAGAAAATTCAGGATGGCATCTTTTTGAATAAAGCTCAGTTTTCACTACTCTCTACTCTGCCTTTCTTTTTTAATAACCTGCAAAAACAGCAGGTAGCCTAGAGACTGTATGCTAACTATAAAAGAGGTAAAAGCATTACACATAATTAAACTCTGAAAACATGAGTGTTAATGCACAGGAAATCAAGTAATCTACTACCGTGCTGCCCCATCATCTTTTGCATATTATAGTTGTTTAAAAGAAAAAGTAATGCAGAACAAAAGTAAAGAAGAACAAAAGAAAGGCCCAAGCAAATGAACACCTTGATATGATCAGTGATATAAAATCCACTCCCTATTTATGGGTTGCAGACAGGCATTCAGTGCACAGTTCATAAGGCTTAAATCACAACATCTTGTGATCTGCCATGTCTCAGAACAAGACACATTTTATTATGCAATACTGAGGCCAAACATAGCTTTTTACTAAAACTCCAGAGGACTTTGAGGGTGAGCGTACTCTCTTTACATTAAGGAAAAAAGGTCTTAAAAGATTGCCAGCTCATTCAATAGGAGGACTGTTCCGTGGATGGGGAGAAGACATCTCTGAGAGACTTTTTTTTTAATACTTCAAAATTAATTATGACGTGAACAAGCCAACTGAAGTGCTATATTCCCATGTAAGTACTTGCTCCTTAATAACATACTGGCTTTACAGTTATGGTGTCAAGGAAGCTTGAAAATTCACAAATTTGGATGCTATGAAATTTCAAAGACCTCCAGCTAAAAGTGTCACCTCATCAACTTTGGCCTTAAGTATACCAATAAACTGCAGTGCTACACTGCCAGGCCATTTGTCAGCCACTGAAAGAACTGCAGCTTCTAGACAGGGACACCTGAGACTTTTGATGAGATGTGAGCATAAACAATGTAATGAATAAATCATTAACACATAATTAAATCATTATTAAAACAGATTTGCATTAGCTACATGCATACTATGGCTCCCTTACCAGTTTTCTGAAACCTTATAGTCCTGACTTGCTAATTTTTTGCATTTTGTGTGCAGATCTTTGCCATCAAAAAGTTAAAAGTGAGCTGCTAAATGTTGAAGAGAATAGTGTCTTTTAAACTATTCTAAATTAACACATATATAAACTGTAATCAAGACCAATACTTTTTCAAATTATCATCCAATATTACAACAGTTAACTTTCTTCCTATCTGCAAAATCCTCTTTCCTACAGATAATTTGTTTGCTTCAGAGCTCACCCATCTATAAAATAGAAATATCAATATTGCAAAGAACTAACTAAACCTGGTGCAACAAACCTAAATGGTTGTTTCTAAGCATGTGGAAGTGATTAAAAAT